>NC_092271.1:17789528-18389528 GCF_036320965.1 Panulirus ornatus | reverse complement strand
ATGTACATATTCGTGTTTGATCCCCACAGGAAATGGCATCATCATCCACCTGCTTCAGTGAGGTAGTGCCCGGAAACATTCGTGTGAAGAAAGGCCACATCAGCTTTCATCCATTCTCTAGCTGTCATGTGTAATGCACTGAAACCATAGCTCTCTATTCATATCTAGGTCCCACAGACCTTCCCATGGTTTACCCCAGACATTTCACATGCCCTGGTTCAGTCCATTGACAGCACGTCGACCCTGGTATACCACATCATTTCAATTCACTTTATATCTTGCATGCCTCTCACCCTCGTGGATGTTCAGGCACCGATCGCTCAAAATATTTTTCACTCCATCCTTTAACCTCCAATTTGGTCTACCACTTCTCATCAACAATACCTGGTCTCGTGTGCCAAAACTGCTGACATACTCATTCGGATGCTCCCAAAACACTTGCCTCAAGATCTTTCTTCTCCTTACCAGGTTCATAAGTGCCAGTGTTCACCCATCTCTCTCCATCCATTTTCACTTTTGCCCACATCATTCTAGAATTTTCTTCCTTTCACTCTATTACACATTCCCACAACTCCTGCTTCAGGAGTAGTGCTACACCTTCCTTATCTCTTGTCCTCTCACCAACCCTTGACTTTACTCCCAAGACTTTTCCAAACCATTCTTCCCTTTTGCCCTTGAACTTAGTTTCAGTCAGAGCCAGAACATTTAGGTTTCTTTCCTCAAACATGCTCCCTATCTCTACTTTCTTCTCATCTTGATTACATCCACACACATTCAGACACCCTATCTGAGTCTTCGAGGAGGATAAGAACTCCCTGCTTGGCACATGTACATATTCGTGTTTGATCCCCACAGGAAATGGCATCATCATCCACCTGCTTCAGTGAGGTAGTGCCCGGAAACATTCGTGTGAAGAAAGGCCACATCAGCTTTCATCCATTCTCTAGCTGTCATGTGTAATGCACTGAAACCATAGCTCTCTATTCATATCTAGGTCCCACAGACCTTTCCATCGTTTACCCTGAACGTTTCATATTCCCTGGTTCAGTCCATTAATGGCATGTTGACCCCAGTACACCTCATCGTTCCATTTCATTCTATTCCGAGCACGCCATTCACCCTCCTGCATGTTCAGGCCAAAATTGTGTAAAAGCTTTTTTAACTCCATCCTTTTTCCTCTAGTTTGGTCTCATACTTTTTGTTCCTTCCATTTCTGACTCGCATATCCTCTTTGTCAACCCTTTTTCACTATTTCTCTCGGTGTGTCTGAACCATTTGAACACACTCTTTTCTGTTCTTTCAGCCTTGCTCTTTTTTTATTACCACACTTTTCTTACCCTTTCATTACTTACTTGATCAAACCACCTTGCACCTCATATTGTCCCCAAACATTTCATTTCCAACACACCCACCCTCTGCACAGCCATATCTATAACCCATTCCTTGCAATCATATATTGTTGGAACTATTAAGCCTTCAAACATACTTATTTTTGCTCCAAGATGGTGTTTTCTCCCCACATTCTTCATTGCTTTCAGAACCTTCACCCCCCTCCCCCATCCTATGTCTCACTTCTGCTTTCATGGTTCCATTTGCTGCCTAGGCCACTCCCAAATATTTAAAATGCTCTACTTTTCCAGTTTTTATCCATTCAAAGTTATATGTACAGATGCTCCCCAACTTATGATGGTTCAACTTGTGATTTTTCAAATTTACAATGGTGCAATGGCGATATGCATTCATTGGAAATCATACTTCGAATTTTGATCTTTTCCTGGACTAGTGATATGTGGTATGGTACTCTCTCGTGATGATATGCAGCTGTAGTGAGCCACAGCTTCCAGTCAGCCAGCTTTTTACGCTTCAGATGTTGATTATATATGAGAAACTCGCTGGAAGCAGTTAACTTATGAAAACCATTTCTTGAATTGGGAATATGTACAGCTGTTAATACTTTTAGAGGTATCCCACACAATGTTTCAAGACACTACAGGTCTGAACTTTTTCTGTATATTGGTTGGTATGTGTGATGGGAAAGATGCCTGTGTGAGATATGTGAGATTTGCACTCTCATATTGAAAAGTTTTGGATGCTCTGTCAACAGGATAATGCATTTTACTAATGTAAAACCATTAATAATCGGCTTTGTAACAAAGACATTTAAACTTGTTGAATCTGATCATACTCATGGAGGATTTCATACTCCTGACAGCTTTGGATGATTTTGATTAGAATATTATTATATACTTTATGGTAGTCCCTTAGAATGTATTTTTTTCTTTTAATCTTTTTCCTCCTGCTTAGTGGGATGACTATACATGAAGTTTCACTGAATGCTAAAGGTGAAATTTTCTGCAGTCTATGTACATAAAATTATGACTATCACATAAAATCATATTTTGTAGCTTTTGTATTAAGAATAATATTGAAAAGCTTATTTTTCCAGTTTAGTCCAAAACTGAATGGGTTATTCTTTTGTCTTGTAAGGATGCACTAAACGTGTTGAATACATTTGATATTTTGGTTACAGGTCCCGTTCCCCTGCTGATGAGGACAGTCGTGATAGAGATGGGGAAAATGAACGTGGTGGTGATCGTGACCGCAGCCGTCGTGGGGATCGCAGAAGGTCAGATAGACCAAGGTATGAAGTATATCTGAAGTGGAACATGAATGCAGAGTTAACATATCTGACATTGAATTTATGAAATTTGTATATGTCACTGTATTTCTTGGGAGTTTTGAGAATTGATACCAGCTCACATGATGGAGCCTGTTAGAATAAGCAATTGTGTTTTTACATCTGTAGAATAGATTTGTAATATTTTCAGGGGTGGTGCAAAACGTGGGTCAGCAGAGACAAGAGTTTATGTATCTAATATCCCATATGAGTACAAGTGGCAAGATTTGAAGGATCTTTTTCGGAAAGAAGGTAATGTTTTTTGTTTGTGTTTTTATCTCTATTTTTATTTTATATATCTTCGTCTTTACTGTCATGATCTTCTTCAAGAATGACTTTTTTTTTGCCGTATCTTGCAATAGTGAAGTAGTGCCAAGGACAGATGAACTTTTTTTTTTTTTTTTTTTTTTTTTTTTTTTCATTGAAGGCTCCAGTCATGGACAAAAATCCACATCAAGGTTGGGCCATAATTGAAATATAGAGAGAATTATGAAAGGGAAGAAGAAAAGACAAGGGGAAAGTATTTATAAATTTAGGAGGAAGTGAAAAACCTGTCTGAAAATCTGCTAGGCCATAGTTATTGGGAATGACGACATGAGAAAGCAAGAGTTTCAAAGCTTTGAGTTGTAAGGAAAGAAACTTATTAAAACAGTCCACCCTTGACGTACCAACGGCTGCACATTCCCTCTAGCTGTCATGAATAATGCACCAAAACCAGAGCATCTCATCCAAAGCCAAGCCCATAGAGTTGCTGCTGTTTCTTCTGACAACATGATAAGCCCTAGTTCAATCCAGTGACTGCATGTTGCCTGTTATTATACCACATTGTTTTCTTCCTTCTTTATGTCTAGGCCCATAGTACTCAAAGCATATCTCATTTCACCTTGCATACTTTTCTTTTCATTTCAAATTGTCATTCTGTGCTTGATGAACCCTCTCACATCACATAATGGCCTCGGGAATTTCATTTCTAGCACATTCAACTTTCTGCATACTTTTACAAAAAATGTAGGGTCTACAACTTACATCCATATAGTACTGTTGGGACGACTGTACCATTAGACATATCCTTCATTACATTCAAGATAGAGACTTAATCATCAGTGCAACAAGGATTTCTCCCCTCCTATCTGCACACACACACACACACACACACACACACACACACACACACACACACACCCACCCACCAGCCTTCTCTCCCTGTTGATCACTTTTTCTCTCTTAGTTCCCGGAGCTGCCATGTCCACTCTCATGGATTTAGAATGCCTCAGTTCCATCAGGAACTCTATTTATTTCACATTCAAATCAAACTTTCCTATGCTAAACCTCATTTTAGCAACTTATTTTTTATTAATGATGACTTTCATATTTGTGTTTTGCGTGATCGTGGTTTCTTGTTCACGAGCAACTTCTTCAGATCCCCTCCACTACCATTTTCCACTTAATCACATACTTGTGCATAATGCATAATAATTTTTATGATAATTTACAGTTGTAAGAATGTTTGATTCGAGAAATCAGGTTCTGGTGAAGTTATCTCCTCTACAACATTCTGCTTTCACATATAACCAAATTCTGTATTCCACTACTGGATTTTCTCAGGATTTACTATAGAACCCTTTAATCTTCAGTTGAAAGTCTTGTGTATGTAATTTTTTTTTTTTTTTTTTTTTTTTTTTTTGCCGCTGTCTCCCGCGTTTGTGTATGTAATATGAATGTGATAACCCTGAAAGGACTGAACTCAGATAATTTAGGGAAGCCTCAGGATTATCTATCGTTTTAGCTATATCTGTGATACCTGTTCCATTTGGAATTCCCTCAAAGGATTAGCCACAGCAAGATAGTCTCCATAACTAAAGAACTCCAGTGCTGTTTCTCAACTTTTAGCACCTCACCCTTAACATGCCACTGGCAGAGGTCAAGTCAAATGCAGTGTTTGCAGAGGCTCGTACCTAATGTTCCTCATGACTATTTTTTTCATCTGATGCTCCTACTTACGAATACTTAATGTTTCTACCTAATGCTTCTACCTAAATTTTCATACCTACTACTTCTATCTATTGCTCCTACCATTTTGCCAAAAGGCAGGGCTGGCACATAGTGCTCACTACAGGAAAATCTAGTGACAAAGAATGAACTGTGTGAGTTAAGTGTTGTAAAGGATAAGGAGAGAATGTATATTTGTGGATTGCCAGTTGTCCACATGTTAGTGAGGCAGAAAGAAAAGACAGCTACTTTGGTCAGAGTGCAACTTGACAACCACTAAAGTTCTGGCTCACTAAGCAGATGTCATTAACCCTCCCAGTACCCATGTGGGTAGCACTGGTCCCAGGACTGACATATTCCAGAAAAAAGAAAATATATGAATATTACCATTTGACAGGAGATATCAAGACAAGTAGAAGGAAATATGATACCATGTTGTTGCTGTATAGACATGTGAATTTGGCATCTTTGTATGCTCAGCTTATACATGCTTATTATCTGTAGCTGATTAAGCCATCTTTGTCACTTCTCTGTAACTGCCATCAGGTTACTGATACCCAAAGAACTTTTCCCAGTGCTACAAGTTCAACATCTTCCAAATTATCATCACCATAATTAATGCCCCAGAGACTATCACAAATTGACCTCTTATTGTGGTCTGGTTAACCAAGCATGCATGCTTGGGCAGTACCTTTTCCTGTAATAGGTTAACTGAGATACCAGGATTCTTTCTCAGTGGATATTGTTGTTGCTTGTGACTTTAGGCATCCCAGCGTACCAGTAAAACATGCCTTCCAAATTAAGTGAGTGCAGAAAATTGCAGCAGGTATGACTAGGTTCCAAACAGGGTAGCATAAAGTGATTACTGTTTTTTTTTTTTTTTGTTGCAGGGAGAGGCTTTTACACATGTTGCCCCATCTCTGAAGATTGTATGTGTATCATGCCTTTACCCCTATGCATATATGTACACAGCCCAGCTTAAGTGTTTACCCACTTACTGACCACCCCCAAGGGAAGGATGAATACTTATGTTGTGTGTAGGCCAATTGCTATACCCAGGATTGGAACTTCTGGGTCCTACCTTGGAGTACCCTGTGCTAATTCATGCTAACCACCAGTACAGAGGCCTATGTGTTACCTGGGTAATGTTCACTTTAGGATATTTTCCTGATGCTCATGTCCTATTATTTGTAGTGTCTTGCCACTGTAGATGGTATAGGTATGTACAAATGTGGCCATTAGAGGCTAATGGAAAGTTTAGATTTGTGGGCTCATGTTTTGATGGAAGTCTTCAGAATGAATTCAGATTGTTGTAAAAAGAAAAAGTGGCACAATTGCCTTGCTGTAGCTAACAAAATTAGATTGGATGTCTCGGTTCTTTACTTTTGACTTTGGCATACTCTGCGTGCTCAGCTTATCATGTGTTTATCCTTTTTATTTGGAAATTGTGGCAATGTTACAAAGAGAAGTATAGTATATTAGTATATTGGCACTAAGTGTGCTTTTAGAAGGGCAAGAGAATGGATATGAGTGAATGAGGCCTTTTCTTCTGCTCCAAGTGTTACCTCTCCAACAGAAGAAATGGCTAGCAATTATGAAAGAAAGAAAATTAAAGACCTAATATAGGGTCACGAAATATAGTTTCCCATTTTCCTTGACAGTTGGTGAGGTTTCCTATGTGGAAATGTTCAACGATGAGAACAACCGTCCCCGAGGTTGTGCACTAATTGAGTTCGATTCCCCTGAGCTTGTGCCAAAAGCTGTGGATATCATGCACAGATATGAATTAAAAGGCCGCAAGTTAGTTGTAAAAGAGGTAAGTTTCTGAATTTGATTATTTAATGGCTGTTTAATGGAGATGTTGGGATTTGTCAAGTTTAAGTAGAAACGAGTGCTCCAAAGCAAAGGAGTTGAAACAAAAGTTGGTATTCATGGTTGTTAGATGCAAGGAAAAATAAACCAAACCTCTCTTTGTGGTCTGCTGTGTATTCTTAGCAATTGCTGTCCTTCATAAGCCATTCTTAATTTAGTAAAAAAAAAAGTTTTTTACATCCTCCAAGCCATATATAATGGCTCAAAATTTTTCACATCTGAATTTAGTTGTTTGTAATGTCATATAGGCATCCAAATTAGTAAAATGTTTAAAGATATATTTAGTAGTTAGTTCATTTTAATAAATTAACAGAAGGATTTGTACCATTGGTGGACATGTATGTGTGCACATCCACACTGGTAAAGCTTTGGTTTTGAGCCTGTTTCAGCCTTTGTTTAATGTAACTTCATATGCAGATACATACTGATTGTGCTTCAGCTTCCTGTCAAATTTAGGTCACCCTCTCCTGTTTTCACACATCAATGACTGGCCAAGGTTTTGGCCCAAGTTGAGCCCCACCTTGGTCAGGTTTAAGGTCTGAGTCTGCTTCAGCCACAGGTTGCTGATTAGTGCTATAACTTGAGAGGGAGATGCATGATGACGAGTGCTTTAGCATCTTAGCAAAAGTAGGGTCCCCTGACCTACATTTCATGCCTCAATGACACTGTATACCATTCAAGTATGTGTTCAGCTTCATCTTTGTAAATTTTAGGTCCAGTTCTGTCAGCCATAAAATTTGATGTATGGCAATGTAACTATATATGCAGATGTATATCATTAATTAATTGCCTTTGGCACATTACCAAAAGTAGGTTGCCCAGGAATACATTTTGCATCTTGGTAACTCTTAAGTAAGTTTTGAGTTAGATTTTCAGCTACTGTTTGATGTATGGTTAAGTAACTCGACATGTTGGTGCATAATGATGAGTGCCTCAGTATTTCTAGTCACCCTGGCCTACATAAAACACTGCAGTGACTTCATTGACAACTTTTTTTGATGGTCTAAAGTCTTTTTTTGATGTGTTTTTATGGTCTAAAGTCTACAGTGAAAGTCACTTCTGTGATACGGAGTTAATGGAGCAGTGGATTTCCTTTCTGTGCAAAGATTCAGTCTGGGATAAATTCCATGAACACTTGGCCAGAATTTGTATAGGACAAGAAATGTCAAAAGGTCAAAGATCCTGTTCATTGTCATACCTGTTGATTCTATTTAAGCAAATTACCTTCTGGTTTGCGAGGTAGCGCAAGGAACAGACGAAAGAAATGGCCCAACCCCCATACACACGTACATACACACGTCCACACACGCAAATATACATACCTACACAGCTTTCCATGGTTTACCCAGACGCTTCACATGCCTTGATTCAATCCACTGACAGCACGTCAACCCTGTATACCACATCGCTCCAATTCACTCTATTTCTTGCCCTCCTTTCACCCTCTGCATGTTCAGGCCCCGATCACACAAAATCTTTTTCACTCCATCTTTCCACCTCCAATTTGGTCTCCCTCTTCTCCTCGTTCCCTCCACCTCCGACACATATATTCTTTTGGTCAATCTTTCCTCACTCATTCTCTCCATGTGCCCGAACCATTTCAAAACACCCTCTTCTGCTCTCTCAACCACGCTCTTTTTATTTCCACACATCTCTCTTACCCTTACGTTACTTACTCGATCAAACCACCTCACACCCCACATTGTCCTCAAACATCTCATTTCCAGCACATCCATCCTCCTGCGCACAACTCACCAGCTTCTGCAGTTTCTCACATGAATCAGCCACCAGCGCTGTATCATCAGCGAACAACAACTGACTCACTTCCCAAGCTCTCTCATCCCCAACAGACTTCATACTTGCCCCTCTTTCCAGGACTCTTGCATTTACCTCCCTAACAACCCCATCCATAAACAAATTAAACAACCATGGAGACATCACACACCCCTGCCGCAAACCTACATTCACTGAGAACCAATCACTTTCCTCTCTTCCTACACGTACACATGCCTTACATCCTCGATAAAAACTTTTCACTGCTTCTAACAACTTGCCTCCCACACCATATATTCTTAATACCTTCCACAGAGCATCTCTATCAACTCTATCATATGCCTTCTCCAGATCCATAAATGCTACATACAAATCCATTTGCTTTTCTAAGTATTTCTCACATACATTCTTCAAAGCAAACACCTGATCCACACATCCTCTACCACTTCTGAAACCGCACTGCTCTTCCCCAATCTGATGCTCTGTACATGCCTTCACCCTCTCAATCAATACCCTCCCATATAATTTACCAGGAATACTCAACAAACTTATACCTCTGTAATTTGAGCACTCACTCTTATCCCCTTTGCCTTTGTACAATGGCACTATGCACGCATTCCGCCAATCCTCAGGCACCTCACCATGAGTCATACATACATTAAATAACCTTACCAACCAGTCAACAATACAGTCACCCCCTTTTTTAATAAATTCCACTGCAATACCATCCAAACCTGCTGCCTTGCCGGCTTTCATCTTCCGCAAAGCTTTTACTACCTCTTCTCTGTTTACCAAATCATTTTCCCCAACCCTCTCACTTTGCACACCACCTCGACCAAAACACCCTATATCTGCCACTCTGTCATCAGACACATTCAACAAACCTTCAAAATACTCATTCCATCTCCTTCTCACATCACCACTACTTGTTATCACCTCCCCATTTACGCCCTTCACTGAAGTTCCCATTTGCTCCCTTGTCTTACGCACCCTATTTACCTCCTTCCAGAACATCTTTTTATTCTCCCTAAAATTTACTGATAGTCTCTCACCCCAACTCTCATTTGCCCTTTTTTTCACCTCTTGCACCTTTCTCTTGACCTCCTGTCTCTTTCTTTTATACTTCTCCCACTCAATTGCATTTTTTCCCTGCAAAAATCGTCCAAATGCCTCTCTCTTCTCTTTCACTAATACTCTTACTTCTTCATCCCACCACTCACTACCCTTTCTAAACAGCCCACCTCCCACTCTTCTCATGCCACAAGCATCTTTTGCGCAATCCATCACTGATTCCCTAAATACATCCCATTCCTCCCCCACTCCCCTTACTTCCATTGTTCTCACCTTTTTCCATTCTGTACACAGTCTCTCCTGGTACTTCCCCACACAGGTCTCCTTCCCAAGCTCACTTACTCTCACCACCTTCTTCACCCCAACATTCACTCCTCTTTTCTGAAAACCCATACTAATCTTCACCTTAGCCTCCACAAGATAATGATCAGACATCCCTCCAGTTGCACCTCTCAGCACATTAACATCCAAAAGTCTCTCTTTCGCACGCCTGTCAATTAACACGTAATCCAATAACGCTCTCTGGCCATCTCTCCTACTTACATAAGTATACTTATGTATATCTCGCTTTTTAAACCAGGTATTCCCAATCATCAGTCCTTTTTCAGCACATAAATCTACAAGCTCTTCACCATTTCCATTTACAACACTGAACACCCCATGCATACCAATTATTCCCTCAACTGCCACATTACTCACCTTTGCATTCAAATCACCCATCACTATAACCCGGTCTCGTGCATCAAAACCGCTAACACACTCATTCAGCTGCTCCCAAAACACTTGCCTCTCATGATCTTTCTTCTCATGCCCAGGTGCATATGCACCAATAATCACCCACCTCTCTCCATCAACTTTCAATTTTACCCATATTAATCGAGAATTTACTTTCTTACATTCTATCACATACTCCCACAACTCCTGTTTCAGGAGTATTGCTACTCCTTCCCTTGCTCTTGTCCTCTCACCAACCCCTGACTTCACTCCCCAGACATTTCCAAATATTTTATTTAAGTACTAATTTTTATTCTAGATGGATTTCATTATGACATGGTGTGTTTGTATGCCATTGGAAAGGAAACTCCATTTTATTTGAGGTCAAAAGGTCATTGCTGTACTAGTAAATTTGCTTATGCACAATAATTTCATTTTTACTGGATGGATTTTATTAAGATTTCTCATGTTTGTTCCCTTTAGGGCAAGACAGGTTCTTGTTTTTTTGGGTCACCTCTGCAGTCACCTTTACCAAAATCTTTTCAGTGCTGTCTTTCACTGATCTTTTCCATCATTCCTGTTGACTTTTCTACCACAATTTCCACCACTTGTACAGTCACCTGTACCACCATTTTTCTATCCCATCTATCACACCCTTGCTACTGCTGTTTCCACTGCTTCTGCTGTAACCCCTGCAATTGCTACCACAATCACCACTGCCACTACCACTTCCTTTGCCTTCCCTTCTGCCAGTACTACTGCTATTACCCCTGCTTTCACCATGTCTGCAACCACGTCTTCTACTACATCTACAACCAGTGCCACTTTTAAAACCATCTTTGCCACCCACTCTGACTTAACCATCACAATTATGACAATGTGTCATAGAACCACTTTTGCCACAACCTCAGCAGTCCCTTCTGTCACCACCTTTTTTAGGCACTACCATATGTGATAGACCACTTTGTAACCACCACATCAGGCACTACCTGTACAACAACCAGAGCAACCATTTCTGTTGTCCCCTTTGCTCCCTCCACAGCCTCAACGTTGCATCCATGTGTGCCGCCAACTTTACCATTCCATCTTCCACTTTTCAACACCATTATCTATGCCATCCCCTCTGCCACCTTCACAACCGTGACCTTTAGAATCACCTATACAGCTTTATGCCATGCTTTCAACCCCCCACTAATACCTCAACCCCAGGTACCATCTGTATCACTCCATTTGACATCATCCCTTGCACAGCCTCTGCTATTCTCTTTTCCATCACCCTTGCAACCATCTCAACAGCCACTTCTGCCACCATTATACCATTTATAGTGTAGTACAGACTTGTTGAGGAATGTCTGTCTTTTTCATGTTTTCTCTGACCCTTGGAGGCTTTGGGATCTGAATTAAGCTTGAAATTGAATGTATGGTACTCCTGATTGCTGGTACTCTATGAGTATAGTATTTCAGACTAGAATTTCCTTGTTAAATGTTCACACTTTGTTAGTTAGAAAGTGAGTAAAGGAATTATGAAGCAGAAAAGTTTAAAGTGAAGTGTTTAAATGTGGAAACTGGATAAGTACAAATAGAGCCATTTCCCATCTTCAGCACTGCCAATTCTCAGAAACTTCATTGGTACCTTCAGCAGGGATTTACAGTCAACAAAAAATATTAGCTGGCTTAAAGAAGACAGGTATGATTTCTCAAAAATTACCAATAGATAATGATAGTAGAAAAGGCCTTTTATAGCAGAGGTGTTGACCCACTACATCTATCACCCAAATCCCTTGAAGAAAGAAAATGGATGTAGGGAAAAAGGAAGAGCATGGTGAAAATGATAAATGACACAAGAGGAAATAAGAAGTAAGGTTAGGACTAGTGGGGGAGCTGATATATGGGCATGAGAAGACTAGAAGTCACTCACCCAGAGAAGTAGAGATGGTATGAGTGCAAAAGAAATATATATTGTTATAGTGTAGGAACCCAATAAACATAAATCTAGCCGTATGATAAGTAGAAAACCAGATGAATTCCTATTTTTTAGAGGAGAGGCAAGGTATAAGGAGAGTAAAATATATATGAAGATTATATTTGTCCAGTATCAAGTCTGGAGCAGTGTAATTTGTCATTGCTTGAAAGGCCAAATGAAGGAGGAGATAACCCTTCACTTGAAATGACAGATCGTTGAGTTATGAAGAGGAAAGCATAACAAATCTTAGAAAAATGACAGGGACCCTTTTTATGAATTGGAATGCTATAAACAGGAGGAAATTAGTTGTTGAAATTGTAAGTGAACCCCCTTTTCAGCTGCAGTTTCATTTGTACCAACTAAAATGGGTAAGAATTCTATGCAGGTAAATTGTATTACATGGTTATATGTTGCAGACTCTTATCTCCCCCTTTCATTTCTGAGATATTAAGTGGAAATCTGAACCCAGTGAGTAAAAGTTTACTGAAGTTCAACTCTTGTTCAAAAAAAAGTTGAAGTTGTAGGACATCACTTCCACTGCAGACTCAGACAAAAACAGAAATGGAATGTGCTATAATGGACTGATCTTGTAGGTGGCTCCATAGGCTCTTGAGTCACACAATAAAAGGGAGAGTCAGGAAACGGTGAGGATACAGACTTGAGTATAGAAAGAGAGGGAGACTTCACAGGAAATGGAAGTTGGAAGTGGAGGCTAGGAATATTCAAGCTTAGACATGAGTGTAGAAAGAAACAGGCCATCTGATATTGCTGGAGTCGTGGAAACAAAGCTTACTCACCTGATATTCTCGGACAGATATATGATATGTTGAGGGGAAAGAGAAAGGCATAAGGAGTAAGGATTGGCCCTCGTAATAAAATATTCTGAAGTTTCAAGAAATAGTGAAGGATAGCCCATGGATTCAATGTATATTGGACAGAGTAACTATAGAAGGACTTTTTGGTGTCATTATATAATCTATCCAGGAATTGTAACAATCATGCTAATATACAACATTAACAATAAAGGGACAATAAGGAAGGAACATGGAACTGCAAATCACTCTCCTCAGAGAAAGTAAAATAGTGACAGTAGGGGATAGAAATTATAGAGGTAGACAGTGGGAATTTGGATTCTCATGGTATTGGGAATTAGGAGGTTTTTAAGAGTGTATACAGGAAAACTTCCAGTAGCAAAAAATTGAGCACTCTAGATATTGTCATCATACATACCAGGGGAAGAGTGGTTTGGGAATGTCTTGGGAGTAGGGTCAGGGGTTAGTGAGAGGACAAAAAAAAGAGCAAGGGAAGGAGTAGCTCTACTGAAACAGGAATAGTGGGAGTATGTGACAGAGTGTAAGAAAGTAAACTCTAGATTGATATGGGTAAAAGTGAAAGTGGATGGAGAGAGATGGGTGATTATTGGTGCATATGCACCTGGGCATGAGAAGAAAGATCATGAGAGGCAAGTTTTGGGAGGAGCTGAGTGAGTGTGTTAGTAGTTTTGATGCTCGAGACCGGGTTATAGTGATGGGTGATTTGAATGCAAAGGTGAGTAATGTGGCAGTTAAGGGAATAATTGGTGTACATGGGGTGTTCAGTGTTGTAAATGGAAATGGTGAAGAGCTTGTAGATTTATGTGCTGAAAAAAGGACTGGTGATTGGGAATACCTGGTTTAAAAAGAGAGATATACATAAGTATATGTATGTGAATAGGAGAGCGTTATTGGATTATGTGTTAATTGACAGGTGTGCGAAAGAGGGACTTTTGGATGTTAATGTGCTGAGAGGTGCAACTGGAGGGATATCTGATCATTATCTTGTGGAGGCGAAGGTGAAGATTTGTAGAGGTTTCCAGAAAAGAAGAGAGAATATTGGGGTGAAAAGAGTGGTAAGAGTAAGTGACCTTAAGGAGGAGACTTGTGTGAGGAAGTACCAGGAGAGACTGAGTATAGAATGGAAAAAAGTTAGAACAAATGGCATAAGGGGAGTGGGGGAGGAAAGGGATGTATTTAGGGAAGCAGTGATAGCTTGCGCAAAAGATGCTTGTGGCATGAAAAGTGTGGGAGGTGGGCAGATTAGAAAGGGTAGTGAGTGGTGGGATGAAGAAGTAAGATTATTAGTGAAAGAGAAGAGAAAGGCATTTGGACGATTTTTGCAGGGAAATAATACAAATGACTGAGAGATTATAAAAGAAAGAGGCAGGAGGTCAAGAGGTGGAAGAGGTGAAGAAGAGGGCAAATGAGAGTTAGGGGGGAGAGAGTATCATTAAATTTTAAGGAGAACAAAAAGATGTTTTGGAAGGAGGTAAATAGAATGTGTAAGACAAGGGAATCAATGGGAACTTCAGTGAAGGGGGCTAATGGGGAGGTGATAACAAATAGTGGTGATGTGAGAAGGAGATGGAGTGAGTATTTTGAAGGTTTGTTGAATGTGTTTGATGATAGAGTGGCAGATATAGGGTGTTTTGGTCAAGGTGGCATGCAGAGTGAGAGGGTTGGGGAAAATGATTTGATAAACAGGGAAGAGGTAGTAAAAGCTTTGCGGAAGATGAAAGGCGGCAAGGCAGCGGGTTTGGATGGTATTGCAGTGGAATGTATTAAAAATCCACTGCCAAATCCACTCCTAGATATCTAAAACACTTCACTTCCTCCAGTTTTTCTCCTTTCAAATTTACCTCCCTATTCACTTTTCCCTCAACCATACTATACCTAATAACCTTGCTCTTATTCACATTTACTCTCAGCTTTCTTCTTTCACACACTTTACCAAACTCAGTCACCAGCGTCTGCAGTTTGTCACACGAATCAGCCACCAGCGCTGTATCATTAGCGAACAACAACTGACTCACTTCCCAAGCTCTCTCATCCACAACAGACTGCATACTTGCCCCTCTTTCCAAAACTCTTGCATTCACCTCCTTAACAACCTCATCCATAAACAAATTAAACAACCATGGAGACATCACACACCCCTGCCACAAACCTACATTCACTGACAACCAATCACTTTCCTCTCTTCCTACACGTACACATGCCTTACATCCTAAATAAAAACTTTTCACTGCTTCTAACAACTTGCCTCCCACACCATATAATCTTAATACCTTCCACAGAGCATCTCTATCAACTCTATCATATTCCTTCTCTAGATCCATAAATGGTACATACAAATCCATTTGCTTTTCTAAGTATTTCTCACATACATTCTTCAAAGCAAACACCTGATCCACACATGCTCTACCACTTCTGAAACCACACTGCTCTTCCCCAATCTGATGCTCTGTACATGCCTTCACCCTCTCAATCAATACCCTCCCATATACTTTCCCAGGAATACTCAACAAACTAGTACCTCTGTAATTTGAGCACTCACTTTTATCCCCTTTGCCTTTGTACATTGGCACTATGCAAGCATTCCGCCAATCCTCAGGCACCTCACCATTAGTCATACATACACTAAATAACCTTACCAACCAGTCAGCAATACAGTCACCCTCTTTGTTTAATAAATTCCACTGCAAAACAATCCAAACCTGCTGCCTTGCCGCCTTTCATCTTCCGCAAAGCTTTTACTACCTCTTCGCTGTTTTTTTTTTTTTTTTTTTTTTTCAAACTATTCGCCATTTCCCGCGTTAGCGAGGTAGCGTTAAGAACAGAGAACTGGGCCATTGAGGGAACATCCTCACCTGGCCCCCTTCTCTGTTCCTTCTTTTGGAAAATTAAAAAAAAAAATTGAGAGGGGAGGATTTCCAGCCCCCCGCTCCCTTCCCTTTTAGTCGCCTTCTACGACACGCAGGGAATACGTGGGAAGTATTCTTTCTCCCCTACTAAATCATTTTCCTTAACCCTCTCAATTTGCACGCCACCTCAACCAAAACACCCTACATCTGCCACTCTGTCATCAAACACATTCAACAAACCTTCAGAATACTCACTCCATC
The DNA here is from genome assembly GCF_036320965.1 of Panulirus ornatus. Taxonomy (NCBI): domain Eukaryota; kingdom Metazoa; phylum Arthropoda; class Malacostraca; order Decapoda; family Palinuridae; genus Panulirus; species Panulirus ornatus. Next base: position 18,373,529 of record NC_092271.1, on the reverse strand, counting down.
TCCTTCTCACATCACCACTACTTGTTATCACCTCCCCATTAGCCCCCTTCACTGAAGTTACCATTGATTCTCTTGTCTTATGCACTTTATTTACCTCCTTCCAAAACATCTTTTTATTCTCCCTAAAATTTAATGATACTCTCTCACCCCAACTCTCATTTGCCCTCTTTTTCACCTCTTGTACCTTTCTCTTGACCTCCTGCCTCTTTCTTTTATACATCTCCCACTCATTTGCATTTTTACCCTCCAAAAATCGTCCAAATGCCTTTCTCTTTTCTTTCACTAATAATCTTACTTCTTCATCCCACCACTGACTACCCTTTCTAATCTGCCCACCTCCCACATTTCTCATGCCACAAGCATCTTTTGCGCAAGCTATTACTGCTTCTCTAAATACATCCCATTCCTCCCCCCACTCCCCTTTCGCCCTTTGTTTTCACCTTTTTCCATTCTATGCTCAGTCTCTCCTGGTACTTCCTCACACAAGTCTCCTTCCCAAACTCACTCACTCTCACCACTCTTTTCACCCTAACATTCTCTCTTCTTTTCTAGAAACCTCTACAAATCTTCACCTTCGCCTCCACAAGATAATGATCAGACATCCCTCCAGTTGCACCTCTCAGCACATTAACATCCAAAAGTCTCTCTTTCGCATGCCTTTCAATTAACACACAATCCAATAATGCTCTCTGCCCATCTCTCCTACTTACATACGTATACTTATGGATATCTCTCTTTTTAAACCAGGTATTCCCAATCACCAGTCCTTTTTCAGCACATAAATCTACAAGCTCTTCACCATTTCCATTTACAACACTGAACACCCCATGTACACCAATTATTCCCTCAACTGCCACATTACTCACCTTTGCATTCAAATCACCCATCACTATAACCTGGTCTTGTGCATCAAAACTATGAACACACTGACTCAGCTGCTCGCAAAACACTTGCCTCTCATGATCTTTCTTCTCATGCCCAGGTGCATATGCACCAATAATCACCCATCTCTCTCCATCCGCTTTCAGTTTTACCCATATCAATCTAGAGTTTACTCTCTTGCACTCTTATCACATACTCCCACCACTCCTGTTTCAGAAGTAGTGCTACTCCTTCCCTTGCTCTTGTCCTCTCACTAACCTCTGACTTTACTCCCAAGACATTCCCAAACCACTCTTCCCCTTTACCCTTGAGATTTGTTTCACTGAGAGCCAAAACATCCAGGTTCCTTTCCTGAAACATATTACCTATCTCTCCTTTTTTCTCATCTTAGTTACATCCACACACATTTAGACACCCCAATCTGATCCTTCGAGGAGGATGAGCACTCCCCGCGTTACTCCTTCTTCTGTTTCCCCGTTTAGAAAGTTGAAATACAAGGAGGGGAGGGTTTCCACCCTCTTGCTCCCATCCCCTTTAGTCGCCTTTTATGAAACGTGAGGAATGCGTGGGAAGTATTCTTTCTCCCCTATCCCCAATTTATCTGGTAAAATAAAGTTTAGTGAATTGAGTTCAGGAACCAGGCCTTTATGGTGAGGGGTTCTGCAAAATTACCAGTTAAGGAGTTGTAACATTGGTAACTTTCTCTTCAAATTGAGAGGGAATGTTGAGGTGAGGACGAAAAACTGGTTCAGTAAGAGATGGCAATAAGCAAAGGAGCTCCGAGTTGTGCAGTGTTGAGGACATAGGTGGCATTCCTACCAGCAAGTATTTGCATGTTATATGAGGTTAAGGAATGAATATATCAGGATAAGAAACAAGGAACAGAGAAACCATTATGAGACTATTCAAGACAAGGCAGAAGTAAACCCAAGACATATGTATATACCAGGATAAGAAACAAGGAAGAGAGAAACTTTTAAAAGAATATTCAGGAGTAGGCAGGAGTAAATCAAAAACTTTTCCATAATTTTATCAGGTGTCATTTGTTAGATTAACAGCAGCTAATCAGGTTATCGGATTCAGACAGAAGAATTGTTGAGCATAATGTTGGGATATGTCTGGATATGTGTGAAAAACAAGTTCAAAAGTATTTTCACAATGGAAGACATTTTAGCCCCAACATCAGCAACATGGAATTGGGAGAAGGGTTCAAAAGCTTTGAGATAGCTAGAAAAGACATTAACAGAATACTGAATTGTCCTAAGGATGGGTAAGGGTGAATGTCATATCTCGCCAGAAAAGACATTAACAGAATACTGAATTGACCCAAGGGAATGGGTAAGGGTGAATGCCATTTCTGTTTACAAGAATAGAGAGCAGGAACAGACATAAAACTGCAAACCAGTCTCACAAATGATTGTGGTCTGTGAGCCCTTTTCAAATATAATTAGAAGCAATTGGATGACTCCTCTTGGGAGAAATCATCTAAGTGAGAGACAACATGGTTTTTAGGGAAAGTAGGTCATTTTGAACAAGTTTATTGGATTTCTTTGAGAGTGAAATCTGTTTTAGACAAAAGGGAAGGCTGGGTGGAATGTTTGTTTTTGGACAACCAGAAGGCATTTGACACCACTACTTGGAATGTTGATGATGAAGGTTGATTACCTGGTAGGAATGAACAGAAACTCCTACAGTGGATGGAAGATCATATCTGTGAAGGTGAATAACGGAGGCATGTCGGAGGAGCCTTCTCTAAATGGATTGAGTTGACCAGTGGAATACCATAGGATTCAGTTCTGGAATCATTACTCCTAATTTATGTAAATGGCTTACCTGGCGGTATGTACTCGCACACTAATGTGTTTTTGCTTATGGTGAAAAAGTCATGAAGGAAGTGATAGGTAGAAGGATTGTATTAACTCACAAGAGGACCTCTTTAGACTTCAAATCTGGTGTGATACATTTTTGATGAAATTAAGCCTAAGCAAAAGTAAAGTAATGAGAATTTGAAAGAAGGCCTTTGTATGGTTATTATCTAGCAGGAAAAAGCTTCAGGGTTCTGTGTGTGAGGAAGACTTTGGAATTGACATCATCCCTAACCTGTAACCATAGATGCACATTAGAATGATAATTAAGATGACAAAAGTTATGTTAGCAAATATTAGAATGATCTGTTAATACCCACTCTTCATCTTCACTCGCTTACATGTACTTATGAATAACTTTGTTTTTAAACCATGTATTTTTTATTTTTTTTAAGCACAGCTCCACAATCTATTTACCATTTTTGTTCACATTGGGTACTCCACGCTCCCCAATTATACTTTCAACTGCCACATCACCCATTCTTTCATTCAGTTGTCCCATCACTGATAATCATTCCCTTGCATCAGTGTAGACTTTACACACACTCAGTTCCTTCCAAAACACACTCCTTTCTGACTCTTCACGTTACAAGGCGCATAAGCAATAGCTATCACCCACCTCAAATATTCCACGTTCATTTTTTCCCTGTTAGTGCGCTCGCTTCCTTACATTTTTATTCATTCCCACAATTTTTTCAGAAGAAATGCTGCCACTTCCCTAGTTCTCACCTTCAGACTGGTCCCTGACTATCCACAAAACAAGACAAACCATTTTTCCTCAATCCCCTTGAGCTCAGTTTTACTGAAAGTTACCTATTTCTTCCTTCTCATTATAGTTAAATATGTGCACACTTCGACATCCCATCCTGAGCCTCCTCCTCTTCAACTTTTAGAAACAAATATAACGAGGGTAAGGTTTGCAGTTCTCTGCTCCTGCTCGTTTTAGTCACCATCTAAGATATGAAGGGAATACATGAGAATTATTCTTTTTTCTCTTGTATACAGGAATACAAGTTTATATGCTTGTGCATATTGATGTGTGCTTCAGTATCCAACAAAAAGTTTTCCGTGACCTATTTTTCACCCTGTAGAGGCAGACCTGTGTTTTCAGTGTGGTCTTCAAATTCTGGCTTTTTGTTAATGATGGTTCTGATGATTGATTTTTAACTCACTCTCTTTCCTTCTTAAACCCTTGTAATGTGTCTCTGTTATATTGTTGATTGCTTCATGATTTTGATTTTGTTTGTTTTCTTGGAAGTCCATCAAGTTTTCTACACTCTTTAACTGTATTATATTTAGATCTTTTTGCTTTTCTTTATGGGGTCCTGCTGATTTACTAATATAAGTATAGTCTGTAGAGCATATGATTATACTTTTGCCTTGTGTTTTTCATTTATCATTATTGTAAATGGTTTTTGAAGCTTTGGTAAATATATTGCAAGTTCTTTTTTCGACCACTTTGAATTTTTCTTTGGTTAGAAACTCCTTGATGAACTTTTCTGATTTACTGGGACTTTTCATGTGTTGTTTTGCCTCTAACAAAGTGTTGTAATTTCTGTCTTATCAGTGGGGTGTTTCAGTATTTTTACTTATCAGATTGCTTTGGCAGACTTAAGAAAAATATCCCTTATTTCTTCCATAACTATTTTACAAATGCAGTTGTAGTGAGCTGATATAATGGTTATTACTTTGGGGTTCCATTATGTTTCCTCATCACACTTTCAAGGACTTTTAATGCAAGTGACAAGTGATATCAAACTTGGTAGTCTATAGTGTTTCTGCAGAGTACATACTCCTTTTTTGAGTTGATGATACATTCCAGCTATATGAATCTCTACTGTGCTTCTTTCATCTAGGCATTGTCTCAAAATCATGTTGGTTTTGCCATTGACAACTTTGAGGAAGATACCTGGATTTCTGTCTGATCTTGCTTAGCTCTCAGTTACTTCACCATCTGTAATGGCACTCTCATCAAAACTTTATTAGATGTCTTGTTCACTTTTTTATGTCGAGTTTGTATTGATCAGTAACGTTGCATGTTTTCATGGTCTTTTTATATTTTTTCCAAGTTTGAAAGCAATCTCAGTTTTTTGTAGTTTGTATGTAAGAGTGATGTGCTAGGATTCAGTATTCCATACCAATTTCTTTGTTTTTTTGTCATTTAGTATTTGTCCTTCTCATTGAAATTCTAATATTTCTTTGTCAGCACTTCTTGAATTTTCAAAGTCTTCTAATATCTGTATGTCAATTGGTGATTTTTTTCCTTTTTCAGTTCTGTTTAATTCATCCAGTTTCATTTCTTTTGGTAACCTTTAGTTCTTTTTACTGGTGTTTCGTGGAACATCTTTTGACAAACATGACTCACAAGAGTGACTTTTGGCTCAGGAAAGTACACACTCAAGTAGTCCATGTTACTCGGAACAACTATTCTGTATCACATTCCATAATCAGTATACTTGGAGAAAAAGAAGCAGGTAGTTTAATTTCAGCTTGGGTATTATTTCGCACTTTAAGGTGAAGTCCTGTTGTGATCGAAGGAAAGTTGTTGACAACTGTTAGTAATGGTCCCATCTTAGTGGGCTTGGCCTGTAACCAATGGATGTGAATTGAAAATTGGCATAATTATGGATATGTATGCATTTTGAGAATTTCATGGGATTTTTTTTTTCACTAGTGGATCTTAGCATTTGTGGCATAGATCTAGTTTTGATATGGTGAAAAGTAGTAACCAGTCCTAAGGCCAGAGGATGTGTGGCAGATTAAGCAAATTTCATCTATCTGTATGTCTTTCCTTTCTCTTTTGTGAATGCAACAAATATATGATTATTTGGGTACTGAGTGTTTTTGTTGGTCTGAACCATGTAAACTGAGATGGACAGGATGTCTAGTAATGATAATGGATTCATAAATTTCATTTTCAGGGAAGGAAACATGTTATAGATTAATTTATTTGATTTTCAGGTTGGAAAGCCATTTTTTTTATATTTTTAATGAAAGGTTTTCATATTGTTAAGATTTATTTGATTTCATGGGCATCAGTAATGCATCTGTATACACTATGACCTCGAAATACTGGGCAAATTTAGGGTAAGGTTGCCCGGTAGATATGACCCTTGAGCAAAAGCATGTTACGGGTCTTTCTGTAGGTATCCTATCTGTATACAGAAGCCTTCAGATTAATAACAGTTATGAGAATTAAAGTAATGGATGCTTTTGCAGAACTTATGAAATGATTTGTTGAGTTTTACTGTAACGCTCGTAACAGAACTAGGTCATTATGTTTGTATTCTTTGCAAAATCTTTACTTGTCCTCCCTCACTGATGAGTAGGGAATGATAGTCTTGCTCTGACTTGTATTTGGATGATTATTACTAATCTTGAAATGTTTTGGTGGATATTACATGATGGTTATATGCCGTACTGATTTAAATCAGGATTTGACTCTTTTCGGTTGTTTTATCAGCATCTAGTGCTTACATGGGTATTGTTGTACAATCAAGTTAATGCATAGTTTTCTCACGCACTATGCTTAGATTGTATAGTCGTATCTCAAGAGGATGTCTATGTATGGTAAATTTTCTTATGAAGTCTTGACCAGTTTTCTTGTCTTATCTGGAAAGTATGGGGATATTCTTATATTTTTTTTATCAATCATGAAACTGTTTATGCACCATTATTGATACCCTGTAGAGGTTATCTTTACTTCAACCCAGTTTTCGGCAATATTAAGAACTTGGGAGTGAATGCTTACAGCTCATGATGTTTGCTTGTTTTTGTTTCTCATATGATGTGAACCTTTGTTAGGCTGTGCATGTAAATGCTGTAGTATTTGATTTTGAAGCCACTTCGAACAACTGTAATGAAGTTTTGGTGGGTTGCTTGTGTTAGAGCAAACTTGCACTCCTTCCAGAAGATGTGTGTAGCCAATTAGTGCTAGGTTTTTCAGCCACTTGAATATGTAGTTTTGGAGTTCGGTTTGGAGGTGCTTTTATGTTATACTCATGGATGCTTGCATACTTGCACTCCATCGTTGAATTATGAGTGCCTTTGATGTGCAGTCTGTTTTCATGTTACATTAGTCATAAATCTTCAACAGAGAGGTGTGTGTGTGTGTGTAATGTGCAAGGACATGCATAAACCCCTATACCTTTCATGTATGCAGCTGAAGGTTACATGTTGTCATACATGTAATTTGTTGAAAGGGGATTGTATAAAGAACCATTGCAGAATCCCCTTTTTGAGTACCTTACATTCTTATGATATTTCTTATTGCTAGCTGTAATTAATCATGTGGGGTTTTAACATGTCTTACTAATTTTGATCTGCTTGCCACAAAATGAGGCGAAATCACTCACCCATATGTCTGTGGTCAGCTTGTAAATAAATATGTGCTTAACTAGACATCTACACTTAAACATTGCAGACATTGAATCTTAAATACTCCTTAGATATGATCATTTGATTTAACCAGATTTGGGTAGACTACTAATTTTATTCATTCTATGCCAACAACTGAAGCTGGACTTGTGTTTTGCATCCCTGTCTTTCATATAACAATATGAATTTGCTGTGATTAAGTTTGTCTTGGGTAACATATTAGTGAAACTTGAGGATTGTAAATAATTAGGTTTCCATGTGTATATCCCAATGGATATAAAGTTTATTCCTCAGTTGCTTAGTGTATCTGCTGCTGAAAGTTCATGTTGTATTTTGATTGTACTTGGGAAGGCTAAAATTCTTCTGCTCAGGTTTCATTTTGCCTGATGTTGTCAGGTCAAAAAAAGCTAAATTTATTTTCTACATCTTGCTTTAATGAGACCTGTGAAATATAATCTCGGGGCAAGAATATTCAATTTGTCCATCTTTGGCATAGCTTTAAAGTTGATGAATAATTTATCCTTGCATCTGTGTATTTGTTGGGTCTGATGGGATTGTTGAACCATATGTCATGTAGGTATTTTGAGTAGAGATGTGCTTAAGATATGCATACATTATGTCGCACTTACAGCTCAAGAGATTAGGATATCTGTGTTCTCAACAGATCCTGCCTTCTTTACAGTTATGCACTTTGTTGTAACTAATGTCCTGGTAAGAGTGAATAATACTTTCTACAGTTTGTACTACCAAGCAGAATTGTCATTAATTTTAAAACTTATTAATTTCATACAGAAACTTTCATGAGTATTGTTTAAAGTCAGGGAAGATGTGTTAGGCTTGTTGCTCTCCATTGGAAGAGAAAGAGCATCTGCAGTCTGGAGTTATGTTCTCTTCGATTTTTATTAGACTTGGACCTAATTGTGATGCTCTGGTGACAAAGATACATTATTTTGCTCTGCCTTGCACATCTTATACTTTTGATGTATGACTTTGTAGCCAGAACTCCCATTAAGTGGAAATGGAAAAAAAGTGCATGTTATTTCGAGGTCATATTGTATTTGTTTTTCAGTAAGCAGATTTATGTATGGGAAAGGGGTAACTTTTGGATAATTGATTTGTGAAAAAAGTGCTGTTTTATTTTTAGAGCAGCATAACTGAAACATTTCCTCGTATTTTAGCATGACAATTTCAACCATTAGAATTTCAAAGTAATGCATCTAAATCTTTACAGAAAGCAGATGACTTGCCACTTGCCCATCTAGCGCAGATTCGGCCTGCAAACAGAATGGTAAGGAAGAAAAGGTTTTCTGCCTGAGGGTTATTTGAGTGATACCCTTAAGAGGTCATGAGTAGGACAGTGACCCATTAAACCATGGTAAGGTACCTTAGTAAAAGAAAAGTAAAGCTGTTTGCACTCTTGCTCATTCAAGGCATCTCTTCTGCCAATAAGAGCTCTACCCTTGTTTGTGTATAATGAGTTTTTCTGCTGAAGTTCCATATGTAGGTTACTTCACCCTATTGGATCTGATAAGTAAGACAGTGTTATATTAGACTGTAAGGCTTTTTTTTTTTTTTTTTTTTTGCCTTCTCTGGTGAACTGGGTGACAAAGCTTTGAAGGCATTTATAAGAAGATCTGGCAAAGCTGGCAGTGTTGTAGTTGCAACCAATCATACAAACATGGATATTTTGCTGTTGTAGCCATATTTTATCTTTTGATTTGAAACTAGGAACTCTTTTCCAAAACATATGTTGGGTTGGTTGCCCAATTCAGGTAGTTTTGTGACAAGCATTGAAAGTTTGTAAATCCCACTGGCTGATGTGGTTTATAGGCATGTATCTCGTAAAAGGGAAATATATACAACTCTTATTTGATTTTAAGAGGCCTAAAGGGGCATTTGCCATCATCAGCTTCTTGCACCACAGTACCTAGTCTGAAAGAGGGCATCTGGTGTCCCAGTACCACTACCAACATTATTTCAGTGATACTTCAGTGGCATTTGTGTACTGAAGGTGAGTGTTTCAGCAGACAGTTATTCACCACATGGGTGAGGTAATCTGAGGACTTGTTTTTCAAGTTGAGCACCAGACAAAACAAAACTATTAGAAAGATATTAGAAATCAATATTTTCATGAAAATTTTATTTGCCATAATGTAATTTGCTTTAGCACTTGTATAGGTGATTGTTGTTTGATGTTTATTTGGAGAATTTCATCCTTATTTGTTTGCAGTGGTTTGTACGTTTTATAGCACTTATTAACCATGTGGAAATGATTTCTATGTTCCCCTGACCAATTGTTTTGTAAGTTGCAGTTTTGAAATTTTTGTGGTTAGCATTACTAACCATGGGGCATGTATGGGCCCACCCAGGTTCAGATTGGGATAGGTATGAATTCTGAATGGGATAGTCAGGTTGCAGGCCGCCCAATTGTTCATTCTTCCTTTGAGGTTGGTCATTGAATTGGGTACTTTGCTTTGGCTAGGGTATATAATCATATGTATGAAGTGATAATGAGATGGCTTTGATGATGGTGTTCACTTACCAGTTCCTTCTCAGGTCAAACAAAAAATTCCTTATTTTTGCTGTTCATTCTGAGTAGAAAAACTAGCATTATCTGTGGTGCATTGGTTACAGGTGGATTGGTTTTAATGTTCTAAATTGTAGTTTATTTATTTATTTATGGGTTCAGTATGATAGTGGCTTCATTGTTTTGATAAGTCTGATAGGTCATATTATTGTTAATTCATTGTATGAGAGCACTGATCATCTGTTTTTTGTGTTCTAACCAGTATATGATGGTGTTTTGTAAAGTTTCTAATAATCCTTAATTCAGATTTCATCTTTCCCATATGTAGTGCAGTGTATCATTATTTTGTTTCATGAACAGTTTATGCCATGGGTTTCATTTGTTGACAAGTTTTCAGTCTGTTTTGATGAAACTTTCTATATATTTGCATATAGCAAAACCCTTTCAGTTTCACTTGATGTCTTATATTTAATTCATGGTGGATGTGAGTAGTAAGGAACAAAGAGAATTGGGTTTCTTTACCTCTCTTTGTTTCCTTTTTAGGCTGAGGACCACAGTTTTGTGAATATTCCTTGCAAAAGGGGCATGACCATAACAACGTTTAATGAAATGAAGGTCCATGTCGGTGTTTGGAATGTAAGATGAATAGATGATGAATGTAAGAGAGGTTAGAAGAATTTTTAGATGGGGAACATTAGACAGATTTATGCAAGACAAGGCTTAGAGTGAGTAGGACCTTTAAGTGGAATGGCGTGAATAGTGTGAAAGCATGCTTGCACAATGATATTGGTGGTTATGCGGGGATATAAGCATTGTTAACGTTGATTGAAAGGTCTGAGAGGATGTTTGATTTCAAGTTTGTCTGTGCAAGCTTATTAACCTTATAGAATTTGGTGCTGGTTTTCTTTCCTTTGCCAAAAAATCTGGGGGTTTTTGTATTAAATAATTTTATTCTTTATATTTGAAAGATACTGATTTGATGAAGAATAATCAGGTTCACTGATTATTATTTATTTTTTTTGACTTGTCGCTGTCTCCCGCGTTAGTGAGGTAGCGCAAGGAAACAGACGAAAGAATGGCCCAACCCACCCACATACACAGTATATACATCCACGTCCACACACGCAAATATACATACCTAAACATCTTAATGTATACATATATATACACACAGACATATACATATATACACATGTACATAATTCATACTGTGTGCCTTTATTCATTCCCATCGCCACCCTGCCACACATGAAATAAAAACCCTCTCCCCCCTCATGTGTGCGAGGTAGCGCTAGGAAAAGACAACAAAGGCACATTCACTCACACTCAGTCTCTAGCTGTCATGTAATAATGCACCGAAACCACGGCTCCCTTTCCACATCCAGGCCCCACAGAACTTACCATGGTTTACCCCGGACGCTTCACATGCCCTGGTTCAATCCATTGACAGCATATTGACTCTGGTATACCACATTGTAGCAATTCACTCTATTCCTTGCATGCCTTTCATCCTCCTGCAAGTTCAGGCCCCAATCACTCAAAATCTTTTTCACTACATCTTTCCACCTCCAGTTTGGTCTCCCACTTCTCGTTCCCTCCACCTCTGACACATATATCCTCTTTGTCAATCTTTCCTCACTCATTCTCTCCATGTGACCAAACCATTTCAAAACACCCTCTTCTGTTCTCTCATCCACACTCTTTTTATTACCACACATCTCTCTTACCCTACTATTACTTACTCATTCAAACCACCTCACACCACATATTGTCCTCAAACATTCTTCAAAGCAAACACCTGATCCACACATCCTCTACCACTTCTGAAGCCACACTGCTCCTCCCTAATCTGATGCTATGTACATGCCTTTACCCTCTCATTCAATACCCTACCATATAATTTCCGAGGAATACTCAACAAACTTATCTCTGTAATTTGAGCACTCACCTTTATCCCCTTTACCTTAGTGCAATGGCACTATGCAAGCATTCCTCCCATCCTCAGGCACCTCTCCATGAGTCATACATACATTGAATAACCTTACCAACCAGTCAATAACACAGTCACCTCGTTTTTTAATAAATTCCACTGCAATACCATCCAAACGCACTATCTTGCTGGCTTTCATCTTCAGCAAAGCTTTTACTACCTCCTATCTGTTTACCAAAGCATTCTCCCTAACCTTCTCACTTTGCACACCACCTCGACCAAAACACCCTATATCTGCCACTTATTATCAAACACGTTCAACAAACCTTCAAAATACTCACTTCATCTCCTTTTCACATCACCCCTACTTGCTATCACCTCCCCATTAGCACCCTTCACTGATGTTCCCATTTGTTCCCTTTTCTTGCACACTTTATTTACCTCCTTCCAAAACATCTTTTTTATTTATTTATTTATATTTTGCTTTGTCGCAGTTTCCCGCGTTTGCGAGGTAACGCAAGGAAACAGATGAAAGAAATGGCCCAACCCACCCCCATACACATGTATATACATACACGTCCATGCACGCAAATATACATACCCATACATCTCAATGTACACATATATATACACACACAGACACCTACATATATACACATGCACACAATTCACACTGTCTGCCTTTATTCATTCCCATCGCCACCTCGCCACACATGGAATAACATCCCCCTCCTCCCTCATGTGTGCGAGGTAGTGCTAGGAAAAGACAACAAAGGCCCCATTTGTTCACACTCAGTCTCTAGCTGTCATGCAACAATGCCAGAAACCACAGCTCCCTTTCCGCATCCAGGCCCCACAGAACTTTCTATGGTTTACCCCAGACGCTTCACATGCCCTGATTCAATCCATTGACAGCACGTCAACCGCAGTATACCACATCGATCCAATTCACTCTGTTCCTTGCCCGCCTTTCACCCTCCTGCATGTTCAGGCCCCGATCACTCAAAATCTTTTTCACTCCATTTTTCCACCTCCAATTTGGTCTCCCACTTCTCCTTGTTCCCTCCACCTCCTACACATATATCCTCTTTGTCAATCTTTCCTCACTCATTCTCTCCATGTGCCCAAACCATTTCAAAACACCCTCTTCTGCTCTCTCAACTACGCTCTTTTTATTTCCACACATCTCTCTTACCCTATTATTACTTACTTGATCAAACCCCCTCACACCACATATTATCCTCAAACATCTCATTTCCAGCACATCCACCCTCCTGCGCACAACTCTATCCATAGCCCACGCCTCGCAACCATACAACGTTGTTGGAACCACTATTCCTTCAAACATACCCATTTTTGCTTTCGGAGATAATGTTCTCAACCTCCACACATTCTTCAAGGCTCCCAGGATTTTCGCCCCCTCCCCCACCCTATGATTCACTTCCGCTTCTATGGTTCCATCCACTGCCAGATCCACTCCCAGATATCTAAAACACTTTACTTCTTCCAGTTTTTCTCCATTCAAACTTACCTCCCAATTGACTTGACCCTCAACCCTACTGTACCTAATAACCTTGCTCTTATTCACATTTACCCCTAACTTTCTTCTTTCACACACTTTACCAAACTCAGTCACCAGCTTCTGCAGTTTCTCACATGAATCAGCCACCAGCGCTGTATCATCAGCGAACAACAACTGACTCACTTTGCAAGCTCTCTCATCCCCAGCACTTCATACTTGCCCCACTTTCCAAAACTCTTGCATTCACCTCCCTAACAACCCCATCCATAAACAAATTAAACATCCATGGAGACATCACACACCCCTGCTGCAAACCTACATTCACATCTTTTTATTCTCCCTAAAATTTAATGATACTCTCTCATCCTAGCTCTCATTTGCCCTCTTATTCACTTCTTGCACCTTTGTCTTGACCTCCTGCCTCTTTCTTTTGTACATCTCCCAGTCATTTGTATTATTTCCCTGCAAAAATTGTCCAAATGCCTTTCTCTTCTCTTTCACTAATAATCTTACTTCTTCATCCCACTACTCACTACCCTTTCTAATCTGCCCACTTCCCATGCTTCTCATGCCACAAATATCTTTTGTGCAAGCCATCACTGCTTCCCTAAATACATCCCATTCCTCCCCCACTCCCCTTACGTCCTTTGCTCTCACCTTTTTCCATTCTATACTCAGTCTCTCCTGGTACTTCCTCACGCAAGTCTCCTTCCCAAGCTCACTTACTCTTGCCACTGTCTTCACACCAACATTCTCTCTTCCTTTCTGTAAACCTCTACAAATCTTCACCTTTGCCTCCACAAGATAATGATCAGACATCCCTCCAGTTGCACCTCTTAGCACATTAACATCCAAAAGTCTCTCTCTCGCGCGCCTATCAATTAACACGTAATCCAGTAACGCTCTCTGGCCAGCTCTCCTACTTGCATACATTTTTTTTTTTTTTCGCTTTGTCGCTGTCTCCCACGGTTGCGAGGTAGCGCAAGGAAACAGACAAAAGAAATGGCCCAACCCACCCCCATACACATGTATATACATACGTCCACACACGCAAATATACATACCTACACAGCTTTCTATGGTTTACCCCAGACGCTTCACATGCCCTGATTCAATCCACTGACAGCATGTCAACCCTGGTATACCACATCGATCCAATTCACTCTATTCCTTGCCCTCTTTTCACCCTCCTGCATGTTCAGGCCCCGATCACACAAAATCTTTTTCACTCCATCTTTCCGCCTCCAATTTGGTCTCCCACTTCTCCTCGTTCCCTCCACCTCCGACACATATATCCTCTTGGTCAATCTTTCCTCACTCATTCTCTCCATGTGCCCAAAACATTTCAAAACACCCTCTTCTGCTCTCTCAACCACGCTGTTTTTATTTCCACACATCTCTCTACCCTTACGTTACTTACTCGATCAAACCACCTCACACCACACATTGTCCTCAAACATCTCATTTCCAGCACATCCATCCTCCTGCGCACAACTCTATCCATAGCCCACGCCTCGCAACCATACAACATTGTTGGAACCACTAATCCTTCAAACATACCCATTTTTGCTTTCTGAGATAATGTTCTCGACTTCCACACATTCTTCAAGGCTCCCAGAATTTTCGCCCCCTCCCCCACCCTATGATCCACTTCCGCTTCCATGGTTCCATCCGCTGCCAGATCCACTCCCAGATATCTAAAGCACTTTACTTCCTCCAGTTTTTCTCCATTCAAACTTACCTCCCAATTGACTTGACCCTCAACCCTACTGTACCTAATAACCTTGCTCTTATTCACATTTACTCTTAACATTCTTCTTTCACACACTTTACCAAACTCAGTCACCAGCTTCTGCAGTTTCTCGCATGAATCAGCCACCAGCGCCGTATCATCAGCGAACAACAACTGACTCACTTCCCAAGCTCTCTCATCCCCAACAGACTCCATACTTGCCCCTCTTTCCAAAACTCTTGCATTTACCTCCCTAACAACCCCATCCATAAACAAATTAAACAATCATGGAGACATCACACACCCCTGCCGCAAACCTACATTCACTGAGAACCAATCACTTTCCTCTCTTCCTACACGTACACATGCCTTACATCCTCAATAAAAACTTTTCACTGCTTCTAACAACTTGCCTCCCACACCATATATTCTTAATACCTTCCACAGAGCATCTCTATCAACTCTATCATATGCCTTGCATACATATAGTTATGTATATCTCTCTTTTTAAACCAGGTATTCCCAATCACCAGTCCTTTTTCAGAGCACAAATCTACAAGTTCTTCACAATTTCCATTTACAACACTGAACACCCCATGTACACCAATTATTCCCTCAACTGCCACATTACTCACCTTTGCATTCAAATCACCCATCAGTATAACCTGATCTCGTGCATCAAAACTACTAACACACTCCTTCAGTTGCTCCCAAAACACTTGCCTCTCATGATCTTTCTTCTCATGCCCAGGTGCAAGTGCACCAATAATCATCCATCTCTCTCCATCCACTTTCAGTTTTACCCATATCAATCTAGAGTTTACTTTCTTACACTCTATCACATACTCCCACCACTCCTATTTTAGGAGTAGTAAACTCCCACCACTCCTATTTTAGGAGTATTACTACTCCTTCCCTTGCTCTTGTCCTCTCACCAACCCCTGACTTTACTCCCAAGACATTCCCAATCCACTCTTCCCCTTTGCCCTTGAGCTTTGTTTCACTCAGAGCCAAAACATCCAGGTTCCTTTCCTGAAACATACTACCTATCTCTCCTTTTTTCCCATCTTGGTTACATCCACACTCATTTCGACACCCCAATCTGATCCTTCGAGGAGGATGATCACTCCCTGCGTGACCTTTTCTTCTGTTTCCCCTTTTAGAAAGTTAAAATATAAGGAGGGGAGGGTTTCTAGCCCCCCGCTCCTGCCCCCTTTAGTCGCCCTCTATGACATGGAGGAATGTGGAAGTATTCTTCCTTATTTTTTTTTTTTTTTTTTTTTATACTTTGTCGCTGTCTCCCGCGTTTGCGAGGTAGCGCAAGGAAACAGACGAAAGAAATGGCCCAACCCCCCCCCATACACATGTACATACACACGTCCACACACGCAAATATACATACCTACACAGCTTTCCATGGTTTACCCCAGACGCTTCACATGCCTTGCTTCAATCCACTGACAGCACGTCAACCCCTGTATACCACATGACACCAATTCACTCTATTTCTTGCCCTCCTTTCACCCTCCTGCATGTTCAGGCCCCGATCACACAAAATCTTTTTCACTCCATCTTTCCACCTCCAATTTGGTCTCCCTCTTCTCCTCGTTCCCTCCACCTCCGACACATATATCCTCTTGGTCAATCTCTCCTCACTCATTCTCTCCATGTGCCCAAACCATTTCAAAACACCCTCTTCTGCTCTCTCAACCACGCTCTTTTTATTTCCACACATCTCTCTTACCCTTACGTTACTTACTCGATCAAACCACCTCACACCACACATTGTCCTCAAACATCTCATTTCCAGCACATCCATCCTCCTGCGCACATCTCTATCCATAGCCCACGCCTCGCAACCATACAACATTGTTGGAACCACTATTCCCTCAAACATACCCATTTTTGCTTTCCGAGATAATGTTCTCGACTTCCACACATTTTTCAAGGCTCCCAAAATTTTCGCCCCCTCCCCCACCCTATGATCCACTTCCGCTTCCATGGTTCCATCCGCTGACAGATCCACTCCCAGATATCTAAAACACTTCACTTCCTCCAGTTTTTCTCCATTCAAACTCACCTCCCAATTGACTTGACCCTCACCCCTACTGTACCTAATAACCTTGCTCTTATTCACATTTACTCTCAACTTTCTTCTTCCACACACTTTACCAAACTCAGTCACCAGCTTCTGCAGTTTCTCACATGAATCAGCCACCAGCGCTGTATCATCAGCGAACAACAACTGACTCACTTCCCAAGCTCTCTCATCCCCAACAGACTTCATACTTGCCCCTCTTTCCAGGACTCTTGCATTTACCTCCCTTACAACCCCATCCATAAACAAATTTAACAACCATGGAGACATCACACACCCCTGCCGCAAACCTACATTCACTGAGAACCAATCACTTTCCTCTCTTCCTACACGTACACATGCCTTACATCCTCGATAAAAACTTTTCACTGCTTCTAACAACTTGCCTCCCACACCATATATTCTTAATACCTTCCACAGAGCATTCTTCCTTATATATATATAATATATACTAGATCATGTTTTATTTTGTGATATCAGATTACAACAAAAGGGTGAGGGTTATGAGGGTCATGGAAATGTGTCTAATTATTGTGAAAGTAGAGAAATCTTGAAAAGACCTACAAAAATTTCAATCTCACCTGCTGTTTAGTAGCCAAGATTTATAGAAGAAATAGCCAGTATTGCTGTAATTTGCTGTTCGGGACTGCATGAAATAGTTGCTTGTGAGGAAGTTGGGTAGTGGTGGTAAGAGCCCTTACATGTCTTGTTTGTATGTTTATGTTTGTGGGCATTTTGTGTTGTGTTCAGACGGGTTTGCCTGGTATATTTTGACTGTAGTATTGAAAATTTGAATAAAGTTTGGCTGCTAGTTGGGACTAAGTGAGGTTTTCATTGGTTATGTTTATTTAGTTTAATGTATAAGAGTTTGACCTCTTACTTTACTCACATATTTTCCTAGATTTTTATAGCCTCGCTAATACCATCTTATATGATGATGTAGAATAAAATTGCTTGAGATCACTCTGTGCAGAACATGTATTCAGCATTCAAATCTTGTGGTGCTACAGTCTAACTTGACTCATACCAAAGGATGAAAGTTGTAATGAAATCAGTAGAAAGAATAGGACATGTTGTTTAGGATAGTATGAGCATGTACATGGTGTGGTAGATAATAGGTTGGTAATGGAGATATAAAGTAAAGCCGTTTGAAGTACTTGGAATAGAGTTAACCACAAAAGATGTATATTGACCAAAGGAACCGAATACGGTTTTTGACATTTCAGAGATGTTAGAAGGAATTATGGGGAATCGTATCCTTGGATATTTTTTATGGTGTTGGTGGGAAGGGAGATGGTCTCAGGGAATCAGATTCATTTTGAAATTGAAAGAGGAAGAAGCACAAGTAAGTGGGGTTGTCCATGTTTTAAGTTGATACTGCATGGATTTAGGATATGTATGAGAGATACCATATGGTATGTATACCCAGTCCACTCCATGAGAATTATGAATGGTGTTAATGATGTCAGATAGATGGCATTGCCAGCCTTATGTAAAAATGTAACTTTATATCTGGCTGAGACTTGTGTGTCTAGTCTAGTTTGGTAACACAGGTTGGCTTTCTGAATTTTTTGTTATGCAAAATAGTGGCAGCAATTACACTATTGTAATATTGATTGATACAAGTTACCACAAAATCTTATTATTCCTTGTTGCATATATAGGGTATAGTTTCTGCAGGTTGTGTTCATACTGTCATGTGTGAACACTATATTCCACCACTACAAAGGTGTGTGTTGGTTATTGTTGTCGGAACTGCATCTGTGTGTGTTAGTCTAGAGTTAATCTGGTTAGTACAGCAACTTGAGAACAGTTCATGTATCATATACCGACATTACTCCCGGTAGAGAAGATAAACTAATAGGATTTTAGGGATGTGTTTTTATATAGATTTGCAAATTTACTTTTTGTAGAATGCAAGTGTGTACTTACTGTTTTTATTACTACATTTAATTTCTTTATTTTTTCTGTGGTGAGACATTAGGTGATGCAAGTGATTATTTATTGATTTTATCATTGTTCACCAGCATTAATCTTGAAACAGAATGACCACAGGTAATGGAGATGGGGATCTGAGTGCATAGTGTTTACTCTGATTTTTATTTTCATGTCAACATGCCTTATCCTAAGTGTAAACGTTTTTGATCTGTTAAACATACCATGGTATGATTTTTCCTGATACTATCTCTTTATGGTACTAAATGGTGTTTGCATATGAAAGATTATCCTGTGCAGCTTTATTGGGCTTTGGCTTTGGTGTTGTACAGACTGGTCTGATGGTCTGATGATATTTCTGTAAAGTAGTTATGAACATGTTTTGAATTTTTACTTGCTCGTACAGTTAAGGAGAAAAAAGATGTTCGATACTAGAGGCCTTTTCTTATACAATGGTTGTTTAAAGTAATTTCCATGCATTTACAAAAGTGGTGTGCTGGCTTTGGGTGTGAAATGTCCTTATAGTTTCATTTTGTTTTTTCTTGAGTCCATGTTTGCTTTTTTGTTGGTAGGTAAAGTAACAAATATATGTTAATGTCCAAAAAAAAAAAAAAATTGAACTTAACACCATATATGGGCAAGAAATTTTCAGTTGATGCATGAAAGGTTAGTTTTCCATAGCCTTTAAAGATGATTCAAGATAGTATGGCTGAAGGTTGGTGATGAGGTTGACATTGAAAGATGGACTGATGTGAAGAGTTAGTTGATTAGAGTGAAAGGTATTTCACGTGATGATGGGAATAGTCTTTGTGTCGCCAGCATGAATTAACAGAAACTTAAGGATTGCTTTGTCCATTGACTGGAATTTCATCCTACTCTGATGACGATGTGTTTCACCTTAATCAGCATCAATAGAAATGAGTGGCATAAGAGTGACTTGGGTATTCCTTGTAGCACACTTCTTGTTAATTGCATGTGGTGGGATTATGTTAAAGGACCAAGGTGTGAAAAAATACATATTCTCATTTGAAGAACTGACCGTGCTAAGTAAAAAATCAAGCTGTTATGTTATTATGTAGATAGTGATTTTCCTGTTTTAGAAATATGATGGGAGTAAAGAATTGAATATTTTTTTGAAGTAAGGTTTAAAACCATAGTTGATTTTCTTATTTTTGGTATTTCATATTATTTAGAGTGTAGAAGAATACAGATCAGTATCTGCAAACTGGAATTTAGCTGTAATTTAGATTATTTAGGAAGAAAATGATTGTAGATTAAAATGTATGATGCTCTGTTTTATTTTTCAGGGTGGACCTTCACGCCAGGACTTTGATTCTGATAGAGAACGACATACACGTCTTATAAAGTCTGAAGTAAGAGGTGGGCGTGACTTTGCCCGTGGTGCTGACTTGGGTGGACCTCCAAGTATGGGAAATACAAATAAGTTTGGAAACACGTATGGTCTGTCTACTGTGTTTTTGGAGTCCCTTGGCATAAATGGACCTCTAGTCAGCAAAGTTTTTGTAGCAAATGTGAGTATGAAAATTTTTGCAAACATGTTAGTTAGTTATTTACATGGGATGATGTGCTGTAATTGGGATTAAGGCATATGAAGTGGTCAGTGGAAACCATGTAAAGGTCTGTGGGTTGGATGCCCTGTTTTCAGTGCATTCAATTTATTGATGCAGGCCTACAGGAAGACAAAATTCGAAGCCCATGACAAAATGTACTGAAGAGACGAACAATATGGCCCCCAGACTGATATGGTACACATGATGGTATCACTAGGATTTAGATGAAGATTTGTGAAATATTCTGATTACAACATGTCTGCCAGGAAGGACAGGAATAGCTAATCTTACCTTTCAGTGACCCTCTAATATCATGCCTAACTAGTAACGTGCAATTGACAACAATGGGTGAGGAAACATCCTCTAACTGGGAAAATTCAAAGTAAAGTGTGGATAAGATAGGGTGAGGAGACATCTTCTAGCTGGGAAACACTGTTATGCAACTATTATAGTTGGGCGAAGAGACATCCTTTAACTGGAAACCACTGAGATACTATCATACTATCATTCACTCAGTCTCCAGCTGTAATGTGTACTGCACTGAAACCACTGCTCCCCTTCCGGATCCAGGCCCCAGAAAACTTTCCATGATTTACCCCAGAAGCTTCACATGCCCTGGTTCAATCCAGTGACAGCACGTCAACCCCAGTATACCACATTGTTCTAGTTCACTTTGTTCCTTGCACACCTTTCACCCTCCTTGTATGTTCAGGCCCCGATCGCTCAAAATCTTTTTCACTGCTTTCTTCCAACTCCAGTCTGGCTTCTCGCTTCTCCTCATTCCCTCTACCTCTGACACATATATCCTCTTGGTCAGTCTTTCCTCGCTCATTCTCTCCATGTGACCAAACCATTTCAGCACACCCTCATCACCCTCAACCTTACTTCTATTTATTACTACACATCTCTCTTACCCTTTCATTACTTACTCGATCAAACCACCTCACACCACATATTGTCCTCAAACATTTCCAACACATCCCCCCTCCTCCACACAACCCGATCTATAGCCCATTCCTTGCAACCATATAACATTGGTGGAACCACTATTTCTTCAAAAATACCCATTTTTGCTCTCATAACATTCTCACCTTCCACACATTCTTCACCCCTCCCCCACCCTGTGACTTACTTCCACCTTCATGGTTCCGTCTGCTGTTAAGTCCACTCCCAGATATCTAGAACACTTCACTTCCTCCAATTTTTCTCCATTCAAACTTGCCTCCCAGTTGACTTGTCCTGCAACCCTATGGAACCTGATAACCATGCTCTTATTCACCTTTGCTCTCAGCTTTCTTTTTCCACACACTTTACCAAACTCAGTCACCAGCTTCTGCAGTTTCTCACTCGAATATATATGTGTATGTATATCTTTTCATACTTTCATGCTATTCGCCGTTTCCTGCGTTAGCAAGGTAACGTTAAGAACAGAGGACTGGACCTTTGAGGGAATGTCCTCACCTGGCCCCCTTCTCTGCTCCTTCTTTTGGAAAATCAAAAAAGAACAAAAGTGAAAAAAACGAGAGGGGAGGATTTCCAGCCCCCCTCTCCCTTCCCTTTTAGTCGCCTTCTACAACACGCAGGGAATACGTGGGAAGTATTCTTTCTCCCCTATTCCCAGGGATAATGTATGTATATATATATATATATATATATATATTATATATGCTGTCAGTGGATTGAATCAGGGCATGTGAAGCGTCTGGGGTAAACCATGGAAAGTAGTTTGGGGCCTGGATTTGGAAAGGGAGCTGTGGTTTCGGGCATTATTGCATGACAGCTAGAGACTGAGTGTGAACGAATGTGGCCTTTGTTGTCTTTTCCTAGCGCTACCTCGCACACATGAGGGGGGAGGGTGATGTTATTCCATGTGTGGCGAGGTGGCGATGGGAATGAATAAAGGCAGACAGTGTGAATTGTGTGCATGGGTATATATGTATGTGTCTGTGTGTGTATATGTATGTGTACATTAAGATGTATCGGTATGTATATTTGTGTGTGTGGATGTGTATGTATATGCATGTGTATGGGGGTGGGTTGGGCCATTTCTTTCGTCTGTTATATATATATATATATATATATATATATATATATATATATATATATATATATATATATATATATATATATATATATATATTATTTTTTTATTATAATTTGTTGCTGTCTCCCATGTCAGCAAGGTAGTGCTATGAAACAGACGAAAGAATAGCCCAACCCACCCACATACACAAGTATATATATACACATCCACACACGCTCATATACATACCTATACATCTCAAATGTGAATAAGAGCAAGGTTATTAGGTACAGTAGGGTTGAGGGTCAAGTCAATTGGGAGGTGAGTTTGAATGGAGAAAAACTGGAGGAAGTGAAGTGTTTTAGATATCTGGGAGTGGATCTGGCAGCGGATGGAACCATGGAAGCGGAAGTGGATCATAGGGTGGGGGAGGGGGCGAAAATTCTGGGGGCCTTGAAGAATGTGTGGAAGTCGAGAACATTATCTCGGAAAGCAAAAATGGGTATGTTTGAAGGAATAGTGGTTCCAACAATGTTGTATGGTTGCGAGGCGTGGGCTATGGATAGAGTTGTGCGCAGGAGGATGGATGTGCTGGAAATGAGATGTTTGAGGACGATGTGTGGTGTGAGGTGGTTTGATCGAGTGAGTAACGTAAGGGTAAGAGAGATGTGTGGAAATAAAAAGAGCGTGGTTGAGAGAGCAGAAGAGGGTGTTTTGAAGTGGTTTGGGCACATGGAGAGGATGAGTGAGGAAAGATTGACCAAGAGGATATATGTGTCGGAGGTGGAGGGAGCAAGGAGAAGAGGGAGACCAAATTGGAGGTGGAAAGATGGAGTGAAAAAGATTTTGTGTGATCGGGGCCTGAACATGCAGGAGGGTGAAAGGAGGGCAAGGAATAGAGTGAATTGGAGCGATGTGGTATACCGGGGTTGACGTGCTGTCAGTGGATTGAATCAAGGCATGTGAAGCGTCTGGGGTAAACCATGGAAAGCTGTGTAGGTATGTATATTTGCGTGTGTGGACGTATGTATATACATGTGTATGGGGGGGGGGGTTGGGCCATTTCTTTCGTCTGTTTCCTTGCGCTACCTCGCAAACGCGGGAGACAGCGACAAAGTATAAAAAAAAAAAAAAAACATCTCAACGTATACATATATATGCACACAGACATATACATATATACATATGTACGTAATTCATACTGTTTCCTCGTATTCATTCCCGTTGCCACCCTGCCACACATGAAATGACAACCCCCTCCTCCCGCATGTGCACGAGGTAGTGCTAGGAAGGCAACAAAGGCCACATTTATTCACACTGAGTCTGTATCTGTCATGTATAATGCTCTGAACCACAACTCCCTTTCCACATCCAGGCCCCACAAAACTTTCCATGGTTTACCCCAGACGCTTCACATGTCCTGGTTCAATCCATTGACAGCACGTCAACCCAGGTATACCTCATCATTCCAATCCACTCTATTCCTTGCACGCCTTTAACCCTCCTGCATGTTCAGTTCCCGATCACTCAAAATCTTTTTCATTTCATCTTTCTACCTCCAATTTGGTCTCCCACTTCTCCTTGTTCCCTCCACCTCTGTCACATATATTCTCTTGGTCAATCTTTCCTCACTCATTCTCTCCATGTGACCAAACCATTTCAAAACACCCTCTTCTGCTCTCTGAACCACACTCGTTTTATTACCACACATCTCTCTTACCCTTTCATTACTTAATCAAACCACCTCACACCACATAGTGTCCTCAAACATCTCATTTCCAGCACATCCACCTTCCTCTGCACAACTCTATCTATAGCCCACACCTCGCAACCATATAACATTTTTGGAACCACGATTCCTTCAAACATACCTATTTTTGCTTTCCTAGATAACATCCTCAACTTCCACACATTTTTCAATGCTCCTAGAACTTTTGCCTCCCTCCCCCACCCTATGATTCACTTCCACTTCCATGGTTCCATCCGTTGCCAAATCCACTCCCAGGTATCTAAAACACCTCACTTCCTCCAGTTTCTCTCCATTCCAACTTACCTCCCAGTTGACTTGTCCCTCAACCCTACTGTACCTAATAACCTTGCTCATGTTCACATTTACTTTCAGCTTTCTTCTTTCACACACTTTACCAAACTCAGTCACCAGCTTCTGCAGTTTCTCACCCGAATCAGCCACCTGCGCTGTATCATCAGCGAACAACAACTGTCTCACTTCCCAAGATCTCTCATCCACAACAGAATGCATACTTGCCCCTCTTTCCAAAACTCTTGCATTCACCTCCCTTACAACCCCATCCATAAACAAATTAAAGAACCATGGAGACATCATGCACCCCTGCCGCAAACCAACATTCACTGAGAACCAATCACTTTCCTCTCTTCCTACACGTACACATGCCTTATATCCACGATAAAAACTTTTCACTGCTTCTAACAACTTACCTCCCACACCGTATATTCTTAATACCTTCCACAGAGCATCTCTATCACCTCTATCATATGGCTTCTCCAGATCCATAAATGCTGCATAGAAATCCATTTGCTTTTCTGAGTATTTCTCACATACATTTTTCAAAGCAAACACCTGATCCTCACATCCTTTGCCACTTTTGAAACCACACTTCTCTTCCCTAATATGATGCTCTGTACATGCCTTCACCCTCTCAATCAATACCCTCCCATATAATTTCCCAAGAATACTCAACAAACTTATACCTCTGTAATTTGAGCACTCACTCTTATACTCTTTGCCTTTGTACAATGACACTATCCAAGCATTCCGCCAGTGCTCAGGCACCTCACCTTGAGTCATACATACATTAGATAACCTTACCAACCAGTCAACAATAGTCACCCCTTTTTTAATAGATTCCACTGCAATATCATCCAAACCCGCTGTCTTGCTGGCTTTCATTTTCCGCAAAGCTTTTACTACTTCTCTGTTTACCACATCATTCTCCCTAACCTTTTCACTTTGCACACCACCTCGACCAAAACACCCTATATCTGCTACTCTATCAAGAAACACATTCAGCAAACCTTCAAAATACTCACTCCATCTCCTTCTCACAGAAGAGGGTGTTTTGAAATGGTTTGGTTTGTAACTCTAGCTTTTTGTGGTGAGCGCTGCATGCTAACCTTGCCTTTTGGCAAAATAGTAGGAGCAATAGATAAAAGTAATTGGTATGAATAATTAGGCTGGAGTATTATGCAGAAACATTGAAACAAATGTTGAAGTAGTAGAGAGGGACATTTGGCAGGAGCTTTAGGTAGAAGTTGTTTATTGGAAAAATAAGTGTGAGCCTCAGCAAACTCTGTGTCAGAGTTGCCTTCTGCCAATGGCCTGTTAACGTTTATGCAGTAAAGGCTAAGAAGTGATATTGGAGTTCACTAGTTTTGGAGAGACTATTGCTGTAGCTAACCCCTTGAGGGAGTTGCAGACGAAAGAATAGTACAACCCACCCACATACACATGTATATACATAAATGCCCCCACACACACATATATATACCTGTTGGAAAGGATCATAATTTTGCGCGTGATCAAGAACAATCGCATGTTTACCAAATGGCGTCCTAGCTTCGTCTCTTCGATGTATATCTACTAACTTATATGTCTCTTTTGTGTCTCCCCTGATGTGATTATTACACGAAAGTGCACTTGGGAACTTATTGTGTTTCATTTTCCCCATGGACTCATAGGAATATACATACATGTACATTTCCATGTATACATGCATACATAGACATATACATTTATACACGTGTATTTTCATACTTGATCACAGTTTTCAGCGTTATTGAGGTAGTGCCAGGAACCAGATGAAAGGCATATCCTCTCACATACACAGGGGTGTGTGATATCCCCATGGTTGTTTTATTTGTTTATATATGGACTGGTTAGGGAGGTAAATGCAATAGTTTTAGAGAGACGGGCGAGTAAGCAGTTTGTTGAGATTAGGGGGCCTGGGAAAGACTCGGTTGTTGTTCACTGATGATACAGCACTTGTAGCTGCTTCAAGTGAGAAACTGCAGAAGTTGGTGACTGAGTTTTGAAAAGTGTGAAAGGAGAAGGTTGAGAGTAAATGTGAATAAGTGCAAGGTTTATTAGATTCTGCAGGGTTGAGGGACAAGTTAGTTAGGATGTGAGTTTGAATGGAGAAAAATTGGAGGAAGTGAAGTGTTTTAGATATCAGGGAGTGGAACCATGGAAGTGGAAGCGAGTCATAGGGTGGGGAAGGGGATGAAGGTTCTGGGAGCGGTGAAGAATGTGTGGAAAGAGAAAATGATGTCTAGGAGTGCGAAAATTGGCATGTTTGAAGGAATACTAATTCCAACATTTTATGGTTCTGAGGCATGGGCAATAGATAGGGTTGTGTGGAGGAGGGTGGATGTGTTGGAAATTAAATGTTTTAGGATGATATGTGGTGTGAGGTGGTTTGATTGAGTAGGTAATGAAAGGGTAAGAGACTTGTGTGGTAATAAGAATAGCGTGGTTGAGAGAGCAGAAGAGGGTGTGTTGAAATGGTTTGGACATATGAAGAGAATGAGTGAGGAAAGGTTGACAAAGAGGATATATGTGTCAGAGATGTAGGGAACAAGATGTTGGAGACCAAATTGGAGGTAGAAGGATGGAGTGATAAAGATTTTGAGCGAACGGGACCTGAATATGCAGGAGGGTGAGAGGCATGCATTGAACAGAGTGAATTAGAACGATGTGGTATACTGGGATGGACGTGCTGTCAGTTGACTGAACCATGGAAATGTCTTTGGGGCATGGATGTGTATAGGGAGGCCCTAATTTGCTGGTGCAGGGGGTGGAGATGCTGTTTCCTGTGGAATGGGGTGGCACTGGGAATGGATGAAGGTAAGCAAGTATGAGTATGTACATGTGTATATGTATATATTTTATATATTTATTTTACTTATTTTTCTTTGTCGCTGTCTCCCGCATTAGCAAGGTAGCACAAGGAAACAGACAAAAGAATGGCCCAACCCACCCACATACACATGTATATACATACATGTCCACACATACACATGTGTGGAGGTGTATGTGTATACATGTTTATGTGGGTGGGTTGGGCCACTCTTTCGTCTGTTACCTTGCGCTACCTCGCTAACGCGGGAGACAACAACAAAGCAAAATAATAATAATAACATGTTTATATGTTATGTATGTGTATGTATATATGCGTGTATATGAGTAGATGGGTCTTTCTTCATTTGTTTCATGGTGCTATCTCGCTGATGTAGGAAACTGTGATCAAGTATAATAATGATAATAATAATGTATATTATTTTCATACATATTTGCCATTTCCTACATTAGCGGGGTAGTGCTAAGAACAGAAGACTTAGCCTAAGAGGGAATATCCTCACTTCGCCCCCTTCTCTGTTCCTTCATTTGGAAAAGTAAAATTTGGAGGGGAGGATTTCCAGCCCCCCCACTCCCTCCCTTATTAGTCACCTTTTATGACATGCAGGGAATATGTGGGAAATGTTGTTTCTCTCCTGTCCCCAGGGATAATTAATATGTATATAATATTTTCAGGAGGCCTGATGATACATGTTTATAGTAGAAACTCCACATTTATGTTGATAACCAAAACCATTTGAAAATGTAATATGATTTCAGAGTAGATGTTGTGTGACGTGTTATATTATGATTATTAGATGGGATGATAAGTAACCGAAAAGTGTCACACCCCCACTTCATTGCAGTCCCTCTGTAAATGCACTCCTTACCATTCACCACATCTCAGATATCCCTCATCACCCTTCCAATTCTTTAATAAGTTGCTTAACTTCAGTCTTACCTATCTTGGTTATTCCTTCTTTCCTCTGAACTACCATTCTTCTCTTTTGATTCACCCTTGTTTAAGCAAATTGAGTAAATTTATGCAGATTTAACATGTGCTACCCAGTTATGTTGGTGGCAAAAGGTTTTCATTTTTTACAGGAAATAAGGTTGATTAGAGTTAGGTGTTTTATGGTATAAACATTGACTTTTTTTCCAGCTTGACTACAAAGTTGATGAGAAGATGTTAAAAGATGTCTTTAAGATTGCTGGGAAGGTGTCCACTGTGGAAATCAGCAAAGACCAGGATGGAAAGAGTCGTGGATTTGGAGTAGTTGGTATGTTAACTTTTCAGTGTTTATTTTTCATTCTTTTTTATCTTTTTTTTTTTAAAATGGATTGATTTTAGTGCTCAACTCAATTATGATTATTAACGTGATTGGTCGCTCTCTTCATATTTGTTGTTCTCCGAATACCTGATACAAAAGAGGCACGTGAGTATATGCGAGTGAATAGGAGAGATGGTTAGTGGGCAATTTTACGTTGCAAAGTAAGTGATAGGTGTGCAAAATTGGGAATCCTGAGTGTGAATGCGTTGAGGGGGGCAGGTGGTTGGATGTCTGATCATTACCTGTCGTAGGCTTTTATTTAAGGTTTGTTAAGGTTTTCAGAAAAGAGAAAATGATAATGGTAAGGAGAGGGTGGTGAAAGGAAGTGACCTTGGAAGATAGACTTGTGTTAGATACTGGGAGACAATTTTGCTTTATTACACATGAGAGCTAGAGAATTGATGTGTGAATGAAACCATTTCTTGTTCCTAGTGGTACCTTCCTACTGTGAGAAATTGTTTTTTATTTTTATTGCTGCCAGGGCAGTGCAGAAATGATAACTGAATAAGTAATGATTGGTTTATTGAAGTTAGGCAACCATTTGGCTGAAAATGCTCAGTTGATGAATTACACAAATGGGGGGTCACGCAGTTCAGTAGTTGATTTATCACAAAAGAGCTTAAGATCAGGGCTGGATACTTCTATGCTTTAGTTAAGCACTATAGTGAAGTTTTTCTACATACTACTGGAAGTTTTACCGAGTAAATATTATGGTTTATACATGATGTGGCGGATTGGCTTCGGGAATGGATTAAGGGAGCAAGTATGAATAGGTAAATGTGTATATATGTATATGTCTAAGGCGGAATGCTTGCATAGTGCCATTGTACAAAGGCAAAGGGGATAAGAGTGAGTGCTCAAACTACAGAGGTCTAAGTATGTTGAGTATTCCTGGGAAATTATATGGGAGGGTATTGATTGAGAGAGTGAAGGCATGTACAGAGCATCAGATTGGGGAAGAGCAGTGTGATTTCAGAAGTGGTAGAGGATGTGTGGATCAGGTGTTTGCTTTGAAGAATGTATGTGAGAAATACTTAGAAAAGCAAATGGATTTGTATGTAGCATTTATGGATCTGGAGAAGGCGTATGATAGAGTTGATAGAGATGCTCTGTTGAAGGTATTAATAATATATGTTGTGGGAGGCAAGTTGTTAGAAGCAGTGAAAAGTTTTTATTTAGGATGTAAGGCATGTGTACGTGTAGGAAGAGAGGAAAGTGATTGGTTCTCAATGAATGTTGGTTTGTGGCAGGGGTGCGTGATGCCTCCATTGTTGTTTAATTTGTTTATGGATGGGTTGTTAGGGAGGTGAACGCAAGAGTTTTGGAAAGAGGGACAAGTATGCAGTCTGTTGTGGATAAGAGAGCTTTGAAATAGGGTCAGTTGTTGTTCGCTGATGATGATACAGCACTGGTGGCTGATTTGTGTGAGAAACTGCAGAAGCTGGTGACTTGAGTTTGGTAAAGTGTGTGAAAGAAGAAAGCTGAAAGTAAATGTGAATAAGAGCAAGGTTATTAGGTACAGTAGGGTTGAGGGCAAATACATTTGGGAGGTAAGTTTGAATGGATAAAAACTGGAGGAAGTAAAGTGTTTTAGATATCTGGGAGTGGATTTGGCAGAGGACGGAACCATGGATACGGAAGTGAATCATAGGGTGGGGGAGGGGGCGATGTTTGAAAAATGTATGGAAGTCGAGAACATTATCTTGGAAAGCAAAAATGGGTATGAAGGAATAGTGGTTCCAACAATGTTTATTGGTTGCGAGGGGTGGTTGATAGAGTTGTGTGGAGGAGGTAGGATATGTTGGAAATGAGATGTTTGAGGACAGTATGTTGTGTGAGGTGGTTTGATCGAGTAAGTAATGAAAGGGTAAGAGAGATGTGTTGTAATAAAAAGAGTGTGGTTGAGGGAGCAGAAGAGGGTGTTTTGAAATGGTTTGGTCACATGGAGAGAATGAGTGAGGAAAGATTGACAAAGAGGATATATGTGTCAGAGGTGGAGGGAACAAGGAGAAGTGGGAGACCAAGTTGGAGATTGAAAGATGGAGTGAAAAAGATTTTGAGTGATTAGGGCCTGAACATGCAGGAGGGTGAAAGGCGTGCAAGGAATAGAGTGAATTGGAACGATGTGGTATACCTTGGTCGACGTGCTGTCAGTGGATTGAACCAGGACATGTGAAGCATCTGGGGTAAACCATGGAAAGTTCTTTGGATCCTGGATGTGGAAAGGGAGCTGTGGTTTTGATGCATTATACATGACAGCTAGAGACAGTTTGAATGAATGTGGCCTTTTTTTGTCTTTTCCTGGCACTACCTCATTGGAGGGGGAGGGATGCTATTTCATGTGTGGCGGGGCAGTGATGGGAATGGATGAAGGCAGCAATTATGAATATGTACATGTGTATGTATGTATGTATATGTCTGTGTATGTATATGGTGAAATGTATAGTTATGTATATGTGCATGTGTGGGCATTTATTTATATACATGTGTATGTGGGTGGGTTGGGCTTTCCCTTCTCTTGTTTCCTTGCACTACCTTAATAATGTGGGAGATGGCAATTAAGTATAATAGATAATGAATATGAATATGTGTTTACAAGTGGATGGGTCATTCTTTGTTAGTTTCCAGGTGTCACCTTGCTGATGCAGGAAACGGCAAGTATAATAGAATAGATATTTCTGATGCCATACCTATGTGTCCTAACATTGGTTTTTGTGATGACATGTTTTGTTCAACTGACCCAAGTGATAGCATAGTATTCGTACTGTCTGATTGTTTTTGATATGATAAGCAAGACTTGATTTTATGGATTTTTTATAAAAATATTTTTCAGAGTTTGATCATCCTGTGGAAGCAGTGCAGGCCATTTCTATGTTCCACAACCAGACATACTATGACCGTAAGATGAGTGTTCGAATGGATCGTGTGACTGAAAAACAAGAGTCTTCCACAGCTAAATTGCCTCCGGGACTAAAGAGTGTTGGAATGGGACTTGGTGTTGGTGGATCTGCACTTACAGATGTAGCAAGTAGGTTTCTTAGTATAAATTATTATCTCCAAGCTTTTGTATTATAAAACCTAGGGTCTGATTAGCACCCTAGAATATTTGTATTGAATATTTGTACTGTCCTGCATTAAACTTTACATTACATCTGGACGCTTGAGTTATTTTGGACAGTAGTGCTCTTATGCTACATAATTCTGTCATGGATTCCTGGTGCTACTAAATAATGGTGGAAATATTGAACAGGTGTGAAAAAAATCTGCCTCAGGATATGTGAATTAGGTTTGTTAAGGGTTGGTGGATTAGAAAGAAAATTTTATAAACTTTTTAACACTTGAATTTATGAAGGCATGATTGTGTTGTAGACAAAAATATTTGATGTTTAGGAAGAATAGGGTATTGAGTATTTTGTTTTTGTTTATTTTTCTGATTTAGGCAGGATTATTTTTTGTCATTTTATTTCATTGTTTTTAGGTTATTGAAAATTGGACAATGCCTTTATACCAAAGGGAAGAAATTTTTAAAGTTGATGCTCTTCATAGGAAATAGTTTTTTGCCCAATGAACTCTTAAGTAGGTTAAGACAGACTGGTTTTTCATGAGATTTTGACTACAATTGCCTCTTGTCTGTGCCTGATGCCTCCTTGCTAGGATGGGAGAAGAGAACAAGTACTGTTTTCAAGGAAATAGATTGGGCTGAAGATTTGGTAATACTGTTGGATTATTATTATATTCTTTATTATACTTTGTCGCTGTCTCCTGCGTTAGCGAGGTAGCGCAAGGAAACAGTTGAAAGAATGGCCCTACCCACCCACATACACATTATACATAAACGTCCACATATGCATGTATACATACCTATACATCTCAACGTATACTTATATGTACACACACAGACATATACATATATACACATGTACTTGAATTCATAGTGGAATAGTGGTTCCAACAATGTTATATGGTTGCGAGGCGTTGGCTATGGATAGAGTTTTGCGGAGGAGGTTGGATGTGCTGGAAATGAGATGTTTGAGGACAATATGTGGTGTGAGGTGGTTTGATCGAGTAAGTAATAATAGGGTAAGAGAGATGTGTGGTAATAAAGAGTGTGTTTGAGAGAGCAGAAGAGGGTGTTTTGAAATGGTTTGGTCACATGCAGAGAATGAGTGAGGAAAGATTGACCAAGAGGATATATGTGTCAGAGGTGGAGGGAACGAGGAGAAGTGGGAGACCAAATTGGAGGCGGAAAGATGGAGTGAGAAAGATTTTGAGTGATCGGGGCCTGAACATGCAGGAGGGTTAAAGGCGTGCAAGGAATAGAGTGAATTGGAATGATGTGGTGTACTGGGGTCGACATGCTGTCAATGGATTGAACCAGGGCATGTGAAGCGTCTGGGGTAAACCATGGAAAGCTGTGTAGGTATGTATATTTGCGTGTGTGGACGTATGTATATACATGTGTATGGGGGTGGGTTGGGCCATTTCTTTCGTCTGTTTCCTTGCGCTACCTCGCAAACGCGGGAAACAGCGACAAAGCAAAAAAAAAAAAAAAAAATATATAAAATGTGTGGAAGTCGAGAACATTATCCCGGAAAGCAAAAATGGGTATGTTTGAAGGAATAGTAGTTCCAACAATGTTGTATGGTTGCGAGGCGTGGGCTATGGATAGAGTTGTGCGTAGGAGGATGGATGTGCTGGAAATGAGATGTTTGAGGACAATGTGTGGTGTGAGGTGGTTTGATCGAGTAAGTAACGTAAGGGTAAGAGAGATGTGTGGAAATAAAAAGAGCGTGGTTGAGAGAGCAGAAGAGGGTGTTTTGAAGTGGTTTGGGCACATGGAGAGAATGAGTGAGGAAAGATTGACCAAGAGGATATATGTGTCGGAGGTGGAGGGAACGAGGAGAAGAGGGAGACCAAATTGGAGGTGGAAAGATGGAGTGAAAAGGATTTTGTGTGATCGGGGCCTGAACATGCAGGAGGGTGAAAGGAGGGCAAGGAATAGAGTGAATTGGAGCGATGTGGTATACAGGGGTTGACGTGCTGTCAGTGGATTGAATCAAGGCATGTGAAGCGTCTGGGGTAAACCATGGAAAGCTGTGTAGGTATGTATATTTGCGTGTGTGGACGTGTGTATGTACATGTGTATGGGGGGGGTTGGGCCATTTCTTTCTTCTGTTTCCTTGCGCTACCTCGCAAACGCAGGAGACAGCGACAAAGTATAAAAAAAAAAAAAAAAATATATATACGTTGAGATGTATAGGTATATATATATTTGCGTGTGTGGATGTGTATGTATATGCATGTGTATGTGGGTGGGTTGGGCCATTCTTTCGTCTGTTTCCTTGCACTACCTCGCTAACGCGGGAGACAGCGACAAAGGAAAATAAATATGAATATACTGTAATTCATACTGTCTGCCCTTATTCATTCCCGTCGCCACCCCGCCACACATGAACTGACAACCCCCTCCCCATACATATGTGCGAGGTAGTGCTAGGAAAAGACAACAAAGGCCACATTTGTTCACGCTCAGTCTCTAGCTGTCATGTCTAATGCACCGAAACTACAGCTCCCTTTCCACATCCAGGACCCACAAAACTTTCCATGGTTACCTCAGACGCTTCACATGCCCTGTTTTAATTCATTGACAGCACGTCAACCTCGGTATACCACATTGTTCCAATTCACTCTATTCCTTGCATGCCTTTCACCCTCCTGCTTGTTTAGGCCCCAATCACTCAAAATCTTTTTCACTCCATATTTCCACCTCCAGTTTGATCTCCCACTTCTTGTTGCCTTCATTTCTTAACACATATATCCTCTTTGTCGGTCTTTCCTCACTCATTTAACACATATATCCTCTTTGTCAATCTTTCCTCACTCATTCTCTCCATGTGACCAAACCATTTCAAAACACCCTCTTCTGCTCTCAACCACACTCCTTTTATTACCACACATCTCTCTTACCCTTTCATTACATACTCGATCAAACCACCTCACACCACATATTGTCCCCAAACATCTCATTTCCAGCACATCCACCCTCCTACGCATAATTCTATCTATAGCCCATGCCTTTTTATTAATTGGTAAAGCTACTGAATTATTGAAGCATTTGCCTTTTGCATTAAGGAATATGGTAGGCAAAAAAAAGTAAGATTAGGAAAATTACTTATACATGAGATAAATAGTTACTAATAAGAAAGGGTGAAAGTTTTGTAGAAAGGTGGGAATTTGAAAACAGTAGTATTCGAAGAATTGCATTTTCTTCAAACTTGGGGATGTTTCTGGGGAACCTTACTTTCAGGAGAAAAAATAACCGGGGTTTTGACATAAAGCATCTTTATTTTCAGACATTTTTACAAATTATATGTTTTATTGGTGGCTGCAATTAAGAAATATAGAGTAAAAAAAAAATATTGATTTTGCATTTGTTTGCTGTGCCCTGCATTGAAGGGTATAGGGGTTAACAATGATGTGGTGGAAGAATTGAATGAGGTGTGCTGTGAAGGTTTAAGGCCTGATCATGATGGACGGTTTAGAGCAAATTGGAGCAGTTGATATACAGAGGACGAAGTGCTGTCACTGGGCTTAATCAGAGCATATGAAGTGGTCAGGTAACACCAGGGAAAGGTCTGTGGGGCTTGGTTGTGGATAGGGGGCTCTGGTTTTGGTACTATATATCTATATATATATATATATATATATATATATATATATATATATATATATTAAAAAAAATATATATATATATATTTATTTTATTTATTTATTTTGTTTTGTTGCTGTCTCCCGCGTTTGCGAGGTAGCGCAAGGAAACAGACGAAAGAAATGGCCCAACCCACCCCCATACACATGTATATACACACACGTCCACACACGCAAATATACATACCTATACATCTCAATGTACACATATATATACACACACAGACACATACATACATACCCATGCACACAATTCACACTGTCTGCCTTTATTCATTCCCATCTCCACCTCGCCACCCACACCATATATTCTTAATACCTTCCACAGAGCATCTCTATCAACTCTATCATATGCCTTCTCCAGATCCATAAATGCTACATACAAATCCATTTGCTTTTCTAAGTATTTCTCACATACATTCTTCAAAGCCATTTCTTTCGTCTGTTTCCTTGCGCTACCTCGCAAACGCGGGAGACAGCGACAAAAAAAAAAAAAAAAAAAAAAAAATTCTTCAAAGCAAACACCTGATCCACACATCCTCTACCACTTCAGAAACCACACTGCTCTTCCCCAGTCTGATGCTCTGTACATGCCTTCACCCTCTCAATCAATACCCTCCCATATAATTTACCAGGAATACTCAACAAACTTATACCTCTGTAATTTGAGCACTCACTCTTATCCCCTTTGCCTTTATACATTGGCACTATGCATGCATTCTGCCAATCCTCAGGCACCTCTCCATGAGTCATACATACATTAAATAACCTTACCAACCAGTCAATTATACAGTCACCCCCTTTTTTAATAAATTCCACTGCAATACCATCCAAACCTGCTGCCTTGCCGGCTTTCATCTTCCGCAAAGCTTTTACTACCTCTTCTCTGTTTACCAAATAATTTTCCCTAACCCTCTCACTTTGCACACCATCTCAACCAAAACACCCTATATCTGCCACTCTATCATCAAACACATTCAACAAACCTTCAAAATACTCACTCCATCTCCTTCTCACATCACCACTACTTGTTATCACCTCCCCATTTGCGCCCTTCGCTGAAGTTCCCATTTGCTCCCTTGCCTTACGCACTTTATTTACCTCCTTCCAGAACATCTTTTTATTCTCCCTTTAATTTAATGATACTTTCTCACCCCAACTCTCATTTGCCCTCTTTTTCACCTCTTGCACCTGTCATATATATATATATATATATATATATATTTATATATATATATATAATACCTTCCACAGATGCTCTGTGGAAGGTATTAAGAATATATGGTGTGGGGGGCAAGTTGTTAGAAGCAGTGAAAAGTTTTTATCGAGGATGTAAGGCATGTGTACGTGTAGGAAGAGAGGAAAGTGATTGGTTCTCAGTGAATGTAGGTTTGCGGCAGGGGTTTGTGATGTTTCCATGGTTGTCTAATTTGTTTATGGATGGGGTTGTTAGGGAGGTGAATGCAAGAGTTTTGGAAAGAGGGGCAAGTATGAAGTCTGTTGGGGATGAGAGAGCTTGAGAAGTGAGTCAGTTGTTGTTCGCTGATGATACAGCGCTGGTGGCTGATTCATGTGAGAAACTGCAGAAGCTGGTGACTGAGTTTGGTAAAGTGTGTGAAAGAAGAAAGTTAAGAGTAAATGTGAATAAGAGCAAGGTTATTAGGTACAGTAGGGTTGAGGGTCAATTCAATTGGGAGGTGAGTTTGAATGGAGAAAAACTGGAGGAAGTGAAGTGTTTTAGATATGTGGGAGTGGATCTGGCAGCGGATGGAACCATGGAAGCGGAAGTGGATCATAGGGTGGGGGAGGGGGCGAAAATTCTGGGAGCCTTGAAGAATGTGTGGAAGTCGAGAACATTATCTCGGAAAGCAAAAATGGGTATGTTTGAAGGAATAGTGGTTCCAACAATGTTGTATGGTTGCGAGGTGTGGACTATGGATAGAGTTGTGCGCAGGAGGATGGATGTGCTGGAAATGAGATGTTTGAGGACAATGTGTGGTGTGAGGTGGTTTGATCGAGTAAGTAACGTAAGGGTAAGAGAGATGTGTGGAAATAAAAAGAGCGTGGTTGAGAGAGCAGAAGAGGGTGTTTTGAAATGGTTTGGTCACATGGAGAGAATGAGTGAGGAAAGATTGACCAAGAGGATATATGTGTCGGAGGTGGAGGGAACGAGGAGAAGAGGGAGACCAAATTGGAGGTGGAAAGATGGAGTGAAAAAGATTTTGTGTGATCGGGGCCTGAACATGCAGGAGGGTGAAAGGAGGGCAAAGAATAGTGTGAATTGGAGCGATGTGGTATACCGGGGTTGACGTGCTGTCAGTGGGTTGAATCAAGGCATGTGTATGGGGGTGGGTTGGGCCATTTCTTTCGTCTGTTTCCTTGCGCTACCTCGCAAACGCGGGAGACAGCGGCAAAAAAAAAAAAAAAAAAAATATATATATATATATATATATATATATATATATATATATATATATATATATATATATATATATATCCCTGGGGATAGGGGAGAAAGAATACTTCCCACGTATTCCCTGCGTGTCGTAGAAGGCGACTAAAAGGGAAGGGAGCGGGAGGCTGGAAATCCTCCTCTCTCGTTTTTTTTTTTTTTTTTTTTTTTTTTTTTTCTCCCTAAAGAAGGAACAGAGAAGAGGTCCAGGTGAGGATATTCCCTCAAAGGCCCAGTCCTCTGTTCTTAACGCTACCTCGCTATCGCGGGAAATAGCGAATAGTATGAAAAAAAAAAATATATATATATATATATATATATATATATATATATATATATATATATATATATATATATATATATATATGTATATGACAGCTAGAGTGCAGCTGTTAAAGATTAATATATATATATATATATATATATATCCCTGGGGATAGGGGAGAAAGAATACTTCCCACGTATTCCCTGCGTGTCGTAGAAGGCGACTAAAAGGGAAGGGAGCGGGGGGCTGGAAATCCTCCTCTCTCGGTTTTTTTTTTTTTTTTTTGTCTCCCGAAAGAAGGAACAGAGAAGAGGTCCAGGTGAGGATATTCCCTCAAAGGCCCAGTCCTCTGTTCTTAACGCTACCTCGCTATCGCGGGAAATAGCGAATAGTATGAAAAAAAAAATATATATATATATATATATATATATATATATATATATATATATATATATATATATATATATATATATATATATATGACAGCTAGAGTGCAGCTGTTAAAGATTAAAGCCATTTCTTTGTCTGATCGTGGCAGTAAATGGCAGATGCTAAGAAGCAGCAGTGAACTTCACAGATTATGGAGACTATTACTCTGGCTGCCCCCTTGAGAGAGTTCCACTTGGAACAGGCATCAGAGATATAGACAGACAGATATAAAATTTTTTCACCATTTCTTGTTATAGCCACTGATGATTTATGGTGAAATCTCTTGAAATAGATACTCTTCTTTAAACTGGTTATTCTTTTCTTAGAAATGGTGTTTGTTTGACTACTTTACCAGGCTGCCAAGAAGGGTGTAGTATATTGGATGAGGATCTCTTGTAGTTAGAAAATATATGTCCCGTTGTTGTACTTTTAAGATAGACATCTCATCTTCCTTTAACTTTATAGTTAGGGATATATAGGCCTTTTTTTTTATGATCTTATTTGTATATA
Source organism: Panulirus ornatus (assembly GCF_036320965.1). Lineage (NCBI taxonomy): Eukaryota > Metazoa > Arthropoda > Malacostraca > Decapoda > Palinuridae > Panulirus > Panulirus ornatus. Next base: position 18,334,499 of record NC_092271.1, on the reverse strand, counting down.
TATACAATTATGTGAATGAATATGCTTTAATCATGTTTTGGTTTTCTGATTAAATTGCTTTTATTTTTTTTTCTCTCAGTATTTGATTCAACAAAATACTAAGCCTTCATCTGGACCTAAATGTATTATTCATTCTTAGGTTCATTGCAAGTTTTTATTTCATTGTGGTATCAAGATTGATGACAAAGAAGATCCAGTGTAAACTGCCATTCTCATCTAATTTACAGGCTTACACATGATCCAGATATCTTGACAATATTAGTTCATTATCCTTCTTGAGAAATATTTATGCACCTATGAAATTAGGCTGCTCTAAGAAATTCATGTAGAAGTTGTAAATTTACATAGTTGAAAGTGTTATGCCAGCTTAGTACCTGAATCCAGCCAACAAATTTCATTACAGCCAATTTCTAGCCCTGAATAGTAGACTTTTGTCATTTTCATTGACCATTTTTTTTAGTCCTTATTGTATCCAAGCACCAGGAGAGAAAGTTTTGCCATAAGGAAGCTCCAAGAATTGGTAAAGAATCACCAAAGGCTTGAGCCAGTAAATCTTCATTTGAAGTTTTGATAGATTAAGAATTTGTTTAGAATTACCTAATGTTTGAGCCAGTAAATTTTCATTTAATGTTTTATTAGATTAAGGATTTGTTTAGATCACAAGTGATACTTCATGTCCCTTCAATGTCACCGATACTGAAGGGAAAAAATCAACACATTCTCCACAAAGCACATATTTTTTCTCCCCAGCTCTTACTGCCCCATTTCTGAGGTTGTGTAAAGAACAAACAACTGCCTCATTTGCATACAGCCACTCTATATCTGTCATGTGTAATGAATTGAAATGAGAGCCTACCATCCAAAGCCAAACCCCACAGCTATTACATGATTTACCTTAACTGCTTTAGATACCCTGGTTTAGTCCATTATTAGTATGCCCCCATTCCCCCATAACACAGTAATCCACTTCATTCTATCACATGCATGACTCTAAGCCTTCTTAATGTTCAGGCCCTGATCCCCAAAAGCCCCTTCACAACATCCATCAATTTCCTTCCTAGTGTCCCCTTCACTTTTGATACATAGGTCTTAGTCTTTGTTTTTCCTAGTGGTCAGCTTGCTTTACCACACTCTGCTTATAACCGTGCCATACTTTTAATTGTTTTGCTGGGGATAGGGGAGAAAGAATACTTCCCACGCATTTCTCACGTGTTGTAGAAGGCAACTAAAGGGGATGGAGGCAGGCAGGGCAAGAAACCCTCCCCTCCTTGTATTTCAGACTTTCTAAAAGGGGAAACAGGAGTCACACAGGGAGTGCTCATCCTCCTCGGAGGCTCAGATTTTGGTGTCTCAATGTGTGTGGATGTAACCAAGATGAGAAAAAAGGAGAGATAGGTAGTATGTTTGAGGAAAGGAACCTGCATGTTTTGGCTCTGAATGAAACGAAGCTCATGGGTAAAGGGGGAACAGTGGTTTGGGAATGTCTTGGGAGTAAAGTCAGGGGTTAGTGAGAGGACAAGAGCAAGGGAAGGAGTAGCACTACTCCTGAAACAGGAGTGGTGGAAGTATGTGATATAGTGTAAGAAAGTAAACTCTACATTGATATGGGTAAAAGTGAAAGTGGATGGAGAGACATGGATTATTATTGGTGCATATGCACCTGGGCATGAGAAGAAAGATCTTGAGAGGCAAGTGTTTTGGGAGCAGCTGAGTGAGTGTGTTTGTAGTTTTGATGTGCGAGACCAGGTTATAGTGATGGGTGATTTGAATGCAAAGGTGAGCAATGTGGCAGTTGATGGATTAATTGGTGTACATGGGGTGTTCAGTGTTGTAAATGGAAATGGTGAAGAGCTTGTATATTTATGTGCTGAAAAAGGATTGGTGATTGGGAATACCTGGTTTAAAAAGAGAGATATACATAAGTAAATGTATGTAAGTAGGAGAGATGGCCAGAGAGCGTTATTGGATTATGTGTTAATTGATAGGCGCGAAAGAGAGACTTTTGGATGTTTATGTGCTGAGAGGTGGAGGCGAAGGTGAAGATTTGTAGAGGTTTTCAGAAAAGAAGAGAGAATGTTGGTGTGAAAAGAGTGGTGAGAGTGAGTGAGTTTGGGAAGGAGACTTGTGTGAGGAAGTACCAGGAGAGACTGAGTACAGAATGGAAAAAGGTGAGAACAGGATGAAAGGGGATGGGGGAGGAATGGGATGTATTTAGGGAATCAGTGATGGCTTGCACAAAAGATGACTGTGGCATGAGAAGCATGGGAGGTGAGCAGATTAGAAAGGGTAGTGAGTGGTGGGATGAAGAAGTAAGATTATTAGTGAAAGAGAAGAGAAAGGCATTTGGACAGTTTTTGCAGGGAAATAATGCAAATGAGTGGGAGATGTATAAAAGAAAGAGGCAGGAGGTCAAGAGAAAGGTGCAAGAGGTGAAAAAGAGGGCAAATGAGAATTGGGTTGAGAGAGTATCATTGAATTTTCGGGAGAAAAAAAGATGTTTTGGAAGGAGTTGAATAAATTGCGTAAGACAAGGGAACAAATGGGAACATCAATGAAGGGGGCAAATGGGGAGGTGATAACAAGTAGTGGTGATGTGAGAAGGAGATGGAGTGAGTATTTTGAAGGATTGTTGAATGTGTTTGATGATAGAGTGGCAGATGTAGGGTGTTTTGGTCAAGGTGGTGTACAAAATGAGAGGGTTAGGGAGAATGATTTGGTAAAAAGAGAAGAGGTAGTCAAAGCTTTGCGGAAGATGAAAGGCAGCAAGATAGCAGGTTTGGATGGTATTGCAGTGGAATTTATTAAGAAAGGGAGTGACTATTGTTTGGTTGGTAAGATTATTTAATGTATGTATAACTCATGATGAGGTGCCTGAGGATTGGCGGAATGCTTGCATAGTGCCATTGTACAAAGGCAAAGGGGATAAAAGTGAGTGCTTAAATTACAGAGGTATAGGTTTGTTGAGTATTCCTGGGAAATTATATGGGAAGGTATTGATTGAGAGGGTGAAGGCATGTACAGAGCATCAGATTGGGGAAAAGCAGTGTGGTTTCAGAAGTGGTAGAGGATGTGTGGATCAGGTGTTTGCTTTGAAGAATGTATGTGAGAAATACTTAGAAAAGCAAATGAATATGTATGTAGCATTTATGGATCTGGAGAAGGCATATGATAGAGTTGATAGAGATGCTCTGTGGAAGGTATTAAGAATATATGGTGTGTGAGGTAAGTTGTTAGAAGTAGTGAAAAGTTTTTATTTAGGATGTAAGGCATGTGTACGTGTAGGAAGAGAGGAAAGTGATTGGTTCTCAGTGAATGTAGGTTTGCGGCAGGGGTGTGTGATGTCTCCATGGTTGTTTAATTTGTTTATGGATGGGGTTGTTAGGGAGGTGAATGCAAGAGTTTTGGAAAGATGGGCAAGTATGCATTCTGTTCTGGATGAGAGCTTGGGAAGTGAGTCAGTTGTTGTTCGCTAATGATACAGCGCTGGTGGCTGATTCATGTGAGAAACTGCAGAAGCTGGTGACTGAGGATATATATATATATATATATATATTTTTTTTTTTTTTTTTTTTTTTTATACTTTGTCGCTGTCTCCCGCGTTTGCGAGGTAGCGCAAGGAAACAGACGAAAGAAATGGCCCACCCCCCCCCCATACACATGTACATACACACGTCCACACACGCAAATATACATACCTACACAGCTTTCCATGGTTTACCCCAGACGCTTCACATGCCTTGATTCACTCCACTGACAGCACGTCAACCCCTGTATACCACATCGCTCCAATTCACTCTATTCCTTGCCCTCCTTTCACCCTCCTGCATGTTCAGGCCCCGATCACACAAAATCTTTTTCACTCCATCTTTCCACCTCCAATTTGGTCTCCCTCTTCTCCTCGTTCCCTCCACCTCCGACACATATATCCTCTTGGTCAATCTTTCCTCACTCATTCTCTCCATGTGCCCAAACCATTTCAAAACACCCTCTTCTGCTCTCTCAACCACGCTCTTTTTATTTCCACACATCTCTCTTACCCTTACGTTACTTACTCGATCAAACCACCTCACACCACACATTGTCCTCAAACATCTCATTTCCAGCACATCCATCCTCCTGCACACAACTCTATCCATAGCCCACGCCTCGCAACCATACAACATTGTTGGAACCACTATTCCTTCAAACATACCCATTTTTGCTTTCCGAGATAATGTTCTCGACTTCCACACATTTTTCAAGGCTCCCAAAATTTTTGCCCCCTCCCCCACCCTATGATCCACTTCCGCTTCCATGGTTCCATCCGCTGACAGATCCACTCCCAGATATCTAAAACACTTCACTTCCTCCAGTTTTTCTCCATTCAAACTCACCTCCCAATTGACTTGACCCTCAACCCTACTGTACCTAATAACCTTGCTCTTATTCACATTTACTCTTAACTTTCTTCTTCCACACACTTTACCAAACTCAGTCACCAGCTTCTGCAGTTTCTCACATGAATCAGCCACCAGCGCTGTATCATCAGCGAACAACAACTGACTCACTTCCCAAGCTCTCATCCAGAACAGAATGCATACTCGCCCATCTTTCCAAAACTCTTGCATTCACCTCCCTAACAACCCCATCCATAAACAAATTAAACAACCATGGAGACATCACACACCCCTGCCGCAAACCTACATTCACTGAGAACCAATCACTTTCCTCTCTTCCTACACGTACACATGCCTTACATCCTAAATAAAAACTTTTCACTACTTCTAACAACTTATATCTTTCAAACTATTCGCCATTTCCCGAGTTAGCAAGGTAGCATTAAGAACAGAGAACTGGGCCTTTGAGGGAATATCCTCACCTGGCCCCTTCTCTGTTCCTTCTTTTGGGAAAAAAAAAAAAAAAAAAAAAAAAAAATAATGAGAGGGGAGGATTTCCAGCCCCCCGCTCCCTCCCCTTTTAGTTGCCTTCTACGACACGCAGGGAATACGTGGGAAGTATTCTTTCTCCCCTATCCCCAGGGATAACATATATTTTTTTTTTTTTTTTTTTCATACTATTCGCCATTTCCCGCATTAGCGAGGTAGCGCTAAGAACAGAGGACTGGGCCTTTGAGGGAATATCCTCACCTGGCCCCCTTCTCTGTTCCTTCTTTTGGAAAAAAAAAACATATATATATATATATATGAATGTAGGTTTGCGGCAGGGGTGTGTGATGTCTCCATGGTTGTTTAATTTGTTTATGGATGGGGTTGTTAGGGAGGTAAATGCAAGAGTCCTGGAAAGAGGGGCAAGTATGAAGTCTGTTGGGGATGAGAGAGCTTGGGAAGTGAGTCAGTTGTTGTTCGCTGATGATACAGCGCTGGTGGCTGATTCATGTGAGAAACTGCAGAAGCTGGTGACTGAGTTTGGTAAAGTGTGTGGAAGAAGAAAGTTAAGAGTAAATGTGAATAAGAGCAAGGTTATTAGGTACAGTAGGGGTGAGGGTCAAGTTAATTGGGAGGTGAGTTTGAATGGAGAAAAACTGGAGGAAGTGAAGTGTTTTAGATATCTGGGAGTGGATCTGTCAGTGGATGGAACCATGGAAGCGGAAGTGGATCATAGGGTGGGGGAGGGGGCGAAAATTTTGGGAGCCTTGAAAAATGTGTGGAAGTCGAGAACATTATCTCGGAAAGCAAAAATGGGTATGTTTGAAGGAATAGTGGTTCCAACAATGTTGTATGGTTGCGAGGCGTGGGCTATGGATAGAGATGTGCACAGGAGGATGGATGTGCTGGAAATGAGATGTTTGAGGAAAATGTGTGGTGTGAGGTGGTTTGATCGAGTAAGTAACGTAAGGGTAAGAGAGATGTGTGGAAATAAAAAGAGCGTGGTTGAGAGAGCAGAAGAGGGTGTTTTGAAATGGTTTGGGCACATGGAGAGAATGAGTGAGGAAAGATTGACCAAGAGGATATATGTGTCGGAGGTGGAGGGAACGAGGAGAAGAGGGAGACCAAATTGGAGGTGGAAAGATGGAGTGAAAAAGATTTTGTGTGATCGGGGCCTGAACATGCAGGAGGGTGAAAGGAGGGCAAGGAATAGAGTGAATTGGAGCGATGTGGTATACAGGGGTTGACGTGCTGTCAGTGGATTGAATCAAGGCATGTGAAGCGTCTGGGGTAAACCATGGAAAGCTGTGTAGGTATGTATATTTGCGTGTGTGGACGTGTGTATGTACATGTGTATGGGGGGGGGTTGGGCCATTTCTTTCGTCTGTTTCCTTGCGTTACCTCGCAAACGCGGGAGACAGCGACAAAGTATAAAAAAAAAAAAAAAAAAAAAAAAAAAATATATATATATATATATATATATATATATATATATATATATATATATATATCTTTTCTTTTCTTTCATACTATTCGCCATTTCCCGCATTAGCGAGGTAGCGTTAAGAACAGAGGACTGGGCCTTAGAGGGAATATCCTCACCTGGCCCCCTACTCTGTTTCTTCTTTTGGAAAATTAGAAAAAAAAATGAGAGGGGAGGATTTCCAGCCACCCGCTCCCTTCCCTTTTAGTCGCCTTCTACGACACGCAGGGAATACGTGGGAAGTATTCTTACTCCCCTATCCCCAGGGATAATATATATATATATATATATATATATTTTTTTTTTTTTTTTTTTTTTTTATATACTTTGTCGCTGTCTCCCGCGTTTGCGAGGTAGCGCGAGGAAACAGACGAAAGAAATGGCCCAACCCCCATACACACGTACATACACACGTCCACACACGCAAATATACATACCTACACAGCTTTCCATGGTTTACCCGAGACGCTTCACATGCCTTGATTCAATCCACTGACAGCACGTCAACCCCTGTATACCACATCGCTCCAATTCACTCTATTCCTTGCCCTCCTTTCACCCTCCTGCATGTTCAGGCCCCGATCACACAAAATCTTTTTCACTCCATCTTTCCACCTCCAATTTGGTCTCCCTCTTCTCCTCGTTCCCTCCACCTCCGACACATATATCCTCTTGGTCAATCTTTCCTCACTCATTCTCTCCATGTGCCCAAACCATTTCAAAACACCCTCTTCTGCTCTCTCAACCACGCTCTTTTTATTTCCACACATCTCTCTTACCCTTACGTTACTTACTCGATCAAACCACCTCACACCACACATTGTCCTCAAACATCTCATTTCCAGCACATCCATCCTCCTGCGCACAACTCTATCCATAGCCCACGCCTCGCAACCATACAACATTGTTGGAACCACTATTCCTTCAAACATACCCATTTTTGCTTTCCGAGATAATGTTCTCGACTTCCACACATTTTTCAAGGCTCCCAAAATTTTCGCCCCCTCCCCCACCCTATGATCCACTTCCGCTTCCATGGTTCCATCCGCTGACAGATCCACTCCCAGATATCTAAAACACTTCACTTCCTCCAGTTTTTCTCCATTCAAACTCACCTCCCAATTGACTTGACCCTCAACCCTACTGTACCTAATAACCTTGCTCTTATTCACATTTACTCTTAACTTTCTTCTTCCACACACTTTACCAAACTCAGTCACCAGCTTCTGCAGTTTCTCACATGAATCAGCCACCAGCGCTGTATCATCAGCGAACAACAACTGACTCACTTCCCAAGCTCTCTCATCCCCAACAGACTTCATACTTGCCCCTCTTTCCAGGACTCTTGCATTTACCTCCCTAACAACCCCATCCATAAACAAATTAAACAACCATGGAGACATCACACACCCCTGCCGCAAACCTACATTCACTGAGAACCAATCACTTTCCTCTCTTCCTACACGTACACATGCCTTACATCCTCGATAAAAACTTTTCACTGCTTCTAACAACTTGCCTCCCACACCATATATTCTTAATACCTTCCACAGAGCATCTCTATCAACTCTATCATATGCCTTCTCCAGATCCATAAATGCTACATACAAATCCATTTGCTTTTCTAAGTATTTCTCACATACATTCTTCAAAGCAAACACCTGATCCACACATCCTCTACCACTTCTGAAACCGCACTGCTCTTCCCCAATCTGATGCTCTGTACATGCCTTCACCCTCTCAATCAATACCCTCCCATATATATATATATATATATATATATATATATATATATATATATATATATATATATATATATAACATATATATATATATATATATATATATATATATATATATATATATATATATATATATATATATATATATAAATATATATATATATACGTTGAGATGTATAGGTATGTATAGTTGCGTGTGTGGACGTGTATGTGTATACATGTGTATATGGGTGGCTTGGGCCATTCTTTCGTCTGTTTCCTTGCGCTACCTTGCTAATGCAGGAGACAGTGACAAAGTGTGATAAATAAATAAATAAATGATCCACTAGAGACCAAATCGGAGGTGGAAGGATGGAGGAAAAAAGATTTTGAGCGATTGGGGCCTGAACATTCACAAGGTTTAGAGATGTGCAAGGAATAGAGTGAATTGGAATGATGTGGTATACTGTGGTCAACGTGCTGTCAGTGGACTGAACCAGGGCATGTGAAACGTCTGGGGTAAGCCATGGAAAGGTCTGTGGGGCCTGGATGTGGATAGGTAACTGTGCTTTTGGTGCATTACACATGACAACTAGAGACTGAGTGTAAATGGTGTGGCCTTTTTTGTCTGTTTTTGCTGGTGCTTCTTTGCTGAAGCAGGGAGTAGCAACGTTGTTCCTGTTGGGCAGGATAACGCTTGGAATGGATGAAGGCAAAGCATTTGTTCATACTCAGTCTCTAGCTGTCATGTGTAATGTACTGAAACCACAGCTCCCTATACAGATTCAGGCCCCACAGACCTTTCCATGGTTCACTCCAGATGTTTCACATGCCCTGGTTTAGTCCATTAACAGCATGTCAACCCAGGTATACTACATTGTTCCAATTGACGTGGAGAGGAGTGATGAAAGATTTACCTAGAAGATATATGTATCAGAAATGGATGTTGAATGTTCTGGCACCAATAGTTTAAAAACTTCAATTCATCCTTCCATTTCTTCAGTCTCCCTCATCTGTATGCTCCTTGTACCTCAGACAACTAGGTCCTCTTTGGGTTTCTTTGTTCGTCTTCTCCATATGTCCAAACCATTTCAGCATTCCCATGCATGTTTTTTCAGTTAGACTGTATATTTCCATACTTTGCCCTTACTCTTTCAGTTGCACATGTTAACCCTTCTCATCACTCATTTCTTTAGACATTATATTTCCAACATTTTCATCATCTTCCATTTTATTGTGTTATTACCCAAGACTTGCACCCACACAACACTTTCAGGACTATTATGCTGTCAAAGTTTCCCATCTTTGTTCTCACAGGTAGTGAACTCTACTTCCACACACTCCTCAATGCACACAAGAACACTTTCTCGTATCATATGATTCATAGTAGTTCTCTTTGTTCCTTATGCTGCCCTTTGCATAAGCAGATGTGTAAAGCACTTCATTTCCTTTCGGTCCTTCATTCTCACATGCATTTCAAACTGTTTTTTCTTGAGCTAAACCTCATTAACTTCCCTTAATTCACATTCTTTCAACTTTCGTTTAGTACACCCTCCCAATTTTAGACAAAAGCTTCTTTGGTTTCACACATAAGTTATTCACCTTATCCTTGATATCTTGATTCCTCCCACTCCCCGTCCCCCATCCTATTTCCTTCTGTTCCTCCCCTCCCTCCTTCCCAAGCTCAGACTAAGCTAGCCCTTTTTCCATAATCCTTGCATTTACCTCCTTCACCACCATATCTTTGAACAGATTAAGAATGCAAGACGGATTATACAAGAAGAGAGTATGTTAGTGCGATCAGAGTTGTTGGTATAAGGAAAGATTATTTATGACTTGGGGAAATACAACAGAAGAGTACCGTTGGAAGAGAAATAGGGGAAGAATGCTTGGAATGGTGCATGCAAGGGAGGCACTTAAGGAATGACAAGTAAAGACTTGCCTTGGTGGAAGTTCGTAAAGGGAACAGGTGTCATCAGTATATGTATATTGATAGATTATTAGATTAAGTAACTATGTTGACAGCACATGCTTGTTTCCTATTGATAGATTATTAGATGAAGTAACTATGTTGACAGCGCATGCTTGTTGGAAACTTGCTTTCATTGGAGCCACTCACCCTGCTCCCCTCTTAATTTGTCATGTCCCATACTCTTCAGATCAAAAACCTCACTGCATTTAGTAGCATTCCCTTTTTTTTTTTTATACTATTTGCCATTTCCTGCGTTAGCGAGGTAGCGTTATGAACAGAGGACTGGGCCATTGAGGGAATATCCTCACCTGGCCCCCATCTCTGTTGCTTTTGGAAAATTGAAAAAAAAAAAAATAAAGGAGAGGGGAGGTTTTCCAGCCACCCGCTCCCTCCCCTTTTAGTCGCCTTCTACGACATGCAGGGAATACATGGGAAGTATTCTTTCTCCCCTCTCCCCAGGGGATATACTCATAGCCACCTTCCCCAAGGCATCACTGGTACTAGTGTCATGCTTTCTCTAGGTTTGTAATTGTCACTTGAAAAAAACCTTTCCCCAATAAATTCTCTAATTTTCCAGAGGAAATGCTTGCTTTTACATTGTCAACGATTCCTGAAGCCTTTTTGCTCCTTTGTCTGATAGTCTGTGCATGCCACCACTATGCATTCCTCACTCTCCCACATATCTTACAAGGTACCTTCAACAGACTTATACCTTGGTTAGTTGAAGGTTTACTTTTTCCCTTTTTGCTTTTGTATAATGGCACAATGCAAACAGTGTGCCAGTTGTAGACACCTTGGGCCATATATGCATTGAAAATCCAGAATGACCATCATCATTGCTATTACTCTCATTCTTGAATAAGTCGTCTGCAATTACATCCATTTTGACGGTTCATCTTAACATTGTTTTTACTACTACAACCGCCACCTCTTAAAAGCATATCATTCATTGAGATTCTTTCTCTACATATCATGTCTGAAAGATCCAACATCCGCTACCCTATCTTAACACATTTTACAGTCTATCTTAATACTCTTACCATCTTTTATGTACTGCAACTTTTCCAGAATGGATAATACTGACTCCTTTTCCTTTTGCACAGACTAATTAACTGTTAAGCTTTGTGTGTTGAGCAATAGAATGCTGATGTAGAGACTTCTTAGAGTGTTTGCCTTGCTTTTTAGTTTTTTATCCTTGACACCCACATTGTGAAGACATAGAGATGATCTCTGAAATTTGTATCACCTGTATATATTTTATACTTGGAATCAGATGTCACATTAGTGGTAAGTGTGTAGCAAAATGAATGCCACTGCTTACCTGATTCTAATAAACTTGTCATTATTTGCTACCATTATAGCTGTTTGTTTTCCATTAAGTATATCCTCATCCTTACCCTTGTGTTCTCTCCTTCCCCAAATTACTGTAGTTAAGCTTTTAAGATCTTGTAGTCCTGGTTCTCACCCAGAAGTGCATTGTGAACAGAAAGTTCATAGACTGACACCATGTATTAGATCATAAATGATACACAGTTGCAGCTGTATGTAGTGAATTAAAGTGAAATGCACGAGTGATGCCAGATATTATGGCTGGCTGTGGTAATGGTTTAGGTATGTGCCAGTATACATTAAATAAGGAAGTAGTTGTAAATGTTATGGCAGTGGTAAATTTTAAGTAGAAAGGCAGTAGCTGAAATAGAAAAATGGGTATTTTTTTTTTTTTTTTTTTTTTTTTTTGCTTTGTCGCTGTCTCCCGCGTTTGCGAGGTAGCGCAAGGAAACAGACGAAAGAAATGGCCCAACCCACCCCCATACACATGTATATACATACGTCCACACACGCAAATATACATACCTACACAGCTTTCCATGGTTTACCCCAGACGCTTCACATGCCCTGATTCAACCCACTGACATCACGTCAACCCCGGTATACCACATCGATCCAATTCACTCTATTCCTTGCCCTCCTTTCACCCTCCTGAATGTTCAGGCCCTGATCACACAAAATCTTTTTCACTCCATCTTTCCACCTCCAATTTGGTCTCCCACTTCTCCTCGTTCCCTCCACCTCCGACACATATATCTTCTTGGTCAATCTTTCCTCACTCATTCTCTCCATGTGCCCAAACCATTTCAAAACACCCTCTTCTGCTCTCTCAACCATGCTCTTTTTATTTCCACACATCTCTCTTACCCTTACGTTACTTACTCGATCAAACCACCTCACCACACATTGTCCTCAAACATCTCATTTCCAGCACATCCATCCTCCTGCGCACAACTCTATCCATAGCCCACGCCTCGCAACCATACAACATTGTTGGAACCACTATTCCTTCAAACATACTCATTTTTGCTTTCCGAGATGGGTAATTTTACAAAGTAAATTTGTTTGCTCTTTGAGAGCTTGTTAATCTTGAACTGGCTCTTTGAAACTGGCATTGGTGTATTGTATACCTCAGGACAGCTGTTCCTGGCTAAATGTGAACTTTATGTTTACATGGAAGCATTGATATTTGTCAGTGATCTTGGTACAAAAACAAAATTTTTTCAGTTATTCTGTTCCACAACACCTGTAATGGCCTTAACCCTACCAAAAAAAAAAAAAAGAAAATGTCCACCATCCAACCATTCATCCTAATTTTCTAATCTTCCTGTTCACCATTCCACCATTAGCTCCCAATACCAGCATGGTCACTATTGTAAATACTATAACCCACCCTCTTTAACTCTTACTAACCCACCCAGGAACTCACTCGCCACTAACCTTCACCACCAATCTTGTCACAATCACAGTCTCCAAACACCACTACAAAGCTACAAAGTAGGATTTGTTTTAAAGTGTTTAGAATGAGAACAAATGTTTTATAGTTTGTGAATACTGATATATTTACCAAATACTGATATTTCAACACCACCCTTAATCCATGTAACCCCTCCCCCCCCCCTGTTCTCACAGCCATACATCCCCCACAGTCAAGCAAATAATGTATCACTACATTCACCTTATACATATGATCATGATAATTACAGTCACCACAATAACCAACCAGCATCATAATCACCATTTACCATAATTATTTACCATAATCAACCATGTATACATTACTGTATACACTCCAGCCATCACAACCACTGTGTCCACTCCATTCACCCACCGCCACCCCATGAATATCAGCGTCCAACCAAAATCCTAGCCTCCTTCCATAATTACAAACAAGCTAGCACCTACACACCCTGCTAACCACTCCCTGCTTATCCTCCAAGCCACCATCCATGTACTATCACCCAGCTGACCACTTACTCACTACTAACCAACCTAATCACCATCTCAATCTCCACTCAACAACCCTATCACTGCTTGTTGCCAACCACCCCATGACTGCCCATCCACTTGATTCATCACTTTCATCAACATATCCTTCTGCTAGCACTACAGAACACATTGCCCATTCACATTCACCAGTGTACTCGCCATTACTGCTCATCCACAGTGACCTTGTTGGAGAACAGAATGTTTGGTATGTAATGGGATTTGACTTCTTGATTGTAATGTATTTCATTTGCTGTTTTCGCTCTTATCGATTATAAGATTCTGGAACCCTTATTGCACCACTTTTGAATTTTGTTTTTAATCTCAAGAGGTGGTTATATTCTTTATGAAAGTGCTGATGTATGTTTTGATTGACAGTTCAGCCTTTAGCTTTTACTCTTAAATCTTTGGAAGTATTTTAGTGGATAGACTTTGATGTAGGCATTGTCTAATTATTTTGGCTTCCATGTGTCTAAATGGAGAAAATTATGTTTTTTACTTTTTGTTTGTTCAGGGCTCCTTATAAATGAACTTTCACTCACATAGTGATTTTTTTTTTTTTTTTTTGTCTATCAACTAGGTTAGTTTTACTGCAGCATTGATATGGTTGGTTTTTCTACTACTACTGATCAGTTTTGAATTGTGATAAGAGATGAAATAATACCTTTATAGTGTCTTACTTTCATTTCATTTTTTTTTTTTCTGCTGTCTCCCGCGTTGTATTAAGCTAAAATGATTTAACTTAGGACTTAGGTGGATCTGTTATGCAAAATGCACTTGGATTCTCTTGTACTTAACCATTGAAATTGTCCACTATCAGTACAAATGAAGGTTTTTGCAAATAGACTTATTTGTTAGCTGTAGGTTAGTCATATTAGGGTGATGGGCTATTAAGAGTTTTTGTTGGTAAACATTTCGTTTCACATTCATAGTTGGTCGTTCATTGCATTTAGGTAAGTTTAGAACGATAAGAGAGTATTTCAGAGATGTATAAAAAGACTTACGGGTATTTGGGAATGAAAATTGTATGCTTAATAGATATATAGATTTTGGTAACTTCTGTCTTTCTACTTACACAGCAACATTGTCAATTACCAGTTTTCTTAGAATTTGGATCTAGTGCATACAGCCTCTGAAATCACTTTCATATCTCCCCCCCAGGTCCTGTGTTAAAGTGACACATGGATTCCACACTTTCAAAAATTTTTCTTCCCTTTTTTATTCTCCACTCAAAGTTAAGACAAACTTCTCCATTTGCATCTCTATATATCTCTCTATATCTCTGATACTCATTCCCTTCTGGAACTCCCTCAAGGGGGATGGCCACTGGAGAACGTAAGTGCCCCTTCTTAACCTTTATTGCCTTCTGTCTTAGAGGCAACTGGCATGGGGCAACTCTGGTGCAGTTTTTTCAGAGGCTTTTACGTAAAGTTCCTACTGGCTACTTCTACCTAATGTTCCTACCTAATGTTTGCACCTCCTTTTTGCATAGAATGCTAATATCAAGTCCTGTTCCCAGTCATTCTTTTAATAACCTTTGAGATATACCATTCCCAGATAAGTTCCCATTGTATCTATTCCTTTCTTCTGTGATCATCATCATATCTTTTTGTACCTTATTATCAAATTTAAGAAACTAAAGGTTTGATATTGTACCCCATTGTGGCATTGATCTTCAAGTCTTGACATTGCTAATACTCTTAAGATGATGTTTCTGGTTTATTATATAAGGAGTGTTAATGATACATGTTTGCATATTGTTTGCATATTGTTTTGACTAATACCTTTACTTGGTCGATTAAGATGCTAACAATTAAGATGCTAACAAGTTATAGAACAAATTATAGTATTAATGGTTTTTATATAGTTTGCTGTTTTCTATGTATTTGGTAATGCCAAGAACAGACGAACAGCATTATTTGCTCACATTCACACACTTGTATCTATCATGTATAATGCACCAAAACCAGAGACCCTCTATCCACATCCAAGTCCTACAGACTTCTTTGTGGATTTCCCTGACTGCTTCATACACCCAACCCACTGACAGCACATCATCCTCAATTTGCTCTGTCTCATGCTTACCCAACACCCTCCTGGATCTTCAGGTCTTGACATCTTGGAGCATCTTTCATTCAATCCTTCCACCTTTTCCTCAGTTTTTCCTTTCTTTTTTCTTCCCCTTCTTCAACATTTGAAACTGTTTGGTCAACATCTTGACAGTCATCCATTCCATATTTTCAGACCATGTATGCACAATCTCTTCAACCTCTTATTTTTATAAGGTATTCTCAGTCGCCAGTGTTTAGCACATGGCTTTCCACGTGTTCACCATACCTTCAACCATCACATCTCCCACTTTTGCTTTATATGGCCCATCACTTTTAGTCCATCATATCAAAGATGCTGATGTATTCACTCAGCTCCTCCAAAAAAATTTACTTTTTTCACTTTTCTAGCTATCAGGTGCATAATTACAAACATCATCCACTTGTAATCCACTACCATTTTCACCTTCAGCTTGAGGCTCACTTCCGTGCACTTTCATACATTCTCAAAACTTTTAGCTGAAGTGCCATTGTCTCCTGTGCTTTTGTCTGTAAATTAACACCCTACCTTGCTCCTTTCATATTTTCAAACCATTTTTCCCCTACCCCCTTGTGCTTTGTTTTTACTCAAAGCAAGAACATTTTGGTTCCCCTACCCAGACATATTACTGCTTTCTTTTACTCATCCAGATAGTATCCACACACATTCAGGCACCCCAGTCTGAGTTTTCGAGGAGGATGAACACTCCTCTTTTGGCTCCTACATTTGTCTTTTAGAAAAGAAAATGCAGGAAGGGGATGGAAGATGTATTTAGATGATATTTAGAAGATGTATTTAGAGATACCATTGAACCCCCATGTTCCTCCAATCTGATCATTTTTTTAACATGGCTTTTTTTTTGTCACTGCTATCATTAGTGAATTATCATTCTCAGTCATTTCTCCATGTCACTCTGATATCCTCATTCTTTTGTGTACATAGATCAATCTATGATATATCTCTTATCTAGATTTAGCTGTTATTTAACCAAGATCAGTTGCATATACCATATGGTCTATGTTTATTTTCATCTTTCATGCATATTCACCATTTTCTGCACTAGCGAGGTAGCATGAAGAATAGGACTGAGCCGAAGGGAAAATCTTCTTGGCCCCCTTCTCTCTTTCTTTTGGAAAAAAAAAAAAAAGGGGGGGAGAATGGTAATGGCCACTGCAAAAAGTATTTACTTATCCCTGTCCTTACATTCCTCCCTTGCATACACCATTCCATGTGTTCTTCCATTTCTCTTCCAGTACTCTTCTACTGTATTTCCTCGTGTCGCAGGTGCTTTTTGTCCCGCACCAATCCCTTTAATTGTACCATTGCACACATGACTTTTAACTTATGGTCTTGCATTCTTTTCACATGCCCAAACCACCTGAAAGTATTATGTTTCACCCACTCTACCACCCTGGAGTTCAGTCTCTTTGTACTCCCTGCTGTACCGAATCTCGCTTGCACTCCCACATTACTTTCTTCATTCCATCTAGTCATACCACATGCTCCTCTCAGATAAATGTCATACACTTCCCGGATTCTTGGAGTCAGTCACTTATAGTATGTCTATGATTTGGCTGCAAAGGCTATGGTTGGGAGGACTATGCTGATCCTTTAATCCTTTCCACACATTTATGCTTACAGATGAAACTCTGATTCTTCTATTAAGGGATGCAGTTACTCTTCAACCCTCTACTGCTCTCTTCTTCCATATTACCAGACTTCCCTAAGATAGCTTCCAAATACTTAAGCCCTGTCACTCCTTCCAATCTTTCTGTAACTGTTTGTTACACTTTCTTCTCACTGTATAAATCTTTGCAAAATCTATACTCTCACTTTGTTTCCTTTCAAACATCTACTTTGACATTACTTGCATTTTACCTTGCCTATGCTTCCATGCTTCATATGTTATACTGAACCTTCTGTATTCCTCTTCACTATCAGCAAACAGCACATTATTATCTGCAAACAAAGCCACAATGACTTCACACAGCCATGCCTCACACCCACATATATACAGAAACTTTAGCTCAATTCTTCATCCATTTTTAGATATACATTTGTTTCTCTACAGAAGGGTTTCATACCATCCAACAGTTGTTTACCTACCCTGTATATCCTTAATACATCCCATAAAGTTTCTACTTGACTCTCATACACATTTTTCTGTTCCATGAAAGCTGTTTTCTCCTTTTTTGCTAGATACTTTTTCAGTCTTTCTCAATGCAAAATCTTGTCCACACATCCCCCTACCTTTTGTAAAAACTCTCTTGTTCTGCATTGGATCACTCCCATCTTTCTTTTAATTAACACTCTTGCTTACAATTTTCCTGGTATACAGAAGCATAACAACTAATTTAGACACTTTGCCAATTTCTGTCCATTGTGTGCAGGAGCGAAGTCTTTCACATTAGATTGCAGCTAAATAATTTTGCTAACTCTTTCAGTTTGTCAGCCGAGAGGACTATCTCCAACACTAATCCCATGCTGTTAGAATGCCTAGACAGAATGCAAGCCCCAGTTATTCCTTTCTCATCTTGATATAAAAGACTACCTGCGCTCATGATTATCCTTTACGTGTTCTGATACCTTGTATTCTTCATTGTATTGTCAACCTGTCTTATGGTATTCAATCATTGTGGCTTTACCATTATGGTAGGTTTTATTCATGTCTTTCTAGGCATTTCTTCACAAATCTTTATCATAATTTTTTGTTTAATTCAGATATCTTTTGTACTGTTTAGGGTACAGTGCAGTTTTTTGTAAACCCTAAAGATTTTATAGCCTGTGCTTTCACTTTTGTTGTCATTGTTGCATTTGTGGTTTACTCCTACTCACAGATGAACTAGGCGAAACATTAGATTGTATCTTTAAAACTTTTTCTTATTTTTGTATCTTGTATAGCTTTAGATTAATGTGTAACAGTCAGCAACACAGTATCACATGAATATTTCCATCGTAACTGATGAGCTTATGCAATTTGAATTGTAAACTCGTTTCTGTTTTCTTTTTGGACATCTGCTAATTTTCATCACACTTCCTGCTTTGTTTAAGGTATCCCATAGAAATTGTGTCTTAAAATTTTGCTCTTACCCTGTTTCAGCATATAGTCACACTAAATCCCCGTTTGAGTATTCTTTGTGTACTGGATCACTTTAACCACAGTAAATTACTATTTGTTTTTTTTTTTACTTAAAATTCTGGTCTGTTTCATATTGTTTTAGTTTGTTTTCACAGTTGCTTTTTCTTTCACCTTTATAATAAGGCCCACTGTTTTATATCTTGATGACAGAAAAAAGGTAAGAGCTCCTTAGTTTTTCCTGCCTGTTCTGAAGATATTTTGACCCGCAATTCTTGTCTGTATCAGTTAAACAGTCGAGAATGATGTTTATTCCCTGAATAGGATGTGGGTTGGCTGTTGGAGGCATAAGTTGGCTGGATTTGAGTTTTCTAAGTTGTGAGTTTCATTTGTTAAGTGGAACCCTCCCCCCTCCTCTGTTCTGTTTTATAGGAATTTGTTTACCAGTTTTTGGTCTCTAGAGGATTGTTGATTGACCCTTAATGCTGGTAGAAAAGGTGAATTTCAATTTTTTTTTGTTTCATCACAGGTAGTTGAGGCATTTATTAGAAAGTGTAACCATCTAGTTGTTAATTGACAACATTAGATGACATGATGCCTCCTTTCTTCTTGCAGATGTTCCCTCCGTTAATTCCTCCATTAATCCAAGTATCACTGGAGGTAAGGTTGAATGTTTTAGTTAAGTAGTGTGGTTATTTGGGGGTCAGAAGACCTGATAACCCTCATGAAAAGTAAATAATAACGTATATCATAATTTATAATGCTTTAGCAAATCTGTACTTCCATTCATTAGAAGAATGACATTATTTATCCTAGTGATTTGAAGAATAGGAGAATGGTTGTCATAGTTAGTCAAATTTTGTTTTCTTGTATATTTCTGGACCACTTTCTTTCATATGTTGCATATATGTATGTACTAATTGTAGGTCTTGAAATTGTGATGATAACCAGGGTAAGAACTGGTACACTTGTGAAGAGATCCATGTAACCATACGTTTTATCCCTTTGCATGTCTTGAGATTTTGATTTGATCTTTGGTTTTCCTATATCATTTAGGATACTGTATTTATAAAGTTTCGCGGGATTATTTGTATGGATTCTAAGCTGTGTTGAGAAACGGGGTTTAATGGCAGCATTATTTTTTTTCTTGCCTGAATTTTCAGGATTTTAGCTTTGCTTGATCATGTTGGATTTTTGTTAGACTTACCAGGATTGCTGGTTTTGATCCATGGCTTAGGATTAAAGTCAGAGCAGAATCACTAAGCTTTGTTGGTTTGCTCATGATGTATGTCAACTTTTTTCGTCTGAAGTATAACTGTATTTAGTGTGGATGATCTTAGTGAAGAACTTTGCATGTTAAAACAAAGCAAAATCAAGCATTCATTTTCCAGAGCAAATGTCCAGATTTGTGCTTTTTGAATGCAACTTGAATGATGCGGTGGTTTTCCAAAAGTATACGTGGATTCAAGTTATTTTTAATCCTTAGCAAGAGTGAGACCTTAGCTGCGTCATTTGGGTACATTTAGTTTTGTATGTCTAGTACTTGTGTCTAAGCAGAAATTTTGCACTTCCTTTAAATTTTCATGATATTGAGAGATTGATTCTTTTGTTGATGTGGGGCCTGATATTAATGATGGAACAAAATTGTCTCCATACAAATGTAACACTTAACAGCTCTTTGATTTGATACTTGTCAAGTTAGATTGAATTTTCACCCTCTGGCTGTGGAATTAAATTTCCATAGTATTTCTGAGTAGTATGAACTGACTAGTAGAGTATGAAAATAGCAGTTGGTCTTTTTTTTTTTAACCACATTTTTATCTAGGCAAAACCATGAATTTACCTAATGAGGTATTGAGGTATTGATACTACTTTAGAAGCGTATGATAACAGGAAAAAAGATGATAGAAAAATGAAAGTAAATTATGGTCTGATGTCTGCAGGTTAGCTTCTTTTGCTGAAAGTGAAGGATGGACTGTAAAGGGTTAGAAGATTAATTAGAGAGCCAGTTTAAAGGGATACCTACAGCTCGTGTGCATATGACTTAAAACATCTTACGTTATCATTTTATTTCTTTCTTTGCCCAGTGTGATACAAAACACACGTAATGCTAAACTGAAGAAGGCCCCCCCAAAAAAGGAGGGGAGTGGGTTTGAATGGGGCTAAGCATCCATGCTTTGTCAAGTTTGTAAACAGTAGTCGGAAACATCACTTAACATTGTTATTTTTATGCATTGTAATGCATGACCAGTTATAATGCAGGACCACACTTATATAACTTATATTGACATTCTAGCATTCATGAATTACCTTAATAGCTGTGTGGTTTTGGAGGTGGTAGAGGATGTGTGGATCAGGTGTTTGCTTTGAAGAATGTATGTGAGAAATACTTAGAAAAGCAAATGGATTTGTATGTAGCATTTGTGGATCTGGAGAAGGCATATGATAAAGAGTTGACAGAGATGCTTTGTGGAAGGTATTAAGAATATATGGTGTGGGAGGCAAGTTGTTAGAAGCAGTGAAAAGTTTTTATTTAGGGTGTAAGGCATGTGTACGTGTGAAGAGAGAGGAAAGTGATTGGTTCTCAGTGAATGTTGGTTTGTGGCAGAGGTGTGTGATGTCTTGATGGTTGTTTAATTTGTTTATGGATGGGGGTTGTTAGGGAGGTGAATGCAAGAGTTTTGGAAAGAGGGGCAAGTATGCAGTCTGTTGGGGATGAGAGAGCTTGGGAAGTGAGTCAGTTGTTGTTCGCTGATGATACAGCGCTGGTGGCTGATTTGTGTGAGAAACTGCAGAAGCTGGTGACTGAGTTTGGTAAAGTGTGTGAAAGAAGAAAGCTGAGAGTAAATGTGAATAAGAGCAAGGGTATTAGGTACAGTAGGGTTGAGGGACAAGGCAATTGGGAGGTAAGTTTGAATGGAGAAAAACTGGATGAAGTGAAGTGTTTTAGATATGTGGGAGTGGATTTGGCAGCGGATGGAACCATGAAAGCGGAAGTGAATCATAGGGTGGGGGAGGGGGCGAAAGTTCTAGGAGCGTTGAAGAATGTGTGGAAGTCGAGAACTTTATCTTGGAAAGCAAAAATGGGTATGTTTGAAGGAATAGTGGTTCCAGCAATGTTATATGGTTGCGAGGCGTGGGCTATAGATAGAGTTGTGCAGAGGAGGGTGGATGTGCTGGAAATGAGATGTTTTAGGACACTATGTGGTGTGAGGTGGTTTGATTGAGTAAGTAATGGCAGGGTAAGAGAGATGTGTGGTAATAAAAAGAGTGTGGTTGAGAGAGCAGAAGAGGGTGTTTTAAAATGTTTTGGTCACATGGAGAGAATGAGTGAGGAAAGATTGACAAAGAGGATAAATGTGTCAGAGGTAGAGTGAATGAGAAGTGGGAGACCAAATTGGAGGTGGAAAGATGGAGTGAAAAAGCTTTTGAGTGGTCGGGGCCTGAACATGCAGGAGGGTGAAAGGCGTGCAAGGAATAGAATGAATTGGAACGATGTGGTATACCGGGGTCGACGTGCTGTCAATGGATTGAACCAGGGCATGTGAAGCATCTGGGGTAAACCATGGAAAGTTCTGTGGGGCCTGGATGTGGAAAGGGAGCTGTGGTTTTGGTGGATTATTACATGACAGCTAGAGACTGAGTGTGAATGAATGTGGCCTTTGTTTTCTTTTCCTAGTGCTACCTCACACACATGAGGGGGGAGGGGGTTGTTATTTCATGTGTGGCGAGGTGGCGATGGGAATGAATAAAGGCAGAATATGAATTATGTACATGTGTATACATGTATATGTGTGTGTGTATATATGTATATGTATATGTTTAGATGTATAGGTTTGTATATTTGCATGTGTGGACGTGTATGTATATACATGTGTATGTGGGTGGGTTGGGCCATTCTTTTGTCTGTTTCCCTGCGCTACCTCGCTAATGTGGGAGACAGCGACAAAGTAAAATAATGAAAATAGAATAATATAAATAACTGTGAACATAAAGTTAAAATAGGAAAGATGTAAATGAATTGCTGCACGAGTGTTGGTTGTAAGCCAAATGAGTTGGTGTATGTGAAAGGCTGAAGTTGGCCACTGCTTTGAGGCAACACCTGGAACCCTTGCACAATTTCCTGGTTAGTGGGGAGAGTCTACAGCATTGGAATGTGCTAGCTGTGTTTTGACAGGAGTGGACTTTGATGGATTTTACAGTGAGAAAGAAAATTGTGTATTATTATGTTGTAAATAGCAGTGGAAGGGCTAATTGAATTTAGTAAGTATTCATTGATATATATTCATACTTATGATTGCCCATCTGTTCATGTTTTAGAAGTGTTCCTCTAAAATTCCAGTTTCCTATAACAGTTGTTGAAATAGGTTTTGGTCTGATTTGTAAGTACACAGGTTTGATTTGGTGGAACGTAGATTTTGCTCCAATATACTCAGGAAATATGTAGATTTATTCTTGATGTTATATAGTGTGATTGCTGTTTATTCAATTTTTTTTTTCATGGAAAAATTTGTAATCATTTGCACACAATTTTGGGTAGCCATCCCCATATCTTGGGGTTTAGGGAGATTTGGAAAAAAACTGCCTGTAAGGCTGTCCTTTTGTGTATTTTTACGGTAAAGATGTTTATTTTGTGGAATATGAAAAAAACTTTATGGTTCTATGTTAAAGGAAGAGCACTTTAGATAGCATCACTTGGTACTAGCTGGTACCTTTGATGCATGCATTATTTTTAAAAACTCTATACAAAGAATATTTTTATTTCCGGCATCACATTGATATTGCATTGTGGTTTGCATGGGAAAATTTGTTGGCAGGAAAGATCAATGTGATTTTTATCATCCTCATTCATCAGTCACTTCCTCATTGACCTTCCTAATCTTCTGCTGAAATAATACAGTTGTTTTGATGTATGAGACTTTTTGAAAGTGTGATTAAGAAACACATTGGAGCAACTTGCTATGAATATTTGAACAAAGGTCAGCATGAACTTGAGGCATATAAGCTTGTATCCCAGTTAACCCTATCATTGCTCTAAGCCTCACAAGATGCCTTTCAATGTGAAAGGAGAAAGTCAAGGGTGGTTGCCTCATGCAGAAGGGTGGTAGGCTTTATTCTGTGAACCCACAAGACGAGAAGAAACACCGATGTTGATATTGAAAGCACTAATTCTTTCATGAACTGAACATTTGTTCATCTTAACATCACACTTAGAGGCAGGCAAAATTGTGGAAATAGAATATGTTCAGAGAGCTTTCACAGCCCATATTTATTACTGGGAATGGCTGAAATCTCTCAGGTTATATTCCCTGTAGTACAGAAAGGAGGTATATTTGGTCATATACATATATATGATACAGCGCTGGTGGCTGATTCATGTGAGAAACTGCAGAAGCTGGTGACTGAGTTTGGTAAAGTGTGTGAAAGAAGAAAGTTAAGAGTAAATGTGAATAAGAGCAAGGTAATTAGGTACAGTAGGGTTGAGGGTCAAGTCAATTGGGAGGTAAGTTTGAATTGAGAAAAACTGGAGGAAGTAAAGTGTTTTAGATATCTGGGAGTGGATCTGGCAGCGGATGGAACCAAGGAAGCGGAAGTGAATCATAGGGTGGGGGAGGGGGCGAAAATCCTGGGAGCCAAGAAGAATGTGTGGAAGTCGAGAACATTATCTCGGAAAGCAAAAATGGGTATGTTTGAAGGAATAGTGGTTCCAACAATGTTGTATGGTTGCGAGGCGTGGGCTATAGATAGAGTTGTGCAGAGGAGGGTGGATGTGCTGGAAATGAGATGTTTTAGGACACTATGTGGTGTGAGGTGGTTTGATTGAGTAAGTAATGGCAGGGTAAGAGAGATGTGTGGTAATAAAAAGAGTGTGGTTGAGAGAGCAGAAGAGGGTGTTTTAAAATGTTTTGGTCACATGGAGAGAATGAGTGAGGAAAGATTGACAAAGAGGATAAATGTGTCAGAGGTAGAGTGAATGAGAAGTGGGAGACCAAATTGGAGGTGGAAAGATGGAGTGAAAAAGCTTTTGAGTGGTCGGGGCCTGAACATGCAGGAGGGTGAAAGGCGTGCAAGGAATAGAATGAATTGGAACGATGTGGTATACCGGGGTCGACGTGCTGTCAATGGATTGAACCAGGGCATGTGAAGCATCTGGGGTAAACCATGGAAAGTTCTGTGGGGCCTGGATGTGGAAAGGGAGCTGTGGTTTTGGTGGATTATTACATGACAGCTAGAGACTGAGTGTGAATGAATGTGGCCTTTGTTTTCTTTTCCTAGTGCTACCTCACACACATGAGGGGGGAGGGGGTTGTTATTTCATGTGTGGCGAGGTGGCGATGGGAATGAATAAAGGCAGAATATGAATTATGTACATGTGTATACATGTATATGTGTGTGTGTATATATGTATATGTATATGTTTAGATGTATAGGTTTGTATATTTGCATGTGTGGACGTGTATGTATATACATGTGTATGTGGGTGGGTTGGGCCATTCTTTTGTCTGTTTCCCTGCGCTACCTCGCTAATGTGGGAGACAGCGACAAAGTAAAATAATGAAAATAGAATAATATAAATAACTGTGAACATAAAGTTAAAATAGGAAAGATGTAAATGAATCGCTGCACGAGTGTTGGTTGTAAGCCAAATGAGTTGGTGTATGTGAAAGGCTGAAGTTGGCCACTGCTTTGAGGCAACACCTGGAACCCTTGCACAATTTCCTGGTTAGTGGGGAGAGTCTACAGCATTGGAATGTGCTAGCTGTGTTTTGACAGGAGTGGACTTTGATGGATTTTACAGTGAGAAAGAAAATTGTGTATTATTATGTTGTAAATAGCAGTGGAAGGGCTAATTGAATTTAGTAAGTATTCATTGATATATATTCATACTTATGATTGCCCATCTGTTCATGTTTTAGAAGTGTTCCTCTAAAATTCCAGTTTCCTATAACAGTTGTTGAAATAGGTTTTGGTCTGATTTGTAAGTACACAGGTTTGATTTGGTGGAACGTAGATTTTGCTCCAATATACTCAGGAAATATGTAGATTTATTCTTGATGTTATATAGTGTGATTGCTGTTTATTCAATTTTTTTTTTCATGGAAAAATTTGTAATCATTTGCACACAATTTTGGGTAGCCATCCCCATATCTTGGGGTTTAGGGAGATTTGGAAAAAAACTGCCTGTAAGGCTGTCCTTTTGTGTATTTTTACGGTAAAGATGTTTATTTTGTGGAATATGAAAAAAACTTTATGGTTCTATGTTAAAGGAAGAGCACTTTAGATAGCATCACTTGGTACTAGCTGGTACCTTTGATGCATGCATTATTTTTAAAAACTCTATACAAAGAATATTTTTATTTCCGGCATCACATTGATATTGCATTGTGGTTTGCATGGGAAAATTTGTTGGCAGGAAAGATCAATGTGATTTTTATCATCCTCATTCATCAGTCACTTCCTCATTGACCTTCCTAATCTTCTGCTGAAATAATACAGTTGTTTTGATGTATGAGACTTTTTGAAAGTGTGATTAAGAAACACATTGGAGCAACTTGCTATGAATATTTGAACAAAGGCCAGCATGAACTTGAGGCATATAAGCTTGTATCCCAGTTAACCCTATCAGTGCTCTAAGCCTCACAAGATGCCTTTCAATGTGAAAGGAGAAAGTCAAGGGTGGTTGCCTCATGCAGAAGGGTGGTAGGCTTTATTCTGTGAACCCACAAGACGAGAAGAAACAGCGATGTTGATATTGAAAGCACTAATTCTTTCATGAACTGAACATTTGTTCATCTTAACATCACACTTAGAGGCAGGCAAAATTGTGGAATTAGAATATGTTCAGAGAGCTTTCACAGCCCATATTTATTACTGGGAATGGCTGAAATCTCTCAGGTTATATTCCCTGTAGTACAGAAAGGAGGTATATTTGGTCATATACATATATATGATACAGCGCTGGTGGCTGATTCATGTGAGAAACTGCAGAAGCTGGTGACTGAGTTTGGTAAAGTGTGTGAAAGAAGAAAGTTAAGAGTAAATGTGAATAAGAGCAAGGTAATTAGGTACAGTAGGGTTGAGGGTCAAGTCAATTGGGAGGTAAGTTTGAATTGAGAAAAACTAGAGGAAGTAAAGTGTTTTAGATATCTGGGAGTGGATCTGGCAGCGGATGGAACCAAGGAAGCGGAAGTGAATCATAGGGTGGGGGAGGGGGCGAAAATCCTGGGAGCCAAGAAGAATGTGTGGAAGTCGAGAACATTATCTCGGAAAGCAAAAATGGGTATGTTTGAAGGAATAGTGGTTCCAACAATGTTGTATGGTTGCGAGGCGTGGGCTATGGATAGAGTTGTGCGCAGGAGGATGGATGTGCTGGAAATGAGATGTTTGAGGACAATGTGTGGTGTGAGGTGGTTTGATCGAGTAAGTAACATAAGGGTAAGAGAGATGTGTGGAAATAAAAAGAGCGTGGTTGAGAGAGCAGAAGAGGGTGTTTTGAAGTGGTTTGGGCACATGGAGAGAATTAGTGAGGAAAGATTGACTAAGAGGATATATGTGTCGGAGGTGGAGGGAACGAGGAGAAGTGGGAAACCAAATTGGAGGGGGAAAGATGGAGTGAAAAAGATTTTGTGTGATCGGGGCCTGAACATGCAGGAGGGTGAAAGGAGGGCAAGGAATAGAGTGAATTGGAGTCATGTGGTATACAGGGGTTGACGTGCTGTCAGTGGATTGAATCAAGGCATGTGAAGCGTCTGGGGTAAACCATGGAAAGCTGTGTAGGTATGTATATTTGCGTGTGTGGACGTGTGTATGTACATGTGTATGGGGGGGGGGGTTGGGCCATTTCTTTCGTCTGTTTCCTTGCGCTACCTCGCAAACGCGGGAGACAGCGACAAAGTATAAAAAAAAAAAAAAAAAAATATCTGGAAAAATCCCAGAAGGTATGATTCCTGATTTACAATCGGAAATAACATCCTACCAGTATGACAGGCAGAAGGTCTTTGTAAAATACTACCTCTGGAATCCAAAGGTGCATTGTGCACAAAAATGAGGACATTTCAAACATCTTTGGCTCAGACCCTTCACCACCTTAAGATGTACAGTATAGAAGTTTAAGATTACACTGAATAAGTTTCTACAGAGTGTACCAGGCCAGCCAGGGTGTTGGGGCTATATGGGCTCAGAGGGCTGCAGCACCTAACTGCTTGATCGGCAAATGACGAAATTCAATAACCCAGGCCCAGGCAGGGCTATGGTGGTGAAGGCCTCAAAAGACATCACCAGGTATGCACTAGGCAACGGTTGGAAGAAATGAGATATGGCAGGGAGATGAGACAGAATGTTTTGAGAGTAAGTCTGACAGTGGAGTACCCAGAGGAAATGAAAATAAAGAGGTCTAGTAAGCAGATGGAACCATTTAGGTTGAAGTGAGATGGGAAAGGAGTGTTTGAAGGAGAGGTTAGTTCCTGTTAGAGCAGACGGATATATTTGAAAGCATAGTTGTCATGACATTGTATGGATGTGTCCTGGGCCCTGAATGCAAAAGAAGGAAAGAGGGTGTACATGCTGGAAATAGAATGCTTGAAGACATTATCTGGTGTAAGGCAGTTTCATTTTGTAAGGAATGTTGATTTAAGAGAGACTTGTGGTAGTAAGTGGAGGTGGAGTATGATTGAGAGAGCTGACCAGGGTGTATTGAAATGGTTTGGACAGAAGGATAGGTTGAACAAAGGGAAACTGTCTAAATGGATCTTGAGAAACTGACTAGGGTTTGCTGAAATGGTTGGAATTATGGAGAGGATGAGTAAGAGAAGACTGTGTAAGAGGATCTTCCCATCAAGAGATGGAAGGAACAAGGGGTCAGGGGAGTCACAAGAGAGAAGTATGAGGCTAAACAGCCTTTGAGTTAATTAGGGTTTGACCTTTCATGAGAGTGAAAGCTGTGCATGGAATTAGATGAATTGAGGTGTTTTGGTATGTAGGGGATGACGTGCTGTCAGCGGGTAGAATCGGGAAACCATGGAATGGCATGTGGGGTTTGGCTGTTGACATTGGGATATGATTTCGGTGCCTTACTCTAGAGAGAGTGCTACCTTGCTAAAGCTGGAAACCTTTTATTTTAATTTTCAAAATTGGAACAGGAGTATCCAAGGGAGGAGTGCTCATCTTCCTTGGATGTCTGTATGTGTTTGGATATAACGAAGGTGAGAAGAAAGAACATGTGAATAGTATGTGTGTAGAAAGGAACCTTGATGTTCTTGCCCTTAGTAAAAAAAAGTTCAAGGATGAAAGAGGAGAATAGTTTGGGAATGTCAATGGTTAGTGTGAGGACCAGAGTTAAGAAAGCGGTAGCATTTTTCTTGAGAGTTGTGGGAATGTGTGAAAGACTGTAATGGATTTTCAAAGACTTACGTTGGTAAGAATGAGTTATGAGAGGTGGATGATTATTAGTCACAGTGCACCATGAGAAGAGTAATGGAATGATGATTTTGTTTTGGGAACAGCTGTGTTAGTGTATCAGCAGTTTGATGTGAGAGATAGGGTACCAGGAATTGTTTATATGAATATGAAAGTGGGTGAGGTGTCAGTTGAGAGAGTAGTTAAGGTCATGGCTTGTTTGGTACGATGAATAGAAATGGTTAACAACTTGTAGGATTGTATGCTGAAAAAGGACTAGTGATTGGGAATACCTGGTTTAGAAAGAAGGACATACATAAGTATATAAGGAGTACCAATTGATAGGCATAGTTATGCAAAAGAGAGACTTGCACGGAAAAGGACAGATAAGTGATAGGCATAGTTATACAAAAGAGATACTTGCATGGAAAAGGACAGAGTGAAGGTCAGCTAGTGGGATGTCTGATCATTACTTGTTGGTGGTAAGGTTGAAGATTTGTAGAGGTTTTCAAGAAAGAGGAATTGATTTGGGTGAGAAGAATGGTGGAAGTAAGTGATGGAAGTATTTATTTATTTACTAGATTGCCATTTCCCATGTCAGCAAGGTAGTGCCAGGAAACAGTCGAAGAAAGACCCATCCATCTCATATACGCACACACATACATATACACCCATACACGTACATATATATCAACATATACACATATGCATGCATACACAGCCATATACATTTGTACATGTACATATTCATACTTGCTTGCCTTCATCCATTCCTGGTGCCACTCTGCCCCCACAGGAAACAGCATCGGCACCCCCTGTATCAGCGAGGTAGTGCCAGGAAAACAGAAAAAAGGCCATGTTCGTGCAAGAGGGTGAAAGGTGGGCATGAGTTAAAATGACTTGTAGCAGTGCAGTGTGGTGTAAGGGGATGACATGTTGTCTGGATTGAACCTGACATTTAAAGCAGGTGGGGGAAACCATGGAAAGGTCTTTTGGGCCTGGTTTTGTATGATAGGAGTCATTTCAGGGCAATATGCATGACAGCTAGAGAATGGATGTAAGCATGAGACCCTTTCCTTGTCTCAATGGCACTCCCTTCTTGATGTAGGAAATGGTGAACAAGTACGAAAGAAAGATATTTGTAGACATCTTTGCCTTTTACCTTCCTGCCCAAGGCTTCCAAAAGTTTTACAACAACAGACAAGTTAATTGGACAAGAATTGCTGGGTGATGATACATTACCTTTTTTAAATGTTGCTGTTACAATGGAAAAATCCCGCTTTCTGGAATTTTTTTTGCAGCACGTGAATTACTGTAGAGTTAAGGGTTTAGATGTGTAATTTTTTGCCCTATGTAGACTTTGGACAAAACTTATGTGGGCCAGTTGCTGATGGCATATCTTCAACTTTTATGTCAAAATGTTGCTGAATATTAACCCCATGTAGCATTGGAACAATATGGGACATTATTTATGTCTTCGTTTATAAATGTAAGGGGAAAAAATAAGATATTCTGCTATAGTTTCATTGTCTCGAATCAAGTATCTGTTTTCCATAATTTATGGACCAATTGACTTGATAATGACTTTATTGGACCCTTTATTGTAACATAGCTATAAAACTCCTTAGGGTTTCCTTTTCTCTTTTCAGCTGTATGTGCTTCATGCTGGTATTTAGTTTTGACATGCAAGTGTCTCAGTTTCTTATTGCAATTTCATATACTCTTATCATGGTTGATAGTGGTATCTTTGAATTTTTATGCAGCATTTTCTGAAGATAGGCACTCCTCTGTTTCATTGTTCCACCATAGACTTCAATATTGGAAAAAGACCAGTACTGTGCATTGGCAGATTTTTCACCTTTACTGCTTTGATAGTTCTACTGAAGTTTTTCCAAGCTAATACCACATCCTTTTCTTTGACGATATTGTCCTAGATATGCTTATCAAGAGCAGTAGGAAGATAATTAGAATTTACAAGTATGAAATCTGGTACCTTTTTACTACTTTCATGTTGATCAGCATTACATGCAGTGTTAAGAATCATGTTGAAAATAGCTTGTCAGTGAGGATTTATGCGAAACCTCTTTCAAATTCAGCATGTTAATGTGATCATTGTCGTTGCTAGAACTAAATGTAACATATTTTTGTTGCAATTAGGATTTTCATTTAGTTTTGTTATGGCACTATCAAGCAAATTAAGGTAGAATCTGCAAGATGTTAAAAAATTCCATCATAATTGGCTTTTGTTTGTTACGAATATCTACTAAGTTACTATAAAGTTTAATGTGACACATTGTTTGACAAACATATCTATAGAAAGATACATGTACACGCACCACATAGGTGGTGTATGTACATTTGTCTTTCTGTGTAAGGTTAAAGTCCATGTTATCCCCAGTGAGTTAAGGTTTGGACATAGCACAAACATGAGTTAAAAAGTGGATGTGCCTTAACCACTATGTGGTCAAGGTAGCCTGGTGCCCCTCCAGGAGTTCATCTGTGGCCCATGGTGTATGTACATTAATAGTGAATCTTTCATCTACAGAGGGCCTATAAACTATTCTTGATGTTATTTTCTTTTGAAGCTTATCTTCGATTTTTGCAAAAATGTAATTTATGTTATTAGTGGGTACAGCATTTTTCATCGTGTGATTAAGTTGAGCTGTGACAAAGAGCAAGACATTACTGCTTACTATAACTTTGTATCACTGTTATATAGACTACCCACTAATTGTGTATTTAACAAGGAAATCTCCTCTTTCGAAATATCATTCATTATTTTACTCCATTGTAGTTATATGTAAATCTGAAATTTTGTTACATATGCTTCTTACATTATTGCTAAATATTTTGATGTAACTAAGTCTTGTTTCAAAAAGTTTAATGGAGGGGGATGGGCATATTCCACATAGGACCAGAATTTGCATGTAGACTTACTGAGAAGCCTACCAGAACATGCAGCTCCCTCTTCGATCAGGTCTAGTCCATCCTTCATGAACATATCAGAATGTGTGTAACATCATCAAAGGTTTTGCTGTTTTCATCTTTGTTGTTGTAAGGAAATAGCTAGAATTCCGTTAGGCCCTATTGCTCAGTTCAAGTTGGTCATTTGCCTTAATTATGTCCTGTTTTGTTAGTGTATTATTAGGTATTCCATCTTTTTTTGTTTGCCATTTTATTGATTAGCATCTGCCATATTTTCTTGAGGTTGCTTTCTCCCTCTTTAACTGGTCAGTCTCAAATTTTTTGTTCCAAGCTCTATTCATACATGGGAGGAACATCTGTAATCTGTCCCATGCTTTGTTGAGCTTTGTAATTTTTCTCCCAGCTTTGTCTTTCATGTGCTGATTGCATATTATTTCTTTACCTAATCTCATGTTAAGTTCATTTATTATTTTTATTCTTTATATCTTTTGCTTTACATATTATCTTTACATGGGGATAACCCTTGAATTATTTGTTGTATTGCCTTGTAAAATGCTGTTGATAGTTCTTGCATTATTTCCTTTTAGGACCTCATTTCACTTTGTATCTGATACTTGTTGAAACAGAAGCTTAAGTTGTGCATATGCTTGTTTCCTCTGCAGATTTGTTTTTTGCTGTCAGTACATTAATCACTATTTTGTAAAAAAGAAAAAAAAAATTGTACTGTAGTTTTGTTGTCTTCTGTGATCATGTGATCTGAGGTCTTTAGAAACCAAGATGGAGATATAAGGATGAGTTGAAGGGGGTTTGAAGTACTTAGACCCAATCCTGAAGGAGGATAAAAGTTAGGTTTGGGTTGAATGGAGTGGATGAATGTGATATATGTGAGGGTGACATGCTGTCATTGGGTTTAACCAGGGCATATGAAGTGGTGAAGGTAAAGCATGGAAAAGGCTTTGGGCTAGGTTGTGCACGGTTGGTACTGGTTTCAGTACATCATACAGGTAGAGGTTGGATATATACATATGAAGCTATTGGTTGTGCGTGCCTAACGCTCTTATTGAGGTGGGCAAAGCAATTAGGTATTTAATGTAGTCTCACATGAGTGTAATGTTATTTATTTTTGTTAGTTGCACTGGTTTTTAAGTCTGTTTATTTTTTCATAATGAAAACCTTGGGATTGAAAAATATAAATGGCTCTAAAATTACCATTTAGTTCTTAAAGGATGAAAGAAAATGGACCAGAACTTGTACTCTAAAGGCTGAAAGAAAATGGATCAGAACTTGTACTCTAAAGGCTGAAAGAAAATGGACCAGAACTTGTACTCTACATTCTGAGACAACTGTTTGAATTATTATAATTTGAAATCAATGATCTGTTAACATTATAGGTATCTAAAACTGCTAAGGATGATTTTTCATGTATGCTTACAGTGTCAGAATTGGGTTTGAAAAATTTCCCGATTGACTTGAATAAGTTTGGAAACAGTGAAAATTTAACTTTGTACAAATGCTGAGTAATGCTTTCCTGTTATTGTTTTGTTTAATGCATGGAAGTATAACATTTAGTAGCTTTTATAGATAACTAATGTTATTTGTGGTAATTAGAAGAATGTTACCCTCATTGAAAGTTTGCCTTTAAGGGAATGGGCTTCCCCCTTTTTAATCTGGCTTTTTATTTTGTAAGGCTTTGTTTTAATGGATGATGATAATTTTGAGAGATGTAGTTATTAGATGCACTTTTTATTATTTTTTTGAATTTGTAGAATGTTGTATGATGTTTTGCACAGATGTAACTAGTATATGCTTTTCTTTTGTTACAGGTCTGCCAAATGCTGTTGCCACTGGAGTCACTCAGATGCCTGCTGTTGGTGCTTTGGCATCGGGGATGGGCAACATGGGGGGCCAGAACATGGGCATGATGGGGATGGGTGGTACAGCTGGAATGGGCACTGGCATGGGTAACATGGGCACTGGTATGGGTAACATGGGTACTGGCATGGGGAGCATGGGTGCTGGCATGGGCAACATGGGTGCTGGAATGGGTACCATGGGTGCTGGTATGGGCAACATGGGAACTGGTATGAGTAGTATGGGCAATGGCATGGGGTCAATGATGGGTGGTATGGGTGGCTCTGGCATGGGTACATCTAGCAACATGGTGTCTAGTCTAGCAGGGGGTGTTGGGAGTGGCATTGGTGGTGGCGGCACTGGCTTGATGAGTTCGAGCATGACGCGTGGCAACTTAGGTAGCAGTGGAGGCTATGGTTTGTCACGTGACTACAACCATGGTAGTGGCACCAGCCTTAGTAACAGCAATTACTCTGGTGGTTATAGAAACATCATCCAGCTGAGTAACGTAAGTAATCAGAAGGAACATATTGAATGTATTTCTTTAATGTAAGTAAGGAGCGAGTCATAGGGTGCGGAGGGGGCAAAGGTTCTGGAGCGATAAAGATGCTGAGAGAACTTTGTCTCAGAGAGCAAAAATGGATATGTTTGAAGGAGTAGTTCCAACAGTATTATATGTCTGCGAGGCATGGGCTATAGATATGGTTGCATGGGGAGGGAGGATGTGTTGTAAATGAAATGTTTGAGGACAAGGGTGTGGTGTGAGGTGGTTTGGTTGATTAAGTAATGAAAGGGTAAGAGAGATCTGTATTGATAAAAAGAGTATGTCCAAACCATTTCAGCATGATGCCAGTTTCCATGGCCCTTGATTTGTATGTTGGACAGAATGCCGAGAATTTAAAAGGAATCCTTCCAGGAAGTCAGAAGTCAGCCTGTGTTTTCCCTGCTGGACCAGTGTGTTAGGTTGTGCACAAAAAGTCGTAGAAGTCTGGCTTTTCTATGATATTTTTGTCCATCACCCATTTGTTAAGACACACCAGAGTGAAATTAAGCCAGAGCAATGTAGACTTCTTTAAGTTACTTAAGTGGCTGCCATCTTCAGTACTATCAAAAGTGCATTGGCCAAAGGTGGTGGACTCAGCTGTCACAGAGTTTTAGGTCAGTGAACATTGGAGCTAGACTCGCTGATTCTCTCCTACAGTTGCAACAACAGTAATTGATCCTAGCCTTGATGTTTTAGGGGCAGTGCAGCCTTCAACAGGACCAGCAGTAGGAGCATTTAACAGAAGAATAGGTGCCCACTTCTTTACTGCAGGAATTACCACCAAGCTGTGTATTGGAGGCACAGTCGTAGGCTTCTTGGAATACTTACTGATGCCTTGACTGCTCTTTTCTGTTGCTCAGTAATCCTTATTTTGCTTCTTTTCTTCCTTCTGCTAGTTACCCATGAAAACCAGCTTCTTAGTAGGTAGTAGTTGATAGGCAACCACCAACCAGGGAGGCATATTACCTGTACTAGCTGCCTAGGTATTAGGAGTGTTAATGATGGCTGCATAGTGAGCCAGCACTTCAGTGGTTGTCATGTTGAACTCCTTTGATTTAGGTAGCTGTCTTTTCTTTCTGGCTAACCCACACATGGACTGCTGGCATTCTGTCTACAAACACACAGTCTCTGTGTCATACATAACGCTTAACATGTAACTCACAAAGCTCATTCTTCTTTACTCTAGGTTTACCTGCAGCGAGAGCCATGCATTAACTCTGATTTATGGCAAAATGGATGGAGCAATAGACATGAGTGGTAGGTAGGAACATAAAGTGGGAGAATTAGGTTGAAACATGACGTTCAGGTAGTAGTTAAGAACATGAAGTGGGGGCATAAGGCAGTAGTAGGTTGGAGCATCAGGTAGACATAAGGTAGTAGTAGTAGTTGTTAGGGACATAAGGTAGAAGCCTCTGAAAACAATGCGAGAGAGTTGCCCTCTCCCAGTAGGCTGTTAGGGTGAGGCACTAAAGGAGACTTTTGCCATGGCCATCTGTTAGGAATATAAGGTAGAAGCCTCTGAAAACAATGCGAGAGAGTTGCCCTCTCCCAGTAGGCTGTTAGGGTGAGGCACTAAAGGAGACTTTTGCCATGGCCATCCCCTTGAGGGAGTTCCCAAAGGGAATGGGCATCAGAGATATAGATAATTATATACGCCAGCTTCTCTTCACTCCTTGAGTAAGTCCCAGTGTTCCTAATTTTCGTCACTCGTCACATGTTGATTAGCAGTGTCAAAGAGGTTGTTTGAGGCAACAAAATCACTTACTCTTGAACACTGCATTAGTCATTCTTTCCCTGTTTTGTCAGCAATGGGTATTCGCCGATGATTGTTTTGCTTTTCTCATGAAACGGCTTGTCCACAAATGTTCAAGAGCTCACTGGCTACAAGGTTGAAGGATTCTTTTGAAGTCTGCTTTTCCACATGGAGATGAAAGAACTGAAGACACTTCTTTTGTTGTCTTTTGAGAATGGAATCTCCACAAGTCTACATTTTTCTTGGTCAGAAAATATGAAAGAAATGAATGAATACAGGTTCTAGTAGATTGGACATAATGTTGTTGGAGAAAAAGGGCAAGGCATCATTTACACATCTGAAAAAGTGGAAGGTGCAGTACTGGAAGGGCAAGATGTGCTTGGCTGAAATGACCAAGAAAAGAAACAGGCTTGACTGTTGATAGTGAGCTTCTGGTTATGGTGAAGTATACATGACAGTTAGAGAGTGGTTGTAATAAGTTTGTTCTCTCACTTTTCTTTGCACTAATTCATTAATGTAGGAGTTTGCATACAAATATAAAGATGTGAAATGAAGTTGGTCAGAGGGCAAAGAAAGAGGGAAACGTAAAAGTGAAGAGAAGAGGTAAACGAATGGGGAACACATTAGGCTTCTTTAAGCAGGCAGTCACATTGTGTTTTTGTGTGAGTGTTCACAGATCATCACTTTACGAGTATTTTCATGTACGGGAAAAATAGTGGTTTATACTATTTGGAGAAGTCATTTGTTATAATCTTAGGTAAATGGAATAGTTTTTTCTCTTGTGAATCTGTAATTGAAATTCGTGGTTTATACAGTAGCATTATATTTTCTCTTACAGTTGCCTCTGGACTACACGTGGCAGTCACTCCGTGACCTGTGTCGTGAATTTGGAGACATCAGATTTGCCGAGATTCGGTCAAAGGGAACTGGAACAGTCCGTTTCCAGACTGAGGCTGATGCTCGCAGAGCAGTTGGTATCCTTTTATAAAGATAAATCTTTTTTTTTTTTTTTAAGTTTTTGGTTTTATTTTCTTTGCGATATATTGCAATGTTCTGTAATATGTATTGATATTCATAATTTAAAGTCCCTTTCACTGTTCATATCTCCTTATTAACACATTTTGAGTATTTAATATGATTTTGGAAAGATCCTCTACATAGACATTGATATTATTTATATTAATTTATTTTGCTTTGTCGCTGTCTCCCACGTTATCGAGGTAGTGCAAGGAAACAAATGAAAGAATGGCCCAACCCACCCACATACACATGTATATACCTTTACGTCCACACACACGCAAATATACATACCTATCCATCTCAACGTATACATGTATATATATATACACATGTACATAATACATACTGTCTGCCTTCATTCCCATCGCCACCCTGCCACACGTGAAATAACAACCCCCTCCCCCTCATGTGCACGAGGTAGCACTATGAAAAGAAAACAAAGGCCACATTCGTTCACACTGTCTCTAGCTGTCGTGTAATATTGCACTGAAACCACAGCTCCCTTTCTACATCCAGGCCCCACAGAACTTTCCATGGTTTACCCCAGACGCTTCACATGCCCTGGTTCAATCCATTGACAGCACGTCGACCCCGATATACCACATCATTCCAATTCACTCTATTCCTTGCACGCCTTTCACCCTCCTGCATGTTCAGGCCCTGATCACTCAGCATCTTTTTCACTCTATGTTTCCACCTCCAATTTGGCCTCCCACTTCTCGTTTCCTCCACCTCTGACACATATATCCTCTTGGTCAATCTCCCCTCTCTCAGTCTCTCCATGTGACCAAACCATTTCAAAACACCCTCTTCTGGTCTCTCAACCACACTTTTTTTATTGCCACACATCTTTTTTACCCTATTATTACTTACTCGATCAAACCACCTCACACCACATATTGTCCTCAAACATCTCATTTCCAGCACCTCCACCCTTCGCACAACCGTATCCATAGCTCACACCTTGCAACCATATAACATTGTTGGAACTACTATTCCTTCAAACATACCCATTTTTGCTTTCCGAGATAATGTTCTCGACTTCCACACATTCTTCAATGCTCCCAGAACTTTCACCCCCTCCCCCACCCTATGATTCACTTCCGCTTCCATGGATCCATCCGCTGCCAAATCCACTCTCAGATATCTAAATCTTGCTCCATAAGTTTTTTTTTATAACAGTTGTTTCAGGCAATTCTGTATATAGCCACAGAGGTAAATGCAAGAGTTTTGGAGAGACATATACCTATATACACATGTACATATTCATACTTGCTTGCCTTCATCCATTCCTGATTCCACCCTTCCCCCACAGGAAACAGCATCGCTACCCCCTGCCTCAGAGAGCAGAAGAGGGTGTCTTTGAATGGTTTGGAGATGTGGAGAGAATGAGTGAGGAAAGATTGACAAAGAGGATGTATATGTTAAGAGTTGGAGGGAACAAGGAGAACTGGGAGACCAAATTGGAGGTGGGAATCTGGATTTTGAGTGGGTGGGGCCTGAACATACAGGAGGGTGAGAGGCATGCAAGGAATAGAGTGAATTGGAACGATATGGTAAAGCAGGGTCGATGTGCTGTCAATGGACAGAACCAGTGCATGTGAAGCATGTGTTCTAAACCATGGAAAGGTCTGTGTGGCCTGGATGTGGATAGGGAGCTGTGGTGTTGGTGCATTATACATGACAGCTAGAGATTGAGTGTGAACAAATGTGGCCATTTTGTTCATCTGTTTTCCTGGTGCTACCTCACAGAAGCTAGGGTTAGTGAAGCTGTTTCCTGTGGGGCAGTGTGGCACCAGGAATGGATAAGGCAGGCAAGTATGAATATGCACATGTGTACATGTCTGTGTGTGTGTATATGTATGTATGAATATGTTGATATGTATAGGTATGCATATGTGCATATATGGGCATTTATGTATATATGTGTATATGAGTGGATGGACCATTCTTCATTTGTTTCCTGATGCTACCTCGCTGATGTGGGAAACAGCGATTATGTATGATAGATAAATAATTTGATTTATTTGTTTTTATTTATTTATTTTACTAACCGCTGTTTCCCGCATCAGCAAGGAAACAGGCGAAGAATGGCCCAACCACTCATTATTATTTATTTATTTCATGTATTATTATCCCTGGACCAATTTCAGTAAAAGAGTCCTGGTATTACCCAGGACTATTCTAAACCTTCCCTGCAGCACAAGTCCATGCATGGAAATGTAGATGGCTTTAGAGTGAGAAGTTCTTTGATGAGACTGTACTAGGTGACACAATTTTACCAAAGGTTACTTTTCACGTCTTGTGTAACCTGTTACAAATAGAGCCCAGTAACTTACACACACACACACACACCTTTTTATTTTATTTTGTTGTATTGAATTTTTCCCTTAACATGTTGTTCAGAAATGTTGGATCGTCAGCGTTTAGATGGAAGGATTCTTGATGCTGTCCTTCTGTAATATATATCAACAAGAGAGGCATTTCAGACTGTTGTGTAAGAGAATAATACGATCTTGAGAAAAATAAGCTCTCATCATACCTGAGGGCTGAGTGGCGAATATTTAAAGAAGACAGCTGATGACTACGCAAGGTAATGGCTGCTTACATGGGGGATTGTGTCATCTCAGTGGCCCGTCAGTTTCTCGAGTAGCCAGTTGTGGAGGATTGGATTATGCCTAGTTTGGGATGTGTCCAAACTAATAGTTTTGAAGACTATATACTCTGATGGAGGATTGCTGGATTTGATGTGGATTATACATGGCATTCTAATTAAATCGGTGTGTGTAAATTTTAAATTAGTGGCAATATTTTAAATCACTGTTTCCAAGTTATGGAGGTAGTTGTTTCTGATATTTGCTGGACCAGGTTTTGACAGACTGTTGTGATTTGGAATAGGTAATTGCTCCCAGCACTGATTAAACGATGTTTTATCGTATTGAAATGTTGATGTAACAAAGACTGTAAAGAAAATTGTCATTCTTGCTGTCATCCTTCGATATCCATGTCAGTGATGTATTTTTTTTTAAGACTAAGGTTAGATTGTAGTTCTCATTTCTGTGGTCCCTTGAAGATTTTTTCGCACTGCATATTAGTTGAGTTGTATATGCTGAAAGGATAATTGTGTTCAGTTGCTTATTGAGCGAAGTTGGAATAGTATAATTGGATCACTGTACCTGTTAATAGATAATAAGATGTAATTTGCCAATAAATGGGCAATGGGCCTTCTTTGCTGTTTTTTCTTGTTGTCCTTTAGACTTTTCTGCATTTGTCTTAACATATTTAGTCTGGATTGTGTACTTCTTATGGGCTGTGTTCAGAACTTAGTCGATATTAATGATACAAATGGCAATTTTCCTTAAATTTCATGCTGTAGTGTGTGCACAGCTTAGTTGGTGTGTACATAGAAAAGGGAAGATGTTTAGATAGACCATAATATATATAGGGTTGTGTGATGACTTAATTTGATTTCAGCATCTGTTTTGGACATGGCCAAGGAAATTGAAGAAATTTCTTGGCACCAGTGCTTTTGTAAGTACGTAGGAGACATTTTCTTCATTATAGTGTCAGTAGAAGATTCTGGGTTTTGAGTGCATTGGTCATTGATAATAATGGTGTGGTTTACATAAGTTCTGTTATAAGGAATGTTTTCAGTGAATAAGCTGTTAATTGTTTGATTTTTGTTTTAATTTATGGTTACTGAAGGCTTGGCGGTACTGTGATGCAGGCACACTGAACATTGAAGCTATCATCTGTATATTTAGAGGCCTTCTTTTGTTGTAGTTAGGTTGTAGATATAACTGATATAGAAAACATGCATCATAGCAATACTCATGGAAATGCATATTTGTTTGGGAAATGGTTGTTATTTTTTTTCGTTTGGTAGTGAACTTGCATAATCAAAGCAACTTTATTCATTCAGCAAGCCTAATTTACCTTTTGTATAATTGCTTTTGAAACCAAGTTTAAGTCTGAGCTGGTTATAGTCTCCATAGTTATTTGTAAATGAATTCAAAAGTATTTAGAATTTCATTTTGAAGCTTAAGGTCAACTTATTATGCATTTTGAAGCTTAAGGTCAGTATGTTATGCATTTTCTATTAATTTTGTTTCTGTAGAGGTAGAGAATGTCAAGTCAGTGGCAAATTCAAAATAAGGAGTTCAAAGGTTTATATGTGTATGTATACTTCATAGGGTTTGCTGAAATGTTTTATTATATGGAGAGGATAAGTGCAGAAAGACTAAGAGGATCTGCTTAATATAAGTGGAGGGAGTAAGGGGCGGGGAGATGATGAAGGATGGAGTGAAGGTTGCTTAAGGGTATCAGGGTATTAATATATTGGAGTGTGGGAAGTGTGCATGGGATAGATTGAAGTGGATGAGTGTGTTATGAAGGGGATGATACTCTGTCAGTAGTCTGAAATAGGTCATATTCAGTGGTTAAGTTAAACCTTAATGTAATGTGTGGTGAGAATGAATGAGAGGTTGCAAACCAGTTAGTGCCATGAACAGATAAAGAATGGCTGGATATGCTTACATCCACACGGTTTCATGTATAATGAGCTGAAACTAGAGCTACCCCTAACCACAGTCAAGGCATACAAATCTCTTAATTGTATCCCCTGACTGTTTTGTATGCCTTGGTTCACCCAGTTGACTGCATGTTTTATCTGTACACCACATTACTACAATTTGCTGTATCCAATACATGCCTCACACCCTCTTGCATGATTGGG
Source organism: Panulirus ornatus (assembly GCF_036320965.1). Lineage (NCBI taxonomy): Eukaryota > Metazoa > Arthropoda > Malacostraca > Decapoda > Palinuridae > Panulirus > Panulirus ornatus. Next base: position 18,292,756 of record NC_092271.1, on the reverse strand, counting down.
CCCTGACTCTTAAAAGCATCTTTCATTCTATTTTTTCACCTTCTTGGTTCCCCCTACTTGTTTTCTCCACTATCAGCATGATACCATGTTAGTCAGCCCCATCTTACCCATTCTCTCCATATGTCTGAACCATTTTAGCACACACCATTTTTAGTTCTTTAATATGTATTCCACATATTACCACACATTTCTCTTGCCCAGTCATTTTTTATATAATCCAACTTCTTCACACCATATGTTGTCCTCGACATTGCATTGCAGCACATCAATCCTCGTCCATGCCTTTTTATCAGTGGTCTGTTCTGTGCATCCATATAACGTTGGAACTACACACACACACACACACACACACACACACACACACACACACACACACACACACACACACACACACACACACACACGTTTGTGAAAATGCCTAATGTACCCTCCCACTATCACGCTTCATAACCAGCAACTCAAAATATGCAACCCTTTGCTTCATCACGTAACTCCCTTACTCTACAAAACCTTTTTCATGTGCTAAGCATTGAAAAATTTAACACCTGTAACAAGCACATGGACGTGCTTATCCTTCTTTAAGAACATAATATTTGCATGACTTCCGTCCAAGAAACCAATCTTGCACCCAGTTCGTTCTTGCCTCCTTTCTATGATTACACAGTCCTTAGACAGTACACAAAACGGACAAAGAGAAGTTCCACGTCACTTGTACACCAAAACATCTAATTCTCAGCAGTACTCAAAGCACAGAAAATGATAACTGTCAAGAAATACAATCCAAGAATTTTAAACAACATAGCACCAACATAACACCTACATACTTCCCCTTTTCACATGCCTTCCTTGCTACTCTCCTCAACTGAAGAACCTAACCATCATACCTAATACCCATGTTGATTTCAATACCCACCTTTATGTTTGGCTTAGCACCCTCATCTAAAATCCCTGTGATGGACTGATTATAAAAACTTAACCTGCTCAACATCCTTAACCTGTGCAACCTGACTTCCAGCCCTCCACCTTCTGCAGTTAGCTTTGCCGCACAGTAGTTTTTGTTCATCAGTATTGTACACAAAAATGACTTAGGGCATACCACATGAACTCTCCCCTAATGACGTACCCATTTTGATAACTTGAAGTAACCCACTCAACCAACCCACACATTCTCCAAAAAGACATAAATAGACTTCAGGGAAGTTTGATGGCTAGCATTCCCACAGTATATGGAATCAAAGCTCCAAAGCATCTGACAATTTCCTCTTATGTCACACATATCACTAGGACATAGAAAGAAATGTAACAGTAACTTCTTCCGATAAGCCGCAGACTTCTTAAAACAAAAGAAACCATCTTAGTGGAAGTGACGTGCCATTATCATATATCACAACAAATCCAAACTCCAAACATCGCTATCACAAATCTAATCATTAAACGGCAGACAGAAAACTACATACAGAAAATTAACAATCCCTCTCAACACAGTGCACAACCAAACCCAGTTGCAATCAACTCTAGCACACTATGAAGATGAATAACACCTGCACCAACCCAGCATTTCGACATTTCGTATCCATTCTGTTGATATTTCTACCAAAGACCATACAAACATATGCAAGAAACTACTCGGAGTAAGTCACAAACCAACCACATGCTGTAACAGAAGTCATGCTGTACAAACCTTCCCAGAAACAAGTGCTTTGTCTTACTGATGAAAGATTGCAAGTAAAGCCTCCATAATTCTCATCCAGCAGGTCGTGACAGCACATCAAACCTCAACTTAAAACTATTTGGACTTGGTGCAGTCCAAGCTTTTAAAGATATCCTCAGCCATTCCTTGCTTAACGTGGAAATCCCTGAAATTTGGAAGCTTGCCAAAGTAATACCAGTTATAAAACCTTCCACACCACTCAACTCTTCCTACAATTACTCCCCCTCATTACTTCTGCCTTCAGTATCAACACTGAAAAACTGACTTGCTCAGAATCAAGTAAATATTCCTGAAAACTGACCTACACAATCAAGAAAAATATTCGTACCCAAACAACATGGCTCTAGACCCAATCACTCCGCAATCGCATTGCGCACACACTTCAACCAACTATAACCCCCTTCCTCCTTCAGTGTTAGTGGCAATAACATCAAGAAGGTATTTGACTGTTCCAGACTCATAACGTACACAAAAGACATTTGACATTACTCTCCACAGCATTGACAAAAAGTGGATGGCCAACTTCATAGCTTGCTGCTTAGCCAGATTCACTTCTTCCCAAAAACCTCTAAACTCTACAGTGGAATTCCCATAGCAGCAGTACTTTCTCCATCCCCCTTCTGTAACCTTACAATTACATCAGAACACACAGACATCATTGAAGCAGTAACAGACAGGCAAGGTTTGATTACACGAGTGGACCGATGGTTCTCCCAGAACAAAATGTCTACATCTCCACAGATGTCATTCACCCTTCTGACCCCAACAGACACGAATCCCCCCTGCACCTTCGTTATTTTCATTGACCATTCACTTCCACTCAAGAAAGCATTAACTATGCTGGACATCATTTTTGACAACCACTCTCGAAAGCATTAAGTATTCTGGGCATCATTTATGACAAATTTATCATTTCTGCCCCTTTGCCACAAACATCAACATAAAAGCAACAAGCAAACTAAATGTCCCCACAACATTAACTTGTACCAAATTTTTGGACGCGATAAAGAAACTCATTAGTATCCTCAGTAAACAATTCTTCCACTCCAGTAACTATTTCTTGCCTGCTGGTTAATCCACCTTGAAAGCACATGTAAGAAAGTCACAAATGCACATAAAACAGAGCACTCGGGAAAAACATTTGCAAGTAAACATCTATGAAAACCCAACTCGTACACAAAAACCCTTCCAGTGCAATCTTGCCCCAATATGCATGGCACTCACTCTTTGCAACAGTACTAAACCTCTTACATTCAGGCCATTCTTTAACTAACCACTAGAACTTGTGCTCATATTTAAGATCACCAGATTTGCTGACGATACTAAACTAGGAGATAGAGCTGTAAACAGGGATACTAAACTGGGAGATAGAGCTGTAAACAGGTGTGACTGCAAAGTGATTCGGAGAAATCTTTGCTGACTAGCAGAGTGGTCAGACAGGAGGCAAATGAAGTTTAATGTAGACAAGTGTAAAGTTATGCACTTTGGAGATGCAAACTATTTGGAAATTCTCTAACGAAAGTAAATCTAAAGTAGATGAAGAAAAGGACTTTGGAGTTGTCATTAGCAATGATCTGAAGTACACTAAACAGTGTCCGATAGCAGGTAAAAAGACAACCAAATGTCAGGTTTCATTGCGAGGAACATAGATTATAAGACACCAGAAAAAAATTTTCTCTATAGTTTTCTAGTAAGACCACACCTTAAATATGAAGTGCCTGAGGATTGGCGAAATGCATGCGTAGTGCTATTATACAAAGGCAAAGGGGTTAAAGGTGAGTGTTCAAACTACAGAGGCATAAATTTGTTGGGTATTCCTGGGAAATTATATGGGAGGGTGAAGACATGTACAGGGCATCAGATTGGGAAGAGCAGTATGGTTTCAGAAGTGGTATAGGATAAGTGGATCAGGGGTTTTTGCTCTGAAATATGTATGTCAGAAATACACTTAGAGAAAAACAGATGGATTTGAATGTAGCATTTATGGATCAGAAGGCATATGATGGGGTTGATGTAGATGCTTTATAGAAGGTTTTAAGAGCTTATGGAGTTGGAGGCAAGTTGCTAGAAGCAATGAAAAGTTTTTACCAAGGATGTAAAGCATGTATACGAGTAGGAAGAGAGGACAGTGATTGGTTCCCAATGAATGTCGGTTTGCTTCAGGGGTGTGTGATGTTCCCACGGTTGTTTAATTTGTTTATGGGTGGGGTGGTTAGAGAGGTAAATGCAAGAGTTTTAGAGAGAGAGAGAGAGAGAGAGAGAGAGAGAGAGAGAGAGAGAGAGAGAGAGAGAGAGAGAGGCATGCAGTCTGTTGTGGATGAGAGGGCCTAGGAAGTGAGTCAGTTGTTGTTCACCAGTGATACAGCTCTTGTGGCTGATTCATGTGAAAAACTGCTGAGGTTGGTGACTGAGTGTGGAAAAATGTGTGAAAAGTTGAGAGTTAAGAGAGTATCATTAGATTTTAGGGAGAATAAAAAGATGTTTTGGAAGGAGGTGAATAAAGTGCGTAAGACAAGGGAATCAATGGGAACTTCAGTGAAGGGAGCGAATGGGGAGGTGATAACAAGTAGCGGTGATGTGAGAAGGAGATGGAGTGAGTATTCTGAAGGTTTGTTGAAAGTGTCTGATTATAGAGTGGCAGATATAGGGTGTTTTGGTCGAGGTGGTGTGCAAAGTGATAGGGGAATGATTTGGTAAACAGAGAAGAAGTAGTAAAAGCTTTGTGGAAGATGAAAGCCAGCAAGGCTTGGATGGTATTACAGTGGAATTTATTAAAAAAGGGGGGTGACTGTATTGTTGACTGGTTGGTAAGGATATTTAAAGTATGTATGACTCATGGTGAGGTGCCTGAGGATTGGCAGAATGCTTGCATAGTGCCATTGTACAAAGGCAAAGGGGATAAAAGTGAGTGCTCAAATTACAGAGGTATAAGTTTGTTGAGTATTCCTGGGAAATTGTATGGAAGGGTATTGATTGAGAAGGTGAAGGCATGTAGAGCATGAGATTGGGGAAGAGCAGTGTGGTTTCAGAAGTGGTAGAGGATGTGTGGATCAGGTGTTTGCTTTGAAGAATGTATGTGAGAAATACGTAGAAAAGCAAATGGATTGCAAGAGTTTTGGAAAGAGGGGCAAGTATGCAGTCTGTTGTGGATGAGAAAGCTTGGGAAGTGAGTCAGTTGTTGTTTGCTGATGATACAGCGCTAGTGGCTGATTCATGTAAGAAACTGCAGATGCTGGTGACTGAGTTTGGTAAAGTGTGTGAAAGAAGAAAGCTGAGAGTAACTGTGAATAAGAGCAAGGTTATTAGGTACGGTAGGGTTGAGGGAGAAGTCAATTGGGAGGTAAGTTGGAATGGAGAGAAACTGGAGGAAGTGAAGTGTTTTAGATATCTGGGAGTGGATTTGGCAGCGGATGGATCCATGGAAGCGGAAGTGAATCATAGGGTGGGGGAGGGGGTGAAAGTTCTGGGAGTGTTGAAGAATGTGTGGAAGTCGAGAACATTATCTCGGAAAGCAAAAATGGGTATGTTTGAAGGAATAGTGGTTCCAACTATGTTATATGGTTGCGAGGCGTGGGCTATAGATAGAGTTGTGCGAAGGAGGGTGGATGTGCTGGAACTGAGATGTTTGAGGACAATATGTGGTGTGAGGTGGTTTGATCGAGTAAGTAATAATAGGGTAAGAGAGATGTGTGGTATTAAAAAGAGTGTGGTTGAGAGAGCAGAAGAGGGTGTTTTGAAATGGTTTGTTCACATGGAGAGAATGAGTAAGGAAAGATTGACCAAGAGGATATATGTGTCAGAGGTGGAGGGAATGAGGAGTGGGAGACCAAATTGGAGGTGGAAAGATGGAGTGAAAAAGCTTTTGAGTGATCGGGGCCTGAACATGCAGGAGGGTGAAAGGCGTGCAAGGAATAGAGTGAATTGGAACGATGCGGTATACCGGGGTCGACGTGCTGTCAATTGATTGAACCAGGGCATGTGAAGCGTCTGGGGTAAACCATGGAAAGTTGTGTGGGGCCTGGATGTGGAAAGGGAGCTGTGGTTTCGGTGGATTATTACATGATGGCTAGACACTGAGTGTGAACGAATGGGGCCTTTGTTGTCTTTTCCTAGCGCTTCCTCACGCACATGAGGGGGGAGGGAGTTGTTATTTCATGTGTGGCGGGGTGGCGATGGGAATGAATAAGGCAACCAGTATGAATTATGTACGTGTATATATGTATGTCTGTGTGTATATATATATATTTTTTTTTTTTTTTTTTTATACTTTGTCGCTGTCTCCTGCGTTTGCGAGGTAGCGCAAGGAAACAGACGAAAGAAATGCCCCCCCCCCCCCATACACATGTATATACATACATCCACACACGCAAATATACATACCTACACAGCTTTCCATGGTTTACCCCAGACGCTTCACATGCCTTGATTCAATCCACTGACAGCACGTCAACCCCGGTATACCACATCGCTCCAATTCACTCTATTCCTTGCCCTCCTTTCACCCTCCTGCATGTTCAGGCCCCGATCACACAAAATCTTTTTCACTCCATCTTTCCACCTCCAATTTGGTCTCCCTCTTCTCCTCGTTCCCTCCACCTCCGACACATATATCCTCTTGGTCAATCTTTCCTCACTCATTCTCTCCATGTGCCCAAACCACTTCAAAACACCCTCTTCTGCTCTCTCAACCACGCTCTTTTTATTTCCACACATCTCTCTTACCCTATTATTACTTACTCGATCAAACCACCTCACACCACATATTGTCCTCAAACATCTCATTTCCAGTACATCCACCCTCCTGCGCATAAATCTATCCATAGCCCACGCCTCGCAACCATACAACATTGTTGGAACCACTATTCCTTCAAACATACCCATTATTGCTTTCCGAGATAATGTTCTCGACCTCCACACATTCTTCAAGGCTCCCAGAATTTTCGCCCCCTCCCCCACCCTATGATTCACTTCCGCTTACATGGTTCCATCCGCTGCCAAATCCACTCCCAGATATCTAAAACACTTCACTTCCTCCAGTTTTTCTCCATTCAAACTTACCTCCCAATTGACTTGTCCCTTTCCTGGGCCAGGTACCCATTTCATCAGCCAACCCTTAGGGATGGATGAACAGCTGGGTTGACTGAGACTGACTGCTGTAACCATGATTCGAACTTATACGCTCAACTCTGGGTGGCCCGTGAATATGTCATGGTCAGGAATGCTTTCCGCTACACTGGGCACAGAATATTTCGATTGTAGATGAGCAGTGTGGCTTCTGGATGGGATGGAGAGAGGTTGCGTAGACCAGGTGTTTGCTTTGAAGAAATTATATAAGAAATGCTTAAAGTGGATTGCATGCGTCATATATGGATAAAGCTTTAGGAAGTATTTGAGAGGGTTGACAGAAAGTTCTTTTAGAAGGTGCAATGAATATTACAATATGTGGAATGTTTTTAACATGTAGTGATCAAGTTTTTCACTGGAGAGTAAGGTGCACATATGAGTAGGAAGGCAGGATGCGATTGGTTCTCAGTAAAGGGTGGTCTCTGTTAAAGGCATATGATGTCACTATGTTTGTGTAATCTGATTATGGATAGCATGGTGACGGATGTGAATATTAGGGTTGTAAAGCATGGGGCATATCTGCATTATGCCTGGGCTAGGGGCTCCTGAGTGATGACTTGGCCCTTGATATATACTAAAGAGTTAAACTCCGGAAGCTGGTGGCAGAATATGATAGAGTGGTCGAAACAAAAATGTAAATGTAAACAAAAATAAGTAAATAAGATGCTGTAGGTAGATTAGGCAGAATGGGTGTAGAGTTGGTCTGAATGGAGAGGACTCGAGGGAAATGGATTACAGATACCCTGAAATAATTTAGGTGGAGTCTGGAAGCATAGAGGCTGAAGTGAGTCGTAGAGTGAGGGAGAGCTTTGTGTTAGGTGCATTGAGTGTAAAGGAGGTATCATTGCTGTTCTGTTTGGATGAAGACATATGAGATGACAGTGTTTTGAATGTTAATTTTGGTCCCTGAATGCAAGAAAATGGTAGAGGATGGATGCATTGGAAATTCAGTGCTTGAGGACTTTATGTAGTGTGATGTGAGTTGATCACAAAAGGAATGACTAAGAGAGAGGTGTAGTAGTAAGCTGAGTGTGATTGAGAGTGCTGACCAGGGTTTGGTGAAATGGTTTGGACATATTAAGATGACTAAATAGACACTAAAAGGTTATGCGTTTCAAAAGTTGGGGAAGGGAGGTAGAGATTGAGGAGAAGAATTTAGGATGAAGTGAAAGAGGGTTTGAGTTATTGGGGTCCTGAACATTTAGGGCATAGGATGGAACAACTTGGAACATTGTGGTATCATTGTGGGCAGAACATGGCTTATGAAACGGTCGGATAGCCATGGAATGATGCGTGGGAAGCAACTGTGGATAGAGGACTGTGGTTTCTGTGCATTATAATATAACAGCTAGAGAGTGGAAGAAAGGTTATTGTTTGTTCCATATGTTACCCCACTGTAGTGGGAAATGGCAACAAGCTTGAAAAACAATTTTTTTTTGTACCTGATAAGGTGTATGGGAGAATGGTGGCATACACAAAACATTTGATTAATGAGGAGCAACATGGGTCGAGAAGAGATAGAGGGTTTGTGTACCAGGTGTTTACTTAGAAGAATTTGTGTGAGAAATACTTGAAGAAAGTGGATGCTTCATATTAGGCATTCATTGATCCAGATAGTGTATAATGGGGTTAGATTAGGTATTTTGGAGAGCTCTACAAATGTATGGGGTAAATGGAAAGCAATCTAAATGCTGACATTTTTTTTTTTCTAAGGCAGAAAGATATTTGTGCAAGTAGGAGTGGAGGAGTGCATGTTTCTTGGTTGTGTGTTTGCATCAAGGATGTGTGATGCTGCCATGTTTATTTCAATCTGTTTATGGACAGATTAGAGGGAGGTAAATGGAAGTGTCTTGGAGTGAGGGGCAGGTCTGAGGTATACTTACATGGTGGGGAGGTGAAAGTTTGGGAGTACATGAAAGAAGTTTGGAGAGAGTATGGAAGGAGCTGAGGATGATTGTGAACAAAAGCAAGGTAATGTTATACACCAAGGAAATAACAGTATGGTTTAAGGTTAAGATTGAATGGTGAGGACTTAGAGGAATTGGAGTGTTTCAGATACCCTGGAGTGGACTTAGTTGATAGAACCATGGAGGCTGAAGTTAGTTTTAGGATAGGAGAGAGGGCTAAGGTCTTGTTTGCAATGAGATTTTTTGGAAGGAGTGGTAAGAGTCTGCTTGGGCAAAAATGGGTTTGTCTAAAGGTATAGGAGTCCTGTCATTGTTGTATGGATGTGTTTTTTGGTGCCTGTTAGCAAAAAATGGAAGAGTGAGGATGCTAACAAAGTGAAATGCATGAGGATCATATTTGGTGTTATGCAGATTGATTGCATGAGGAACGACAATATGATGGTAAGTGTGGTTTGATTAAGAGAGGGAATCAGGGATGCTGAAATGGTTCAGACACATGGAGAGGATTAGGAAGGGGTAGGGAAGTGTAATGTCAGGATAGGAGTGGTGGAAGCTTTTGGCTATCATTCAGGAAAGTATGAGGCTTAGAGGCATATATTGTTGGGAATGAATTGGATATTGGTTAGTTATTGTTTCTGGATAAAACCATTGTATCTGAAGTGGTCAAAGTCAACTAGGGTTTAGTGTTGTGGTTTTATATGTGATCGATAGTCTCTCATTTTGATACACTGTACTTGACAATTAGAGATTGAATGTGTAAACGAGGTTGTTCTTGACAAGGTGGATTTTTCATTTTCTTTTTCAAGGAGTTTTCTGTGAGATTTGGGAACGTTGTGCTAGAACTCCTTCCCACTGGTATTAGATAAATATGAGAACAGGAGGGGGAGGTGAGTGAGTTGTTTTAGTCCTTGTAGAATGACCTGGTCTTGTTTTGGTAGTCAGTTGTTATAACAATGTTTGTGTGAACTACTGGAAGTCTTTTTTCTTATAATTGGGGTTATGCCCTAGACCAAAAATCTCTGCGATCTAATTCTTATGTCTTTTCATCAGTAGAATACTTTATAATGATTTACATTAGACTGATTTAGCAACTTTTGCCATTGCTTTAGTAAATCAGATGATACTTAGTGATTTTTAATGAGAATGCTGATGATGAGGGTTTGAGGCAGCTGGTGGTGTAGTGGGATGGGGATGGAGTGAAGAGTGTGTCATTTCTTCCAAAGTAAGTTAATATTATGTTTATAGGTGTACTTAATCATAATATTTATTTTTTGACGTATTTATGTTAGGTAATTCTCACTATTATGGCACATTTAGAAGTGAATGATTCACCTGATATTTCTTATGGGATGGTTATCAGCAGTACGTGTTAAAAACCTAATATTATTTTGCTTTGATATAAAATGCAATATAAATAAAAAACTTTAAGATATACTTTAATATTCCATCAGTAATTGAAAAGTTTATTTCTAAAAACGGAAATAATGAATCTTGAAGTCTGTCGTTGTTGCGAAAACTTATTGTTCAAATTTGTACCCAAATTTTTAATGTCACATTTGCAAAAATCACTCGATTAATCATAGTTTTGTGGGGTTTGCCAGCATATTAACTTGAAGGTACCTCGTTTTCCTAATGCTACTTTGATAAGATGGGACATGCATGAACATGTGAAAAGATTATGCATGTGCTGTTTATGGGTTTCTCTTGTTTATACTGACTTTATAGAAATTTAATTTACACATATACAAGGTACCTCTTACTTTGTAAGTCTTTTTATACTGAACTAAAACATGCATCTCTGCTATGTGCCTAACAGATTTAATTAATTCCTGTAGATCTTGGGAGTTCAGAAATAACATAAAAAGTCTGTCAAATTAGTAAGAATTGTTGATGAAATTTGATAAGTAAGGAGATACAAAGTTGTATCATTCAAAGGTTGTTGAATTAACAAAAATTGCTATAAAGTTATTAATGAGATGCTAAGATATACCCATAAAATCTACAAGTAGACATCACAGAGTTGGAGGAAGCATGGCTTATCCTAACATTAATCACATGATGCTCATTTATAGTCAAGAACTAAAATTAAAAAGCATTAAGCAGCTGTGTCATTACTTGTAAATGAGAATAACAAATCTTGATAAACAGTGTTGCAAACATAAATTTGAAAAGAAGATATTCATTTTATGTTGTGAATTAGATTAAAGACAGTTAAGCATGTTGAATTACAGAGAGAACAGATATACTATAGTGAACAATGTGATGTTACGATTTTTTCCCTAGTTCTTTTGCATTAGCAAGGTAGTGTCAGTAACAAAGAGGCTGCCCCATTTGCCCACATCTGTTCTCCAGCTCTCATGCGTACTGCATTGAAATCACAACCTTCTTTCCTCAACCAGGTTCTACAGATCTTCTACAGATCTTCTCCAGCCACTTCATATTCTTTGATTCAGTCCATTGATAGCACATTGTCCCATGTATGCCACACTGCTCTTATTCACTCCACCCTGTGTATGCTTTTCACCCTCTTGCATGTTCATGTCTCAAACACTCAAAACTTTTTTAAGACTATATTCTTCCATTTCCAGTCTGGTCTCCCCTTTCTTGTCCCCTCCACTTCTGACATACATATCCTTTTTGTTAACATTCCCTCACTCATTTTGTTCATATGTCTAAACCATTTCAGCACACCCTCTTTATCTCTGTCGACACAGAGGTTAAGATATATTAGTAAAACATTTACTAAAGGTAGTTAGATTAATCACAAATTATGGCCTACAATGGCTTTACATGATATTAAGGTATTTATATACATTTATCAACATCTATGCGTTGAATCGCAGCCTGCAATGCTATTACACGATGCTTATTTATGTATAGATAACCACATGTACATAGTGTATCAGAATACATTTTGGACATTTGGTGTTTATGCAGTAATGAATAGAGTGATATGAGTACTGTATTTGAAAAGTTGTAAGGAACTGCATGTGACAATAGTGAGCACTCCTTGTCTAAAGACAAGAGATATTCACATGTAAAAAAAATTTAAGAAACTGCATGTGGCACGAGCAGGTGATCACTTTTGGGGAGCAATCAGTTATCTTTAAAAAGTTTTAAGAAACTGCATGTAGCACAGGTGGGTGATCACTTTAGGGGGCACTCAGGCACCTGCTACCATGTGGTGGCATTCACCAAGACAGGCAGTCCGACTTGCACGGCTGTACAGTGATGATAAAACTCATATTTTTGTCATGTACTGTTATCTTGTAACCTTGTCAAACTCCCTACATGAGTGGAAAGAGCCTGAGTTAGCCTTGTGCTTCTGGCAAAAAGAAAATCAGCTAAAGCATTATCTTGGTATACTTATAGAAATGATGTGAATTGGAATTGGATTCAGGATGAAAATTGTGTTTGCCAGTATAATGAAATTTTATGCCACAACATCAGGAATCAGAATGCAAGGCTATTTATGGAGATTTGGAGTGCTACTGCAAATTTCCTTTTTTTTATCCAGAAGAAATGGGTTTACTTTTGACAGAAAGAAATGGTACCATAAACATTGAGAAAGATGTGGAACTTGCTAGAATTTCTTCATTGCATAAATGGAAAAATGGAAGTTTTAGGATGTTTTAGTGAATTGCATGAATTTGCATTATACATCCTGTATGTAAATATGATAAAGATTATTGTAGTACAGACCCTCTTATTCACGCAAATTTAGTGGAAAACTGTCGTATGAATGCTACTTTTTTTTTTTTTTTTTAGATTACAATAGTTTGTGGTAATTATTTTGGCAGGGGCAGAGATAAACTTTTTGAAGCATTTAGAAACATGACATACAAAATCTGTGAACTTAAAGAAATGAATTGGGATATAATTTGATTTTGTGGAAAATATAATTTAGTGCATATAAAGTGGATTTATCTTTTTAGAAATATAATGAAAATGAATGTTAGCACTTAATTCACATCAGCACAACGATAATTTTGACTTACTAAAGTAACTTGAATATTCTTTCCTAATTTGCTATACCTGGTAATATGCTCCTGCAAAAACTTCCTTGGCAAGTGTATTGTTCTGTTTGGTATCTATTTTTCTTGCTTCTTCACTTGGCTTTTCTAATGTTGACAAAATTATGCTGATCACTTGTGCTGTTGACACCTCATATTTGGATGATGTGTCTAGTTTGAAACTTTCACGTGTTTTCCTTGTTACTTTATTCTCTTCAATTATGTGAAAAAGATATTTTTATTTTGAAAATTCTCAATTTTAGTTTAGTGCATGATTAATATAATGCCATTTACAGAGGGTTGATATATGATGAAATAAACAGTATAAAAGAATAGGCAGTTCCTTGAGTGATTAATGCAATGCCGTCTAGAGTGGTTAATATATGATGAAATGAATTATATATGGATAAAGGATATGTGCAAACAAGTGAACTATTGTAACTGATATAGCCTTGGTATAGTGCTGAAATTAATGCATATATTGAGTGGTGAAGAAGGCTAGGGGAATAGTTAGGTATATGAACCCCATTAGTGAATTCAATGGTGACATTTATCATTATTTATGGTAAGAATTACATGTAAATGTATAGATAAGTACAAACAAGGGAGCTGATATAACTTGCATGGCATGGCCGTGGTATTGTGCTAAGTTAGTGCGTAGATCGGCCCATGGAGTAGGAAGGAGTAGTAAAGTGGAGTAGGAAGCTGGTTCAGTGTGTGTGTGTGTGTGTGTGTGTGTGTGTGAGTGTGTGTGTGTGTGTTTGTGTGTGGGGGGGTGATGGGGGGGAGCCTCATGATGCAAATTACCTAATAGCCATCACTATATATGGCTGCTTTTTATGCAGTTTCTTACAGGCACATTTATATGTATGTTTATGCTTCAGAATTGCTTTCAGGGACTGGAAGTCCATGAAATAAGCAAATGTAGTAGCCGAGGCATCACTTAAATGGTCTGTAGATGTCAGAATTTTGGTTGGGGGATGGATTTAAAGCTGGTTGCAAATGATGACTCCTTTGGCCTGCTCCTTAGTCATTATATTATGGTTCCTGGCATTTAAGGGTTAATTGCTGACAAAAAAAGACAGTTGAACCGTGATAAATAACAATACTCTATATTTGAAAATTAGTAAGCATTTATTTTATGCTTGCCTAAAAGTGATAGAGAATAGAAATGGAAAATGTTAGTAAAAGTTTTGAAATACTGATGAAATTAACATAAAACATGGTAAAAAATGAACATTTTTATAGTCGCAAATCATGGTAAGTGAGGCAGCTAGGCTGTGGATGGTAGGCTCTTGTTATGGCATATTGTACATGACAGTTAGAGATTAGATGTGCATAAATGAAGGTATTGATTGTTTCTGATGCTACTTTATAAGATTATAAAGGTGGGAGAGGAGTTGGAAAAAAAAAAAAGCTGTATGTTTGAATTGAAAAGTGGATTGGATGAAGTGCTTTTCTCTTTCATTTTTGAGAGTATGTGTTGAACTGAAAATGATGAAAAGTTTAAAAGGTTAATTTATAGTAAAGGTTGATTTTTTATTGGAATGGAGTTTTTCAATCCTGATGGTTAGTTCTGGTTATAGTGTTAAAGAATGTTGAGTTTAGGGCTAGGCAGATTGTAAAGAAGGTTTAACTAATTGCATATTGCATGAAAGAAAACCTGTAAAGTTTGAAAAGTATGGTTTTGGATATTGTTTCAAATAAAGGGTAACCGAGTCAAATATTTGAAGTGGGAATAACCAAGAATGGGGTCTTTGGTAGACTTGGCTCTTTGAATGCCTAACTAATGTGTAAAAGAGCAGGGTTTTTGTTATCTGCAGTAAAATCAGAGTGCAAGATTTTATGCCAGTGTAAATATTTTTGATTTATGTAGTAAAACTTTTACTGCTGATACTTATACCCTTTCAAGTGACTTTTACAGTTCTCGTATGTTGTTTTTTCTTTGTATGTATTTTTTTTTTTTTACAATAGGTTCAGATCAGGTTTGGTAAATCTTGGATTTCCATTTTATATGGCTTTCTCATATAACAAATGCATCCTTTGGTTAGGTTCAAATATAGAACCAAACAATACTTATTTGTACTTTGAACATATATCTGGGATATTAGTGCCTGATCACCTGCCATATTTGATCAGTTTGTGTTTCTTCCCAGCTTGGAGACAGATCACGCATATACAGGGCATTCATTTCTTAACAACTTAAGCATTGGTAAAGGTTAGGATTTTGGTATGTGCAGGATATTTCATTGTTTTGAGAGGTGAAAGAAGTAACCTCATGTATTCAACTGTACTTACATCAGTGCATGCTTTTTGAAATATTGAATTGAATTTTGTGGTAGAATAAGCTTCCACTTGATGTGTGTTTGTTCCTTTTGATTATTTCTGTCTGAATTCCTTCTTTCTCTTGTGTTTGATATTGTGCCCTTTAATCGTATTTGTACCCATCTTTCATCCATTTGCTGACACTTTCATATTTTGTTTAGCTGATTCTTTAGTTTCTTAAATTCTTTGTCCATATATTGTGACTTCTGATCCAGTTTCTCTTTGATTTACCATAATTTCCCAGTACTTTTGATCCCCGTTGATTCGTGCCACATTTTTCTAATTTTTTTTCCTGGTGAAGAATCATCAGCATTCCTTTTGTCAGCCTCAATTTTACTGATGTAGTTGCACTGTATGGTCATGATAATTTACTTTGCCTAGCAGTTTTTTCTGTTACTTAGAATTCTAGCATTGTATGCAGGTATAGGTGTACTGGGATATTTTAGTCTCATGAACTAATTTATTGTGCAAAGTGGAAATGTAAGGAGTGCTTGTTTTTGAGTGAAGGCCCTTTTTTTCACTTAAGCACACTGGACATGGGTTAAGGGTGTGCAGTGAACTGAACAGTTATATGCTTTTAGTCCACCTCATACAAATTGGGACAAGATAATAGGTATTGTTGCATGATTTTCTTATTGTAAAATTGTATGACAGCTTAAGCACATTACATTTGAAATGCTTCCCTACCTAGATATCAGTCCCTTTGCTTTTACTGTGGTTAGTCATGCAGTCACCATTCATTATACAAGTTTGTAATGGCTGTTGGTTAGCTCCTATTTGGTTGTCAGATAATCCTGATTATTTGTTTTTCATCTTATCATTTTCTCCTTACCCAGATCAACTTGTATGACAGTCACATAATGCATTTTTTTTTTCATATTGGCTCCAGTACTTACTTCACAGATCCGTAAGGTGTCTTCATCTGTATGTATGTACTTCATGTACTCTTAACATGAGCACATGTAGTAAGTAAATTGTCAGATTACTACAGTACAAAAATAGAATTAATCTTGAGGTACATTTTCTGCAAACCCCCCCCCTCCATATTTTCAACGGCGATATACAGTTGAGGTATATTGTGGATACAACATGATGACACTCACAGGGTATATCTGGTCACTGAGACTAGCATTTCCAACAGTGTGAGCACCAGAATTCCATCTCAGTTCCGTAGACTGTCCTGAGGGGACTTTTTTTCTGGGCTGCCACTTCATTTTGGGAATTTCACTTATGGGCACTGAATCATTCTTCCACTTGTGATTCAAGATGGTTGGCTCTAACTTTTCTAAGGAGGAGAATGCCTAAATTCTAGCCAAGAAGCAAGAAAATATGGGTATACGTGAGATTTCCAGGGGCACTTGGTGTTCAGAACGCACGATCAGGCTGCTGCTTCCTTTCGTACCCCATGGACGTAAGAAATGGACCTAAAACATTTCAGGAACCTTGCCAGTTCCATGCCCAGATGTCAGCAGATGGTAAAATGTAAGTGTGACACTGCCTTTGAAAATATATTAGGAGTAGAGAGATGATAAAGTAAGTAATAAAATGTATATATGATATTGGCTTTGAAAATATATAGGGAGTTGAACAAGATGGTTCAATAGAGAAAACAAGGAAATTTGAGGTTAGACTTTGTAAGCACCCAAAAGCTTTGGTGCTGCCATGTTTAGGAAGGATTTGTTGGAAATAGAAATAGATATCATTGTCATCTCTTTTTTGCTGCATTATCCCAAAGACATAACTGTAAAGTTGCACATTTCTCTGTTGTGGACTGGTGTCTGATTGAGTGATTGATTGTGGTAAGTGCAAGTAATCTAATAGATTGATTTGATAAGGACAGAATTATAACTATGAAAATTATCAAGTATTGGAACTATAGTTGTTTAGACAGCAGGGAATTCGTAAGAGCACTTGTTCTTGCTGATTCATTTTGTATTAAGACCAGATACTCATGGAATCCTTGAAGGAAATCTGATTAGTAATCTTTGATTACATTGGTTGACTGTTATGTCTGTGGATGTCTTGGTTCACACTTCATAAGTCATAAAGATTTGATACATCGATGTTAGTAAAGGAATGCTTGTCGGAAAAAAGTTGAATGAGTCTTCAGCTTGGTGATGCATGATGCATTACTCACAAAAGTATTCGAACATATGGAAATTGAAAGGGAGTTAAAGAAGAAATGTGCTTAAGAGCATCTTATGTTCAGTTTTGAAATTTTTCCCCTCATCTAGCAAAGTGGAGGTAGCTCAGAACTGAGTTTCTCAGGGAATTGTTTCCATATATTTTACCTTCTAGTGTGATATGAGGTTGGCAGTTTTGCTTATCTGAATTCATTTTTGGAAAAGGTGCCTCCTTATATGGAGACCAGTCTCCTTATGGTCACAAAACAATGGTGATAGAGATAGTTCTGTAAAGCTGATTCTTTAAATAGATCATAAGTTGTTGTATCAAATTGTGAAAGAAAATTTATATATTCACACACACAACACACACACACACACACACACACACACACACACACACACACACACACACACACACATATATTTATTTATATTTATTTTGCTTTGTCGCTGTGTCCCGCGTTTGCGAGGTAGTGCAAGGAAACAGACGAAAGAAATGGCCCAACCCACCCCCATACACATGTATATACATACACGTCCCCACACGCAAATATACACACCCATACATCTCATTGTACACATATATATACACACACAGACATATACATATATACACATGTACATAATTCATACTGTCTGCCTTTATTCATTCCCATCGCCACCTCACCACACATCAAATAACAACCCCCTCCCCCCTCGTGTGTGAGGTAGCGCTAGGAAAAGACAACAAAGGCCCATTCATTCACACTCAGTCTCTAGCTGTCATGTAATAATGCACCAAAATCACAACTCCCTTTCCACATCCAGGCCCCACACAACTTTCCATGATTTACCTCAGATGCTTCACATGCCCTAGTTCAATCCATTGACAGCACGTCGACCTTGGTATACCACATCGTTCCAATGCACTCTATTCCTTGCACGCCTCTCACCCTCCTGCATGTTCAGGCCCCGATCACTCAAAATCTTTTTCACTCCATCTTTCCACCTCCAATTTGGTCTCCCACTTCTTCTCGTTCCCTCCACCTCTGATACATATATCCTCTTGGTCAATCTTTCCTTACTCATTCTCTCCATGTGACCAAACCATTTCAAAACACCCTCTTCTGCTCTCTCAGCCACACACTTTTTATTACCACACATCTCTCTTACCCTATTATTACTTACTCGATCAAACCACCTCACACCACACATTGTCCTCAAACATCTCATTTCCAGCACATCCACCCTCCTGCACACAACTCTATCCATAGCCCACGCCTCGCAGCCATGTAACATTGTTGGAACCACTATTCCTTCAAACATACCCATTTTTGCTTTCCAAGATAATGTTCTCGACTTCCACACATTCTTCAAGGCTCCCAGAATTTTCGCCCCCTCCCCCACCCTATGATTCACTTTCGCTTCCATGGTTTCATCCGCTGCCAAATCCACTCCCAGATATCTAAAACACTTCACTTCCTCCAGTTTTTCCCCATTCAAACTTACCTCCCAATTGACTTGACCTTCAACCCTACTGTACCTAATAACCTTGCTCTTATTCACATTTACTCTCAGCTTTCTTCTTTCACACACTTTACCAAACTCAGTCACCAATTTCTGCAGTTTCTCACATGAATCAGCCACCAGCACTGTATCATCAGCGAACAACAACTGACTTACTTCCCAAGCTCTCTTATTCACAACAGACTGCATATGTGCCCCTTTCCAAAACTCTTGCATTCACCTCCCTGACAACCTCATCCATAAACAAATTAAACAACCATGGAGACATCATACACCCCTACCGCAAACCAACATTCACTGAGAACCAATCACTTTCCTCTCTTCTTACACATACACATGCGTTACATCCACAATAAAAACTTTTCACTGCTTCTAACAACTTGTCTCCCGCAACATATATTCTTAATACCTTCAATAGAGTATCTCTATCAACTCTTATCATATGCCTTCTCCAGATCCATAAATGCTACATACAAATCCATTTGCTTTTCTAAGTATTTCTCGCATACATTCTTCAAAGCAAACACCTGATCCACACATCCTCTACCACATCTGAAACCAAACTGCTCTTCCCCAATCTGATGCTCTGTACATGCCTTCACCCTCTCAATCAATACCCTCCCATATAATTTCCCAGGAATATTCATCAAACTTATACCTCTGTAATTTGAGCACTCACTTTTATCCCCTTTGTCTTTGTACAATGGCACTATGCAAGCATTCCACCAATCCTCAGGCACCTCACCATGAGTCATACATACATTAAAAAACCTTACCAACCACTCAACAATACAGTCACTCCCTTTTTTAATAAACTCCACTACAATACCATTCAAACCTGCTGTCTTGCCGGCTTTCATTTTCCGCTAAGCTTTTACTACCTCTTCTGTATTTACCAAATCATTCTTCCTAATCCTCTCCCTATGTATATATATTTCTTTTTTTATTATTATACTTTGTCGCTGTCTCCCGCGTTTGCGAGGTAGCGCAAGGAAACAGACGAAAGAAATGGCCCATATATATATATATATATATATATATATATATATATATATATATATATATATATATATATATATATATATATATG
Organism: Panulirus ornatus; assembly: GCF_036320965.1. Taxonomy (NCBI): domain Eukaryota; kingdom Metazoa; phylum Arthropoda; class Malacostraca; order Decapoda; family Palinuridae; genus Panulirus; species Panulirus ornatus. Next base: position 18,272,954 of record NC_092271.1, on the reverse strand, counting down.
TGTGGAAGGTATTAAGAATATATGGTGTGGGATGCAAGTTGTTAGAAGCAGTGAAAAGTTTTTATCGAGGATGTAAGGCATGTGTACGTGTAGGAAGAGAGGAAAGTGATTGGCTCTCAGTGAATGTAGGTTTGCGGCAGGGGTATGTGATGTCTCCATGGTTGTTTAATTTGTTTATGGATGGGGTTGTTAGGGAGGTGAATGCAAGAGTTTTGGAAAGAGGGGCAAGTATGAAGTCTGTTGGGGATGAGAGAGCTTGGGAAGTGAGTCAGTTGTTGTTCGCTGATGATACAGCGCTGGTGGCTGATTCATGTGAGAAACTGCAGAAGCTGGTGACTGAGTTTGGTAAAGTGTGTGAAAGAAGAAAGTTAAGAGTAAATGTGAATAAGAGCAAGGATATATATATATATATATATATATATATATATATATATATATATATATATATATATATTATTATACGTAGTTGCTGTCTTCCGCGTTAGTGAGGTAGCACAAGGAAACAGATGAAAGAATGACCCAACCCACCCACGTACACATGTATACCATACATTCCCACACATGCACATATACATACCTATACATTTCAATGTATGCATACACAGACATATACATATATACACATGTACATATTCATACATGCTGCCTTCATCCATTCCCGCCGCCACCCTGCCACACATGAAATGGCACCTCTCTCCACCCCGCGTGTGTGCGAGGTAGCGCTAGGAAAAGACAACAAGGCCACATCCGTTCACACTCTGTCTCTAGCTGTCATGTGTAATGCACCAAAACCACAGCTCCCTATCCACATCCAGGCCCCACAGACCATTCCATGGTTTACCCCAGATGCTTCACTTGCCCTGTTTCAATCCATTGACTGCATGTTGATCCCAGTATACCACATTGTTCCAATTCACTCTATTCCTTGCACACCTCTGAACCTCTTGTATGGTCAGGCCCTGATTGCCCAAGATCTTTTTCACTCCATCTTTCCACTTCCAATTTGGTTTCCCACTTCTCATTCCCTCCACCTCTGACACTCATATCCTCTTTGTCATTTGACACACATTATGGCTTAATGTTATAATATCCATGGTTTTGCTAACAAATAGTGAAAACAAAACAGCCATTTGCATGTGGATTGGGCCAGTCAGCTTAGTGATTCATTGTTTATGTGTAAGCAATACCAGTGGCTTACTGCTTATTGGTTGATCCTCATCCAGATGGCTACCTTCTCAATTCAGTCAAACTGATGATGAACCCAAGCATTCTACAGTTTTGATTGCGTGTGTGTTCAGATCCTTAATTGTTGTTTGATCACCCAACACCCTAGAACCTACCATCACCCGCAAACCTCTAGAGCATTTTGAGCCCTTTGAATGTCCGAATCCTAAAATATTATATTGCTATTGCACAACTATATGACTTCATGTTTATTCTTAATTTTATATGAGTCAAGCATAATCTTCATTTTCTGCAATAAACAGATGCCTTAAGTAGATTTTATCTTTTAAAAGGGATGTGGAAATGATGAGATGTGTATGAAAATTTTGATTTTAGCTGAAGTAGAAAATTTTTTATCCAAGAAATTAAGTTTTTACGTTAATGTTTTTGAAAATTACCAAGGTATTTTTCAGAACATCATAAAAGTTTCAAAGGGTAGCTGTATCAGAAGAGATGAGAATTATTTCATGTGAGCCTTGTAAGCATAAGACAGAGCACTTAATTGGTTGTGGTTTTGAAACTCCATATTACTTCTTAAAATAAGCTTTACTCATGAGGATACACATCCTTTGGCCATTGTAAAGCATAAGAAGCTGGCAGAAGTGTATTCAGAGGAACTTATCCCCAAAACTACTCCCTTCATTATCAGACAGTCCTCAGAGCACTGTTCCCATAGTCATATGATTTAACTTTTCCCACATCAGTTTGAATATGTACCTGACTGTCCTTCCTGATGATAACCTTTAGAGGTCTCTTCTGTTACCAGTAAGGTATTGGGGAAAATTTTGCTCTCCTCAGTACCCTTATAACCTCCTTTGAAGGTGCACACCACTGTTGGCCTCTTTCTCATGCTATCACATTGTCACCATGGAAAATTTGTAAAGGAGGAGGAACTCTTTATCGTGTAGATGAGGAGGAACTCGTATCATGTGTATCAATAGATCAGAGAAATGACAGTTGTTTTTAGCAGGATTATTTGTGGAGCAGGAGACAAACTTGGAGAGTGTCTGCTTTTCCCTCATGATTTTAGAAGAAACTGTAAAAGTTGCACCTAATTTTCTCTTTAAGTAATTCTTGGGATGAAGAAAGCTGTTGGTAGAATATTTCCATATTTTTAAAGAAAATACAATTCTCCATATGCCAGCCATTCATCCCCTGCACTCTCATATTTAATGGGAGATATTTTTGGTCTTCACTAACATTGAGTAAAGTCCTCCATCACCTGAACATTACATCCATGAAAAATTAAGTAGTTTGTAATTTTTTCTATGTGATCAGACAAAGGATAAGTTTAAGGGTGGTAAGGATGCATATGGAGGGATCTCATTTTGGGTTTCCTCCTCCTCCTCACTCCCTTGAAAATGCTTCTTAAAAGTAATTTATTTATTCAGGACTTATGTCATCCACATCCAACAGTATTTTCTGCAGGGCTTCTCTTCTCAGTCTGAGAGGTTGGTAGCTGTGCATATTCATTGGATATCACAAGAGCATTAACATAGAATTTTTTTCCCTGCTTCTGCCTGGCAATTGGAAGAGACTTCTATAGGCTACTGATTGTACGAAAGATCAGGTGAATGTTTAAAAAGAGGCTTAAAGTTAAAAAGATCGCATGATGTTGGTTGTTGTTCTTGTATATAACATTTTACAAGGCTGATCAACATTTAAGGGTGAAATGCAGAGCAGTGGATTGTTTGAGAATTGCAGGTTTTGTAAAGGAACAAAGGCCTGATTGTCAGATTTACTTTGCATGTTAAAGAACTGTAATTGTGGTTTGGTTTGAAAATATGGGAGTGATATGCAGTAAGGCTGGTTGAGGGAAGGCAGTTGAAAGAGTCATGCAAGTGAGAAAAACTGGAAGAGTTACAGTGAAAGCCTTGGTGAATGAAAACTGTTTAAACCTGAGGTGCCACTAGCTTGGGTGAAGGAGTCCTTGTCCCTGTGCAGATGTATGGCTGTGAAAGCTAAGAATGAGTTGGTCAGGATAAGTTAAAGAATGTCATTAGAGATGGATAGTTTGCATTGTACAGTTGGAATTATGAGAATGTATAGAATGAAGATGCGAGAGGGTATAAGGTCTGGTTATCAGGAAGGTATATGGATGAAAATTACCTTTTTTTATTAGGAGCTTGTAGAATGTGTGGCAGATGATAGGCTGGCCATGATGATTTAAAAGGAACAAGGCATAGAGATCAACAACAGAAAAGAGGGACAGATGTAGTTTGAGAAATGATTAGGGTTAGGGATATTCCAGATGATGTTAGAGGAGTGATTAGGATCAGATACAGTGGAAGCATTGATGATTATTTTTTTGTTCGTGTTGCTATCTTACGAAGGTGGGAGACTGCAAATATTACGAATTTTGTTATATACAACAACCATGCAAGGCATCACATATAACACACAAGATGTTCATCCCCACACCAATAACATCAACATAAAGTATCTCAAATTATATGCCCTAAGAACCTCAACTTATGCCAAATTTGAACCAGAAAAAGAATCACTTTTCCTCTATAGACATTTCATCTGTTCCACTTTATACCTCACTTGCCTTCTTCTTAAACTCTTTCAAAAGCAAATTTACAGATTCAACAGTTGCAAACCACAAAATATTGCAGTCAGGACAATTACTGTCTAACTGGCAACCACATATACACAACACCATCATAATGAATTGAAATTTTTTTCAGTATAGTCCATCACCTTGCTTGGCATTTAATTCTATGAAAGAGCACTTGACCCCTTCCACCCAAACCACTCTATTACTAACCACCAACCCCCTAGTAGAAATTAAAAGCTTATCCTTGAAGTGTGTGGCCCCATCTCACAGATCCTTCCACCATAACAAATATAATGCTGACATAAAAAATACACACTGAAATAACCTGATAAGCACTCAACAGTGGACCTCCCATCTCAGTCTTAAACTCCAACCTAGCAGATATACACGCATCAAAACCCACACTCCCACACAAACATGAGTCATATTTTCCCATATATGCTCTGGACTTCACCATAACACAACAGGCACCATTTCAACACATCCCAAGACCCTGAAAATGCACAGTGCATTTACTGTAAAGAATATACGTAGCATTTAATACTCAGTTGCCCTGCATTCTCTACACACGCACCCATAAACTTTATACAATGCTATGTGACATGTGGTCCCAACCATTGGATGCACACACACATGGGAAATGGAGAATATACACGACAGCTAGAGACTGAGTGTGAACGAATGTGGCCTTTTTTGTTTGTTTTCCTGGCGCTGTCTAGCTGGAGATGGGTTCAGCGATTGCTGTTTCCTGTGGGGCGGGGTGGCACGGGGAATGGATTGAAGGCAAGCATGAATATATATATACACACACACGAGCAACATATTTCAGTATATATAAGTACATTAGCTATTTATAGACATGCACCACATGACTCCTTTTCAATCTTGGAGAAGGTTATGAACAAAAATCTTCTGGATTTTGCATGTTTTAGTTGACATGAGCACGTGAGCCATATTCACGTAATAGCCATGTTAAAAGGCTCAAGGCTGGTAGTGCAGTTAAACATGCTTAATTTGAGGTCATCAGCAAGGAAAGACAATACCTCTCAAACAGTCACAGGACATTTTATAGTTTTCAACCAAGTGCATGGTTTTCCTTCCACTCTCAGTCACTGTTGCACCCTTCTTAGCTTGTGTTGTTTTCTGCTCTTAGTGTATGTTTATTTCTTCTCACGATGTTTTAGGTGTTGCGTTTATAATAAGTATAGTCAGACATAGGTTATTGAGAAGTAATGAACATTTATGGTGAAAGTTTACTGCCCACTTGAATACTTCTTCAAATGGAAACACATCAGATTTTAAGCTGAGCTTAGTGTCACTAATGGGACTATTAGGAAGAAATATTATTTATGCAGTTTGTTACTCTTAATTCCTCAACTTTTCTTCGCATCATCTCTTCATTCTTACTATCATGTCTCAGCTTATCCAGCTCTCCATTCGTCATCTCTTTCATTCTTACTATCATGTCTCTGCTTATCCAGCTCTCCATTCGTCATCTCTTTCTCTTTTCTTTTTGTCCATTTTACAAATTCTATTTTGTCTTTCCTTTTTCCTGTTCTGCTGGGTTTTCCTAGTCTTATCTCCTCCTCCCAGTTATTCCCTTTCTCTTTAATTCTTTAGCACTTCCCTTCTTGCTTCTTATCCTTTTCCCATTCTTTTACCGTCTTCCATTTACAGCATTTTTCCTGTTCCATGCCATGCCCAGTATTCACCCTCTCCCATATGTACCATCTTTACTTCCCTTTTTACTTCTTTTCATTTGGATTCCCTTCTTTCCTCTCCCTTATGTGTTCCCTTTGCTTACTCCTCCTCTCATCTCTTGTCTTTGCCTCATTCCCTCTCCAATCTATATTCTCCTTCTCCCTTTCTGACTGCATCTTCCTTCTGCCACCTCTACCACCACCTTTTGCTCCAACTCTTCTCAGTCTCCCTTCCCGTTTTAGCTCTTCTTCATCAACCATATACCCTCTTTCTTCTCTTCCACATATTCCTCATTCTTGCCTCCTCTCTATCCTTTTGTTAGATTTCCATCTCTTCTTTTCCTAGTTTTTCTGAGCTCTTTTATCTCCCCTGTTAGAGTCTACCTTTTCTCCCTTTGGTACTTGAGCGGCTCTTCTGTCTTTCTGTCTCCTCGACCTTCAATGAATCTCTTTTTTTGTGCGTAATGTCCTATTTCCTACTCCCCATTCTACTCAACTTCAATTTGCTCCTCTTCTTTTATTCATTAAATTCTTATTTGTCATCGTAATTTGGCTGTCCCATCTGACTTAATTGTAAACAGCTTTCCATTTTTAGTGAACAAGCTTCCTTTAATGAGTATGTATCTTTAGTCAGCATTATGAGAATCGGTGAAAGGAAGCACCTTTACATCATGCAGTAAGCACTGTGCTGTCATGGTGTCAATGAGACTTTGGTTATTTGATAGAGTGCAGTAGTAGTTGATGGCCAAATTGCAGCACACAGGGATTTTGCTGATACTTTAATTGGGGTTTCATTCAGGGAATTACAACCACCAAGTAAACTTTCAACACAAATAGAGAATTTGGTGCACATAGGGCCCTAGATGATATGTATTTTACTAAACTTTGAGATAGTTGGGTGGGTGTAAACAGCAGTTCAGATGAACTTGCATGTTATAGTGGGCATGATTCTTTTATGTAAGTGTTACATAGTGTCAATGTAAAAGTAAAGTACATAATGTCCATTATGTAATAACCGGAGGTCTTGCGTTATTGTGTTCCAGTGTCTGTTTGGCCAGTGTTTACTCCAATAATGGTTCTCATAGGTGGTATTGTAGGATTGCCCTCTATTTGTGCATCAGCTCATCCTTCTGCCTGCCAGTAAATAGCTGCCACATTAAAGTTGGTGCACATAATTCTTCTATTTATGGGATAACCGCAGAGTACACAGGGGCATAATGGGCTTTGAAAAAGTATATTAAAGATGATTAACCACTGTTGGTAGCAATTGGTGAGAGACTGATAAGTTTGATGTATTAACAATGCAATACATTGGTCACCCAAAGAATCACTGTGTACTTTTTGAATATCTTGGAGGATGGCCTGGACTGAAACATTTTGATGTTCAATATTGTATATAGTTGATTATCTTCAGAGTTTGTGAGTTGTTGATAAATGGTTTAGATTTCATGTGCTATATGATTGCAGGTTGGTGTCTCATGTTGGACAGGTTTGCAAGGAATTCAGCTCATATAATTAGTTTCTTATGTTATATAGAGAAATTATGGACATTTGATTAAGATTGGGTTGCTAAATGTTGAGATGTTTAACAAGGAGAGAGATGTGGAATGTCTGTGATTACCCTCTTATTACTTCATTGGGCTGTTTGTTTACTTTGTGTGCACTCTTTGCTAGAAGAAACATGAAAGAATGTAGATGAATCTGGTTGAGTAAAATTTTATTTGGATTTTTCACTAGTTTTCAGTTTATTGGATTTATTTTAACTTTAGATTTCTCAGTGTATGGTACTCTTAAGTGTACATTTTTAGTAGTTGTAAAAGCATAATTAACTGGTATGAATTAGTCTTCTAGGAGCTGACTTTGAGATGTCATGTACTTTACTAATGTTGAATAATTCTCATGATTTCTTTGTGTCTGGGATCTATACTATTTTAATAAACAGTTACCTCTCCAAACTATGTATGCTCTAAAAGTTCATGGCTTGTGATGGACAGAAGCAGCTGAAAGATACCACAGGTTAAGAAGAAATATGTGGTGGGGAAGTATTTTCTTTATCGCAGCCTTTGTCATCTAAGCCTGAAGATATGTTTGGAAATCTTCGATATTCCCATGCATGTTGATAACTGAATGTTGCTGTAGTCAGAATATGAAAGAAGTCATTGATATGAAAATGGGCCCTTTGGCCATCCATCGAGATTGCATGGTGGTCTTTCCGCTGTGTGTTGAAGGTTGCTGCCACATTCCTTGGGATGCTCCGCCAGGTCCAGCAAGATTGGTGTCGGGGTGTTGGTCTCGCCTCGACTAAGTTGGACTTCGACTGGTAAGCTATGCTATGTTTTGTAGCTTTGGTCGTGTCTGTTGGGGAAAAGTGGAGCCTCAAAATGCGGAGTGGATGGGTGTTTATATTGATATATTGTGTATGTTAATTATCCTGAATGATAGGTAAAGTTAGGATACAAGTTTGACCTTTGGTTTAGGATTGGATTTTGTTGTGCTATTGAGTTGATGCTGGGGATGTAAAACCTTCTTTTCACAGATAGTTACTGACTTTTTGAGTGCTGTCTATGTAAGGTTAAAGATTAGGGAACTTAGATTGGTTTGCTTTGAGCATTATATTCCACTCTTGCAAGGATATCTAATGATGAGTCAAAATCACATATGGTTGAATATGGCATATATGATTCAGGTAGATCAAGTGAATATGGCTCATGCTTTTATTCACCAAGTTAAATGGTATATATGGCAGTTGTAATTCACCTTACCATGCTATATGGCTAGTGTTAAGTGCAAAGTATGAAGATGCCTGGGTTCAGCCTCTGTTAGAAATCAGAGTTGGCAGCTGATCATTTACAGTTTTATTCGAAGATTGTTGCTCATTTCAAAAGCAATTAACAAAGCCAAACCTCTTTTTAGAAGGATATCACCCCGCCCTGTGGGAGATGGTATGATGCGGTGTTAGCCTTTTGCTGCCATAACACTTATGTTTATTCAGTCATTGTGTAAGGAGTAACAGTTTTTCTGAATAAAATAGAGGTACAGTAGACTGAAAAGGCTCCTGCTTTACTGTAAGAAAAAGAACTATTGAATCTTGTTGTATTTTATAGCATTTGTTTGCTTGTAAAAAAAAATTGGAAATCAGAACATTTGTTCCTTGAATTTTGATACACCAGTAAAAAATTAGAAGCTTCAGATACTTCTAAAGGCTTTTGATCATTTACCGTGAAAAAGAAACATATGGTACATTGTATTTGGGCAGATGTTTAGCCATTATTTTTGCCAGATAACTGGGTTGGTGTAGTTGAGGTATTAGAAATTTAATGAATTATATTCTGGCTCTCAGGAAATCTACAAAGTTGTAGCACCATGCAAGTCAAGTAGGATTTACATTTTTTCTTTTTAGTGGGGAATTACATAGTAAAGAACTTTTTAGAAATGAATGTTGCAAAAATACACTTCTTAGTCTTTGAAAGAAAGACATGAGGTATTTTTAGTTTACAAAATGTAGGTGTGAAAGAAAATTGGAAGTTACCACTAAAGCAGGTTAGGTAATTTTCTTTGGGGAAAACTACGGTAAAGAAATTTGTAAAAGTTAAATTGGATTGTTGGAATTGTTTAACTGTATTTGGTTCATATGGCAGTTTTTTTTAATGGAGTGGTTGATATATGTTTTGAGAATTTTGGAGTGATTAGTTACATGTTTTTTTTCATTTACAAGCATTATTTGTTTATTAGTTGATACATTTGACTCTTCCCAACTTGCAGAATGTGATGTGACTGGAGTTGACCTTTTCTTTGATGTCCTGTTGATTGGCTCCCAGGGTGAGTTGGTGGAGTTGATGGTTATCTTAATGTGTGGTTGATGTCCATGTGTGATGGAGATTGGATTTGATGTCATTTGTTACAATCAGTATTGCCTAACCAGTTTGTAGATTTGAGATTTGATTGTAATTTTGTGATTTACCCTTGTATTTATTGGCATGACTACAGATTATAGATCCTTGTTTGAAATGGAGTGGTTTATCGATCAGTAGTGGATTGTGTTGCAGTTAATTAGATATTCTTAGTCAGTTTAGCATGAAGAGTTTTGGTGTTCTCTCAAGATATGAGAGGCCTACTATGGGATTGGCAGTTAAAGGCCTGCATTGCTTGATTTAATTTTGGAAATGTTAGTGCTATGGAAGATACGAAATTTAACCATATTATTTAACGAGGGAAGTAAGGGTTTTTAGGTAAAGCAGCTATTAGCAATTTCATTGTATGCCTAATAAGAATGATAATAGCTTATTCTTTGATATGAATATAAAGAACTACCCCTATGTCTTATAAGTTGAATTGTATTGGTTACATTATTAGGAAATTTTACTTGTTATTATTAGATGTTTATTTGTGAGATTTATGTTTCCCCAACAAAGAATACCTGATTGTGTAACCAGTTTTCCTTTGGCTACTGTTGATTGGTTTAAGAATTTATTGAAGTATGGATTTCCTGTCAAAAAGAACTAAAATGTCAATGTCTTAACATTTCTTTATTTTACACAAAAGAGGGGATTCCATATATGAATTGTCATGCCAATAATTAATTTTAAATGATTTAACATTAAGATTTTATGGGAAATATGAACTAATTCTTTGATGTCCTTGCAGGTAAGCACAGGATGAAGCAGGTGAGTGTGGGCAGAAACATCCTACATGGTACAACACTGCCTTTGTGAAGATATTGTTTTGAAGTTTATAAATAACCTGTACATAAGTTTCCTTTCAATGGGTTTGTGCATTTGGCATGAAGGAAGTAGCATAATGTATGCCTAGGAGGGTAGAGCAACTGTGATATAATCTCCACCAAATTATTGTTGTTGGTGGGATATTTTGGTTAAAGTGTTTGCAATTATCTATATGTAAAAACTTGATTGTACTCAATATGGAAGGAGTTTTATACTGAAAGGGCCCCACATTTTGAACTGTCTTTACTGTCATAAAGCATTTTAAACTTAGGTATGCTGTCCACATTCACAGTGTCATCTTTCCCTGTATTCCATCTTCCCGCTACTTACTTACATTAAAAGACTTCTGTATATTTTCTAAAGTTTCTTGCTTAATTTCATGTTATGGCCTTTGGTTGCTTGTCCTTGCAACTGCATCTGTCAAAGAACTGTTCACTCATGGCATAGCAGTCATTTGAAAACTTTAAAAAGGTGCTATCAGGTCTTCTTTCTTCCATGGTGGAAAAATTTAAGGCCTATTAACTTTTTTTTTATTTGGCTCTATTAATTCTTACATTATCATTGTTGTCTTAGTATTTTATGCTTGTTTAATTGTGTTGATCAAGCAACTTCATAAGCATGTTCTAGTTTTAGTCTAATGTAGGATGTGAACTTGCTGAGTGTTCCTTTGTCCATATGCTTGAATGTTTCCCAGGAGACAGAATTCTCCTTTACTGTTCTTCTAATGCAAGACTGTGGCAACAGGTTTAGAACATTGTCCACCCCCAATTGTTCCTTGCAAATAGATTCCTACGGCTTATTTCCAGGTAGATAATATTCATGGTGCTTAGTTCTATCCCCATTGCTATACTTTTCCTCAGGTTGTATATTGATATTCAAATATCAATCCAGCTCTAGAATTTTTCTGGTTCTCATTGGATCTTCATGCAATCCTCCACTTTCACTTACCCCGTGGTATTGATACCAAAAATGATCAGCAATGTTCAGGTAGGAGTCTAGTCCTTCTGGCAAGTCATTGAAATAGAACAAGAAGAACAGTGGTCCCAAAGCATACTAGTGGTTCACCATTGGTGATCTTGACCCATTTTGAGAAGGCTCGCTTGATGTGTGTCCTTTGTTTCCAACCACTGAGTTAATCTTTTATCCATTGAATTATCTGTCTATGTCTCTGACACCTGTTCCCTCTGTCTCTCTATATCTCTGTCACCTGTTTCCTTTTGGAACTTCCTCAAGTGGTTGGGTAAGGTGAAAGCCTCTTCATGACTTTTTTTTCTTATGTTATCTGAGACAGCATGGGCAGCTGAGGCCCTAATCAAAGTCATTCCAACAGTGCTGTATATATTTATATATAAATGTTTTGGTACATTACACATGACAGCTAGAGACTGAGTGTGAACGAATGTGACCTTTTTGTCTGTATTCCAGGCACTACCTCATTTCAGTAGGGGATAGCGATGCTGTTTTCCTTTGGGGCGGGGTAGCAACAGAAATGGATGAAGGCAAGCAGGTATGAATATGTACATGTGTATGTATGTAATGTCTGTGTATGTATATGTACGTATATGTGTTTATGGGTGTTTATGTATATATATGTGTATGTGAGTGGATAGGCCATTCTTCATCTGTTTCCTGGCGCTACCTCGCTGATGCGGGAAACAGCGATTAAGTATAATAAATGAATATACTTAGGGGTGGATGAACAGCTGGGTTGACTGTGGATTGAATGCTGCAACCAGGGTTCAAACGTATATGCTCAACCCAGGGCAGTTCGTGAATGCATCATGGTCAGGAATGCTAACTGCTACACTGTTGAGCTCACTCCATTGCCACTTCTTAGCCTTTCGTGCCTCCATTAAGTTAGTCTCTTCCATATTCCTGCCCAGAAAATCAAGCTTCCTTACCAATCTCCTATAATGTACAGAGTCAAGTGCTTTCTGACAGATCATATATAGGTACCTCACAGTGTGTTATTTGATTTCTGTCATTTTTTGATAACTTACATGGTCCATTTAGAATTTTTTTACTTATGCAGGTGTTAGTGTTGAATAATGTGATCATCATTAAGCTAGCAGTGCGAATGTTAGGCATTGCCAGCACCATGTGAGAAGCATGTATATGCATGGCATGGATATAAGCTATAGTCACTGAGTCATTGAATGTCTTAATTACTAATACTAAGAACTTTTAATTTGTCCCCTGGTAGCTTTAAAGCTCATCATAGCATTAACCAAATCATTATGAGAGAATTGACAAGACACGAAAAAAAAAATTCAAGATGCACCCAGCTACCCAGGTCAACCCCCACCACATGGTCCCCCTTAATCACTCTCCCTTTTAACAGTTCCTGCCGGTTGAAGGAGATGAAAGTGGTTATGGAATGGTTTGTGCTAGACAGCAGTACCCTGGTGTGATGTTGAGATTTAAATGATTTAAGTACTAGCACCTGATGAGGTGAATTGTCTCCACATAACATGTCATGCCACTTGTATAGAGAATTACATGTTAGATAAGATTGTATGAACTTATACTGAAGTGCAATTTCACCCTTATAACGTTCATCAAGAACTAGTGTGATTATCATATCTACAGTTAACGAAGAATGGCCCATCCTTTCGTATACACATATATATAATTAAACGCTCATACCCACACATGTACATATCAACATGTAAACTTAAGCATATATGTTAGGGAGAATGATTTGGTAAACAGAGAAGAGGTAGTAAAAGCTTTGTGGAGGATGAAAGCCGGCAAGGCAGCAGGTCTGGATGGTATTGCAGTGGAATTTATTAAAAAAAGGGGGTGAATGAGTTGTTGACTGGTTGGTAAGGTTATTTAATGTATGTATGACTCATGGTGAGGTGCCTGAGGATTGGCAGAATGCTTGCATAGTGCCATTGTACAAAGGCAAAGGGAATGAAGGTGAGTGCTCAAATTACAGAGATGGAGGTATAAGGTTGTTGAGTATTCCTGGGAAATTATATGGGAGGGTATTGATTGAGAGGGTGAAGTCATGTGCAGGGCATCAGATTGGGGAAGAGCAGTGTGGCTTCAGAAGTGGTAGAGGATGTGTGGATCAGGTGTTGCTTTGAAGAATGTATGTGAGAAATACTTAGAAAAGCAAATGGATTTGTATGTAGCATTTATGGATCTGGAGAAGGCATATGACAGAGTTGATAGAGATGCTCTATGGAAGGTATTAAGAATATACGGTGTGGGAGGCAAGTTGTTAGAAGCAGTGAAAAGTTTTTATCAAGGTTGTAAGGCTTGTGTACGAGTTGGAAGAGAGGAAAGTGATTGGTTCTCAGTGAATGTTGGTTTTTGGCAGAGGTGCATGATGTCTCCATGGTTGTTTAATTTGTTTATGGACGGGGTTGTTAGGGAGGTGAATGCAGGATCTTGGAAAGAGGGGCAAGGATGCATTCTGTTGTGGATGAGAGAGCTTGGGAAGTGAGTCAGTTGTTGTTCGCTGATGATACAGTGCTAGTGGCTGATTCATGTGAGAAACTGCAGAAGCTGGTGACTGAGTTTGGTAAAGTGTGTGAGAGAAGAAAGCTGAGAGTAAATGTGAATAAGAGAAAGGATATTAGGTACAGTAGGGTTGAGGGAGAAGTCAGTATGGAGGTAAGTTTGATTGGAGAAAAACTGGAGGAAGTGAAGTGTTTTAGATATCTGGGAGTGGATTTGGCAGTGGATGGAACCATGGAAGCTGAAGTGAGTCATAGGGTGGGGGAGGGGGCAAAAGTTCTGGGAATGTTGAGAAATGTGTGGAAGATGAGAACATTAACTAGGGAAAGCAAAAATGGGTATTTTTGAAGGAATAGTGGTTCCACAATGTTATATGGTTGCAAGGCGTGGGCTATAGATAGAGTTGTGTGGAGGAGGGTGGATGTGCTGGAAATGAGATGTTTGAGGACAATATGTGGTGTGAGGTGGTTTGACCAAGTAAGTAATGAAAGGGTAAGAGAGATGTGTGGTATTAAAAAAGAATGTGGTTGAGAGAGCAGAAGAGGGTGTTTTGAAATGGTTTGGTCACATGAAGAGAATGAGTGAGGAAAGATTGACAAAGAGGATGTATGTTTCAGAGGTGGAGAGAACGAGAAGTGGGAGACCAGATTGGAGGTGGAAGGATGGAATGAAAAAGATTTTGAGTGATCGGGGCCTGAACATGCAAGGGGGCTAAAGGCGTGCAAGGAATAGAGTGAATTAGAATGATGTGGTATACCAGGGTCGACGTGCTGTCAGTGGATTGAACCAGAGCATTCCCTGGTTCAGTCCATTGACAGCATGTTGACCCCAGTATACCACATCATTCCAATTCCTTGCATGTCTCTCATCCTCGTGTTTGTTCAGGCCCCAATTGCTCAAAATCTTTTCACTCCGTCCTTCCACCTCCAGCTTGGTCTCCCACTTCTTGTTCCCTCCACCTCTGACACATACATCTCCTTTAACAATCTTTCCTCACTCATTTTTTCCATATGTTCAAACCATTCCGACACACCCTCTGCTCTCTCAACCACACTTTTTATTTCCCCACATCTCTCTTACCCTTCATTATTTAATCAAACCACCTCACACCCCATATTGTCCTCAAACATTTATTTTCCTCCACAATCCTCCTCCTCCTCCATACAACCCTATCTATAGCCCATGCCTCATGACCATATAATATTATTGGACCTACTATTCCTTCAAATATGCCCATTTTTGCTCTCCAAGATATTATTCTCTCCTTTCACACATTCTTCATCTCTCCCAGAATATTTCTCCCCCTCCCCCACACTGTGACTCACTTCTGCTTTTATGATTCCATTCACTGCTGAGGCCACTCACAGATATCTAAAACACTTCACTTCCTCCAGTTTTTCTCCTTTCAAACTCTCATCCCTGACAACTTGTCCCTCAACCCTACTGAACCTAATAAACTTGCTCTTATTCACATGTACTCTCAACTGTCTCCTTTTACACAAATTTCCAAGCTCAATAACTAATTTCTGCAGTTTGTCACTTGAATCAGCCACCAGATCTGTATCATCGGCGAGCAACAACTGACTCACTTTCAAGGGCTTTCATCCCCGAAAGACTACATGCCCACCCCTCTCCAAAACTCTTGCATTTACCTCCCTGACCACTCCATCCATAAACAAATTAAAGAACCATGGAGACATCACACATCCCTGCAATAGACTGCTGACCTTCACTGGTAGCCCATCACTTTCCTTTTTTCCTATTCGTAAACATGCTTACCTCCCACGCCATATACTCTTAAGACCTTCCATAAAGCATCTCTGTCAACTCTTTCATATGCTTTCTGTTTTTCTCTCATTCATATGCCTTCTGTTTTTCTCGTACACATTCTTCAAAGCAAACACCTGATCCACTCATCGTAGGATCTACCACTTCTGAAATCACACTGCTCCTCCCCAATTTGATGATCTGTATATGCCTTCACCCTTTCTATCAATACCCTCCCATACAATTTTCTAGGAATACTCAACAGACTTGTGCCTCTAGTTTGAACACTTACCTTTATCCCCTTTGCCTTTGTGCCATGGTGCTATACATGCATTCTGCCAATCCTCAGGCACTTCACCATGATACACACATTCATTGAATGTCCTTAACAACCAATCAACAATACAGTCACTCCCTTTCTTAATAAATTCTACTGCAATACCATCCAAACCTACTGCCTTACCAGATTTCATCTTTTGCTTGGCTTTCACCACCAAACCACTTTCCTAGACTCTCTCACTTTGCTCACCACCATGACCAAAACACCCTACATCTACCACTCTTATCATTAAACATATTCAACACACCTTCAAAGTACTCACTCCATCTCCTCTTCACTTCATCCCTACCTGTTACCACTTCCCCCCTAACCCCCTTCACTGACATTCCCATTTGTTCTCGTCTTATGCACGTTATTTACCTCCCTCCAGAACATCCTTTTATTCTCCCTAAAGTTTAATGGGATGGTTTTGATTAGGGCCTCAGCTGCCTGTATCATCTCAGCAAACATAAGAAAAAGAAAGCAAACATAAGAAAAAGAAAAAGGAGGAGGGCGATGGTGTTAGAGGGTTTATGTTTGCCAACTTTGGAAGAGAGAAGATTGAGGGGTGACTTGGTAACAAACAACCTTTGAGATTTTAAATTGGATTGATGTAGACATTGTAGTTCTTAGAGAGATGTAAGGGTGATCAACCTGAGGACATAACATGAAGTAAGCAATGACCATGTAAAAGAAAAAGTGTAAAAAGTATTTTTATAGCATGATTGGTAGTTGAAAAAAAAAAAATCGAAGAAGTCCTTTTTAATACCATGAGTGTTGGATGAATGAAATGAAAGAAGACATGGTTAATGAATTTAATAAGTATGATAGTTTACAATGTTCAAGACATGGGGCCCTGTGTGTGTAAAATTTCCCTTCTTATTCAGTGTACACACACACACACACACACACACACACACACGAGTTAGGAGAGTCAGGTATCAGGGAGAGGTTAGAGGCCTTAGATATGTCAACCTTGGAGGACAAGAGTGAGGGGCAGACATTCTTCAAGTTTAAAATGTTAAAAAAACAAACTGATTATGAAATCATTGAACAGTTCCTCTAAAGTAGCAAAGGTAGAACAGCTGGAGTCCACAATATGACATTAAGCAAGAATCTTATTGGAAAAAATGTAAAAAAGTAGATTTACAGTATAGATAGTTGAATGAACATACTAAATGTGAGCAACATGCTTAAGTTTGAAAAGATATGGTGTGGTAAAAGTTCTTGGGGTAAGCTCCACGAGTGTATATCTCCCTCCCTGTGCAGTACAAGTCAGCAGTTATGTACAAACACACATTTAGATTTGCCCACTTTGGAAGAGAGAAGAATGAGGGATGACCTGATCATAACCTACAAGTTTTTAAACACAACCAGAGGACTTAACATGAAATTAAGCAAGAAACGTTTATAAAGATTAGGAAGGTCTTGCATAGTACGAGTAGTGGATGAATGGAATAAGATTACTGAAGTTAGGGTTAATGCAGATGGCATACATAAATTTAAGAAGTATGATAATGATCAAGGGATGGGGTCCTGCAAGGGGAAAAAATCCCTCCCTGTTTAATACAGATAGGTAAACACTGATCCTTCTCCAGGGGCTCATTGTATGGGGATCATGTATTGCTGAGGAAGTTGGACAAATACTCCTAATGGGAATTTACGCTAGGTAATGTGGTATTGTGTTTGAATAGTTGGGTAGATGCAGGGTAGTTCATGAAAATGTTATCAGGATATGTGGTAATGAGTGTTTCTCTTAGATGGGTAAGTGCTAGGCAGTTGTGGTGTTGATGTCTTCAATATTTATGAGAGGTCTTGTGTTTTTTTAAATCATTGCATGTAATGTAGAGCACTATGTGCTAGCCCTGCCTTATGGCAAAATGGTAGGAGCTGTAGATAGAAGTAGTAGGTTGGAACATTTAGGCTGGAGCATTAGATACGAGTAGTCAGTAGGGACATTTGGTATGATTCTCAGCAGACAGTGAACTAGAGTTGCCCTCTGCCAGTGGCCTTTTATGGGTGAGGCTCTAAAGGCTAAGAAGCGGCACTTGAGTTCACTTGTTATGGTGCTGTGGCCACCCCTTTGAGGGAGTTCCAGTTGGAACAGGCATCAGAGATATAGATGGATAGATAGATTGTTGAGAAATTGATGGTTTTGAGAGCTGACAAAAAAATTGTGGCATTTGTGGTATATTTTCAGATGGATGCATATCTTGTGTATAGACGCTCAATATTACGTTGGGGGATTGTTGTTTGATGTTTGTTTAGTCATTATGGTGTTTGTAGGGGTAGTGGATCTATGATGTAGTTGGTTAAAATGTGAGACTGAAGTTATTAATTACTTAGGGAAGGTTGGTGGATGGTTGGAAGTGGTTGGATGGTGATTAAAAGTTTGTGCTATTGCATGAAAGTGGGTGCTGGGTATGTTTAGGTTGGTTTATTTTTGAAGTATATTTCAATTGTAATGCAGATGTTGAATATTGTGCCATAGGTATATAGTTTTATGTTTGCTTTGCAAAGGGCAGGTGGGTAAGTTGTTTGAAGGAAGCAGAGGTATTCTTTTTTAAGAAATGATGCCAGGGTGATTTGTTTTTACCCAAGTTAATTTTTTTTTTTTTTTGATGTGGTGAGTGACTGTCACATGTATCATGTGTCTTAGTGCAATTTATAAGTTGTGTGGTTGTTGTTTTACAGAGTGGAAATGATTAATAATTCAGGTAAATTTGGGAGTGCAGGATTGATTCATGTCTGTCAGAGGATAAGATGGTGATTGTTGGTTTTTTGTTGGGATGCAGACATTGTTTTGAGCAAGCCAGTTTTCCAGTTTTTTGATTTATTGCTTATGTTAATTGTTGCTCATACTGTGGGGTGCTTTGATGTAATTTTAATGTTTACACATGAAGGGATATCCATATGGTTTTGGGGTAAGGGAGTCATATAAGAAGAGTTGAAAGAAGGATGGACTGAGGACAGTTCCCTTGGAGCTACGAGTGTGAAACTTCAGGCTTGATTTGAATGATATTTTGTGATTGGTCTGCTAAGGGATGTGGAAAGTTTGTGCCTGATCTTTGAGTATGTGTGATTTTTGGTAGATTTTTCTTTGGGTTAGCTTGCTTCATTTATAAGAACAATGACATTCTTGAGGTTTGCAGAGTTGGGTGCTCGATTTTTATGATCCTCATACCAGTTTATAGTTTATTTTTAAGTTATTAGGTTGTGATGATGATTGGGGTTTGGATATTTTTTATTTGTGTGTGTGAGAAATAACTGCATTGGACTGTAATGGAGTAAGTTTGGAATACTAGAGGAATAAATGTTGAAGAAAATTTATTGCACATTTCTGTGGACTCCTTTACATTATTTTTATATATTTTTTTTTAATAAACCATGAAAAAATGTGTAGTTTTCTTTACCTTTATGAAGAAAAGGTTGACTTGCATGATTGCCTTGAAGGATGTAATAAAGATAGTTTACAAAGCCTTTACTTCCTATTAAATAGAATGTGTTACTATACATTTGATATCCTTAGAAGGTTATGCATTTAATATAGAGCACAGGTGCCACATATGGGAATGGCATCTCCAGAATTTAAGTATTGCAATCAAAGTGAGTGTAATGATAGAGATTTTGGATAGATGCTTTGAGACGTGAAACTTCCAAAGTTAAATAGTGTGTGTGCGTGTATTTTATTTATTTGAAGTTACCCCAGAGCCAGCACTTGAGTGGTTGTCAAGTTTTATTCCTCTGACCCAGGTAGTTGTCTTTGCTTTCTGCCTCACTTGCATATGAATTACTGGCATTCTGTCCACAAAAATACAATCAGGAATAGACTAGTAATTGGCATTTTCATATTTTTTTTTCTAGATATAGTATATCAGATGTTTTCTAAAACTTCGTGCTCATGTTTTGTGTGAGATAATGGCGAAAGTGGGGAGTAAATGTAAATAAAAGCAAGGTTATAAGGTTACTAACAGTGAAGAGTGCAAGTGTTTGGGAGATGTACATGAAAATGTGGCAGGAGATTAAAAGGAAGGTGCAGGGAATTGAAAAAAGAGGGCATATGAGGTGGTGTTGTTTGTATGTCTCTGCAAACTCCAGGGAGGCACATATGCATTAAAAGAATATTATATGATTGTTATTTCCAATCATATTGTATTGTAAGGCATGTGTACGTGTAGGAAGAGAGGAAAGTGATTGGTTCTCGGTGAATGTAGGTTTGCGGCAGGGGTGTGTGATGTCTCCATGGTGGTTTAATTTGTTTATGGATGGGGTTGTTAGGGAGGTGAATGCAAGAGTTTTGGAAAGAGGGGCAAGTATGAAGTCTGTTGGGGATGAGAGAGCTTGGGAAGTGAGTCAGTTGTTGTTCGCTGATGATACAGCGCTGGTGGCTGATTCATGTGAGAAACTGCAGAAGCTGGTGACTGAGTTTGGTAAAGTGTGTGAAAGAAGAAAGTTAAGAGTAAATGTGAATAAGAGCAAGGTTATTAGGTACAGTAGGGTTGAGGGTCAAGTCAATTGGGAGGCGAGTTTGAATGGAGAAAAACTGGAGGAAGTGAAGTGTTTTAGATATCTGGGAGTGGATCTGGCAGCAGATGGAATCTTGGAAGCGGAAGTGGATCATAGGGTGGGGGAGGGGGCGAAAATTCTGGGA
Source organism: Panulirus ornatus (assembly GCF_036320965.1). Classification (NCBI taxonomy): domain Eukaryota; kingdom Metazoa; phylum Arthropoda; class Malacostraca; order Decapoda; family Palinuridae; genus Panulirus; species Panulirus ornatus. Next base: position 18,252,544 of record NC_092271.1, on the reverse strand, counting down.
GCCTTGAAGAATGTGTGGAAGTTGAGAACATTATCTCGGAAAGCAAAAATGGGTATGTTTGAAGGAATAGTGGTTCCAACAATGCTGTATGGTTGCGAGGCGTGGGCTATGGATAGAGTTGTGCGCAGGAGGATGGATGTGCTGGAAATGAGATGTTTGAGGACAATGTGTGGTGTGAGGTGGTTTGATCGAGTAAGTAATGTAAGGGTAAGAGAGATGTGTGGAAATAAAAAGAGCGTGGTTGAGAGAGCAGAAGAGGGTGTTTTGAAATGGTTTGGGCACATGGAGATAATGAGTGAGGAAAGATTGACCAAGAGGATATATGTGTCGGAGGTGGAGGGAACAAGAAGAAGAGGGAGACCAAATTGGAGGTGGAAAGATGGAGTGAAAAAGATTTTGTGTGATCGGGGCCTGAACATGCAGGAGGGTGAAAGGAGGGCAAGGAATAGAGTGAATTGGAGCGATGTGGTATACCGGGGTTGACGTGCTGTCAGTGGATTGAATCAAGGCATGTGAAGCGTCTGGGGTGAACCATGGAAAGCTGTGTAGGTATGTATATTTGCGTGTGTGGACGTATGTATATACATGTGTATGGGGTTGGGTTGGGCCATTTCTTTCGTCTGTTTCCTTGCGCTACCTCGCAAACGCGGGAGACAGCGGGGAAAAAAAAAAAAAAAAAAAAAAAAAAAAGCCTTCCTTGCTGAGATATGCAATTCTAAGATGCACTTTATTTAAATGAGAGGGAAGGTAAACATAGTAGTGGTCTTACTCTTTGTTGAAGCTAGATTTAATCCAGTGCTGGAAAATGTAGCTTTTACCATAACCTTTATTTTTGTGAAAATTGAATATATTCTTCATAAGAGAATAACAGTAGGATTAGTTTACAGGTTGCCAAAACAGACAGAAGAGGAGAGGCTGACCAGTAAGCAGAAATTTGTAATGCAAGTTGAATATGCAGAGATTTTACCATACTGATGTGCAAGTTGGGAGAATCCTGGTCCAGTATCTTGAGGCATGAGCTATATCTGAGCTTGCTTGATACTGTCATGATACCAGTTGTTGAAAATTTTACTTGCAATATAATCATATACACAACTACAACATAGGAAGATCATGTTCATAACGATGATTGAGAAACGTTTGGTGTGTTATCACCGATTAATTACCTGTGAGGTAACTTTGACACAGTCAGTAATGCTGATTAACAGATGTGAAAAAATACAAGATTTTAGACTTACAAACTTTAATTATCTCTGGGTTGCTCTTTACAGGCAAATCTAGGATAATACTGTTGCTGAAAATGATGTGGATGTTGCTTGGAAAGGCATCATAGAAACATTCAAAGTAGCAAGGGAAATACAAGTGCCAGTGCATAGTGGACACTTGTTCCAAAACAACCAAAATGGTTGACCAATTAAATAAAGAACTGCTGCTCTCTAAAACAGTAGCACAAGAAACAAAGACCAATAAGCCATCATTTTATAGTAAATATTTATATTTTAGAAAAAACTATAAGTACTGTGTGACATATTTGACTGTTGTTGATTGGTTGGATTTTCAGTGTATGTATGGGTCATGGTGAGGTGCCTGAGGATTGGTGGAATGCAGGTATAGTACCAATGTATGAAGGCATGGGGTTAAATGTGAGTGTTCAAACTACAGAGGTATAAGTTTGCTGAGTGTACCTAGTGTAAGTTGTATTGCATGGTAGTGATTGAGAGTGAAGGCATGTACAGAGCATCAGACTGGGGAGGAGCAGTGTGGTTTTAAAAGTGGTAAAGGATGTGTGGAAGGTGTTTGCATTGAAGAATGTGTGTAAGAAGTACTTAGAGAAAAGGATGGATTTGTATGTGGCATTTATGGATCTGGAGAAAACAAAGGGTTGATAGAGATGCCTTTTGGAAGGTTTTAACAATCTCTGGTGCGGAAGGAAGGCAGCTAGAAGAATTGAAAAGTTTTCATCAGTGGCATATGGCACGTATACAAGAAGAGTTAATAGTTCCAATTGAAGGTTGGCTTAAGGCAGGGATATATGATGTCGACATGGTTGTTTAATTTGGTTATGCTCTGGGTGCTTAAGGAGGTAAATGAGAAAGTCTTGGAGAGAGGGGCGAGTCTGCAGTCTGTGGGGAATGAGGGCTTGGGAAGTGAAGCAGTTGTTTGCTAATACACCAATGGTAACAGATTTGAGTGTGGGACTGCAGAAGACAGTGACTGAGTTTAGGAGAATGTTTGAAAGGAGGAAGTTACTAGTAAATGTGAAGAGCAAGGTTATTAAGTTTAACAGTAGAGGGAATGGTTAGTTTGGATGTGTTTGAATGAAGAAAAATTGGAGGAAGCAGTGTTTTAGGTAACTGGAAGTGGACATCACAGCAAGTAGAACCATGGAAATGGAAGGGAGTCATTGGGTGAGTGAGAGGGTGAAGGTTCTGGGAACACCAAATAATTAAGAATGAGTATAGAGATGATCCTCTGGGAGGAAAAAAATGGGTGTTTGAACATAGAGTATTAATAAGTGTATAATAGGTATGGGCTATAGATAAGTCTGTGCAGAGGAGTGTGGATGTGCTGGAAATGAAATGTTTAAGGACAATATGTCATGTAAGGTGGTTTCATGGAGTAAGCAATGAAAGGTTGAGAGAGAGACAGGTTTGATGATAAAAAGAGTGGGTTTAGAAAGCTGAAACGGTTTGGACATACTGAGAGAATGAGTGAGGAAAGGTTGTGTGTGTCAGAAGTGGAGGGAACAAAGAGGACAGGGAGACCAAATTGGAGATGGAAGGACGAAGTGGGAAAGATTTTGAGCAATCAGGGCCTGAACATGCAGGAGGGTGAAAGGCATGTACAGGATATAGAGTGAAATGAAATGATGTAGTTGTCAAGGAAGTGAATCAGGGCATGTGAAGCATTTGTAGAAAACCATAGAAAGGTCAATGGGGCTTGGTTGTAGATACAGAGCCGTGGTTTCATTGCGTTATGACAGCTAGAGTGGATGCAGCCTTTCTGCATCTGTTCCTAGGGCTGCTTCACTAACATGGGTAATGACAATCAAATATGAAAAAGAATTATGAAGTAAGGGTTAAAATGAAACTCAATGCTGAAACTGCTAAACCCTAAAGAAATTTAGTTATATTAATAGGAAAAGATGTTGACTTAATTCAAGTCAGGAAACCATGGTGAAGATAATTTTTTTTCATCTTTATATTTTTTTGTATTATACTTTGTCGCTGTCTCCGCTGTTTGCGAGGTAGTGCAAGGAAACAGACGAAAGAAATGGCCTAACCCCGCCCCCCCCCCATACACATGTATATACATACGTCCACACACGCAAATATACATACCTACACAGCTTTCCATGGTTTACCCCAGACGCTTCACATGCCTTGATTCAATCCACTGACAGCACGTCAACCTCGGTATACCACATCGCTCCAATTCACTCTATTCCTTGCCCTCCTTTCACCCTCCTGCATGTTCAGGCCCCGATCACACAAAATCTTTTTCACTCCATCTTTCCACCTCCAATTTGGTCTCCCTCTTCTCCTCGTTCCCTCCACCACTGACACATATATCCTCTTGGTCAATCTTTCCTCACTCATTCTCTCCATGTGCCCAAACCACTTCAAAACACCCTCTTCTGCTCTCTCAACCACGCTCTTTTTATTTCCACACATCTCTCTTACCCTTACGTTACTCACTCAATCAAACCACCTCACACCACACATTGTCCTCAAACATCTCATTTCCAGCACATCCATCCTCCTGCGCACAACTCTATCCATAGCCCACGCCTCGCAACCATACAACATTGTTGGAACCACTATTCCTTCAAACATACCCATTTTTGCTTTCGGAGATAATGTTCTCGACTTCCACACATTCTTCAAGGCTCCCAGGATTTTCGCCCCCTCCCCCACCCTATGATCCACTTCCGCTGCCAGATCCACTCCCAGATATCTAAAACACTACTTCCTCCAGTTTTTCTCCATTCAAACTCACCTCCCAATTGACTTGACCCTCAACCCTACTGTACCTAATAACCTTGCTCTTATTCACATTTACTCTTAACTTTCTTCTTTCACACACTTTACCAAACTCAGTCACCAGTTTCTGCAGTTTCTCACATGAATCAGCCACCAGCGCTGTATCATCAGCGAACAACAACTGACTCACTTCCCAAGCTCTCTCATCCCCAACAGACTTCATACTTGCCCCTCTTTCCAAAACTCTTGCATTCACCTCCCTAACAACCCCATCCATAAACAAATTAAACAACCATGGAGACATCACACACCCCTGCCGCAAACCTACATTCACTGAGAACCAATCACTTTCCTTTCTTCCTACACGTACACATGCCTTACATCCTTGATAAAAACTTTTCACTGCTTCTAACAACTTGCCTCCCACACCATATATTCTTAATACCTTCCAAAGAGCATCTCTATCAACTCTATCATATGCCTTCTCCAGATCCATAAATGCTAGATACAAATTCATTTGCTTTTCTAAGTATTTCTCACATACATTCTTCAAAGCAAACACCTGATCCACACATCCTCTACCACTTCTGAAACCACACTGCTCTTCCCCAATCTGATGCTCTGTACATGCCTTCACCCTCTCAATCAATACCCTCCCATATAATTTACCAGGAATACTCAACAAACTTATACCTCTGTAATTTGAGCACTCACTCTTATCCCCTTTGCCTTTGTACAATGGCACTATGCACGCATTCCGCCAATCCTCAGGCACCTCACCACGAGTCATACATACATTAAATAACCTTACCAACCAGTCAATAATACAGTCACCCCCTTTTTTAATAAATTCCACTGCAATACCATCCAAACCTGCTGCCTTGCCGGCTTTCTTCTTCCGCAAAGCTTTTACTACCTCTTCTCTGTTTACCAAATCATTTTCCCTAACCCTCTCACTCTGCACACCACCTTGACCAAAACACCCTATATCTGCAACTATCATCAAACACATTCAACAAACCTTCAAAATACTCACTCCATCTCCTTCTCACAGCACCACTACTTATCACCTCCCCATTTGCGCCCTTCACTGAAGTTCCCATTTGCTCCCTTGTCTTATGCACTTTATTTACTTCCTTCCAGAACATTTTTTATTCTCCCTAAAATTTAATGATACTCTCTCACCCCAACTCTCATTTGCCCTCTAGCACCTTTCTCTTGACCTCCTGTCTCTTTCTTTTATACATCTCCCACTCAATTGCATTTTTCCCTGCAAAAAATGTAGATTTATGTGCTGAAAAAGGACTGGCGATTGGGAATACCTGGTTTAAAAAGCGAGATATACATAAGTATACGTATGTAAGTAGGAGAGATGGCCAGAGAGCGTTATTGGATTACGTGTTAATTGACAGGCGCGCGAAAGAGAGACTTTTGGATGTTAATGTGCTGAGAGGTGCAACTGGAGGGATGTCTGATCATTAACTTGTGGAGGCTAAGGTGAAGATTTGTATGGGTTTTCAGAAAAGAAGAGTGAATGTTGGGGTGAAGAGGGTGGTGAGAGTGAGCGAGCTTGGGAAGGAGACTTGTGTGAGGAAGTACCAGGAGAGACTGTGTACAAAATGGAAAAAGGTGAGAACAATGGAAGTAAGGGGAGTGGGGGAGGAATGGGATGTATTTAGGGAAGCAGTGATGGATTGCACAAAAGATGCTTGTGGCATGAGAAGAGTGGGAGGTGGGTTGATTAGAAAGGGTAGAGAGTGGTGGGATGAAGAAGCAAGATTATTAGTGAAAGAGAAGAGAGAGGCATTTGGACGATATATATATATATATATGAGTGAGGAAAGATTGACCAAGAGGATATGTGTGTCAGAGGTTGAGGGAACAAGGAGAAGTAGGAGACTAAATTGGAGGTGGAAAGATGGAGTGAAAAAGATTTTGAGTGATTGGGGCCTGAACATGCAGGAAGGTGAAAGGCGTGCAAGGAATAGAGTGAATGGGACGATGTGGTATACCAGGGTCGACGTGCTGTCAATGGATTGAACTAGGGTGTGCGAAGCGTCTGGGGTAAACCATGGAAAGTTATGTGGGGCCTGGATGTGGAAAGGGAGCTGTGGTTTCGGTGCATTATACATGACAGCTAAAGACCGAGTGTGAACGAATGTGGCCTTTGTGTCTTTTCCTAGTGCTACCTCGCGCACATGCTGGGGGAGGGGGTTGTTATTTCATGTGTGGTGGGGTGGCGATGGGAATGAACAAAAGCAGACTATGAATTATGTACATGTGTATATATGAATATGTCTGTGTGTGTATACATATGTATACGTTGAGATGTATAGGTATGTATATTTGCATATGTGGACATGTATGTATATACATGTGTATGTGGGTGGGTTGGGCCATTCTTTCGTCTGTGTCCTTGTGCTACCTCACTAACGCGGGAGACAGCGACAAAGCAAAATTTATATAAAAAAGTGCGTAAGACAAGGCGTAAGATAAGGGAACAAATGGGAACTTCAGTGAAGGGGGCTAATGGGAAGGTGATAACAAGTAGTGGTGATGTGAGAAGGAGATGGAGTGAGTATTTTGAATGTTTGTTGAATGTGTTTGATAAGAGTGGCAGATATAGGGTGTTTTGGTTGAGGTGGTGTGCAAAGCGAGAGGGTTAGGGAAAATGATTTGGTAAACAGAGAAGAGGTAGTAAAAGCTTTGCGGAAGATGAAAGCCGGCAAGGCAGCGGGTTTGGATGGTATTGCAGTGGAGTTTATTAAAAAAGGGGGTGACTATTGTTGACTGGTTGGTAAGGTTATTTAATGTATGTATGATTCATGGTGAGGTGCCTGAGGAGTGGCGGAATGCTTGCAGAGTGCCATTGTACAAAGGCAAAGGGGGTAAGAGCGAGTGCTCAAATTACAGAGGTATAAGTTTTTTTTTAGTATTCCTGGTAAATTATGTGGGAGGGTTTTGATTGAGAGGGTGAAGGCATGTACAGAGCATCAGATTGGGGAAGAGCAGTGTGGTTTCAGAAGTGGTCGAGGATGTGTGGATTAGGTGTTTGCTTTGAGGAATGCATGAGAGAAATACTTAGAAAAGCAAATGGATTTGTATCTAGCATTTATGGATCTGGAGAAGGCCTATGATAGAGTTATAGAGATGCTCTGTGGAAGGTATTAAGAATATATGGTGTGGGAGGCAAGTTGTTAGAAGCAGTGAACAGTTTTTATCAAGGACTTAAGGCATGTGTATGTGTAGGAAGAGAGGAAAGTGATTGGTTCTCAGTGAATGTTGGTTTGCGGTAGGGGTGTGTGATGTCTCCATGGTTGTTTAATTTGTTTATGGATAGGGTTGTTAGGGAGGTGAATGAAAGAGTTTTGGAAAGAGGGGCAAGTATGCAGTCTGTTGTGGATGAGGGAGCTTGGGAAGCGAGTCAGTTGTTGTTTGCTGATGATACAGCGTTGGTGGCTGATTCATGTGAGAAACTGCAGAAGCTGATGACAGTTTGGTAAGGTGTGCGAGAGAAGAAAGCCGAGAGTAAATGTGAATAAGAGCAAGGTTATTAGGTACAGTAGGGTTGAGGGTCAAGTCAATTGGGAGGCAAGTTTGAATGGAGGAAAACTGGAGGAAGTGAAGCGTTTTAGATACCTGGGAGTGGATTAGGCAGCGGATGGATCCATGAAAGCAGAAGTGAATCATGGGGGGAGGGGGGTGGGATTCTGGGAGCCTTGAAGAATGTGTGGAAGTCGAGAACATTATCTCGGAAAGCAAAAATGGGTATGTTTGAAGGAATAGTGGTTCCAACAATGTTGTATGGTTGTGAGGCGTGGGCTATGGATAGAGTTGTGCGCAGGAGGGTGGATGTGCTGGAAATGAGATGTTTGAGGACAATATGTGGTGTGAGGGGGTTTGATCGAGTAAGTAATAATAGGGTAAGAGATGCAAGGTAATGAAAAGAGTGTGGTGCAGAGAGCAGAAGAGGGTGTTTTGAAATGGTTTGGTCACATGGAGAGAATGAGTAAGGAAAGATTGACCAAGAGGATATATGTATCAGAGGTGGAGGGAATGAGAAGTGGGAGACCAAATTGGAGGTGGAAAGATGGAGTGAAAAAGATTTTGAGTGATTGGGGCCTGAACATGCAGGAGGGTGAAAGGTGCATTATTACATGAGAGCTAGAGATTGAGTGTGAACGAATGGGGCCTTTGTTGTCTTTTCCTAGCGCTACCTCGCACATATGAGGGGGGAGGGGGTTGTTATTCCATGGGTGGTGAAGTGGCGATGGGAATAAATAAAGGCAGCCAGTATGAATTATGTACATGTGTATATATGAATATGTCTGTGTGTGTATACATATGTATACGTTGAGATGTATAGGTATGTATATTTGCATATGTGGACATGTATGTATATACATGTGTTGTGGGTGGGTTGGGCCATTCTTTCGTTTGTGTCCTTGTGCTACCTCACTAACGCGGAGACAGCGACAAAGCAAAATTTATATAAAAAAGTGCGTAAGACAAGGCGTAAGATAAGGGAACAAATGGGAACTTCAGTGAAGGGGGCTAATGGGAAGGTGATAACAAGTAGTGGTGATGTGAGAAGGAGATGGAGTGAGTATTTTGAATGTTTGTTGAATGTGTTTGATGATAAGAGTGGCAGATATAGGGTGTTTTGGTTTGAGGTGGTGTGCAAAGCGAGAGGGTTAGGGAAAATGATTTGGTAAACAGAGAAGAGGTAGTAAAAGCTTTGCGGAAGATGAAAGCCGGCAAGGCAGCGGGTTTGGATGGTATTGCAGTGGAGTTTATTAAAAAAGGGGGTGACTATTGTTGACTGGTTGGTAAGGTTATTTAATGTATGTATGATTCATGGTGAGGTGCCTGAGGAGTGGCGGAATGCTTGCATAGTGCCATTGTACAAAGGCAAAGGGGGTAAGAGCGAGTGCTCAAATTACAGAGGTATAAGTTTTTTTTTAGTATTCCTGGTAAATTATGTGGGAGGGTTTTGATTGAGAGGGTGAAGGCATGTACAGAGCATCAGATTGGGGAAGAGCAGTGTGGTTTCAGAAGTGGTCGAGGATGTGTGGATTAGGTGTTTGCTTTGAGGAATGCATGCGAGAAATACTTAGAAAAGCAAATGGATTTGTATCTAGCATTTATGGATCTGGAGAAGGCCTATGATAGAGTTATAGAGATGCTCTGTGGAAGGTATTAAGAATATATGGTGTGGGAGGCAAGTTGTTAGAAGCAGTGAACAGTTTTATCAAGGACTTAAGGCATGTGTATGTGTAGGAAGAGAGGAAAGTGATTGGTTCTCAGTGAATGTTGTTTTGCGGTAGGGTGTGTGATGTCTCCATGGTTGTTTAATTTGTTTATGGATAGGGTTGTTAGGAGGTGAATGAAAGAGTTTTGGAAAGAGGGGCAAGTATGCAGTCTGTTGTGGATGAGGGAGCTTGGGAAGCGAGTCAGTGTTGTGTTTGCTGATGATACAGCGTTGGTGGCTGATTCATGTGAGAAACTGCAGAAGCTGATGACAGTTTGGTAAGGTGTGCGAGAGAAGAAAGCCGAGAGTAAATGTGAATAAGAGCAAGGTTATTAGGTACAGTAGGGTTGAGGGTCAAGTCAATTGGGAGGCAAGTTTGAATGGAGGAAAACTGGAGGAAGTGAAGCGTTTTAGATACCTGGGAGTGGATTAGGCAGCGGATGGATCCATGAAAGCAGAAGTGAATCATGGGGGAGGGGGGTGGGATTCTGGGAGCCTTGAAGAATGTGTGGAAGTTGAGAACATTATCTCGGAAAGCAAAAATGGTATGTTTGAAGGAATAGTGGTTCCAACATGTTGTATGGTTGTGAGGCGTGGGCTATGGATAGAGTTGTGCGCAGGAGGGTGGATGTGCTGGGAAAAGAGATGTTGAGGACAATATGTGGTGTGTGAGGGGGTTTGATCGAGTAAGTAATAATAGGGTAAGAGATGCAAGGTAATGAAAAGAGTGTGGTGCAGAGAGCAGAAGAGGGTGTTTTGAAATGGTTTGGTCACATGGAGAGAATGAGTAAGGAAAGATTGACCAAGAGGATATATGTATCAGAGGTGGAGGGAATGAGAAGTGGGAGACCAAATTGGAGGTGGAAAGATGGAGTGAAAAAGATTTTGAGTGATTGGGGCCTGAACATGCAGGAGGGTGAAAGGTGCATTATTACATGAGAGCTAGAGATTGAGTGTGAACGAATGGGGCCTTTGTTGTCTTTTCCTAGCGCTACCTCGCACATATGAGGGGGGAGGGGGTTGTTATTCCATGGGTGGTGAAGTGGCGATGGGAATAAATAAAGGCAGCCAGTATGAATTGTGTGTATGTGTATATATGTATATGTCTGTGTGTGTATATATATGTATACATTTAGATGTATAGGTATGTATATTTTGAGTGTGTGGACGTGTATGTATATACATGTGTTTGAGGGTGGGTTGGGCCATTCTTTCGTCTGTTTCCTTACTTAACATGGGAGACTGAAAAAAAAAAAAAAAAATATATATATTTGGTAAAGTGTGTGGAAGAAGAAAGTTAAGAGTAAATGTGAATAAGAGCAAGGTTATTAGGTACAGTAGGGTTGAGGGTCAAGTCAATTGGGAGGTGAGTTTGAATGGTGAAAAACTGGAGGAAGTGAAGTGTTTTAGATATCTGGGAGTGGATCTGTCAGCGGATGGAACCATGGAACGGAAGTGGATCATAGGGTGGGGGAGGGGCGAAAATTTTGGGAGCCTTGAAAAATGTGTGGAAGTCGAGAACATTATCCCGGAAGCAAAAATGGGTATGTTTGAAGGAATAGTAGTTCCAACAATGTTGTATGGTTGCGAGGCGTGGGCTATGGATAGAGTTGTGCGCAGGGGGATGGATGTGCTGGAAATGAGATGTTTGAGGACAATGTGTGGTGTGAGGTGGTTTGATCGAGTAAGTAACGTAAGGGTAGAGAGATGTGTGGAAATAAAAAGAGAGTGGTTGAGAGAGCAGAAGAGGGTGTTTTGAAATGGTTTGGGCACATGGAGAGAATGAGTGAGGAAAGATTGACCAAGAGGATATATGTGTCGGAGGTGGAGGGAACGAGGAGAAGTGGGAGACCAAATTCGAGGTGGAAAGATGGAGTGAAAAAGATTTTGAGTGATCGGGGCCTGAACATGCAGGAGAGTGAAAGGCGGGCAAGGAATAGAGTGAATGGGATCGATGTGGTATACCGGGGTTGAGGTGCTGTCAGTGGATTGAATCAGGGCATGTGAAGCGTCTGGGGTAAATCATGGAAAGTTCTGTGGGGCCTGGATGTGGAAAGGGAGCTGTGGTTTCAGACATTATTGCATGACAGCTATAGACTGAGTGTGAATGAATGGGGCCTTTGTTGTCTTTTCCTAGTGCTACCTCACACACACGAGGGGGGGGGGGGATGGTATTCCATGTGTGGCGAGGTGGCGATGGGAATGAATAAAGGCAGACAGTGTGAATTCTGGGAGCCTTGAAGAATGTGTGGAAGTCGAGAACATTATCTCCGAAAGCAAAAATGGGTATGTTTGAAGGAATAGTGGTTCCAACAATGTTGTATGGTTGTGAAGAGTGGGCTATGGATAGAGTTGTGCGCAGGAGGGTGGATGTGCTGAAAATGAGATGTTTGAGGACAATATGTGGTGTGGGGGGTTTGATCGAGTAAGTAATAAAAGGGTAAGAGATGCAAGGTAATAAAAAGAGTGTGGTGGAGAGAGCAGAAGAGGGTGTTTTAATAAATTCCACTGCAACACCATCCAAACCTACCGCCTTGCCGGATTTCATCTTCTGCAAAGCTTTCACTGCCTCTTCTCTCTTCACCAAATCATTCTCCATTACCCTCTCACTTCGCACACCACCCCAACTAAAACACCCTATATTTGCCAGTTTATCATCAAACACATTCATAAACCTTCAAAATACTCAGTTATCCCCTCCTCAGTTCATAACTACCTGTTATCACCTCTCCCCCCCCCTCTCACCGATGTTCCCATTTGTTCTCTTGTTTTACGTATGTTATTTACCTCCTTCCAAAACATCTTTTTATTCTCCCTACAATTTAATGATACTCTCTCATCCCAATTCTCATTTGCCCTCTTTTTTTAACTCTTGCCCCTTTCTCTTGACCTCCTGACACTTTCTTTTATACATCTCCCAGTCATTTGCACTAATTCCCTATAAGTATCTCCCAAATGCCTCTCTTTTCTCTTTCACTAACAACCTTACTTTTACTTCTTCATCGCACCACTCACTATCCTTTCTAATCTGCCCATCTCCCACCTGTCTTATGACACATGCATCTTTTGTGCAAGCCATCACTGCTTCCCTAAATACATCTCATTCCTCACGTCATTTGCTGAAGAGATGTAATACATAATAAAGATACATGGGGGGATAAACATATTTTACTTTTGGTCAGTTTGAAGAATATAATTCTATACCATGTGACAATTCTTCACTATCATGATCTGACATTCCTTAAAAGAAATGCTACTAAAAGGATACATATCTGGTAACAAAGCTAGGGGGATTTTGAGGGAACATTTTAAGTGACGTGCAAGTGCCACTTCACTCATCAAAAAAATTACTTGGGTTTACCTGCAAGAGTCACTCACCTCCTCACAACTCTACCAGGGAACTGGCAAAATTATTTAATTACATAAATTGTGCGGAAAACTTAAATTTTTCATTCAAGTCTTGTTTGTGCAATAATACTTTTTATTGAGCCCTTGAAAAGCAGAGATTAGGTTACTGATAGCAGATATTGCAACAAAATGTGGCAGAAATGCACCTGTTTTAAGGCTTATATTTTGCTAGGAATTGCCTTTTTGATTTACATCGTAATATGTCCTTGATTTCCAATATTTTCCCTACTAATATGAGGCCTATACCATTAAATACAGAAATCTTTGCTCACTTGTATACAAAATATCACCTTTACATTATCTCTTATTAAAGTAACTTCCTACATCATACAAACCTACAAAATAATCTAAAAGTTTAGCATGTTATATATTTTGATAAATTTCCATTGAATTTTAAAAAACTAAAACACTACATGTGTTGAACATGTGAAAACAAGACTTTACAGATATACAAGTATCAAACCATTTGTTAACGAAAGTTTAAAACTATTAACTTCCACATTTCAAAAGAACCTTTAAAATTCCTTGAAACTGCCAATTAAATCATAATAACATGTTACACAAGCTTTGTGTCTGAAATGAGATGTTTTTTTATATATATATATATACAATTCATATAAATATATACAATATATATATATATGTTAACATAATTGTCTCTACAAATGTGCCTGAAATAATATGTATCTATGTTCCTATAAATCACACTCTCTCTCTATATATATTATACTTACCGCATGTGGCAGGAGTCAAACAAAGAACAAAACTACCTGGCAGGGATATTTACAATAAATGCGACTTATAAATAGTTTGAAGACTTTGAGTTTTCAGTGGTAGATTTGTGCAATGTGTGGAGATGTTTGAGGGCTCGCTGACTGATATTCAGGGCAGGATCTACTGGTCTTAAGTTATCTCTGTTTAAGAGGGAGAGTCCACTGATTCCCAGATATGTGTGCAAGCCATCTGGATGAGAGTCAGGATATTTTGCTAATCCCCCTGTGATTGGGTCCTGTGTTGACAAAACAAACTGCCGAAGTGCTTCCAGGTCCAAGTAGTTCAGACCTCCTAGTAACTATGAAAGAGAATTAAAATAATTCAGTATCTACAGTACAATAGTTAATGCAAGTAAAGCAGGAAATGGCGAGGATGTATGCATGTGTGTGTATATACATCTTTTTCACTCCATCTTTCCACCTCCAATTTGGTCTCCCACTTCTCGTTCCCTCCACCTCTGACACATATATCTTCTTTGTCAATCTTTCCTCACTCATTCTCTCTGTGTGACCAAACCATTTCAAAACACCCTCTTCTACTCTCTCAACCACAACTCTTTTTATTACCACGCATCTCTCTTACCCTTTCATTACTTACTCGATCAAACCACCTCACACCGCATATTGTCCTCAAACATCTCATTTCCAGCACATCCACCCTCCACTTTACTCTGACTGGGAGACTGGACAAATCTGTAAAGGTTACTTTCAAAGTGGAATAAAATATATAAGTGGCGTTAAGTTAGGCAAAGAGACTTCCATAGATTATTGTGAAAGATTTGGCAGATGTTCATTAGAGACAAACCACTGGAGCAAGTAGAAAAGAAATAATCCAGATGGTGAAAATATGTGAAAGGCATGGACAGAATAGTGATCAAACATCTACAGTACTAACAGGAGACCAGGAAGATCAAACACTGAGTGTACGCCTGAAGGAAAAACATATAAATGCATATGAATTTGTAGTTAACATCAAGAAGCTTAAAGCACTTGTAAAATGAAATTAATTTTTCTGTCACCGAGGCAAAGCTTACCAAGGAAACTAACTACTGTCTAATATTTTCTAAATGGTGCACGTGGAGTATGGATGGAAAGAGAAAAGAAAACAGGGTGGTTTAGCCTGTATACTAGGAGACAAACTGAAAATTTCCTGAACCACTGGCAGATGATGGTTCTCCGACAGAGCATAAAGTATTTGAAGAAAAAAAAATGTATAATTGTTTCAAAAGTATACAGTTTCGAAAAAGATTTGATGAAACAAAATTTCCAATGAAATTAAGAAAGCTTACCTAAGATGATACAAGAAGTACAAACTGAAGCAATATAAATCCAAAGTCATAATAGGGATTAGAATTACATATAAAATGAAGTGCAAACTATCATATGGTCCTTTATAACTGATGTGAGCTCTGAACTTTAAATTTCCAAAAAAAAGAAAAAAAAATTCCCTACACAATACCTCCATCATTAAATGCTAATAAAACATTTCAAATAATTTTTTCATACTTGTTTGCAATTTCTTGCTGTAGCAATAACACTAAGAACAAAAACAATGACCTCACTTTTTAACAACCATTCTTCAGGTGTGATGTACATATACATATAATGCACTTACATACCTCTATATCTCAACGTATACATATATATACACACACAGACATATATACACATGTACATAATTCATACTGTCTGCCCTTATTTATTCCCATCGCCACCCCGCCACACATGAATTGACAACCCCCCTCCCCCTGCATGTGTGCGAGGTAGCACTAGGAAAAGACAACAAAGGCCACATTCGTTCACACACAGTCTCTAGCTGTCATGTATAATGCACCGAAGCCACAGCTCCCTTTCCACATCCATGCCCCACAAAACTTTCCATGGTTTACCACAGACGCTCCACATGACCTGGTTCAATCCATTGACAGCACGTCAACCCTGGTATACCACATCGTTCCAATTCACTCTATTCCTTGCACGCCTTTCACCCTCCTGCATGTTCAGGCCCCAATCACTCAAAATCTTTTTCACTCCATCTTTCCACCTCCAATTTGGTCTCCCACTTGTTCCATCCACCTCTGACACATATATACTCTATGTCAATCTTTCCTCACTCATTCTCTCCATGTGATCAAACCATTTCAAAACACCCTCTTCTGCTCTCTCAACCACATTCTTTTTACCACCACACATCTCTCTTACCCTTTCATTAATAACTCGATCAAACCACCTGACACCACATTGTCCTCAAACATCTCATTTCCAGCACATCCACCCTCCTCCACACAACTCTATCTATAGCCCATGTAAAGCATGTGTATAAGTAGGAAGAGAGGAAAGCATATTGGTTTCTGTGAAGGTCGGGTCTGCAGCAGAGGTGTGTGATGTCCCCATTATTGTTTAATTTATTTTCGGATGGGATGGTTAGGGAGATTAATTCAAGTTTTGGAGAAAGGGGAGGGTATGCAGTCTGTTAGGGACGGAGGGGCCTGGGAAGCGAGTAATTTGTTGTTTGCCGATGATACAGCACTGGTGGCTGTTTCGAGTGAGAAACTGCAGAATTGGTGACTGAATTTGGAAAAGTATGTGAAAGGAGAAAGTTGAAGGTAAATGTATATAAGAGCATGGTTAAGGGGCAAGTTAGTTGGGATGCGAGTTTGAAAGGAGAAAACTTGGAGGAAGTGGTGTTTTAGATATCTGGGAATGGAACCATGGAAGTGAGACATAGGGTGGGAGAGGGGGCAAAGGTTCTGATGAAAAATGTGTGGAAGGTGAAAACATCATCTCAGAGCAAAACTGGGTATGTTTGAAAGAATAATTGTTCGAACAACATTATATGGTTGCGAGGCATAGGCTATAGATAAGGTTGTGCGGAGGATGGTGGATGTGTTGGAAATAAAATGTTTGAGGACAGTATGTGGTGTGAGGTGGTTTAATCGAGTCAGTAATGAAAGGGTAAGAGAGATATGTGGTAACAAAAAGAGTGTGGTTGAGAAAGCAGAAGAGGGTGTATTGAAATGGTTTGGTCATATGGAGAGAATGAGTGTCTGGGGTAAACCATGGAAAGTTTTGTGAGGCCTGAATGTGGAAAGGGAGCTGTGGTTTCGGTGCATTATACATGACAGCTAGAGACCGAGTGTGAACAAATGTGGCCTTTGTTGTCTTTTCTTAGTGCTACCTCGCACGCACAGGGGGGTAGGGGCGTGCTGTTTTTTCATGTGTGGCGGGGTGGCGACGGAAATGAATGATTATGAATGGGGTGTCGTTAGGGAGGTAAATGCAAGAGTTTTGGAAAGAGGGGCAAGTATGCAGTCTGTTGTGGATGAGAGAGCTTGGGAAGTGAGTCAGTTGTTGTTCGCTGATGATACAGCACTGGAGGCTGATTCAGGTGAGAAACTGCAGAAGCTGGTGACTGAG
Source organism: Panulirus ornatus (assembly GCF_036320965.1). Taxonomy (NCBI): domain Eukaryota; kingdom Metazoa; phylum Arthropoda; class Malacostraca; order Decapoda; family Palinuridae; genus Panulirus; species Panulirus ornatus. The sequence continues at coordinate 18,235,712 of NC_092271.1, read as the reverse complement.
TTTGGTAAAGTGTGTGAAAGAAGAAAGCTGAGAGTAAATGTGAATAAGAGCAAGGTTATTAGGTACAGTAGGATTGAGGGAGAAGTCAACTGGGAGGCAAGTTTGAATGGAGAAAAACTGGAGGAAGTGAAGTGTTTTAGATATTTGGGAGTGGATTTGGCAGCGGATGGAACCATGGAAGTGGAAGTGAATCATAGGGTGGGGGAGGGGGCAAAAGTTCTGGGAGCGTTGAAGAATGTGTGGAAGTCGAGAATATTATCTTGGAGAGCAAAAATGGGTATGTTTGAAGGAATAGTGGTTCCAACACTGTTGTATGGTTGTAAGGCGTGGGCTATGGATAGAGTCGTGCGGAGGAGGGTGGATGTGCTGGAAATGACATGTATGAGGACAATATGTGGTGTGAGATGGTTTGATCAAGTAAGTGATAATAGGGTATGAGAGATGTGTGGTAATAAAAAGAGTGTGGTTGAGAGAGCAGAAGAGGGTGTTTTGAAATGGTTTGGTCACATGGAGAGAATGAGTGAGGAAAGATTGACCAAGAGGATATATGTGTCAGAGGTGGAGGGAACGAGGAGAAGTGGGAGACCATACTGGAGGTGGAAAGATGGAGTGAAAAAGTTTTTGAATGATTGGGGCCTGAACATGCAGGAGGGTGAATGGTGTGCAAGGAATAGAGTGAATTGGAACGATGTGGTATACCGGGGTTGATGTGCTGTCAATGAATTGAACCAGGGCATGTGAAGTGTCTGGGGTAAACCATGGAAAGTTCTGTGGGGCCTGGATGTGGAAAGGGAACTGTGGTTTTGGTGCATTATTACATGACAGCTAGAGACTGAGTGTCAATGAATGTGGCCTTTGTTGTCTTTTCCTAGCACTACCTCATGCATATGAGGGGGGAGGGGGTTGTTATTTCATTTGTGGAAGGGTGGCGATGGGAATGAATAAAGGCAGACAGTATGAATTATGTACATATGTATATGTCTGTGTGTGTATATATACGTATATGTTGAGATGTATAGGCATGTATATTTGCGTGTGTGGCTGTGTATGTATACACATGTGTATGTGGGTGGGTTGGGCCATTTCTTTCATCTGTTTCCTTGCGCTACCTCGCTAACACGGGAGACAGCGACAAAGCAAAATAATAAATAAATATACAAATCCACGTTTCTCTATTTCTCACACACATTCTTCAAAGCAAAGACCTGATCTATACATCTTCTACTGCTTCAGAAAGCACACTGCTCCTCCCCAATCTGATGCTCTGTGCATGCCTTCACCTTCTCAATCAATACCCCTCCCATACAATTTTCCAGAAATATTTAACAAAGTTATGCCTCTGTAATATGAAAAAACACCTGAATCCCCTTTGCCTTTGTACAGTGGTACTATACATGTATTCTGCCAATCCTCAAGATTTTTAGCAAGGTCCATACATACGCTGGATATCCTTACCAACCAATCAAAAAGACAGTCATCCCCTTTCTTAATAAATTCAACTGCAATACCATCCAACCCCGCTGCCTTGCCGGATTTCATCTTCCACAAGGCTTTCACCTCTTCTCTCTTCATCAAAACACTCCCTGACTCTCTCACTTTGCACACCATCCTGAACAAAACACTCTACATCTGCCAGTCTATCATCAAACATTCAAAAAACCTTCAAAATACTCACTCCTTCTCCTCACTTCATCACTACTTATTATCACTTGCCCCACTACTTCCATCACTGATGTTCCCATTTGTTCTCGTCTTACGCATGTTATTTATCTCCTTCCAAAAATCTTTTTATTCTCCCCAAAGTTTAATGATACTCTCACCCCAACTCTCATTTGCCCTCTTTTCCAACTCTTGCTGTTTTCTCTTATACATCTCCCAGTCATTTGCACTCCTTCCTTGCAAGTATAGTCCACATGCCTCTCTTTTCTCTTTCACTAACAATTTTATCTCTTCATCCTGCCACTCACTGCTCTTTCTATTCTGCCACATGTATCCCTTGCACATACCATCATTGCTTCCCTAAATACATCCCATTCCTTACCCACTCCCCTCATGTCATTTGCTCTCACCTTTTGCCATTCTTCGTTCAATCTCTCCTGGTACTTTTGTCATGCAAGTCTCCTTTCCAAGCTCACTTACTCTCACCACTCTCTTCTCCCTGACATTCTCTCTTCCTTTTTGAAAACCTCTACAAATCTTCATCTTTGCCTTCACAAGACTGTGACCAGACATCCCATCAGCTGCCCCTCTGAGCATATTAACATCCAAAAGTCTCTTTTTTACAAGCCTATCGATTAACATGTAATCTAATAATGCCCTTTGACCATCTCTCCTATTTACATATGTATACTTGTGTACATCTCTCTTTTTAAACCAAGTGTTCCTGATCATCGAAGGAGTCCAAAAATCAATTATATTCAGTAAGGTTTACAGAAACCCGACTAGCGTAATTTAAGACTGTGGTGGACTACAGTAAAAAAGAAAATCAAATACTTTAAAGTTTCTAAAAAAATCACTAATGTAGCACGCTAGTTTTTATTCTTTCTAAGCTAAATCTATTCATAAATTTTCACAATATAGAAATAAAACTTTTTATTACTGAAAAACTAACCTTCAAGGATGCTCCAATCCAAAATGTGTAGCAGGTATCAGGAGGCTTGTTGGGTCGGCCTTGTAAACCTCCACCAATCTGGCGACCAACTAACCACCGCATTAGTCTCTGTTTCTGTAAGAACCACTCATTATTTGTATGATAACTTCCACAAACTATATTAAAGCATACCTAAGCCAACAATTTCCTATATTATACACAATGACTGTGTAAGACCTTCTCTAATCCACTCATAACTAATGCTACTTTACTTCTGTTAATTACAATAGACTTTTTCTTACAGAAAAAAATCTGTCTTTACATACTTTTTTATGCCCTCTAATGGTTCCTCATTTCATATTAATGTAGGTTAAGTAATTTTACGCATATGCACGATTCAAAATATCCTTACTAATTTGACAATTCTTAGTTGGGTTTTGCATGGGAGTCTGATCAAACTCTCTTCTTTCAATCTGTTCTCAATATGCAGCTTTCTTTCTCATGGATCCATTTCTGTAACGTGAAAGATAAACCTCTCCTTTCCTTGTCAACTGTAGGGTTTCTCAATATTCTTTTGTCTCCTACCCTCTTTCTTCTTTTCACTGATGACTTTCTTGACAAGAAACCAAATTCACTCATGCTGTTGACAACTCTGCATTCCCTAACCTTTTCCAATTTTATCCATCCTTTCTTCCTTGAATATCATCTCAATTACCATGTACAATCTTGGACTTGTAATGGATTTTCTAAAGGAACAGTGATAACTTTGAGAAGTCTATTCCTTCTTGATCCCAGTGTCTTTATATTCCTTGAATTTCCTTTCTATACCCTTTAATGGCTCAATGGTTCAATCACTCGGTGCAATAACGATAACTGGTATCGTCACAATGTTTTATTTATCAATGAAACCCTGACTTACACCAATCATAATCAAATCAGGTCTCTAAATCTGTACGTATTGTTCTGATTCTGAGGGTTCTCATCTCCTCAGTAATTACTTCAATTATAAGAGGGATTACTTTGTCCTTGCATACAGTACTGTTCTCAGAGTTGCGGTAGTTCCAGCTACTCAGCAAAGTTAAATCTCAGATACAGATTCATTCTTTCAATGGTAAATAAAAACTAACCACTTTTCTTAAACAGTGCTACTAATTCTCTCTTTTTTACAGATACTATCAGATTTGGGCCCTTGTCTGCTCTCTCCTGTAAAGGGCTACAACACTCACCCTCACTGCCACCGAGCTCCTTCCACCCTGGCCACTATACTATCCCTCACAACCATCATTCCCTCCCTCTTGGGCTACCAAACCCATCAGTTAAGACAAAGGTTTCACAAAAGAAAGGGCAAGATTGCATGGGAAATAGATGTGAAAATGCTTGTTGGACACCACCAGGGAAAGAAATAAAACTTTTTCATACTTTAAAACTTAGATATCTCTGCAAATATGTTACACAAGACATAAAACATGACAACAAAATAGTTTACCAGAGGACTGTTAAAGTATCTTCCCTGATGTATTAGTGCATAAATAAAATGTCACTATTTAAAACATTCTATTATCTGTTGGTAAAAATGTGGTATAATCATATCACTTGCATATCATAATGTGTACATGTACATAAACGATGCAATAAATAAATGTGCCCATGACAAGCTGTAACTCTTATTTCTTTCCTGGAGACTTCGAAAATGAATTCACTTTGTACCAGCTCTGCTCCAAGCAAGTTGTATATTACAAACATTACTGCATATAATCTTACTCTTTAGTGAAGTATAAGTTATCCAAGTGTGCAGCAAGTGCTGCTTATACTGTAAAAACTTAACTGTTAGTTTAGTGTACCTCTGAATTCAAGTTAATTTACCTTAAGATTCAAATTCAATTTACAGCAAGATTCAAGTTTGGTTTACCTCATTTCAAACTGATGTCTAAATTTAAGTTAGAGTCTTCGTCAAGAATTTTGTTCGGGGCATCTTCACCGCTTCCAAATTTCATCATGACACTTATCGGAACATAGCTACAATGTACACAGTGCGGTACTTATGCTGATTACTTTGATATAAAAGGCACACAAGATCAGCTGCAGCCTAATGCTCCACTCTGCAGCTGGCTATGATTATCTTTTCTATGTAAGAAAGTTGGGATAAATGAGGCTGGGGAAGGTCTGACCTGACATGATCATCCAAGAACTGTCCACATTACCATGTGGACCTTTTGGGCTTTTTCACGGATTTTGTTCAATCTTGCATAATTGTTCATAATTTTGGAGGGTGAAAAAGAAAAAAGAAATACCATGACATAATGAATCAAGAATCATGAGTTAGTAGGACTGGGTAAACAAGGCTAACAGCATCCAGAGTGTGATATGGACAGCTTAAATCAGATTTTATGACAGGAATACGAGTTTGGAGTAAAGAATGTCTGTGTCTTTGACATTTTGATCTGAAAGACAAAAGTTGCTAAACTTATCAAACAATAAATGGTGGGTTGAGTCTGGAGACCCTCCACAAACAGCAATTTTCTTATGAATTGACAAAAAAGAAAAAAAAAAAAGTACCTCTGAGTTGGACTTGAGTGTTGAGTGAAAGGAGAAGAGGGTATCGTTGATATATACAAAGTCTCCAGATAAGTGGGGAGTATTTGGAAAAGTTAATTCTTTATCATGAACTTGGTATCATGCACTAATATATCTCTTTTACAGGGACAGCATTGATGGTGAACAACATGAATCAGAAATATAAAATTTTGCTTATCAAAAATTAATGGTAGTCTTGGGTGTTGCCTGCTTATTTAAGGTGATCTTTCCTTGTCTTAAGATAAGACAAAGATATGGTGGTCCTGTTTGTATTTCCTGTACATGATATCACACTTTTTTTTTTTCTCACACACACAATATTGGGAGTGAATAAAATAAATATATGAAGAAATATTACACTATGCACTCTAAATGAATTAATAATACCAGTATACTTGATACTTTAAGAGAAAACAGCCTTGGAAACATTCTTGCTCTTAACTATCATCTATTAAACCTAAGTCTTTTGTCATCCTAGGATTACATCCATAAAATTTAGGTTAAGTGGGTATGGAATCTGTTCCATGTGACCATGTAAAGGCTGAGTAAAAGAGTGGTGGGGATACAAGTGGTGGAGTACCTTGCTGGCCATACTCACTACTGCTACTGAAATAATTCTCTATGTCACTTATTTCTTCACCTTTCACCTGTTATGTCTTCATTTTCTTTACCAGCTGACACATCTGGTGAAACATGTTCTTTGCAATTGTATGGGTCATCCAACAATCTACATGTGCTACGTATAACCTAAGAAACTGGTGGACAAGCATTTACCATGATGATTGTTAAGGTATTGAGGACAGCAGACTGTTTTTCCCAAACTTGCTTGGCAATCAGCTTGCAAATTACAGAGGGGAAAAAGTTAAAACATCAACTGATGATGGCTGCCAACCTGTATGAGATTATATAATGTTTGCTGCTGTATAACGAGATCATGTGATGTTGACTGCTGTTTGAGGATTGACAGATGCTGCTGTCTAACAAGAGATCGTGTGATGTTGACTGCTGTTTGAGGGTTAACAGATAAGTTCAGTCATAACTAGAGCTCAGCTTGCCATTTCCTGTTCCTCTGATGACCTAGGAAAGACTGAGAAATGTGGTAATGGAGTGGAGGGGTTTCAGAAGCATGGCTTCAGAGATGTAAGCATGAGAAGGGACAGCTTGGGAGGTGATTTTTGCTATGTTCTTGATTAGTTTTAGTTTTCCCATGGCCCTTCAGGATATTTAGTGTGCTTACTTTTGCAGGTATTAAGCACGACAGTGACCTAATTAGTCATGTATTCACCTACTTTACCTATGCAAGACCAATGGTTTGAACTGAGCCACGTGGTGAACAGCAAGTGACTTTGATTAAAAAATAGATTTTTTAATTTTTGTTTTTATCCTTGGGAATACACAACTATGAAAGATAGGAGTGGGGGCTGGAATTCCTCCCTCCTGTGCTATTATTATAAAGGAACATAGGAAGGAACCAAGTGAGGCTGTTTTCTTTAGGGCTCAATTGCTGGAAATGGTGAAAAGAAATGAAAGAAAGACTCCTTTTTTGATGTACTGCTATGCTTAGCTTTACACCTTGTCAGCCTACAAATTCTGAAAAAAGTTCAAACATCTCACCTATCACTCTTGTATTTTCACACAGCCTATTGAATACATAACCCTTTACCATGTACAGTGACTGTAGTATAAGAAAAATTAATTTTGTACTTTTTCTCATGCTGGCCACTTTGCTCCAAGGCTGTCAAAATACATTTCCTATTTCTGTGCTATGCAACAACTTTTTCTGTCTGCAAATCAGTGGCTGAATGTTGACTGTACTGGCATCTAGGAGTGCATAATTCATAAAACTTTACAGATTAGGTTGACAGAAAAGCATTTCATAGAACAGTTCAAGGGCAAAATTACCCTGCCTATTTGAATTGTTTGATCAGTTTTACCCTCCAAGTCCTCAAAAAAGAGGACACATTAGTGCATGAGGAAGAGAACAACATTCTAAAGTCCTAATGGTCCAAAAGATCCCCTTTGTGTTATATATAATACCTTGCTTCAAGATAAATCAAAACCAAAAAAATGAAGTATAATAAAAACTTGGCATTGTATAAACATCAGCTGTCATATGTATATTCTGTCGTATTTTATTCAATGCAAAAATAAATCCTGCATGAGTTTACTGTTTTGTTTGTTACCCAAAATGAATCCAAATTTTTTAAGGTGTACTTTGCTTTTAAATGGCTACAGTTATGCTTTTGATGTAGCTTTTTACAGCACAATGTTTGCAATCTGATAATGTTTCTGAGGAATAGTGGTGTCAGATATGGAGACTTTGTAGTCTTTTCATACAGAAAAAGCAATAAAAGGTCATATTAACATTTAAAATCTTTTGAGGTCTTGATGAAAAGTTTTAGGAACTTACCCTGATAAGTTATTACATGACAGAGAGCTAAATACTGCTTTCACTAAGCTTTCATTTCATAATAAAATTTTCTTCACATTTCATCTATTTACAATCCATGCACTAATCTTTCATCACCATACAAAAAATATAAAAAGAATGTCACAGTAACCTGCATATCAGACAAAGCCAAATCAAGCTTTCCCATCAAGTGTAGAGTTGCAACTGCACAGTAGCTACTTCCTCCATGGGCCTCTAAGTAGATTCCCTGACCCATAGCACCTTCATAACTCTGGAAATTAGTATTAAGGAATTGTTAACATGCGAGTGTCAAAAAAAAAATGAGGCTACATAATGCTATATTTTACTAAAACCAAAAGAAAAATAAAAGTCAGGGGTATACACTTCCCATAAAAGCTATATACACCCTTTAACTGCTATGCATGGGCCTACCATGGATAAGGATTTCAATTTTACACCAATATTAGAAAGCCATGAAGTGGGTTTCAATCACGTACACTAAACACAAGGACAGGGGTAGCATACTGCCCTAGTCTGGTTCAGGACAGACATCTCGAGCCTTGATACTGCTTTTGATTCCTGGCCCCCTTAGTCATCCTTCCCCTTTAAATCCCCTCCTCCTCCTCACCACCAAATATCTTATCCCTATCAAAATATTCCACTCAACTGTCCTTGTTTTCCCTTTGACTATTATTTGAATTCTGCCTGATTTCAGCTGCAATGCTGAGGCCTTCAGTGGTACAGTCAAAACACTTGAGCCCAAGATACATTGTCCTCTACTGAACATGGTGATGACCATGGAAACAGTATGTGGTAAAGTAGTATTCAAGCAGGTAAAAATTCTTAGGAAGTATTTCAAGCTAAAGAAATACAGTGACTAGCGGAAACTGACTTTATGCAAGTTCACTCGTGATGCAACAGAGATCTATCTATCAATATCTCTGATGCCTCTCTGGATGTGTTGGAAATGAAATGTTTGAGGACGATATGTGGTGTGAGGTGGTATGATTGAGTGAGTGATGAAAGGGTAAGAGAGATGTGTGGAAATAAAAAGTATGTGGTTGAAAGAACAGAAGAGGATGCGTTGAAGTAGTCTGAACATATGGAGGGAACATGTGAGGAAAGGCTAACAAAGGGGATATATGTGTCAGAAGTGGAGGGAATAAGGAGACCAAATTCGAGATGGAAGGATGGAAAGCACATACTGAGGTTGACATGCTGTCGATGGACTGAACCAAGGTATGTGAAGCATCTGGGATGAACATCGGAAAGCTCCGCAGGTCGTGGTTGTGGATAGGGAGCTGTGGTTTCCATGTATTACAAATGACAGATAGAGAATTGATGGGAGTGGATGTGGCCTTCCTTTGTTTCTGGAGCTACCTTGCTAATGCGGGTAACTGCAATCAAGTATGAAAGAAAAGAAATATATGTTATCATCCAAAGGACAGTAAAACCCTCCCGGGCACTTCTCTCAGGTGGTGGATGAGAAATTTTCAGAAACTGTGAACCAAATCAGTACTGATAGGCTTTGCCAGCCAACCACTTAACAACTAAGTGGATTATTTATTACCATGCTGTTGACAATATACTGGACAGCAGTGTTGATATTTATGGCTGAGAAATCTTGAAGAATGAAGCAGATGGTTGCTGCACAGTACATGAACCGCATGTCATTCTCACTTCCTCCTCGAGTGGAATAGAAACTGAAAATAAGGATGAAAATAATGACAGCAACTGAAAGTTTTTCTAGAAAGAACTTTATAAATATTGTCAGTTCAAGAGCTTTTCCATATCAAGACCATTCAGATAGCATTTTATGTGTTAAATCATGTGCAAGTCAAATGGGTCTTGGGTAAACTGTAATAAAATCTCATTAAAGCTGTATATGTATTCTTTCCCTGCTATGTATCAACAACCACTTCAGTTTTCTAACAAACTTGAAGGTGAGTGGTTATACCTCTGGCATGTGTTGAAAGAAAAGATTAGTGAAACTGCATTTTCAGTGATAATTTTGCTTTTGAGACACAGTTATTAGCAAAATGATAAAACCAATACACTACCAAATTACTTAGCACAGAAAATAACCTAATATCGATTTACTTTTTGGTTCAATGGTTTGCTGCAAACAAGTCATGAATTTGATACACAAGATTGCGGTACAAAGCAATCTAAGAAAATGAACAGTTGCCATCATGTACCTATCTATCTATATCTCTGATCCATGTTCCCTTTTGGAACTCTTTCAAGGGAGTGGCCATGGCAAAATTCTCCATAACTGTAGAACTCAAGTACACTAGAGTGCACTGTTGTGTATCCAATTTTGGAAAATCAATCACACATAAAAAAAACAAAGTAAACATGCATATGTCAAACAGCTGGCCTTAAGAATTTTATAATTTTAGGATATATGTCTAAATGTTTTTGGTAAATCACTGATCACATGCACTAGTACAATGATAAACAAATAATTCTTACTTAATCATACAATGTCAAGACCCATTTTATGGGACTCCTACTGCTCCCATTCCACCCACTCCATAACTAATCTCCAATCTCTAAGTAGAAATAAAGAGCCCATACCTGTTTCACACTTCAGCAACCTCTACACACAGGTCCTCACATCTTTAACATGAGTGACAACACATAAAAACTGAAATGACCCAGCAAGCACTAAAAACTATCCTACCAACTCAGTCTTAAACACCACACAACTAGACATACATCCACCTGAAACCACTTTCTTTTCTTTGCTCTGGACATCACCCATCCGTACATTACAAATACTGATGCAACACAACTTAAGACTCTTTATGCCCATAATGCAATTAACAATGATGAAACTAAACACTTGTTGCTCAGTTGTCCTGTATTCTCCCCTCGAAGGACAATGTTTAACATCACTACACTTTATGACCAGTGGTCTCACTAGGTGGGCATGGCCCACTTTTTGAGCACTGCAGGAGCTTCAGAAAAGTTGGAAGGGACTCCTAGGGTATGGAGGTAAGGTAAAGTACAGTGTGTGTGGTTTCTGATGAGTTGCAGTTTAAGACTTGAGTAGGGAAATCAGCTGGTCAGTGCTTGTTAGGTTATTTCAGTGTGTATAAGTTTTGTCAAAGTGTTATTTGCAGGGGTAGGGGGATCTGTGAATAGATGTTACTGGAGTGGGGAACTGTGAGTAAAGGATACCGAAGTGTGATGCAGGGGTAAGCTTTTTATCTTTACTTGTTGGTTGGTTAGAGAGTGGTTTGGGTGGGAGGGGTTCAGTGCTGTTAAATAAAAGTAAGTGCTGAGCATGATGAAGTGGGACTGTATTGGGAGGATCTTTACTTCACTGTGAAGGTGCTAAGTTTTTGTGGTTGCTAGACAGCTAGTGGTTGTACTAAGTGCACTACTTTGTGTGATTTACAACTCTTAAGAGGGTAGAAGACCAGGCAGGCGAGGCATTATTTACATTTGAGCAGATCAATTGTTCGTATAAAATGCTGAGGGATTCTTCTTGTCCAGACCTGGTGCCAGTTAGTGTTCTAACAACAATTAGTTTGTGTGTTGTCATTGTGTTGATATTATTAGCGTGGGGAGTGAAATTTCTTGGCGATTTTTTTCATATAGTACCTAACTGCTTTTCCCACTTTTACATGGCAGCATTAAGAAAAAGAACAATGGTCTCATTTGCACACATCCAATACCAGGCTGTCAAGTATAATGTACCAAAACCAAAACCTATTATCCACAGACAAGTTTTAAAATACAGAAAGATGAAAGGATTCAAGAAAGATGGGAAACAAAGTGTAGAGCTATTATTCAAAATGTGTTTGTGTGAAATACAAAAGAGGGTAAGACTACAAAAAAGTGGTAAATTTGAAAAACAGCAGCAGCAAGCAAAGAAAAAAATATCAATAAAGTTAAAAAAACAAGCATCAGCTTATAACAAATGGCTTACCTGCCATCCTGACACTGCAAAGCTGCAACATGAGCCAAGACTGCTTTCCTGTTAACACGGGTTAAGTCATCTCCTAAAATAATTAGCGAGGCAAGGGCAGTGTAAGTCATAGTAATGTGTCCACAGTCAAAGGAGATATTGGAAGTATAGTCACTTGTGCCTCTGCAACCTGCCAGAGATGTCCCTCCTCGAAACCCTGCATTTGCCATTTGATCTGGAGGGCAGAGAGTCATGTAATTGATTACAAGTACTGAAAGTAATGACATTTATGAAGTCCATAACTGTCAGAATACTCATTATGCTAATATATAATACTGATTACAAAATTATGCTAATAAATAATATGACTGGTAGATAACAATCTTGTATACTTACAGCTATCAGGCTATGAAGATCAAAGGTTAAAGTGTGTGGTACAGAGAAAAACGTCATCAAACTGATTTGACTATAATACCTGATTAAGAACACTGAAGTTGATTTTCATTAATTTTTGGGAAAAAATCATCTCAAAAGTTATATACACCATATAAGTGTCCAGTGGCACAGCCATCCAAGAACTCTAACATGGAATCAAACTCAATCAAAATAACCAAACACTGCACTACAATGCACTGCTCTGTAGCCTGTACATGTACCTACCGACATTCAATATTTTTTACTCATTCTTCTAATCCAATGTATGGAGTGAGTAATTTATCTATACATCACGCTGTTGTTGCATTGCATGTATTCCCAATATTATTCTCCAATTTTCATAAATCACAACTGCCTAGATTATCCCCACTTCTTTTAGAATCAGAGTGCAGACCTGCCATTCTTTCCATGACCTTCGCATTTACCTCCCATACCACTCCATCTGTAAATAGATTGAACAGCCATGGTGACATCACACACCACTGTTACAGACCCATCATCTGGAACCACTCATTCTCCTCTCTCTCTACTTGCACACGTCTTATTATCTTGACAAACTCTCCACTGTGTCCAGTAGCTTTCCTACCACAATATATACCTAAAACAACTTCCACAAAGCATCTCTATCAATCCTGTCTTACACTTTCTCTAGACCCATAAATGCAACATACAAATCCTTATGGTGAAGCAGTTAGTGCTCCTAACCATGACACATTCACGGGCCGCCTAGGGTCGAGTGCATAGGTTCGAATCCTGGTTGCGGCAACCCAGCTATTCATTCATCCTAGGGGTAAGTCAATAAAATGGGTACCTGGCTCAGGTTAGGGTATATATATATATATATATATATATATATATATATATATATATATATATATATATATTTTTTTTTTTGCTTTGTCGCCGTCTCCTGCGTTTGCGAGGTAGCGCAAGGAAACAGATGAAAGAAATGGCCCAACCCACCCCCATACACATGTATATACATATGTCCACACACGCAAATATACATACCTACACAGCTTTCCATGGTTTACCCCAGACGCTTCACATACCCTGATTCAATCCACTGACAGCACGTCAACCCCGGTATACCACATCGATCCAATTCACTCTATTCCTTGCCCTCCTTTCACCCTCCTGCATGTTCAGGCCCCGATCACACAAAATCTTTTTCACTCCATCTTTCCACCTCCAATTTGGTCTCCCACTTCTCCTCGTTCCCTCCACCTCCGACACATATATCCTCTTGGTCAATCTTTCCTCACTCATTCTCTCCATGTGCCCAAACCATTTCAAAACACCCTCTTCTGCTTTCTCAACCACGCTCTTTTTATTTCCACACATATCTCTTACCCTTACGTTACTTACTTGATCATACCACCTCACACCACACATTGTCCTCAAACATCTCATTTCTAGCACATCCATCCTCCTGCGCACAACTCTATCCATAGCCCACGCCTCGCAACCATACAACATTGTTGGAACCACTATTCCTTCAAACATACCCATTTTTGCTTTCCAAGATAATGTTCTTGATTTCCACACATTCTTCAAGGCTCCCAGAATTTTCGCCCCCTCCCCCACCCTATGATCCACTTCCGCTTCCATGGTTCCATCTGCTGCCAGATCCACTCCCAGATATCTAAAACACTTTACTTCCTCTAGTTTTTCTCCATTCAAACTTACCTCCCAATTGACTTGTCCCTCAAACCTACTGTACCTAATAACCTTGCTCTTATTCACATTTTCTCTCAGGTTTCTTCTTTCACACACTTTACCTAAATCAGTCACCAGCTTCTGCAGTTTCTCACACGAATCAGCCACCAGCAATGTATCACCAGTGAACAACAACTGACTCACTGCAAAAGCTCTCTCATCCTCAGCAGACTGCATACTTGCCCCTCTTTCCAAAACTCTTGCATTCACCTCCCTAACAACCCAATCAATAAAGAAATTAAACAACCATGGAGACATCACACACCCCTGCCTAAAACCATTCACTGAAAACCAATTACTTTCCTCTCTTCCTACACGTACACATGCCTTACATCCTCGATAAAAACTTTTCATTGCTTCTAACAACTTGCCTCCCACACCATATATTCTTAATACCTTCCACAGAGCATCTCTATCAACTCTATCATATTCCTTCTCCAGATCCATAAATGGTACATACATATCCATTTGCTTTTCTAAGTATTTCTCACATACATTCTTCAAAGCAAATACCTGATCCACATCCTCTACCACTTCTGAAACCACACTGCTCTTCCCCAATCTGATGTTCTGTACATGCCTTCACCCTCTCAATCAATACTCTTCCATATCATTTCCCAGAAATACTCAACAAACTTATACCTCTGTAATTTAAGCACTCACTCTTATCCCCTTTGCCTTTGTACAATGGCACTATGCAAGCATTCTGCCAATCCTGAGGCACCACACCATGAGCCATACATACATTAAATAACCTTACCAACCAGTCAACAATACAGTCACCCTCTTTTTTAATAAATTCCACTGCAATACCATCCCTACCTGCCATCTTGCCGGCTTTCATCTTACGCAAAGCTTTTACTACCTCTTCTCTGTTTACCAAATCATTCTCCCTCACCCTCTCGCTTTGCACACCACCTCGACCAAAACACCCTATATCTGCCACTCTATCATCAAATACATTCAACAAACCTTCAAAATACTCACTCCATCTCTTCACATCACCACTACTTGTTATCACCTCCCCATTAACCCCCTTCACTGATGTTCCCATTTGTTTCCTTGTCTTATGGAGAGAGATGGGTGATTATTGGTGCATATGTACCTGGGCATGAGAAGAAAGATCATGAGAGGCAAGTGTTTTGGGAGCAGCCGAGTGAGTGCGTTAGTAGTTTTGATGCACGAGACTGGGTTATAGTGATGGGTGATTTGAATGTAAAGGTGAGTAATGTGGCAGTTGAGGGAATAATTGGCATACATGAGGTAGTAAAAGCTTTGCGGAAGATGAAAGCCGGCAAGGCAGCAGGTTTGGATGGTATTGCAGTGGAATTTATTAAAAAAGGGGGTGACTGTATTGTTGACTGGTTGGTAAGGTTATTTAATGTATGTATGACTCATGGTGAGGTGCCTGAGGATTGGCGGAATGCTTGCATAGTGCCATTGTACAAAGGCAAAGGGGATAAGAGTGAGTGCTCAAATTACAGAGGTATAAGTTTGTTGAGTATTCCTGGTAAATTATATGGGAGGGTATTGATTGAGAGGGTGAAGGCATGTACAGAGCATCAGATTGGGGAAGAGCAGTGTGGTTTCAGAAGTGGTAGAGGATGTGTGGATCAGGTGTTTGCTTTGAAGAATGTATGTGAGAAATACTTAGAAAAGCAAATGGATTTGTATGTAGCATTTATGGATCTGGAGAAGGCATATGATAGAGTTGATAGAGATGCTCTGTGGAAGGTATTAAGAATATATGGTGTGGGAGGAAAGTTGTTAGAAGCAGTGAAAAGTTTTTATCGAGGATGTAAGGCATGTGTACGTGTAGGAAGAGAGGAAAGTGATTGGTTCTCAGTGAATGTAGGTTTGCGGCAGGGGTGTGTGATGTCTCCATGGTTGTTTAATTTGTTTATGGATGGGGTTGTTAGGGAGGTAAATGCAAGAGTTTTGGAAAGAGGGGCAAGTATGAAGTCTGTTGGGGATGAGAGAGCTTGGGAAGTGAGTCAGTTGTTGTTCGCTGATGATACAGCGCTGGTGGCGGATTCATGTGAGAAACTGCAGAAGCTGGTGACGGAGTTTGGTAAAGTGTGTGGAAGAAGAAAGTTAAGAGTAAATGTCAATAAGAGCAAGGTTATTAGGTACAGTAGGGTTGAGGGTCAAGTCAATTGGGAGGTGAGTTTGAATGGTGAGAGGCTGGAGGAAGTGAAGTGTTTTAGATATCTGGGAGTGGATCTGTCAGCGGATGGAACCATGGAAGCGGAAGTGGATCATAGGGTGGGGGAGGGGGCGAAAATTTTGGGAGCCTTGAAAAATGTGTGGAAGTCGAGAACATTATCCCGGAAAGCAAAAATGGGTATGTTTGAAGGAATAGTAGTTCCAACAATGTTGTATGGTTGCGAGGCGTGGGCTATGGATAGAGTTGTGCGTAGGAGGATGGATGTGCTGGAAATGAGATGTTTGAGGACAATGTGTGGTGTGAGGTGGTTTGATCGAGTAAGTAACGTAAGGGTAAGAGAGATGTGTGGAAATAAAAAGAGCGTGGTTGAGAGAGCAGAAGAGGGTGTTTTGAAGTGGTTTGGGCACATGGAGAGAATGAGTGAGGAAAGATTGACCAAGAGGATATATGTGTCGGAGGTGGAGGGAACGAGGAGAAGAGGGAGACCAAATTGGAGGTGGAAAGATGGAGTGAAAAGGATTTTGTGTGATCGGGGCCTGAACATGCAGGAGGGTGAAAGGAGGGCAAGGAATAGAGTGAATTGGAGCGATGTGGTATACAGGGGTTGACGTGCTGTCAGTGGATTGAATCAAGGCATGTGAAGCGTCTGGGGTAAACCATGGAAAGCTGTGTAGGTATGTATATTTGCGTGTGTGGACGTGTGTATGTACATGTGTATGGGGGGGGTTGGGCCATTTCTTTCGTCTGTTTCCTTGCGCTACCTCGCAAACGCGGGAGACAGCGACAAAGTATAAAAAAAAAAAAAAAAAAAAAAAAAAAAAAAATGAGGTGTTCAGTGTTGTAAATGGAAATTGTGAGGAGCTTGTAGATTTATGTGCTGAAAAAGGACTCGTGATTGGGAATACCTGGTTTAAAAAGAGAGATATACATAAGTATGCATATGTAAGTAGGAGAGATGGCCAGAAAGCGTTATTGGATTATGTGTTAATTGATAGGCGCGCGAAAGAGACTTTTGGATGTTAATGTGCTGAGAGGTGCAACTGGAGGGATGTCTGATCATTATCTTGTGGAAGCGAAGGTGAAGATTTGTAGAGGTTTTCAGAAAAGAAGAGAGAATGTTGGGGTGAAGAGAGTGGTGAGAGTAAGTGAGCTTGGGAAGGAGACTTGTGTGAGGAAGTACCAGGAGAGACTGAGTACAGAATGGAAAAAGGTGAGAACAAAGGAGGTAAGGGGAGTAAGGGAGGAATGGGATGTATTTAAAGAAGCAGTGATGGCTTGCGCAAAAGATGCTTGTGGCATGAGAAGCGTGGGAGGTAGGCAGGTTAGTGAGTGCTGGGATGGAGAAGTAAGATTGTTAGTGAAAGAGAAGAGAGATGCATTTGGACAATTTTTGCAGGGAAATAATGCAATTGAATGGGTGATGTATAAAAGAAAGAGGCAGGAGGTCAAGAGAAAGGTGCAAGAGGTGAAAAAGATGGCAAATGAGAGAGCATCATTAAATTTTAGGGAGAATAAAAAGATGTTTTGGAAGGAGGTAAATAAAGTGTGTAAGAACAAATGGGAACTTCAGTGAAGGGGGCTAATGGGGAGGTGATAAGTAGTGGTGATGTGAGAAGGAGATGGAGTGAGTATTTTGAAGGTTTGTTGAATGTGTTTGATAGAGTGGCAGATATAGGATGTTTTGGTCGAGGTGGTGTGCAAAGTGAGAGGGTTAGGGAAAATGATTTGGTAAACAGAGAAGAGGTAGTAAAAGCTATGCGAAATATGAAAGCCGGCAAGGCAGCGGGTTTGGATGGTATTGCAGTGGAATTTATTAAAAAAGGGGTGACTGTATCGTGGACTGGTTGGTAAGGTTATTTAATGTATGTATGATTCATGGTGAAGTGCCTGAGGACTGGCAGAATGCTTGCATAGTGCCACTGTACAAAGGAAAAGGGGATAAAAGTGAGTGCTCAAATTACAGAGGTATAAGTTTGTTGAGTATTCCTGGGAAAGTATATGGGAGGGTATTGATTGAGAGGGTGAAGGCATGTACAGAGCATCAGATTGGGGAAGAGCAGTGTGGTTTCAGAAGTGGTAGAGGATGTGTGGATCAGGTGTTTGCTTTGAAGAATGTATGTGAGAAATACTTAGAAAAGCAAATGGATTTGTATGTAGCATTTATGGATCTGGAGAAGGCATATGATAGAGTTGATAGAGATGCTCTATGGAAGGTATTAAGAATATATGGTGTGGGAGGCAAGTTGTTAGAAGCAGTGAAAAGTTTTTATCGAGGATATAAGGCATGTGTATGTGTAGGAAGAGAGGAAAGTGATTGGTTCTCAGTGAATGTAGGTTTGTGGCCGGGGTGTGTGATGTATCAATTGTTGTTTAATTTGTTTATGGATGGGGTTGTTAGGGAGGTGAATGCAAGAGTTTTGGAAAGAGGGGCAAGTATGCAGTCTGTTGTGGATGAGAGAGCTTGGGAAGCGAGTCAGTTGTTGTTCGCTGATGATACAGCGCTGGTGGCCGATTCATGCGAGAAACTGCAGAAACTGGTGACTGAGTTTGGTGAAGTGTGTGAAAGAAGAAAGCCAAGAGTAAATGTGAATAAGAGCATGGTTATTAGGTACAGTAGGGTTGAGGGTCAAGTCAATTGGGAGATACGTTTGAATGGAGAAAAACTGGAGGAAGTGAAGTGTTTTAGATATCTGGGAGTGGACTTGACAGCGGATGGAACCATGGAAGCGGAAGTGAATCACTGGGTGGGGGGAGGGGGCGAAAGATCTAGGAGCGTTGAAGAATGTGTGGAAGTCGAGAACATTATCTTGGAAAGCAAAAATGGGTATGTTTGAAGGAATAGTGGTTCCAACAATGTTATATGGTTGCGAGGCGTAGGCTATGGATAGAGTTGTGCGCAGGAGGGTGGATGTGCTGGAAATAAGATGTTTGAGGACAATATGTGGTGTGAGGTGGTTAGATCAAGTAAGTAATAGGGTAAGAGAGGTGTGGTAATAAAAAGAGTGTGGTTGAGTGTGCAGGAGAGTGTTTTGAAATGGTTTGGTCACATGGAGAGAATGAATGAGGAAAGATTGACCAAGGGGATATATGTGTCAGAGGTGGAGGGAACGAGGAGAAGTGGGAGACCAAATTGGAGGTGGAAAGATGGAGTGAAAAAGATTTTAAGTGATCGGGGCCTAAACATGCAGGAGGGTGAAAGGCATGTAAGGAATAGAGTGAACTGGAACAATATGGTATACCGGGTTTGACGTGCTGTCAATGGATGGAACCAGGGCATGTGAAGCGTCTGGGGTAAATCATGGAAAGTTCTGTGCGGCCTGGATGTGGAAAGGGAGCTGTGGTTTTGGTGCATTATTACATGACAGCTAGAGACTGAGTGTGAACGAATGTGGCCTTTGTTGTCTTTTCCTAGCACTACCTCGCACACGAGGGGGAGGGGGATGTTATTGCATGTGTGGTGAGGTGGCGATGGGAATGAATAAAGGCAGACAGTATGAATTATGTCCATGTGTATATATGTATATGTCTGTGTGTGTATACATATATATGTATACGTTGAGATGTATAGGTATGTATATTTGCGTGTGTGGACGTGTATGTATGTACAAGTGTATGTGGGTGGGCTGGGTCATTCTTTCGCCTGTTTCCTTGCGCTACCTTGCTAATGCGGGAGACAGCGACAAAGCAAAATAAATAAATATATAAATACATATAACAATGTAATGGCCCTGATTGGGCCTCAGCTGCCTGTGCCATCTCAGCTTATATAAAAAAAAAAACTTATTTTTTCAAGGAAGATTACCTATCTAGAAATAGATTAGTTAACATCCTGTATCTAAAGCATGCTGGCACAGAAGAGCACTTTACCTTCTACCTAACTACCATACCTTTGTCATCTCCAGGTAGAATTTGTAAAGAATATATCCAGTTGATGATGTCCCTTCTTTCTGTATCATCAACTTCATCTAGGCCATCCAAGAGATCCAGCCCAGAAAGTGCAAAGAACAACACTGTCATCCTGCCCATGATGAGGAGAGAAATAAAAATAGGTACATGATTTTACAGCAGAGAAGTTGAGGTGGAAAAGAGAGAGAGAGAGAGAGAGAGAGAGACTACAATACGATTTTGTCAAAAGGTCAGGCATGTGCATAATGCTAAATGAAGGAAAATATAGGGATAGGAGGAGCAAGTCATTTGAGTTATATATTGTCAAGTGTTTAGCGAGAGAGAGAGAGAGAGAGAGAGAGAATTATCTACCCTATAAAAAGGTTTCATGCCTATTTGAATATGAAATAAGATGTTACTAAGCTTAGATTTACTGCTGTATTTTCAGAGGCTTCTATAGAAGGGCTGGAGCCAACACTTAGGTAAAAGTTTACTGCCAACCACTATTGAAAATAGGACTAGAACAATCTACTCTGCTGACATTGCAATGCTTCCTGATGCCACCATAACAAAGAAGCCAAATGCGATTACATTTGTTATGTGCACAGCATTTATTTGTGGACCATCACATGTTAGTTCCCTTCCTCCTATGTGTAAAACATATAAGTATCCACAGTGCAGTGCATTACTGACAGTAAGGTAAGACAGATGTAAGATACATGATTTACATTAGTCTTTTGGTATACATTAAGTGATGCTGGCTAAAAGATGGATGCTGTTCGACAGCATACATCCACCTGACACTTCGTCAAGATTCTTTAGAGCATTACTCAGGCAATCAATCGATCTGCAAATGGATTAAAGCTTATCTTCTACAAAATGTGAACAAAGCACCATGTGGATGTATGGTGATAGCACTTCACAGCATCTATAAAATGCGAAGGGTATGCACAGCGCAATGTCTGCACAAATGAATTTAGGGATGCCATAGATGTCTCTCCCATTCATGACCTAATATTTGGATTCTGACAAAAGTGGTACCAATGGACCCCTTACAATATGTACAATAGATATTTGGTGCTTTCACCCAATAATCTCCCTCTATTTTGTAACCCTGCCCTCTTTGTAGGAACTTTCCCCTGAGAGAGTAAAAGGAGCAACATGCAAGAAAAAACAACAATCTGAGAACTCTACAAAGAGTAGGGAATCCATTAACACCACCTTTGTCAAAATCTGTCAATAACATACGTTCATAATCTGATAAACTACCAGTTTGTCATATGTTTTGTTGATTATCTCATAATCCTTATCATGCTCTCGACTCTCATTATATTATCAACACTATCCGACCCTGCAGAAAAATATCAAATCAATCTGGCGTTTTTGCTTATTAAAACTGACAGTTGTATGTGTTGTTATTTCCAAAAACTTTCCATATAAACGAAGGATCGATAAATCAAGAAATCAAGTGGATCCTGAAGTAAAAACAACCTTGTCGGCATAATAGTATCTGAACACCTAGTGCCTAGTCGGCAAATCAACCACTGTTAAATTCAACCCACCCACCCAGTCGTTTCACACTCACCTACACAAAGCAATATCTTGTGTACTTTGCAACACCATTGTTTGCTCGAGTTTGTTAAATCATAATGATAAATTTCCTCGTAAACATTTTCCGAGGTCTAAATTACCTATGATCGCATACAAAAATCATACTGGTCACAAGACACGAGCCTCACGTAGAACGACTAACTCAGACCCACCGACTCGTATCAAATGTGACTGCACTGTGCGGAAGAACCTGGAGACATCTTCGAAGGAATTTGATGTGCCTAGTTCGTAGAAACTGATATTCCCCGGCGTCGGACATTCTCCTCTCGAAATTTTGTTTACAAACTGTGAGCAGCCGCTCCCAGCAGTAGTACCACATCCTATGGTTGAGCAAGACCTCAAGAATTCATTTGAACTTGGTAAACAAAGTATCATAATTAATGGTTATACACTAGATTTTTAGAATTATTTGATTAGAATAATGTGTGTTATGAAAGTGGGCTTGATACTTAGAGATTGAAGGTTGACAGAGTTATTTGGTGTGGTAAAACTGATATCCTTCTATTAAAGAAAACGATTGTCTAATCTCCAGTATTATAGGGGTAACACAACAAAATTAATAATTTCGGCTATATCAAATTTTTCTGTATCAGTATTCTTTTCCCCCCGTCCATCTATTAATACATTTCACTTCATATGGTATGAATGAAGGGTATAAAACCTCAGGAATTAATCAAATATGTATTCAACCCAGTTATGATGTATGGTATCCCATAATACTCAAGGAGCTGCGATTCTAAGCACAGTATATTTGTGGTAGGAAGGCTGATGGGAACATATTAAACTATATAGAATGGGGGAAAAAAATCTGAGAGGCAAGGGTACTGGATAAGAACTAAAAGAGAGGCAAGATGTTTGATGACCAATTTAGAGTGGATGAGACTACTTCATCTGCTCTTAGCGCTACGTCTCTAATGCAGGAAATAGCGAAAATGTATGAAAAAAGTACAAACATATATATAACGTACAGCTCTCGCACGATGAAAAAAGATTGTCACCAAAGGTGATAGGCGATACTATATGGAAGAAGTCGTACACCAACCTTGACAATCCATATGACGTAGCGTTCCACATTATAGGAGAAGGCTTGAAAGAGGTCAAAGTAGGTAGTGCACTCATACCGGTTGGCTGTGACAGTATTAAGTAGTAGACCATCACTCGTGGGTGGAAGACGAAGTAGACGGTGTTCATCAGGATTCCCTGGACCGCTCCCAAGAGCTGGAAGTGTCATCATCCCCAGAAGCAACGGAGAGAGAGAGAGAGAGAGAGAGAGAGAGAGAGAGAGAGAGAGAGAGAGAGAGAGAGAGAGAGAGAGAGAGAGAGAGAGAGAGAGAGAGACGCCGGCGGCTGACACATAAGGACCTGAAGAGCAGGACGGTAACAACCGAAAACGCATTCGGTGTCAACAACAAAGGTCTGGGACACCGAGACCCCCACATGTGTGAAGATGCAGTTTTATGTTGTCATGTCGTGGTTGCTAATAACTGTTGTACCAAGTCCCTGTAGATCTTACAATATGTCGAGTAGACATATCTTAGGAGAAGGCAGTGTTAGGCAGCGCAATGTTGTTCATAAAGTTGTCTAAAGTGTACGTGTTAGGTTGACTTTTCTCGTACTAGGCCCCAGTGACAGCATCGCGTTCGTCAGTTTGCATCATGGTCTGTCCGCAGATTCGTGGTTGCGTTGTGTTTTGGTACAAGATTCTTCTACAGAATCATTTGTTTTAGTTAAACCCTTTCATTGCATCATGTTCTTCATTGGATCACGTTCGTCACCGACTGGGAAAACTCCTCTTCGAGAAAAGTCATTTCATTGGATACACAAGGGGTGTGCTGAGTAGTGCGAGCTACTTCTGCATTTGGACTGTCGTGTCACAAGAGGAGTGGGTGCTACCAACTCGAAAGTAGTCAGAGTTTTGCTCTGAAAGGAATTGTCTGCGGTACGCAGTGCCCGGCAGTTTTGCGTGCCGAACTGAGAGAAAATATCCCCTTTTATCATTACAGTAAAACTCAGTGTTGTTATCAAGATGGTATAAGACTTAATCTTGGACTGTCTGCATCAACAACCTCCACATACATCTAGTTTAACGAAGAGAACCTATATAGCTCATATGGTAACAGAGAGCAACGCAAAAAATGCTCGTCTAATGAGCCAGCCATGCTCCTCTAGCTGGGCAATCCGATGATTAATGACAATAAATGGAATCACAAATAAAATCACTGTGGTGTACGAATGGGCAAGATACATGTTCATAAGAGCTACAAACTTACCACGGGTGTAGCTCAGTTCGCTGCTGACGCCAAGTTGACGTTGCTAGGCAACCAGCTAATTTAACCGTTCTATTGAAATTATATTTGGTCGACACTTAAACGAATTAAGTATAACAAACAAAAAACGTCCTTATGATTTCAGTCTGACATGAAATATTTCTGGGTTAAATAATATACTTCGTAAGGTAAACGAATAATGGGGTCACTGCACTATCTGTATTTCAGTGAGGGCAGGAAACTGCAAGGCGACATACGATAAGCTTTGTGTGCTCAGAGAATTCCAGCCTCGCTACAACAACGAAACACACCTACATATGATATTCAGGAAATACAAGAGAACACAGCACAGTGACTACATAAGTACTTAGCTTAGTTTATTGATATGCTCGCCATGTTATGACAGAAAACGGGTGAGGAAACCACCGCCGGACGCCTTTCTCTTAACCTTTTCTCGACTTTACAAACGTTCAGTTAGAGGTGCGCTAGATTAAGCTGATGGAAGTTATTAGAATAATTCTTACTATGCATATATATACAAGACTTTGCATACATATGCAGTTTTTTTGCGACTTGAATCTAAGTACATAAGCACCAAGAACGCGTTCATGATATTAAATGGTCATAGAAACAGCGAGAGAAACTAAAGCCTTAGGACAATTTTGAACGCCTGAAGAAGGCATTTGAAGATATTTTTTTTTCTATATTGGTGGTTATAACTCCACGATGACGGCCTTAATGGCCGTTGCAGTCATTAGGCCTAAACCCCAAATAACCAACCGAGCGAACAACCATGACATCACTGGTATATCGTTCGCTACCGCCGTCTACGACTGGAGAATATATTGCGTAGTGGTAATTAACAACAGTACTGTTCATATCAAGACCGTCTGATAATTATACATTAATCGATATATTTCTCAAAATGTATGTGATCGAGTGACACAGCGAAGAGTCAACTTTATCTAACCAATATAACCAACAGATTTAACGCTTTTACACTCACACGGACGGCTTATTGAGTACGATCTAACCAAGGGGTGTTGGTAGAGGGGTGTGGATATGGGGGGTCGGAATATATATGAAGTCGCTAAGACAATGATGAAAAGCTCATCTCCTAGAATTTAGCGCTTTTGAGTTATTCGGAAGTTAGATCCAACTACTGATATTGGACAGAGTCTCATGAAACTGAATGCAGTTGTAGAGAAGAAAGTTTATCATGCCAAGGCCGACCAGCTTATAAATGATAATGAATTTATGATATTTGACAGCGTAAAACAGCTGATAACATAATGAAGGGAATTTTGTTCAATTAAATCAATATGCTTTTGAAAGCAGAGAAAATTTCGTCAATATAGACGAACGTCATTGTTTTGGGAAGGCAGTGAAAGTGACAAGGCAGGTTTACTGGTATCTGGGGTATATCACCGAAATATTCAAACATTCAGTTATGTTTACAATAATTGGAAGAATACAGTACTTATTATTGTTTATTGTATAGCTCACGGGAGACTACCCTTATCATCCGCTCTCCTTAAATACGCCCCTGCGTGTTCACGTTGGTCAAATAACCGCTGAAGGTTATTATACCTCGAACGAACTATGCTATCGGTGTAGCAACAGCCAAGCAGCATCAGCAGCCGCACTATCACAGCAGCATCCATAGAACAGCAGCAGTTGACGTGAAATATTGGTTTGCCTCGCTAACCATGATTCACGCACGGGCCTGCCCGGATTCGAATCCTGGGCAACGGCGGTCGACCCTCAACCAACCCAGCTGTTCATTCTCCCCTTGGGACTGGTAATTGAATGGATCCTTGGCTTAGGCTGGTGTGTGTGTGTGTGTGTCTGTAAACAAGAGTTAAAGTCATGGTACATTAATAAAAGGGTAAGAGACAGGGCAACACGAGTGTAAAACTCTCTCCCCGTAACACACAAATAGTAATCACGCACAGTAATCACGCTATAAGTGGAGCAGCCACGGTGCGACAGCAGCTGCAGTAGCTCTATTGCAGCAGGAACAGTCACACCCCAGCAGCAGCAGCAGCCATAACCCAGCAGCAGAAGTAGAAGCTACACTTAGGGGTAGGTCACTTTACTGCAGCACTCAGACACAAGGATTGGTCATTTCCTGCAGCAGTCTAACTCAGGGGCAGGTCATATCCTGGAGTAGTCAAGACTCAGGGATAGGTCACATTCCTGCAGCAGCCAGACCCAGGGATAGGTCACATTTCTATGATAGTCAGACCTAGAAATAGGTCACATTCTTGCAGGAGCCAAACCTAAAGATAGGTCACTTCACCACAGCAGTCGTAACAAAAACAGAACAGAACCGCATCACTAGACCAGGAGCATTACTCCCGCAACAGCTGCACTCCAGGAGCACATTAGAAACAGCCTTGCCCGGCAACAACAGCGTGGGGGTTACACTCCACAAGCAGCAGCAGGACCCACACCACAGATGGTATGATATCCCTCACAAAAACCACACTCTTGCTACAACAGCAGCACCTCCGCCTGCGGCGTGCATGCATACCCTAGCAAAATCAAAATCTAGCCACACGTTTCCTATCTCATCTTTGTATATATATATATATATATATATATATATATATATATATATATATATATATATATATATAACCCTAGTACCCACACCCTAACAGTAGGGTCTCCCGGTGTACCCCACAGTACAACAACGGGACCCGAATACTGACGATTGAATACGAGCCACACCACCTCATCACAACATCACATCCCAGCAACTTGAACTTATTCCCAGGTGTAACACATCAGAAATGTGAGCTACACCGTAGCAAAGTAGCAGTAGCTATACGCCAATAATGGTCATCATCCACGTGAAACACCCATGGGGGTCTATAACTCCTGAGGCACACTCAAGATATACGACCTGGCAGGTGATACAACCACATCTACGCCTTAGGACTAGCCTTGTTCTCGCAGGGGTAACACCCTCGCTGGCAGCGAATACACCCTGGCAACATCAGCCACACCCAGGAACCAGAAGGAACACCTTAGCATCAGTCACACCTCCAGTACCAAGAAGAACCACACCTTCGGCACAACCATACCATCAGAACAGCTTCACCTCGGTAGCAGCCACACCTCACCACACCCTAAAGGAAATAATACATTCGGGTTAACCACAGCTCAGCAGAAATTACATCCTTGGTGGCAAACATAGGCCTGGCACTAACCATATTCTGCAACCACATGTTGACAACAGCCACACCCCACCACCAGCAGCAGCCACACTACACCAGTACAGAGACTGGTAGTTAGGCAGCAGTCCCTACAAGAAAGCCCACTACAGCTAAGGCTATCAGCGAGGCTCGAACCACAGTTCAGTACGAGAGCACATAAGTAGCAGCTACACTGTAGCTGTTGGGGGAATACTGTAACAGAAGCTACACCCAAGATGTACACCAGAAGAAGGCACACTCAAGAGCCACAACCTAGCGTCAGCCACACCCCTTTAGAAGCCACACCTCAGTGGACGTTATATCCGAGAGGTAGCCACACCCTAGCATCAACGATATCCCAGTGGACGCCACACCCCAACATCAACGACGTCCCAGTGGGTGTCAGACCCCAACATAAAAAGACATTCCAGTGGACGCCAGACCCCAACATCAGCAACATCCCAGCGGGCGCCTCACCCTAGCATCAGCTACACCCCAGCATCGGCCACACCCCAGCAGCACAACAAATACAGGCAGGGAGGGGAAGCCCTCCCCTGCCTCCCCCTTCCCCCGCTCACCTTGGGCAGCAGGATCGATGGGCTGTGTTATTACTATTCTCGGGGAGTATAGCGGCTGGGGCCAAGGTACCGCTCCCTGCCCAACCGTTCCAGATTCTCCACCACTACCTTAACCCTCCTCCATCCCACCCCACCTCCCTCTCTCTCTCTCTCTCTCTCTCTCTCTCTCTCTCTCTCTCTCTCTCTCTCTCTCTCTCTCTCTACCCTCCATCTCCCATAACCTAATTGGCAGCCCTAATCCAATTTCCCATTTCTTATCCGGCCCTCAGTTAGCATCCCCTTCATCCATTCGTACAAAAGATTAGTCGGGTGGAGGACGGATGAGGCGGGATGGAGAAGGATGGATTTAGGGGTTGGGTGGGTGGGGTGGAGGAGGATGCTCTTGCTCTACCTACCCACCACCGACGACACGCCAAGTGGCTACTGTCGTCTTGCTCGACCCTCCGGCGGTAGCGGCTGTGGTAAGGTGGTGAAACGGCGAGAAACACTGTGGGAACCTGGAGGGCGGCTGGGCGGCCACGCTGCCTACTACCACTACTACTACTAACACTACTGCTGCTACTACTGCTATTACCGCTACTCCTTCTCCACTTGGCGAGGCAAGACGGCCGTCCAGGCGTAACCACAGACACTAGCCACATGCGGGAACCGCCTCTAGAGAATGGGGATCCGTAAGGACGAAAATTGCCCGCACAGTTCAGAAGGGGTAATGTAAATGTTGATTCGAGAATAAGATACGGTTCAAGAAAACGCTCTTATTTTTACCTGATACGGTGGGGCTGGAGTTGCGCTAGGCAGCCCAGCATAACACGTTCCGTTTCCCCAGTTAAACATCATATTTTGAGGTGACGTTCTGTGTTATGTTTCTTTCCTCTGTCATTCCACGTAGACCGAGACAGAAGGACTGGGTACAGATGTGATCCCTTCGTCATTCTCTATTGTATGAGCTGCTGTTGTGTGCGTCCAAAAGTTTTGCCTTGACGATTTCAGTCGGCTCTTGAAGAGCGTTGCTCGTGTCAAGCTAGGGGAAAGAAAAAAAAAAATGTTCAGACCCACGACTGCAGTTCATGCATTCTTGAGA
The DNA here is from genome assembly GCF_036320965.1 of Panulirus ornatus. Taxonomy (NCBI): domain Eukaryota; kingdom Metazoa; phylum Arthropoda; class Malacostraca; order Decapoda; family Palinuridae; genus Panulirus; species Panulirus ornatus. The sequence goes on along the minus strand of NC_092271.1, from coordinate 18,207,273 downwards.
ACGTGTCCAATTCCTTGCTGGAGCTGGTCACGTATATAGCAGCTTCTCGGCCACTCACTGTCGTGAGGTGAGGTCATGAGGTGGCGTGTGGCCGGGGTTGGCCATGAAGTATTGCTTGGCACTCCTGTTGAACGACGTTTCTCGGGGGCGAGGGAGTGAACGATGGTTTTCTGGCTCTGGTGTCCTCATGATCCAGTCACAGCCCAGCCGAGCCGGGCCGCCTCCCTCCCCCGATACAACTCATCACCAGAGGCGAGCAAGCCAGCTGCAGGAGAGAGAGAGAGAGAGAGAGAGAGAGAGAGAGAGAGAGAGAGAGAGAGAGAGAGAGGAGTTCCTCTGTGGGTGAGACTTGGTCAGACATCGCCCACGCATTTGGTAATGAAACCCACCTCCATGAAAGAGATGGTGGCTTCGTATAATGGTTCAATTTCAGTAAAAACAAAAATCAAGAATAAATGAGATCGAAAGGGGCGGTAGACTGAAGCCTCGAAATATCCCCAGATAGAAATTCGATCCCAATAATGCAGAATAACGCTCGGAAAATACTTGTATTATATCTTTATTTTCGGTTAGCTGAGGAGGGAGAGTGTTGAGCGACGCGGGTTCGCCCTAGAAAGCTCGCTTCAGCACGGTCGACCACCTCCTGGGGGGCAGACGACATAGCCAGGGTCACAGAATTGTCAAATCATTTCAAGTAAACACATCAACTGCTGACACCACTGCTGCTGGACGTAAAGTAGAGCAAAGCTTCACACGATATTTTATCACTAACAGAAAATTCAGAATTATTTCTGCGGTTAAGGACATACTAAAAAGAAATGTGCATTGTAGATTATCAAAATTAATTCTAGACCGATTTTTTTTTCCTGTGCAATTAGCAGAGACACTACTAAACGTTATTCGTTAGATGGTAAAAAAAAAATGAATACAACAAGCAATACAAAAATGACGGATATGACCTGAAGGGCACAAAAAGAAAACGAAGCGGGGCAAAATCATTATCACTAGGTCTCACAGGATTCGACGTCTGTTAAATGAAAGATATATATATATATATATATATATATATATATATATATATATATATATATATATATATATATATCACATCATTACCCTCTGCTACAGTTTGTCTGTCTCTTCGTGCAAATGAGAGTGTGAGGATCAGTCTTGGATACAAACCAGCACGAGAAGAAAGCCAGAGTACATAGTAGAATGGTTGATGTAGCCTTCGATATGTTGCATTAACGTAACGGGTCGCAGCGACCCACTGCTAGGTGAAGTATGCCCGCCGGCCGGAGGGCGCTGCCTTGGCTCCAAGCAGATCACAACGGCGAGGCTTCCTGGTGCATGACGGTCGCACTCAGAAGGAAAATCAGATGACCGTAAGGTTTGAATAGGAAAACGGACTTTAAGCTTCGCGTCTCGGGTTTCCGATAGAGGTTCCATTAAAACAATACTCAGTAGAACAGACCCTGAATACACTCCATTAACTACGAGAAATGTGACCCACTATTCCCCTCATTCTGGTGAATACTAAGGATATATCATGGACTTACTAGGTCCACCATCCATCGACATATCGACATATATCGCAAGAAAAATGCATATATATATATATATATATATATATATATATATATATATATATATATATATATATATATATATATATATATATATATATAGATAAAAGAAAGGTGACCAGGGAACAGGGAGGGAACACGAGAGGGTTGGGGCTATATTGAAACACGGTTGGCGATGACCGTAGAGTTGTGTGGTACTGGGCGCCCGGGCTTACTGCCTGATATATTCGATCTGTTGTTGTCTGTATGACCTTCCCCATTGTATACGTTAGAGTATCTCTGTATGTACGTATAAATACATGTGTGTGTTTGCTCTTATATGTATGTATGTAAATATGTATGTATTTATGTATGGATGTGTATGTATGTTATGTGTGAATGTATGTTTTGTGTGTATCCATGAGTGTATTGGTATTTTTTTTCTGTGAGTGTGTGTGTGTGTGTGTGTGTGTGTGTCTGTGTGTGTGTGTGTGTGTGTGATTGTTTTCTATTTGTGTCGCCTGGAGGGTTTGTGTGTGTCTATGTGGCGTGTTTCGTCCCGCCCCTCCATCAACCTTACTGGTAGATGCTCGGGAGAGCGACATACCATAACTTAGGCAACTGGACAATGTCAAATTCCCCAGGACCACAACCCTGCCTACGTAACAGATAACGCAGTCATGACGATAAATATTCATGGCTGCTGCCTCATACAGCGGCAAGGATCATGCGGAGGGAGATGTGTTGTGTAGCCAGAAAGGTTAGCCAGAGGCCAGGGTTGGGTGGATCTCATCATAACAAGAAATGTGTTACGTATGGGAACTGGCCAGGGAACTGCTGCCAGATGGAATTCTAGCGATACTAGCATATGAACAATGTTTGTATAAACTATATATATATATATATATATATATATATATATATATATATATATATATATATATATACAGAAACATGCACTCATACTATGCTAACAGAATGTACATCAGGATGGAAATAAGGCACACGTGTATATATATATATATATATATATATATATATATATATATATATATATATATATATATATATATATATACACACACACACACACACGTGTTATATTTTTGTCTGTGTATATTTGTTAGTGTGTGTGTGTGTGTGGTGTGTGTGTGTGTGTGTGTACGTGTGATTGTGTGTGTCCGTATGCCTGTGCTTTTATGGAAGCACGTAATTGAATATTGCTCTTTGCCTCCGTGTCCGCGTCCCTCTGTGAATGCAAATCTTTTCCCTCCTTCTATGAATATTTTTGCTTTCTGAAATATGTGAGTATAGTTCTGTGTATGATTGGCTGCCTGGGGCATTACCATCTGCGCCTGTGGGTGAAGTGATGGATATAAGAGAGAGACAGAGAGAGAGAGAGAGAGAGAGAGAGAGAGAGAGAGAGAGAGAGAGAGAGAGAGAGAGAGAGAGAACAGTGTAACATAACTGTGATGTAGCAATATTAGTCCAAGACTGTCCAACACTTCAAAGGACACGGAAGTGGGAACACGAACACTAGACAGGTGTAACAGAACATCTGCAGCAACACGTGGACACCTCTCTCTCTCTCTCTCTCTCTCTCTCTCTCTCTCTCTCTCTCTCTCATATATTTCTGGTGATCTTGGTAGCTGGTCCGTCCTTCTTAAAGCCCACAGGACCCGGAACTAGAGGGGTGTGTTGTGGGGAAGAGGAGCGTACGACTGAGGTGTGCTAACACGGGCTTAAAGGGGGAACTGTCTTCCCCATGTTGCTGACCCACTCATGGTGTGTGTGTGTGTGTGTGTGTGTGTGTGTGTGTGTGTGTGTGTTTATTGTTTGTCTGTACGAATGCACAGGTGTGTACTTATGTGAGTGAATGCCTTACTATCAGATCCAGGATACAGATATATTCATATACAAGAAACGTATTTCATGTTACAGGATCGTACCACACACCTCCCCTATGTACCGTGTGAGCAGAGACGACTGCACCCATCCACCACCAGGAGGCAGGCACCATACCACCCTGCCCGCCCTTCGCTTGCTCCCCCTCTCACCACCAGATGGCAGACACCTCACCACCCTGCCCCAGTATCCAACATTCTCACCATACGGGGGAGGAAAAATGTATGACAGCTGGAAAACACTGTGGATACACATGCTTGACACATACTGCCGGGAGTACATTTTATTGCTGCCCTGTCGTTCCCAGGCACCAGGAATTCAGCAGTGGACGCCCGATACACACTCCAGTAGAATTCCGTATTAGCGTTATTGTTGGAATTGGCCAGAATTAGAACACCCGTTCTCCCAACTCTCCTTGATTCCTATCTTGATTCAATCCTATTCTCTCTGCTTGAAAGTGTTTGTATGTAGTGTTTGCCTCCACAGTATAGTCACTCATTTTGTTGTCTTCTACTGGACGAAGTAAACGCTTAGTTTCGTGTTATTAACATTCTGATATACTCCTCTCTCTCTCTCTCCCTCTCTCCCTCTCTCTCCCTCTCTCCCTCTCTCTCCCTCTCTCTCATCCTAGGAATGATTAGCTACTCTGTGTTTTATGAATTTTTTTATCTTGTTGTCTGTATTTATTCTTTGTCATTGTAATTGAAGATAGATGACTTTGGATGGTATGATATATATCCGATCTTTCTCTCTTGTACAATTATATTTGGATGTGATGGATAAAAACTTTGAAATACACTTTTTTGAATAGTATGTTTCTCTATGTTTTATTCCTTACGTTATGTGTACGAAAAGCTATAGACGATGATCTTTATACTTACTGACAATGATAACTGATGATGATGGTGATGAAAACGACGAATGATGATGATAGATGGAGCTACGTCAGTAACTGAACAATTGTGGCTTTATCAGCAGAAGACAGATGTAGATATGTGGGCAGCTGGATGGGGTTGGTTATGTTGGTAGCTGGACAGCGGTGGATATGTTGGCAGGTGGAAAGGTGTGGATGTAATCGTGGCACAGCTGCGAGTATATTGAAAGTTGGGGCTCGATAATGTACTTCGGAAATTGACAACGATTTACAACTTAAAATGGCAATCCCGAACATTTTGTGACCTTGACGTGCAGGTGTGAGTCTACGTTAAGTAAGAGTATGCTAAGTAACTTTATTCTTAGTGTTTGTTATGTAAGTTATGCTATGCATGTATATGCAAAATATATGCAAGTTTAGACTATGTAGCTTACAGAACACATCTCAACAATCTTGTTTCACATGATGATTTATTCAACACAAATCTAACTGTCGATGTCTTTAATGAATTCATGGAAATATAGGGTCATCTCACAGCATCGCTAGCAGTAAAATGTGTAAAAATTATGACGAAAATGAATAAATTGCCCGTGACGACACGACACCCTGTTTTCTGTAATCTGGACTTCCAAGGGTCAGCCCCCGGTTTCTGACCCTTGCTGAGGGAGGCCAGGAAGCTGGCAAAATATATTTACGTGGTCCTCTCCATTAGTAAACAAGACACTGACAAGGACATACACACCAAAATTACTTGATATCCCAGTCTTAAACACCATCTCAACAAACTCAAACCTCATGTAAAACTACACTCCCCAGATATGTACGAGTCATTCCTTCTCGGAGTTCTGGTCAGCACTCATCCCTACGATATTACGAACACCGATTCAGCACAACACAAGAACCCGTACATCAAAAGTGCAACTTCCATATTAGATACTTACTTGTTTCATTCCTCAAAGGCACAGACACAACATCATCCCACTTCTTGACCTGCAGTTAAGACAGACATAAACACAGATACAGATTTCGAAACCGTAAAAACCAGTAAGGAAATAAGCGACACACACATCCTCACACACTCTGGCGAACATAGATTATGTTTTTTTTTACGACATAATGAAATCCCAGTAGAAAAGATGATAAAGGCAAGATTAACGGTGGCAGTAATAATAGGGTATGGTTATTGGATTCACTAATTATGGGGATTATAAAGTATTTTTTCCCAGGAAAATACCTGATATTTTCTGATTCACTGAACCAGTTAATTAGGGCTAAGATAATGGAAAGTTACATATATTGTATGGGGAAGAACTGATTAACAAAACGTATTGTGTTAAACTAAGGGCTGAAAACAACTTCAAGGAAGAAACTATTTCCAAGTTTGAATTAAGATCACGAAAGGTATTGCCAATAACCATGCAAACTGTGAGTTCAGAAAAAACTTACGATGATCTTGCAGAAAAATAAGAATCAGTCATGGAAGTTCTTAGATCAAGGGAGAGCGAGCCAGGATAAGTTAACACTGAGGACGAGGTAAGGCGTCGTCAACAGCTCGCCTGGCTGATCCCGTCTCTTGCCTTACAAGTTACACAACTCTCTCAAACTTTCTGAACAGCGACACCGGCCCAACACTTTATCTAATTGTGGTGGATGTGTTTACTATCAGGGGAGAAGTGAACATGAGAAGGTGGAGAAAGAGCAAGTGGAGAAAATGAGTGGAATTGCGGTCTTACACCGGATTATGAAGTGTGTGAAAAACGGAATGTCGATGAGGGGCAGAAATGATATGATGAAAGGAAAGGAAAGGAAAAGAAATATGAAGGAAGAGAAGACGTTATTGATAAGGACCTTAGAAAAGTAATGGAATTCTTAAGAACAAAGATAAAAATCCGAGGAGCTGTCATTTTTCTTTTTCATCACCAGGTTTTTATGTGTGAGAATATGACGAAGAAATCGATTTAAATTAAGCTGGAAAGATGGGCTCTGTGTGTACAGACGTATTTATGGAAAAAATGTATATTAACGATACAGGGAGAAACATGATTATGAAAAAGAAAAAAGGCTTATTCTTTGAGGAGAGAGAAAACCAGAGGGAGGAAGAGTAAAAAGAGGAAAATATTAATCAGGCAACCTGGTAGAGACGCCTATTCTCCTCCCCTGCGTCCTCATCTTCATTTTCCACGGTGTCACAAGTTTCTCAATTATGCAAATCCTCGGAAGTTTGCCCTTAGAGTCGTGCCAGGCTCTAAAAATACGGCTGCTGGTGTACCTTATAAGCCAACACTTGGGGCGGAGGCGTCTCGGCTTTGTTACAAAAATAGACTAAAAGTATACCTTAAATGAAAAAAGGAAGGGGAATTTGCCTATCTTAAGTAGTTCTTTAAATGATCAAATGATAAATGGGTTCGGAGTTCCACTCTGACACGCAATTTGAAGGTGTACGAATATGGAGATGACCGAATTGGTGGAATAGGGGGACGGAACGTGTCTCTCTGGGGAGATGTTAACGAGGGTATATTTTTCTGGGGATACGAGCAGAAATACCTATGTTTTTGGGGTTATGTAAGCGTGGATATTTGTCTCGGGGATGTCAGTAGGGCTATATATTTCTCGGGGCGAATATTGTGGGGTGGATACGTTCCCGTGGGGGATGTGGACATGGTTGTATCTGGTGTGTTGATTGGAATAAACGTCTCTTAAGAGCTACAGAATTCCACACCTTTTCATCCAACGTTCTCAGGAAAGACTAACACATCCTGTGAAGCTGTATACACAAATATTGTCTTGTATTTGAAAGAAAGAAAAAGAACCATGGTTTAGCTTGTCTATCAGAAATTTTGTGGGAAATGGTTTATATGAATGAAAACAAACCTTAGGGGACGATTACATATCAAACCTCTCCACCAACGTTTGTTAGAATGTTTAGAACAATCCTGAAGCGTGATATATAAGCTACAAATAAAGCATTATATTCGTTTTATATAAAATCTGTGCCATGTCTCGCCTTATTCTAGAAAACGGAGAACTGGCCGTCTTACTGTAATATATTTCTCAGTATCTAAAAAAATAACCAACAAATAACAGGACACTTTATTCCCAAAATGCAACATCCACACTGAAAATTTACTCTTAAGTATTACTATCCTGTGTTCACACCACAAAGAAATAAGCACACCACTTCTTTACTTGTGATCCCTCCCGGTGGGTGTGGCGGGCTTCCTGAGCGCTGCAGAAGCTGAAGATCTTGGGGCAAAGGTGAATAGAAAGGTCTTCGATTATATGACTCCATTGGTATAATGGTTACTTTTTGTTTCTGCAGGATTATGCCTCCCTCTCCAAGGACGAATATCTGGCCCACGAAAACTAGTTTCTGTTTCTAGTATAACATAAAGAATAATAGCAATAAAAGGAAACACGTTTCTGCGAAGATATTAAAGCGAGAGTGGAAAGTATGGGATGATATCCACTTTTCGCTTGATACTTCCCCCGCAGAATGATTTGCTTTTTTTTTTTACGGTCCCGAAGTTTACACAGAGGAGCAATGAAAATATTTGTTAATGAAAAATACACCGAGAAGTGAAGAGTTCGGGAGAGGGTAAATACATAGTGTGGGCTGGTGGCTGGCGGCAACTCCGGGCCGCACAATGGTTCTTCTTACACCCATGAAAGCCCCAGCACGCCACCCTGCCTTGTAACGTTGGCTGCCAAGGGTTTTGGGCATCTCATTGAGGCATGGATACAATAGCTCAAAAATCTCTCAATGCACACGCTTCCTTAGGGGCTGCTTTCCCCATTTCTTTCCATTGAAATGTTTCTGAGAACGCTGTTAGCAGAAAAGCGACTTAAGGACGATTCTAGACGGTAATGTTAGGAAGGAGTGGAGCTATGCTACTCCCATGGGTCTTTGCTGGTACTGGAAGGATGAAGAGGAGAAGGATGAGCAAATAAAAGAGACCAAAGAAATACAAAGCATAGAAGTGGTCAGGGAGAGATCTGTGGAGAGATACACAAGTAGAGATCTGTACTTTTGGAATGTGGCCGAGTGTGTTTACCATGCCTGTATGTCTTCGTGGCCATGTTAGCTTCAAGGATCATGGTCCCTACAGTGCCTTCCAAGGGACAGGTTTACAGTGTCTTAAAGCTCCGGAGTTGATATCAATGATATCAGGTATCTAGACAATGAGAACAGAAGCAGTACCAACGTGCTGTTTGAAATGGTTCAGTGTATCACAATAATTACAAAGACGTCATTCTCAAACCCTTCAAGAGTGATGTGACACGTAGCAGTAAACAAAGGGTATTATCTTCGTAGAAACTATTATATCCCATGTTGTTAATCGTGAAAGTTTGCATCCCAGGACTAATAGCCTTACGTGTGTAGAGCCACTGGCTTATAAGGTGGAGGATTTACACATTGATTGGTCCGTTCCAGAACCAGATTGCGAATCGCTTGGCAGTCACCCAGTCGGAGCGTCAAGATTGTACAAAAGTATAGGAAAGATGCGCCGTCTTAAATGACACATTCTTTCATCAATATACGGTGGACTGTTGCGGTCGAGCCTGTAAGGCATAGCTGATAGGAGCTCTGTGGTTATAGATGAACCAAAAGGTTCATGGGTGTATGAACTGCCGTGAAAGGAATTCTCGCTGTTACTCGAAGGTAAGTTCATGAAGTGGTGAAACTCAAACGATTGCCATTGGATTGAAAGCTTCAAATAGAGGCTATGGCATGGAAAGAAATTGCATTTCTCTAAACTGGAGTTATTCGTTCTTCCGACCAATGAATTTACGACTGTGTACACCTTTTCAAACCCAGCCGTGGATCAAATTACTGAGGACGCCGTTTTTATGTAAAGTTTTCTTTAATGACATTACCCCGGCGTGTCATGGGGGACCTAAACAGTTTGTTGACGTCAGTTCCATGACGTAGCGATGGATTGTGCTAACATCCACAAGGCCAAGGGAATAACATTAGAGTTTTTTTTCTGAGGCTCTAAATAGAGACGTAACTATGCAACTGCCTTCTGGATTTAGTACAAGATAAAAAGAATCGTCTTAGCGTATAATTAGATAGACGTTATAACGCTGGCAGTGAGGATAATAAACCTTGATTATCATCACAAATAATGCAAGGAAATCATGAAGTTGGCATTAATGAACAATTCAACCAAACAGAAAGAAAGAAAAAATCTTTTATGGCTTTATAATTCCTGACTATAGCGAGTGAAAAACTGCATAATGACGTAAAAGTAGAGGATGAAATGGATTTCAATCTTATTTCTGTAAGAATTTCTTTAAAAACGAAAACAAAATGCACACACTATGCCAAGACTCGACAGTGTGTAAATCTAGCTATATCAAGTGATGAAGAGACTTCATGATAACATTAATACTAATATATTTGTTACATTGGACAGATTAGCTGTACCCTGGGACGACGCATCATCAACCATCTGAACGAATGAGACAGCATCACTGGTCATATGCTGCCTCCTTCGCTGTGGACACTATGAAAAGCAACACTACCATCGCCTCAAGTGCGGACAAGCCGCGTCTACCAGGACAGGCAAGTATCTTCGTCAGTACTAGAGTTCTATCCATCCAACATGCAGTCGAACATGGTGGTTTCAGTGTTCCTCTTTGATCTGGTTAACCTTCCCGGCGACGCGTGCTGAGCTACCCCTAGTCACGTCAACTATAGGACAGACCCCCATATAGATTATAGGATAGATCCCCTAAGGAGATCAGAGACAATTAGGTTCCCGAGCGAGGTCACATCACCTGGCCCCTTGACATGATATCTCCCCGCCCAACCGTTTCCTGTCAAGTTCCTTCTCCCTCCCCTACATCTGACCTGCCTTATAAGCTACCACTCGTAACTGACTACATTAAAAGCCTTACCTACACACTGGAGACTGTACATTTACTGATGTAAGTTGCATACGTGTCTTCACTTTCACCTCAAGATGCCAAACGTATAGGCAAAACGTTGTAATACTTGATGAACCATGGAGAAATCTTCAAAAGCGTTGCCTTCGTTCATCCCTCTGAAATAAGGAAAGCTCTTAGACACATAGAAAATGTCGAGAAAAGTGAACAGTTGTAAGAATGCAGTGGACGTTAATGATAGATAAGATTAGGTCTTACGCTACGGATCAACCTCACGAGCAAAGTATAAGGGTAGAAAGTATTTTCATTCGCGTTCAACCTTTTTTGCTTCCACTCCAGCACATAGAACCTGGGGTTGAGGATGGCGTGTGTCAGTGTGGTAAGAGGCTCTTGTGTACTTGATCCGACCTATGCAGGAGGGGAACGGGCTTAAAAACAGAAAGTGCTGATGACAGACACTGGCTCCCACATGAGGATTGGGGCCTTATACGGAGACCCAGTACTGTCACCTGCTCCTCAAGCAATGATAAACATGCCTCTTTATCATGGAATATTTCGTTGCACATTCATTTACTTCCCTGAGGTAGACGAGTTATCACTCTTTACTATGGATTATGGTTTTAAAACGCAGGCGAGTGTTAACCACTTGAAGCTTCGCTGTATATTACTCAGCAAACATTGGGAAAATTCATTTACTCGGCACACCACACTTTGTTGTACGATACAATAACATATATTGAACTCTTTCGCTCCCCTAGCATAAATGGAATTCTATTGGGAGGTGAATCTTGCTCTAAGAATCCAAAAATGATTCCCCTTCAGTCGTGATTCCGTCTTTTTCTCTTTCAAGCACTTAATAAGAATCATCTACATACTTTGAACTAGAATTCACGCATATACTATACGTCTGAAATCTGTTCTCCCAGTTTGATCATCATTTATGACGTAATCGATCTCGAAAAATCATGATTTGAGAACCAACTAACAACCATTCGACGGTCACATGATTCCTGAGGACGTTAAGAATATTTGCATGTAGATGACAGGATTCAGTACATTGTTTTCACTGTGTCAGTTCGTGCTTTCAGACAGAGTGGGACGTGCTTGGGATCTCAAACGGCAACTACAACCGGTCCAGCGCAGTAAAGGTTCAGTGGATTACAGCTTATGCCTTGAATTTCTAAATTAGTATCACTGGGAAATACAGGCACACTCGTTAGCCCCACAACATTGACAACAACCTTAGGAGGCCCCTCGGCGTTGGTATGTTGTTTTGGATCGTGAATCCACCAGTATGGTGTGGCAGACGGTGCCTGGCCGGGACTGCCATTATGGTAAGTGTGTGTGTGTGTGTGTGTTACTTGTATCTCAGTAGCGTGTCGATAAATGATGTACGGTAAACGTTTCGACGGACAGGGGGTCCATTGTACAAAGACAACATGAAAGGTCTTGGATCATTCCCAGACTCTTAAATATTAGGGTACAGAAGGCAGTCCATCCTGTGTCTGCTTGTTTAAGACTGTGATACACGAGCAAGAAGCCAAGCAGGAGTCTACCGCTTGTACACCTCTGACTACCTCCGCCTTTGAGGGCGTCTCTACGTGGCCTTGACAGGGGGAGAACACGCTCCTCCCCCTGCATTGTAAAGAGGGCGATGTTCCTCTCTGGGTTCAGTGGTCATGCTCTTCTCTATGGAAACCACAGTGTGAGGTCAAGGTAGAGAGGTACTGGGGTCATATACCACCCGTGGCTGTGGAAAATTGCCATCAACCAAGACTGAGGTGCCAACCCCACCTTCTACAGAACTCGCCAATAGGACGTGTTGAGGTGCGGTGACCGAATATCTTGCCCTGGATCAAGTAGTCTTCGGGATCTTACCCTGGACCAAGTCTTCAGTACAAGAGCTGGATCGTTTTAAAAACATTCTCATGGCTGTGGCGGCCATTACGAATTTCACTCTCTGGTCCATCATGGGTTAAAGGGAAATTCAGAGCTGTCACCTGGATCAGAGCTGCCACCTGGAGCTGTCACCTGGATCAGAGCTGTTACCTGGAGCTGTCACCTGGAGTTGTCGACTTGAAGATTATCCACATTTCTGAGGGCCTTGACCTGCAGATCTCCAGCCAAGTTTTGAAGCCTCAGACCTTCTACAGGTCACCTTTCTATAGCGATATCTTGAAAAGGAAGACAAAGAATTTTCCAGCTAGATTCACACGATGATGTGTCACGTCTCCATTTTTCACTTTCCGATGAGGATTAAGTCCTCTCTGTATGATGCCATCATGGAATTGCGAGTTCTGCGTGTTGCCACAGTGGTATTACGTACCCACTGTCTTTGAAAGCAGTGTCCCATCCAGCAGGTGTGGTCAAGATGTTACTACATATTCTACATGTTATGGTGGTCTTAGGTGCTTCCTGAAGCTTCATAAAGGTTTTGTAGTGGTTTATAGGTGTTCTGGATCTTATTATGGTGCATAGTGTTACATGGGTATTATCATGGTAGTGGCTCGTTCTCCGAGTGTTGTCGATGGTAGTATTACATATCCCTATTGTATGGGGTATCTAGGGTGTTGCCAGAGAAGGGATGTGTACTCTGTGTTGTTAGAGAGATGTGCTACATAATCCATGTGTTGTTAGAGAGATGTGTAACATAATCCATGCGTTGCTATGGTGGTGATGCTCTGTGTGTATTAATGGTAGTGTTTCTTCCTCTGTGTTGTCACGTTTTTGTTGATGGTGGCATCAATAGAGGGTGTTTCTTGGGTAAAGTTAAGTATACTCAGTGTTGTCATATTGTGTTACACATTGTTTTATCGTAGTAGTTTTACATGTGGTTACATTGGTGTTACATACTGTTGCTTGTAACGATTGTGTTGAGGATTCCCTGTGTTACAGTTGCTCACAGCTATCGTAGTTGTGTGACGGTAACACTGTGTTTCTAGGATGGTGTGCTGTTTTTTCTCTGTTGTCACGGGATGGTCTTCCATATTGAGTTTCATCATGGTTGTGTTGCATGTTCAGTGTGTTGACGTGATTATGACACATCTCCGCTGGGTCGCTATGACAGCAACCTGAATGATGTCACAAGCATTGATGTGTTACCAGGGTCATGTTGCATCCCCTGTGTCGTCATGGTGGTGGTGTGGGGCTTGTGTGTTGTCATGGTGGTAACACATACTTCCTTATGGCGATTTAGAAGTAGCTTTGTGTTGTTATGGTGGCCCTACATTCATGGTGCTTGTCAAGCCGGTGTTACATACTCAGTGTGTTTCCATGGGGTTTTTATATTTGTGTTGTCATGGTGGTGTTTGGTATCTTGTGTTGTCGTGGAGGTGATAGGAACCTTATGTCGTCATGGTAGTGTTAGGAACTTTGTGTTGTCACTGTAGTTTATATACTTACCCTGTGTTTTCATTATGGTTGTAAAAAGTGTGTTGTCATGGACTTATAATGGTATTAGGTGTGTGTGTGTGTGTGTGTGTGTGTGTGTGTGTGTGTGTGTGTGTGTGTGTGTGTGTGTGTTGTAACGGGAATAGTGTTATGTATACTCGTGTTTTCTTTTTGGATGGTGTAACATTTTGTGCAAGTCTACCCGGTGTTACTATGGTACGAACTGCCACATCCGTGTTACGTTAGCTGTGGACTGATGTTACTAAGGTGTTACAGCAGACTGTGTTATTACAATTGTGTGTGTGTGTGTGTGTGTGTGTGTGTTGTGTGTGTTGTCTTGGCCCAACACACACACACACACACACACACACACGAGATAAAGACGCAGGCATGTATAGCTTGGGTCGGGGCAGGACAGGACGGGGGTTTGGTGCGGGGCGGGGCCGGGCGGGGCGGGGCGGGGCGGGGCGGGGTGGGGTAGGCCACACCCACCTGGCGAGAGAGAGAGAGAGAGAGAGAGAGAGAGAGAGAGAGCCAGGCCCCCCTTGCCCACCCCCCACACACACCACGCCGCACCCAGCTCACTCGGTATGGATTTTCCTAAAGCCGAACACCTCTGAGGCGGGGGTGAGAGCTTGCTCTGCCTACGGTTCCCCAGCACGCAAGCACCAGCCCCCAGCACCAGCCCCCAGCACTGGCTGAACCCAACACCCACCCACCAACCCCCCCACACACCTCACCTTCCCTCCCTCCCTTCACCACTCTCTCAGCCCCCACACACCACCACCCCCCACCCAGCGCTCAACCCAGCACTCTCTCTCTCTCTCTCTCTCTCTCTCTCTCTCTCTCTCTCTACCGCGGACACGATCGCTAAGAACCCCCTCTCCCCCCCCTCAGGCTGGGAAATGCTGGTTCTCCCCCACACCCCCCAGCACTAGCCTCTGGCATCCCCCACCTCAGCAATGTCCTCCAGCGCGTCCCCAGCAGCGGTGGTGACCACCAGGACCTCCCTAGCATTGACCGTTCGCACCCTAAGTGACTGACCTCTGGCACTCCATAGAAACCGACGTCTCCAGCCCGCCCCAGTACCGATCCCCAGCACTGACAGCTAGCAACCTTAGCACTGACCTTTACCTGACCAAGCTACGACCTCAAGCACTCCCAGAGCTGACCTCTAATGTCCCTGGCACTGACCTCACGCACCCCAGCACTGACCTCTAGCACTCCGGCACTGACCTTCAGTAGCACCCTAGCGCTGACCTCCAGCACCCCCCCGATATTGACCTCTGGCATCCACAGTACTGATTTCTTGCATCCCTAAGCACTGACCTCAAACATCCCCCAATACTGACCTTATCAACCTAGCATTGACCTTATCTCCCCAGCACTGACCTCATCATCTCAGCACTGACAATAGTACCCTATCACTGATCTCTAGCGCTACCCAGCACTAACCTCCAATGCTCATTATGAGTAGCGAATGAGGCTAATTTGTCTGCCCATCCATCACAGAGTTTGTGATTGTTGCTGGGTCTGGAGACGAATACATAACCTGGCAATTGACAAAGTGTTGGTACATGAATGATACACATGATTATCATTTTCCACAGACACAGGTCATTTTCCTATAGAAACAATTCACCCGTTCCACTTTAAACTATGCTTCACCTGCCGGGTCTTCCACCCTCTCAAAGCAAATATAACAAAGCTGTGAACCACACAGTATAGTGCACTCAGAACAGTCCCTGACTGTTTAGCAACCACGGACACTCCACACCTTCACGACGAAACAAAGACCTGCCCAATACAGACCCACCTCAACTTGCTCGGCACACAGTTCTATGCAGCAACACTAGACACCCTCTCCCACCCACCCAAACCACTGTGTAACTAACCAACAAACCTCAAATAGTGATACAAATTCTATCCTTGCCTCACACTTCGGTAACGTCCGTTCACGGATTCCCACTCCCCCAGCGGATATAACACTGACAAAACACATACATACATACATATTGAAAAAAACCTAAAAGCACTAAGTGATGGACTTCCCAACTCAGTCTTAAACGCCATCCCACCAGGCATACACCTATCATAAACTACACTTCCCAGACAAAGACGAGTCATACTCAAACTACACTTCCCAGACAAAGACGAGTTATACTCTCCCTCTTATGCTCTGGACATGAACCATCGTATAATACAACAAACAGCGTTCAACATCTTCCAAGACCCCCATATGGACCCACGAGGCAACTACCATAAAGAAGACACAGAGCACGTATTTCTCAATTTCCCTGCACTCTCTACACATAGACTCATACACAACAATACAACACTTTATGACGTGTGGTCCAACCGGTGGACGTGGCCAGCTTTCTGAGTGCTGCAAGAGCCCCATAAAGATGGAAAGGACTCCTGGGGCATGAAGTATATATATATATATATATATATATATATATATATATATGGGAAAAACATGAAATCTGTAATTGGGACACATGAAACTATGCACGAGTCAAAGAAATAATTGATGGGATGGAGCAATTACGTGTTGTTCATTATATCACATCCCGGATGGGTATCATTCGTGAGTTCATTAGTCTCGAATGTGATGTGTTGCGAATACAACACTGCTCCTGAGGGCTTCCACAGCGTTTTTTTTTTTTTTTTTTTTTTTTTTTTTTTTTTTTTTTTTTTTTTTTTTTAGCAAGACTTGCAAACCTTTTGGGTCAGAACTTCTACTTGGTACCCGCAGCCTTCCCTAGCGGCCTCAGCACTCACCCAACACGACTCTCGAGACTTCACATGACCGCCCTTACTCTACCTGAAGCATCCAATCCATGACTGAACATGACCCACGACTTCTCCCATCTGATACGAGCCAGGATGCACCAGGCCCCCACCTCCCCAGCATGCGTCGGCTTCCCAATGCACTCGCGCCTTTAGACCTCCTAAATCTCAGCCAGCAAGACCAATAGCACCTCTCAGTTGTACTTTCCTCAGTGGACCAAAGAAAAGTCCCTTGCGAACCCCCCACGTTGGAAACTATTTCCCTCGTCCTCACCTCCTACAGGAAGTTCTCCCAACACTGGGAAAAAGAGAGATCCCTGAGTATGCTTCATATTCTCTCTTCTTTCTAGCATTGGACCCTAGTAAACTAGCGAGTCCTTCTAGGACCCCGTCCAGGCCGGCATCCATCAGTGACCCCTGGCATTCCAAAGATAATTTTTGGAATGTCTCTCTGTGTCTGTCTGTGTCTGTCTGTTTCTCTCTCTCTCATTCTCCCTGAGCAAATGTACGTCATACGTTTTGTACACTCCTGGTCTTTCCTAAACGGTACAACAGAGTACCGCTGCCATCACTGTGGTGGTGTTACCATTAATCATATCAACACTTAAACAGTATTGCACGCAACACCTCTACACCCCCAGCCACTACTACTACCACTACAGACACACTTGTTCTAATGGTTCTGCAATCCGAAAACTCCCTTTATAAGGTTTTTGCAGCTTTGAGGTTACTCTCCAGGCGGGAACAGAGGAAGGTGGATGCCTTTGAAGAGGGAAAACCCTGGACAACGCTGGATTTCTTCCGTTCTCTGACGATGACACACACACACACATATATATATATATATATATATATATATATATATATATATATATATATATATATAAGAGAGAGAGAGAGAGAGAGAGAGAGAGAGAGAGAGAGAGAGAGAGAGAGAGAGAGAGAGAGAGAGAGAGAGAGAGAGAGAGAGAGAGAGAGAGATTGCTACGGAAGGTGTTCTCACCCTGGATGCTGGTCTGTTCACACGGCATACGAGGTTAATTGGCGTGACAGTGTCGCTCTGATGTGGTCCCCTTTGTCTCGGGTCCTCGGGGCAACAACATGCTCCTCCACACGGACCACCGTCAGCAGTGAGGCCGGGTGGATGAGGGGAGTGGGGGTTAGAGAGGAGATGGCTAGAAGGGGGGGATAGGGAAGGGATGGTTAGAGGGTGTGAGGGAAAGGAGGGTTGGAAAGGGGGAGGTTGTGCTAAGGAGAGGAAGGTTAGGTAGGGACTTAAGGGAGGTGAGGGTTGGGATGGGAGTTAGGGAGAGGAAAATTGTGGGAGGGGGTTAGGGAGAGGAGTGTTGTGAGAAGGGGGTTAGGGAAGGGATGGTTGTGTGTGGGGGGTTTGAGAGGGGAGGGTTGTGAGGAGGGGGTTAAGGAGGGGAGTGTTGTGGAAAGGGGGTTAGGGAAGGGAGTGCTGTGGGTAGGGGGTTAAGGAGGGGAGGGTTTTAGGTTGGGGAAGGGAGGCTTTTGGGTGGGGGTGTGGGTTAGGGAGGAGAGGGTTGTGGGAAGGGGGTTAGAGAGGTGAGGGAGGATTGGGATGTGGTAGGGACGTGGGGGATGTCTCAGTTTCAACGACACAATCTGTTTGCTTTGATGGGACGTAATTACCGTTATGTATAGGAGTGAAATAATTATAATTATTATTCTCGCCATTAACGGTTGGGCCGGAAGCCCCACAAGGATGAACACACACACACACACACACACACCTCCCCCGACCAACTGGTGAAACGGCGCGTCATCAACACACACGTAATATTAATAGGAAATAATTGGAAATACATACATGCTTACATACATATATACATACAGACATACATACTCTGCCTGCTTGAGGTTATACCGCGAGGTTGCATCTCTGGGAGTGCTACAGTCTCGTCTCCTCACATCATAGGAGCCTGTACCTCCCTGTTACTGGAAGCAGCGCAGCCTTGGGTTGCAGGAGTCTTCAGAAAGGCTCTGGGTAACACAAAGACACTTTCCTATGCACTCGATCCTGGGCGACCCGTGGGTGCGTCACGATCAGAAACGCTAACTGCTACACCATATATACATATGGACTCATAGGGATATATATATATATATATATATATATATATATATATATATATATATATATATATCCTTCAGGTACATTAATTAGGATCGCGTGAGGATGCAGTGTGAAATACAATCACGTAATGATACGTGTCGCACTGTGTCAGAATGACTGGCGTTGTGTCGAGTGGTGTCATAAGCGTCAGTGACAGCGTGTCGACTGGCGTTATAAGAACGAGTGGCAGTGTTCGAAGTGGTGTCAAAAGAACGAGTAGTGGTGTCAAGTGATGACATAAGAACAAGCTGTAGTGTCAAGGGGCGTCATTACTTCGTACCAACTTGAACTGGTCTCATGATCAGTAGGTGTACATCAAGGTGAGAATGACATGTTGATCTCAGACCTATTCCTTGTAGAGTGTATTATCGTCACCTACAGCGGCCGCGGTAGTGGTGCTCAAGACTTCGAGTTCAACGTTAAGTTGATGAAGGACAAGACGTTTGGATCGCAGCCAAGGCATCTGGGTCTCGTCCGGTACTTGTGTCTCGTCTAGAGGAAGAGTCTCGTCCGTTGCCTCGTCCCGAACCTGTGTCTAGTCCGCTAGTGGTGTCTCGTCCGGTACCAGTGTCTCGTCTATAGGAAGAGTCTCGTCCGTTGCCTCGTCCCGAACCTGTGTCTAGTCCGCTGGTGGTGTCTCGTCCGGTATCTGTGTCTCGTCCACTGTCCACCCCAGGTACAGTACAGGTACCTCTGCTGCCCCCTAGTACAGGTAGACCTCAGCCCTCACACTAACCACAGGAACCGTCCACATGACCACCATCACGCACTATTCCACTCTCCTCCCCTTCCTCCCACTTGGATCACCATCCGTTCCCTCCTGCGTCACCAACACTCAGCCAGGCTCGGGCCAGGCCAGCTCTCGCGAGAGCCATCGGCTGCAGGGACAAATCCCACCCAAAGCCCTTGTCAAAGTGAAGCAGAATCTTTGCTACCTCTGCTCGCCTCCTGCTGCCGTCGCTGATGGCTTTATTCCTGCTCTGGACGACACCCTCATGATTCTACTGCTGCTACTACTGCTGCTGTGTCTGTCTGCCTGTCTATCTCTGCTGCTTCTCTTTGATGATGGTCTGTTGTCCTTTTCTGTCTCAGTTGGTACTGTTGGCGCTTTGTTTTTCTGTTTGTCTGTTGCCTTGCCTGTTGTTGCTGCTGTTGTGCCTCTGTTCCCACTGTTGTCTTTACTGTTGTTGCTGCTGCTTTGCCTCTGCTCCTACTATTGTTTTACAGTGATGGAGCTTCTATCTTACCCCCCCCCAGCGCCAACTGTTTCTGAATTCACTGTTAGTGGGGCAGTGATCCTGTTGTACGTCTGCTGTTACTGCCGACTTCACTGTTCCTGCCACTGTTTAACATCTGTTCCTCTTCACTGTTGAGGGCCTGCATTTTACTGCCACTTCTACTGTCATTCTCAGTGCTGCTGCTACAAGCGTCACCTTTCACTAACATCTTGTTTCACTCCTACAACATACAGCTTTTCTTGTAGCTATTCTTTATTTCATTTGAGAAGGCATAGGTAAACTGAAGTCCTGATGAAGGCTATCTCATTATATATATATATATATATATATATATATATATATATATATCCTAACCAAGCCAGGTACCCAGTTCATCAACTAACCCCAGGGAGAGGATAAACAGTTGGGTTGACTGTTGACCGACAGCCAAAACCTGTATTCAAACATAAGCGCTCGACCCCGGCGGCCCGTGGGTGTGCCACGGCCAGCAATTCTAACCTCGCTACGCCACCGCCTCCTGTTTTCTGCATATACCTCTACTCCAACAGATTCATTCCCCTTTATCTTCTCTATTTCACCATGCAACACCCATCTGGGCCACTCGAACCATACTCCAGCGTATGACATCCTCCTCCGGCTTTGGCCTCGCAAAAGTTAGCCTCGGGAGTGACAGACTGGAGCCTCATGGAATATTCAACCCGAAGCGTCTAAATCTCCCATAGTTTCTTCGTCCACCCAGAGGAACAGGAATATCTCGAAGGGCAAGGCGACCTCTCGAAGCATTGAAGAAGAATTGGATTTAGATTGGAGTGGTCTATCTCGGGGTGGATCAGAAACCAGAGCCGTGGGGGCTTTTGTTTACCAGACCGCTGGTGGCCGGTGTTCCAGCGACTCCAGTCTTAACTTATGTATGGGCCACTGGATGGAAAAATATGTTACCTTTGAGGTGTCTTAAAATGCCACTTCCTAGAATAGGCTCGGTCGAGAGTTGGTTCATCATTTCACATAAGGTTGCTCTATACCTCTAACATTGAGAATAAATACCAAAACGATGATAAAAACGTTCATATTGATGCTACGGATATCCATGGGGCTGGATTTTGCTCAGGTTGGTAATTGCCTTTAAGGTAAAGTATTGGGCAAAGTGAATGAGATTTAAACGTGTGGTGATACTGGGATGTTGTGGTGACTTTTAGACGCAGAGAGATGTTCAGATTTGCGAATTTTTGACGTTAAATTTTTTTTTTTTTTTTAATATGTGGAGACTGAAATCTATACATTATAATATATTATAATCTTCAGCAAATATGCTCGAATCTCTCTTTCTCTCACACTCTTAGTCTGTTCCTTATACACGGTCACAATTTTGAAACCACAATCTCTAAACGTTTTCTTTTTTTTTTAATTTTGCAAAAGAAGGAACAGAGAATTGGGCCAGGTGAGGGTATTCCCTCAAAGGCCCAGTCCTCTGTTCTTAACGCTACCTCGCTAATGCGGGAAATGGCGAATAGTTTGAAAGAAAAGAATCTCTAAACTCGAGGTCCAGAGACAACTTTGTGTGGGAAGTAGCATGGATTATATGGCCACGGCCTCAGGTCCATTTTGAGGCCACCAGAGGCCGCTTTTCAAAAACCAGAAAGTAACCCTGGGTCAACAAGGGTTGATGATACCAAAGAGCTTTTAGTACCTAACGCAGCGTTGCTAATGTGTCTGAGGAAGATGTAGGGAAGACCTGGAGAGGACCTGCGGAAGACCTAAGAAGAAAATGAACACGATGCGAGGAGGATCTGGGAAAGATCTAGGGAAGACTTAGGGAAGATCTCGGGGGGGAATTTAGGAAAGTGTTCGGGAAGACCTGGGCAGGAACTCGGGAAAGATTTGGGGAACACCTGGTGAACTCGGGAAGATCTGGAGAGGATCTACATAAGACTTGAGATAGACCTTGGGAAGTTCTGTTTGCGTCCGTTGGTTTGTTACCTCTGTACGGCCGACTCGTAGCACCTACCTAGAGTCCGCAGATTTTGACTGTAAGCACTGCAGAATCTGAACAAAGTTTTGAGCCACTGCAACTTGGCCACGACGACCGTTTTAGGGCCAACAAAGGCAGTGCCTGGTACCGTTACAGTATAATACTGATCAAGGAGTGTGATGTTCTTTCACGAGGTTTCTTCCATATTCCCTCTGTACACACGTTGTCTACACCTTTCCCTACTCAAAGTTTTCTTGCATTTACCTTTGACGGCTTCATATGCCCTGGTGTGACCCATCGGCAGCAGGTCACCCCCTGTATACCAAATTGGTTCTGTTCACTATCTTGTGTACGTCTCGCATCCACCTTCAGATTTAGTCCCCGACCTATAAGAGCATTTTCCACTGTGCCTTTCCATCTCCAACTCGTTCTTTCCCTTTCTGTCCCCTTCTAACACTTATGCTCTCTTGGTCAACCTTTCCTTGTTCCTCCTTTCCACATGTCCAAACCATTTCAGCACACCCTCTTCAGCTATCTCAACCGGACTCCTTACTACCTTACCTGTACCCAATTGTTTTTTACTCGACCAACTCTCCTCACACCACATACGCACATACAATCACTCCATGGAAGGGAGAGGAGTGACCTGATTACAGCCGTCAACTTTTTGAATCAACTTGACGTAGATAGCGAAGGAGGTCTACAGCTGATGCAGGAACTGGAGAGCCAGAGGCCATAACATAAAGGAAATGGTAAACGAGGACAGCAATGAAGAAGCTTAAAAGATTGTTATGATGATGGTCGGGAGATGGGGGCCCACGAATGTAAACCTTAGGACCCCGGATGTAATACGGGCTCGGGGGATCCTAAGGGGCTGGTCGGGGCCCTACGTCCAACGCGATCCATGTGGACCTTACAGGTTAGCCAGGATCCCGGATATAACCCGGGGTCACAAAAGGTGGCCTGGACCCAGGATGTGGGCCATAATGGCGCGAAAGGATAGGAAATCCTCCCTGAACGTTTGTTTACCTTTGAGGGAAGGAAGGAGGGAGTTTCCCCTGCACACTCCAGGGTTTACAGTGCTATCACTCTAGCCGGTGGTGTGGTGTGGTAGTGAGGTGGTGTGTTAGTGGTGTGATGGTGGTGATGTGATGGTGATAATAATGACAGTGATTATCAAATGGTTTATTGAGTCGATTCCAGTAGAGGGTTAGAAACATAAATAGAAAATACAGAGAGTAGGGCTGTGGTCGAGGTGATCCTGACTTGTCTATACACAAACACGGGGTTAAGGGTTCACCGATTACTGGTGACTTTCACAATGGCTGGGACGGGGATTTTCTTGCTGACGGTCTGTGCACGCGTGGATGGCCGCACTGCGGTTGTCAGTACCGAAATGCAACAAGAGGACGAGGGATCACAGGTGGCAGGAAGCGACGGTGGCGCGGATGGCGGAGTAGGTTCTTCTAGGTGTCCCAGTCTTCAGTGACAGAAAAAAAGGTAAGAAAAGGAAAGGAGTAATTACTCAGGGGCGCCGCATGTGTTTGTAGACCTGACTCTTACAGGAAGAAAGGTCACATGAAGAGGGAAAGACGGAGGAGCATTTAACAGCTGAGCTGTTCGAGGGAAGAAGGAGGTATCATAACGGCCAATCCTCAAGTGGTCGGTCTCTACACAAAAACTATGGGAAGCAACAGCCGGAACGCGTGCCATGGGAGGCCCAGAGTGCTACGCGCCTTCTGATGGATGGCACAAGAGGAGCCGACGATGATATTCCACGTTCTTTTCTGCAACTCCTCTAGTAGCCTCACACTGCGTAATGACCGAGAAGGAAGTCCAATCTGGGAAGGCGTAGGTTAGTTCAAGACGAATGGAAATCATGTGGATGGTTACCAGTACAGGAGCAGGGAGTCCAAAGTGTTTCGAGTCTACAAAGTATACAAAGGCGATAGCTTGAAGATTTGGTGATGGCGCTGATGTGTTCTTTCCAGCTCTAGTTTATCGTCCAGAGTGATCATCGAGGGAAGCTTGCTGGACTGAACAACCTGGAGGGGACTGGGGCCTAGTGAGATATTAAGGGATGGGGAAGGATTGGATTGGTGGATTGAGCAAGCAGGAGGGGACTGGGGCTGAATGAGACAGTACAGGGTGGAACAGGGTTGAAAGCACTTCCGTGAATATGGACTTTTTTTGTTTGATGGTGACGCTGTTGACGAAGGCTGTTTAGAGTGCTCGAGAGGACGATGAAGTTGGTAGAGGTTTTGCCCACGCTAACACTAATGGCAATATAGTCGATGTGCTTCTGTCGAGGCAGATGTATCCCCCCAGAGCATCATCTGTAAGGATGAAGAAACACAAGGGACCCATCTTGAGGACACCACAAGTAGTCAACGAGTTTGAGAGCCACGGAGGTCTTGTGTCTCTCGAGGTTGCAATGGATCATGTTTAGGAAGTTGGAGAAACAGTGGGCTGTCGAGGAGGAGCTCTTCCTACTGCCACCCTGCTGGGGATCTTTGCAACTTGCCGTGTCTGTGTAAAACCCAGTGATGTACAAAACTTTCTCAGGGTGTGCAGTGGATCGGAGTGGTGATGGTAGTGTGGTGGTGATGGGTACGGCAGCCAATCGCCAACTTCACTGCAGGTTTCTCTCTTTCTCTCTTCCTCGTTCCTCTTCTCCCTCTCCCTCATTCTACTATCTTTGCTTCACTGTCCCTTTCCCTCGTCCTCCTTGTAGCTATTCCTATCATCCTCTTTTCGTCTTTCTCTGACTCGCATTTTTCCGTACTCTCATTCCTTCCTCACTTTGTCACTCGTCCTTGACCTGACTTTATTCTCTCCATTCCCCTTTTAATTCCACTCCTCTCCCTCCCCACTTCTCTCTCTCTCTCTCTCTCTCTCTCTCTCTCTCTCTCCCCTCAAGCAATAACAAATCTCCCTCAATTTTCCTTCGTCACAACATTATAGTTCAGATCTAGACAACAAAACATCCTGTCTCTGCTCAGTCCCGAAAGCCATTTTACCCTCGTAACTCATTTACACGCCAGGTGGTAAAAAACAAAACCTTATTTACATTATTTCAATAATTCGTGATTAAGCGGAAATGTCTCTCCACCCCCAGCCCCACAGCTGGTTCACTAAGATTACGACGAACCAGGAAAGAGGCTTCGAAACAGATAGGTACACCAGTTCCAATTGGAACGGGCGATCGAGATAGTATCACCAGCGAGATTATTCAGGTTCAACTCTTTTTTGCTTCGGTTTTGGGGGACAGCTTATGGTGGATAAGTTTGAAAATCATTTAGTTGGTTTTATATATATATATATATGTATGAACTCACGGGAAAACCAGTCAAATGTTGGTTGATAATATATATATATATATATATATATTACAGGACCCCTTTCCGAAAGGGTTTTGCTGTTAACCTATGAACCCTTTCACCAGGGGCTCCCTCACCTCCAAGGCTGCGTTGCATTCAGTAGCAGGGTTAGGATGGACACCTTTGAAGTGAGAAATGCCTTTAAGAGACCGTACTCTGTTTCATCAACTGACGATGGTAAAGCCACGCCCAAAGGAAAACTAAGCAGGCGGATATATATATATATATATATATATGTATATATATATATATATATATATATATATATATATATATTGTACGGATTTTGACATCATAGATCAATGCTTCCCTTCATAGCGTATCAGGGAGATTTTAACATTACTTTAGAAAGCTTTAACCTTTGACCTCTCGCTCGGATACTGTGGGACCATAAATGGAATACATTGGCTGAATAAACAGAGGATAGTCGTTAGATAATGCAACGCGTGCTGAATAAATCGATTGCACTTGTTGAATATATTAAGTACACCCAGTGAGTAAACTGACTAAACTTATTATATCGACTAAAGTCGATGAATAAGTCGGCTACACTCACTGAATAAGTTGACTATACTTACTTACTAAATCGGCTACGTTCGTTGAGTAAATCAAGTACACTCAACGAGTAAATCGACTGTACTCTCTTAATGATACACTCGTAGAATAAAATAAAGTACAATCGCTGAATAAATCGACCACACTCGCTGGATAATCGAATACACTCACTGTGTAAATCGACTTCACTTACAGAATAAATTGACTCTCCCTGTTAAAGGGAGCGAGGGAAAGGAACGAAGAATAATGAAGGGGAAAAGGTGAGGGATAGAAAGGGGGAAAAAAAACCCACATTAATGACGAGGTTCTTCTTTGAATGGACACCATGTCTCTCTCTCTCTCAGTCGCCTGGAGTTTAACGAGGATTGCCAGATGAGTGATTAGAACGAGGGATAAATGACAGGCGAGATGAGGAGTACGGGAGTGGTGGGTGCATGGGAAGGACAAATACCAGGAAATCTGAGGGTCAGTGACGAGGCTGTCAGCCAGGGGATAGAGAGATGGTGTTGATGAGGCGAGGAGAGTCAAGCAGAAGGTACCTCAACACTCCACCTCGCCCTCCGGCACAACAATAATTCGAAGGGAATACAAGAAAGCGTGAATTGCACTATCAGAAGGAATCTAAAACTTGTTTAAGTATATTCTAAGCAAGAGGCTCAAATCTTAAAAAAAGAAATTTTAAAACCGAGTATTAACAAGGAATTTGAAGTACGCTCTATCACTGATGACTGAAATATATCACCCAGTTTAAGGCTTGTGATGGTCCAACCCACACTGATAACATATGGGTTGTGATGGTCCAACCCACACTGATAACATATGGGTTGTGGATTATCCTCACATTCGACATCACCTTCAGTCTCTGGGTGTTGGTTCTCTCTATCTGACGGTCGAGAATTTTTGTCCCGCCGTAAAGTGTTGCCCAAATCATTTACCGTTTTGAAGAGTTTTGTGAAATTCCTCAGAGACTTAGTCTCATCTTTACGGAAAATGGATTTAGATCTGGCAATTAACACACAAACACACGCAAGTATGAACAAATAATTATCTCTCTCTCTCTCTCTATATATATATACATATCTTTTCATACCATTCTCCATCTCCCGCATTAGCGAGGTTGCGTTAAGAACAGAGGACTGGACCTTTGAGGGAATATCCTCACCTGGCCCCCTTCTCTGTCCCTCCTTTTGGAAAATTAAAAAAAAACCGAGAGGGGAGGATTTCCAGCCCCTCGCTCCCTCCCCTTTTAGTCGCCTTCTACGACACGCAGGGAATACGTGGGAAGTATTCTTTCTCTCCTATCCCCAGGGATAAATACATATATACATTATATATATATATATATATATATATATATATATATATATATATATATATATATATATATATATATATATATATATATGAACATGGGATGCAACATTTCACAATGCTAATTAGCTGTATGCAGGTATAACAAGAGATTATCATAAGATTAACTGTCATTAAGCTAATTATCAAATTATGTTTTTTGTTGTACACACCTAACCAAACATATAGCTTCGAGTGCACACAGGTTTCAGGGCATCATACATGACAGTGAGAGATGTGGGCAAATAAGGCCAATGTTCGTTTGTTCCCAACGCAATCTCGATATGGCGGAAGAAGCAATTAGTCATTAGACACAGACACACAACACACACACACACACACACACACAGACGTACACACACACACAGACGTACACACACACAGACACAAAAGTACAGACACACTCACACACAGACAGACACAAAAGTACACACACACACAGGCACAGATATAGACGTACACACACACACACAAACACACACACACACATAATCGTGCACTGACTTCAACCGGAAGTTCTACACTGACGCTAATCTAACAAAGAAAGACAAAATAATTATTTTCAACATCTAAGAGCCGCGGGCAGAGACTTGTATATTTCCGCGTCCGTGGCTTTTGGTACTTGGCAACCTATGTACTATAAAAAAATAGAGGGGGAGAGGCGAGGTTGTGAGTTATGGATATTGTTAACTTTCCGAGTTTTAAAGTCAAGTTTTCAAGTGGTTCGGGTACTCTGAACAAAGACTGCTTTGCAAAAGAGAAAAAAGAAAAATAGACCAAACTGAAACATTTATCTGTATCTACAAGTTTGAATTAAATCGGCAACTTGGCTTTAATCATCATGATGTAGCGTCTTGATACGAGTGTCGCAATTCGTCCTGTGTGTCTTGCTCACGTACGTACGTGTTGGTGTTATTCTACCGCCACAGTGGCTCCAGGAGCAACTGAGGCTGAAGCCCGAGGCGACTGCCGTGCGTCTCCGGGTGGGACACAGGCCACTGAAGGATCCCAAACCAAGGGAGAAAAGGGGTAGATAGATAAATAGACAGATAGGTAGGTGAATAGATAGATATATAGATAGGTAGATAGACAGCTATGGAGAGAGAGAGAGAGAGAGAGAGAGAGAGAGAGAGAGAGAGAGAGAGAGAGAGAGAGAGAGAGAGAGAGAGAGAGAGAGAGAGAGAGAGAATAACAATGCCAGATTGGGGAAAAAGGGGGAAGTAAGAGACTCTCTCACATGTTCCCGTGACGTCACCATCACATGACCTTTGACCTACTTTCCTCCCTACCGGCTGGCCTGCCTCCCCTGACATAATCCCCTGAAGTAATTAACTCGTATATACATATAATGAATTATCGTTATACGCAGCTGCTGCCTCTCTTTCCTGGCAATACAGACCCAGGCCGCAGGTTATTGCATTAAATGTATGACTACGTTTTTATCAGTATATATATATATATATATATATATATATATATATATATATATATATATATATATATATATATATATATTCATAGTTACTGTGATGAAATGATTTTCACCACATTTTCTTTTACTTTTAGAATTCCTTGCCAACTTTTTACCACAATTTCAGTTTCGTGGACCAGATTATGGTCACAAGATGTATCGTCTTAAGCCTTATTCATAATCGGTCCATAAAATATTTTTTTTGGGTCGCTTTACTGCTACGTCGTATGATGTAGTATTCACCTCGAATGAATAAACTGAATACACTTCACAGCAGGTGAATATGATTATGTAAAACCTTACAAGCAAAATCGCGTATATACAAACACACACACACACACACATTGATATACGGAAAATTAGACAAAAAATGTATCTATACAGTGTTATATAAAACAAAGGGATTGCCCGTTGACTATGTCTTCAAAAACGGATGCTGTTTAGTTCATCTGAATTGGGAGCCCTGTGATTCAAACATGGCAGTCGTATGGGGCTTCATATATAACTCGATTCACCATCAAAAATACGTCCTTTTGGGCTGATGGGGCTGGAGGGATGTATGCTGTGCTTGGCAACACTGAGCCTCCACAGTAATGATACGACAGGGGATAAAAACTTGCAGTGTTGCCATACGAACCTGGATACATCTTGGCCTAGCGTATGGATCATCTAAGTAGGCCTATGTTGAGTTTTTTGTTGTTGGTGTTGACTTATTAGCTAAAAGGGCCTCTTGTGTCAATACAGAAACGTGCCCACGTCTTTCAAACTTCCGAAAATCACAGCCAAATCAACTCATTTCTCCTCGGAATATACATATGGGTTCAGCCTCCTTCTAATGCCCAGATAACATGAACATTTCCATTATAATTCGTCCATATACGTGCGTTCTTAATACCTCTAATGGTGCTTAACCACCGAGATCTA
Source organism: Panulirus ornatus (assembly GCF_036320965.1). Classification (NCBI taxonomy): domain Eukaryota; kingdom Metazoa; phylum Arthropoda; class Malacostraca; order Decapoda; family Palinuridae; genus Panulirus; species Panulirus ornatus. The sequence continues at coordinate 18,177,830 of NC_092271.1, read as the reverse complement.
CCACTGTTGGCAAATACTAGACGAACGGAGAGAAAACATTAGGAAGAGGAAGAAAGAACAGGACTGGAGTAACGTAGCAGATTTCTCCCCCCAAAACACGGTGGAAAAATTCCCTAACCCGCCAATAACCCAAGGGGGGAAAAGGAGGGGAAGGGGGCGTCCCTGCCTCCAGAAGCGACGACCCCGCTCGAAATTCCCCTAAACGCGGGAAATCTCCACGAAGCCAGGTAAACACAGAGGGATGGGCCGGGGAGGTGGAGGGCGGGATGGGAATGAGGGAGAGTAAACAAGAAGGGGGAGAGAAAGGGCGGGGAGTGGAAGGAGAGGAGTGGAAGGAGTCGGGGGAGGGGGATGATGATGGGAGAGGAGGAAGGAGCTTCAGCCTGTGGGGAGAGGGGAAAAAAAAAGAATGAGGAGGGTCAGGGCAGGGGAGAAAAGGTCACTGATGAAGGGCGGCTGGCAGGGGAGGGCCTGGAGGCTCCAGAGGACGGCGGGGAATGTAGCTTGAGAGAGAGAGAGAGAGAGAGAGAGAGAGAGAGAGAGAGAGAGAGAGAGAGAGAGAGAGAGAGAGAGAGAGAGAGAGAGAATCTGAATATCAAAGAGCAGAGAGAGAACACATTGAAAGATAAGTGGATGGTAGGTAGGTAGCGGTCAGGTGGAAGCAGGTAAGTGGATGGTAGGTAGGTAGGTAGGGTCAGGGCAGGGGAGAAAAGGTCACTGATGAAGGGCGGCTGGCAGGGGAGGGCCTGGAGGCTCCAGAGGACGGCGGGGAATGTAGCTTGAGAGAGAGAGAGAGAGAGAGAGAGAGAGAGAGAGAGAGAGAGAGAGAGAGAGAGAGAGAGAGAGAGAATCTGAATATCAAAGAGCAGAGAGAGAACACATTGAAAGATAAGTGGATGGTAGGTAGGTAGTGGTCAGCTGGAAGCAGGTAAGTGGATGGTAGGTAGGTAGGTAGTGGTCAGGTGGAAGCAGGTAAGTGGAAGGTAGTTAGGTAGTGGTCAGGTGGAAGCAGGTAAGTGGGGTGGTGGTTGGTGACGGTGGCCAGGAGGTGACAGGTAGTGTGGTTCGTGTGGTGGCCTGTATGACCGTGAGGAAGGCCAGAGAGCAGGAGACCTGATGGTCTAGGACGAGGTTATGATGATGGAGACGGGACTGTAGAGCAGCAGACGCCTCCACTCACTCACTCCGTCTCCTAGGCCGGCAGGATAATATGATGGAAAACGGAGTAGTGCAGAGGACAATACACTGACATAGGAGTGACTATACTGATATGGTGAAGATGAACAGAAAATGTACATTTTAATCTCATTACAGCCGCCGTGTACTCGGGGAAAGAGGGACTTTAGTCACTATAAGGCGGAAACTAAGATACAGTACGTATATATAATACAGTCTCGAATACCCGGATCAAGAACCCGTATGTACGTTTAATGTTCAGTGATAAGCAGTATCATTAAAGTCACCGTCTGGCCTTGTTTCTAATCTATTCTTTATCTACGGTTTGAAGTCTGATGACAGAATTTATTACAAAGTTTCATGAAAGTTTTGCCGAGGAATATTTTGATCACATTTGTATCAAATCTCTCTCCTTTAGAATTCGTGACGTACGTTGTAATCAGTATCTATGTGGCGTGAAAGGAATTCATCATGTACTTATAGATATTCATTAGAATATCATATCGTCCATTTCATCTCAGAGTCTTCACTATTTTTTCGTTAGAAAGATGGAAAATTGAATTAGCTTCACTATTCTCAATCCACAAGACATATTCCTCAGTGGAGAAACTGGTACTTTCTTGCTCCTTTTTGTATTCAAGTCTATCTTACTAATGATAAAGTTTGATGACGAGATCTGAATAGCTTACTAGAAATGTAGCATTATTAAGGATACGTCAAGAGCTGATATTATGATCTGCGATTTCGTAGCTTTTATGTATAGCTTTGGAACCAAACATCGTTTTGGCTATAATTTTCACTATTTTAGCGTTTCATTCCTCATTTCAGGTCATTGACGATCGTCTCTTCAACGCCGTTCTCTTGTTCCGTTACACATTCCTGTAACAAAGATGCACAACTCTTCATTTGTCTACGATGATTGTTCATCTGTCATGCCGCTGAACACTGCATCACCTTATTTTCAAACTCTCTTTGTAATCATCAACAAATCTTTTTGTTTCAGTTAGTTTCGTAATTTCGGGTCGTCGGCAGATTTTGAGATTTTGGTCGTGGGTGGTTTTTATTTCCAGATCGCTGGTACAAATGGGAAGTGGACGGATCCTAGAAAGTAAAATCTCATTTATGGTACCTCGCTTATCACTTGGAATCAACAGTATCACTCTCTTTGTAGAGTTCCAATTTTGTTCCTAATCATTTTTCTCACATCTTTAACTAAAATCAATCATGGGTCGATTACCTGACGAGGCAGAGTTTTCCGATCCTTTCTTGTGCAAATCTGTGTTGCATTTGAGAACCTCTGGTCATCACTTACATTTCCTTGATCTTTGTAGCCATGTTGAATATCTTGGTGATCCAGAATGATATATGTTGGCCCACTCCTTCCAGTATTCTAAGAGACGTCTCCTCAGAACCAGTTGATTTATTCGGTTTTAATTCATCTTAATATCTAAGTGTTGGTGGTTAGGAATTGACAGGTAGTGGGTGGTTGTGATAGTAATAGTGGAAGGGAAGTGGCAGGTAGTAAGGTAGTGGTTGATGGTGATAGTATTAGCGGTGGTGGAAGTAGCTAGGAAGTGGCAGGTATAGGTGGATACGGTAGTGGTGGTGATGGGTGGCTGTGGCCAAAATTATTATGAAATATTCACGAGTTTCCATATTTGGGTGGAGGCAGCGGCAGGGTTCGGAGAGAGGGAGGAAGTGAGGGAGCGAAGGAAGGCCCGGGCACCTGAGACCCTCCCTCCCTCCACTGCACTTTGGTGGAACCACCACTTCCGTAACACACACACACACACACACACACGCTCTCTCTCTCTCTCTCTCTCTCTCTCTCTCTCTCTCTCTCTCTCTCTCTCTCTCGTCAACTTCTCCTGCTGAGGGCGAGGCTTCCCACCCGCCTCACCTCACCAATGCACGACCGCCATTAACAGTTGTTGTCCACATCCTGGGGACGTGCCTCCCCGAGCCTGTGCATTAATAATGAAGACGCCGGTAATGAGGAGAACCTGCAACGCAAACGAGCAAAAAAAAAAAAAAAAAAAAAAAAAAAAAAGGGAAAAATAACTAAGTTGTTATCTGCGGAGGAACATGACGACGCTTTGGTCACGAACCACTTCAACTTGCCGTGTAAAAGCTGAGAAAATACGTTCCTCTTTTTCATTATTCATGTTGTAAGAAATTCATTTCCTCTCATGCTTTTACAAACTCGAGGTTTATACAGCATTTAATCCGATTTTCAGCCGGACCGACTTTGTTGCGTGGTCTGTGTCACAAAGTAAGAGTCTCTGTAAAGGACGGACCCGGCCCATAGGAGGGTTAAGTGTGTATGGGGCTGGAGGACCATGGGCTATCCGGAGGAGGTAGGGTAGAAGGACGGGTATAGGCCACAGGTTATAGGGGTCAATAGAAGTGCCACTACGCGGGCTGAAAACAAGGACGATACATCATCAGTATCACGGAACACACCTAATAGACATATTTCAACAATAACACCAACACCAGCAATGATACATCATCTCCAACACAAGGAAGAGCCCCTCTACTCCAACACAAGGAAGAGCACCTCTACTCCAACACAAGGAAGAGCACCTCTACTCCAACACAAGGAAGAGCACCTCTACTCCAACACAAGGAAGAGCACCTCTTCTCCAGCAAAGAAGCGAAAAACTTCCCACTGTAACGACAATTGAAAAAAAGAAAACAATAAAAGACCTAATGTCAACACCCACTCATGTCATCCACTTCCGCCATCTTCCTACCATTCTCTCGTTTGATCACCACCGCTTGGCTGTTCATCATCCAAGTATTTAACATTGTTGATAACCCAACTTTCTAATGACGTTTCCAATGGCCGTTCCTATACCATCAGCAACCAGCAACACAACAAAAGTTGACCTATAGCCTGCTGGTAGACCCCCTTCGTCGCTCCTCAATGACCAGGTGGGCTACTGCACCAATGCTTTCATTAACCTTGGCTGGTGAGCTACTGTATTATTTGTACACAAGATGAAATGGATAAAAGATATTGTCGGCTTCACTTCTGACCAAAAGACAATCTTGTCATGCGTGAGGGTGAGGGAGTGAGCGTCGGTCGGTCGTGAGGACCATTTTACTGCCACTTTTTCTTACAGTCGGCCGCGTAAATGGCCATTCGGACCTTTTATGTGATGTGTCAGACCACAGAATACTTACGACGTCGGCGAAAACATAAGTGTTTATACGATTTCTATCTCCTTCTAAAGGTACATGTTAATGCGCACTTATAAGTGTGTGAGATTTGTCTGGTTATTTGCTGTAGGAGCCGAATGTTTTGGTATAATTATGAATGCCTGTACTGGTTTAACTACACCGTCTCCGTGTGGATCGTGAGTTGCTAGTGTCTTGTACTTTGTTTCTGTGATTATGTGTGTGTCGTGAAAAAGAAATGTGTATATAACCATTACCCTTTCATTCATGTACCTCGACATACCTCAGCTCCTGAAGACATTTACCTCACACTCCCCTCCTCTTCCCAAGCAACCCCAAACCCCCATCAACCATTCTCATCCCCTACCAACCCTCCACTTAACCCCATCAACTTTCCTGAACCTCCACTAACCTTCCACTTATCCCCACCAACCATCTCAACCCCCAACAACCATCACTATATCCCTACCAACCATTCCCAACTCTCACTAACCTTCCCCATAACCCCACCAACTATCCCCAGCCACCCCGCCAAGCTTCTCAGTATCCCCCCCAACCCCCAGCAAGTCTGACCCTCTCCCACAAGGCACATCCTGGTGGCGGGGAAGAGCGTGTCACCAAGTCAGGTGAGTGATGATGGGGCCACATGACCCTGAGACTAGCGCCTCTCACTTCCTCCACTCTTCCTCACCCTCACCTACCTCCCTCCCCCACGCTACACACACACACACACGAGACTCACCTCTCCTCTCCCCATCGTCTCCTCTCCAAACACACGACTCAAAGCTCTTGCTCTACAGCCTTGTTTCTATCCCTGGCACAGCCGCGTCGGGCTACGTCCTTCGTGCAGCTGCACAGTACCCAGCTGCCTCAGCCCGGAAGGTACGTACTGCTTTAAGAACGCTGGTGAGGATTACTGCTCAGTGTTTTCACTTATCACATCTCAGAGATCTGTTTCCATGTTTCTCTTTTTGGTTTTTAAGCTAGGCCTCATCTATGTTCCTAATTTGCGCGTTTTGTACATTTTGTGGAATTATGGTCCCGTTCCGTTGAAGGTCTGTATCAGTGGTCCGTCTTTTTTTGTGTGTGTGGTCTTGTAACTCCGACTGCAGTGGTGGTCCATGGTTCTCACCCGTGGTCCTCTCCCAAAGCTGTCGCTTGTGGTCTTCATCCATGACCTGTGGTCCGCATGTGTGTTTCCCCACCCGTGGTTTATATCCGTTGTCTTCAGCTATGATTGTCAGCCCGCGGACCATACCGGTTACCCTTACCTACGGACCACACACCTGAGGCCCTCACAACTGGTCCCCTAACTCGTGGTCTTACTGTTCAGTTCAAACACATGTGGTCCTCCTGTATGGTCTACATGTACCCATGGATCTCATACATGGTCTACACATATGTAGTCTTCAATCATGGTTCCACACCATGGTCTTTACTCATGGACCTATCCCATGGGAGTGGTTCTCATCAGTCGTGGCACTCATTCATGGGCCCAATTTCCGGTCCTGTTAATTGTCTAGTTCTTTGCCACGAAAACAAGCAGTTAAGACTATCAGTAACCTCCATGTCTTAGATTGTGAAAACATCGAAAATTATTTGACTTGACAAGTTTACCTTCATGGAATCATACTAATGTAATTTCTTCATGTAATTCTATGATTTACTTAAGGTTTTGAGAGTTGGTTCTTATGTACTGTTTACTTTTTTACCCTTTAATTGAAATATGAACAATAAGAATACCTTCATTCATATCATTTCAACTATTCAGACACTACAGATGATGTATTATCCATAACTTTACTTTAAACTTTAAACAGTTTTCTCTGCATCATCACAATGTCCAGCACACGAGCTTTCGTTTCCCTACCTAGTTTCGACAAGTTCCCGCCAACCATATGTTGTACAATGATCTATATGGAAAAAAAAAAGATATATGCATGCATCGGTCCTCACGTTCAAACAAGCTCTTTCACGCAATCGTACAAGGCAAGGGTTATATGTAGTAGGCAAGGGAGGAAACCCGTACGCATCAAGACTTTTTCGTACCATTCCCATATTATCAATTTCTCTCTTATAGACTTCCAGTAGTGATAATGATGCGAATCTTTACAACAGTTGCTCATGTGGTGAAACGTTATACGCTTATTGACAAAAGGGGGGGGAAAAAAAAAGGCCAGAGGAGTGTGTACACTTTTAGCGTAGTTACTGTTCTAATGAGATCCATTTTCTTTTGTTTCTGATAAGCAACGTTAGAGGGCGATACTACTCTCGTTCATCGCCAGCCACCACCGCTAGGTGTAAGGATGGCCGTCTTGGGTAGTGTTGGATCCCCCATAGTAAGAGTTAGTGCCTTCAACCCACAGATGGCGCTGGCTTTCGCGCTCCTGGCGTCTGCTGGTAATCTTATAAGACCTACCCTTAAGGAAATCAAACTAGAATAACATAGAGAGTCTTCCAGTATGCAGTTCTTTGGCAATGATAGACGATGATGGGTCGATGTCTTCGTATGAAACGGAAAAAGACATTTAGTGAACTTGGGACGAGCCATTTAGCGTTTCATATAGACAGATGCAACACGATGGAAGTGAAGGATTAAGGTGAACACACAAGAACAAAATGTTACCTGCTGCGGGCTGACATTACCTCGCATAAATCAATCTGAACTGTTGTGATGGGTCATTTCCTATCTTGAAATGCGAGAGTTACGAACGAACGCCTCCGGCACCACAGTGGCGCTCTGCTCATCTAAACACATCCATCTTGTGGCCGCCTGGTCTCTCCCCTCTAGTATACGAGAGAGAGAGAGAGAGAGAGAGAGAGAGAGAGAGAGAGAGAGAGAGAGAGAGAGACTGTATACCCAGAATAAAAAAAAAAGACAATAGTACTCGCTTCTATTCGGCAATCTATCGCACTGACGTCTATCTACCAGACCCGAACCATGGGAGTGACCTATGACCTGCCGAGTTATCCCATCAACATCATCACATCATTATCACCTAATGTAAGACTCACAACCACCCTACCAAGTTATCCCAGACGGAACATTAACTTTGACTTATCATCTTGGAGGGGAGAGGGTCGTACTGACGAGGCGCACCTGATGGCCCAACTGAACTCAGGCAATCAGACCAGCTCACCCAATCAGAAATCCTACCTACGTTTCACATACTCATCTCTGCCACCGGACCCCATGAAATGAGCCACAGAGATAAACTTGAAGTCATAGAAGGAAGATAAAGAGGAAATGACGGTTTAATACAATTTCGGTTATTTCATATTCATTCTATTGTGTCCTTATTTTCCATGTGACGTTGTCTTGTATACGTATCTTCGTTGTAGAGCGGGGTTGCTCTCTTTTCACACTACAACCTTCAGTGTACGTCTTTTCACACTACAACCTTCACTCGTTTCTCAATTACTTGTGTATTTATCTTATCTTATTTTTTTTCTATCTTATCGTTCTTATTCACTGAAGGACACAAAATCCAGCTTCCTGTGTCTCAGGTTGGCACTGTTCTCTGCCACCTTCTTTAACTCGCTGGCTATTTCATGTGAGGATTTATAGAGCCGATTGACATATTGATCGACCAGCCCAGCCCAGCCCTCACTACCAGAGTGTTGGTCGGGTGGTGTACCGACCAGCCCGCCAGCGAGTCGGTGGGAAGGTGTACCGACCATACTGGTCCTCCTCACCTGGTCGGGAGGGAGGTTTACCGACCAGCTCATCCCGGCCCCTCTCACTTGGTCGGTCGGTATAACGATCAACCCGTTTAGGTCGGTCGGGAGCTGTATCGACCAACCGAAGTCAGGAAAAGTTTTCAGCTTTCTCAAAAAAAAAGAAAAAAATGTCAAGTAACATGCAAGTATATCACACACACACACACACACACATATATATATATATATATATATATATATATATATATATATATATATATATATATCGTATACACATTTCTTTCAGATTTCAGAGTGTCGAGGCAAGCATTAAGTTTCAGGCCTGAATAAAATATGTTAAGGCTTTGGCCTCAACCATGCGCTGAATGAACTACACATCAGGCTTCAGAACTGAAGCAAGAACACCTGAAACATAATGCAAGTTCAGGATAACAGTAACCCATACCTCACCAGTGAACGTCTGAAACGTCACACAATCATACAACACTTCAGAGCTGTGCATGAAATTAGACTTATAACCCTGAACTCTTATTTACATACTTCAGTATCGAGATCTAGCATGGAAATGTATATAGTTTAGGTCATTACATTAAACCCTTCATTGATCTTTCCTTCGCCATCTTCAATTCTAAATTCATACTGGACGATGGTTGGGAATGTTAGATACTCTCATATTCACCTTGTGGGTCGCTCACGAGTGCAGTTCGTCGTTTCGAGACATTTCTTTGAGCGCTGGCCGCACAGAATGTGCTATATGCACCCTTAGTGGCCACTCAGAATTCCATTCAACTCGCTCTCCGCTCAAAGAGTACTACTATAAGTTACTGGCTACTCACAGTGCCATTTAAACTTTACGGCCACTCAGAGGGTATTTTAACTTCCTTGGCCACTCACGGGGCATTTTCTCTTGTTTACCACTCAGAGGGATAATAACCTCGCTGGCCACTCAGAGGAGATATTAGCTTGCTGGCCACTCGGAGAGAATATGCTTTCCTGTCCACTCACAGGGGATAATTTCCAGATGGCCACTCAAAGAGGATTTTCGCTGGCTGCTCAGATAGGATGTTTATTTTCTGCCTACTCACTTAAGTGTTTTAATTTCACGGCAACTCGAAAGGTATTTCCACTTACTGGTCACTCAAAAGGGATACAAGTCTCCTGGCCACTCAGAGAGGATATTATCTTGCTTCCCACTCAGAGAGGGTTTTTCCCCCCCCCGGGGCCAAAACCCCCCCAAAAACCCTTTTTTCCAATTGGGGGGTTTTAAGGAAAAAGGGGTTTTAAACTTCAGGTTTAAAACTAATGACCTGGTAATCAATAAAGATCCCTTTTTTTTTTTAAAAATTAAAAAAATTTTTTTTTTTCCCTTTTAAAAAAAAAAAAAAAAAAAAAAAACCTTTTTTAAAAAAAAAATTTTAAAAATTTTTTAAAAATTTTTTAAAAATAAAATTTAAAAAAAAAAAAAATTTTTTTTTAAAAAAAAAAAACCCCCCCCAAAAAGGGGAGGCCCCGGCCCCGGGCCCCCCGGCCCGGGAAAAAACCCCCAAAAAGGGTTTTGGGAAAAATTTGGCCCTTTTAAAAACCCCCCCAAAGAAAACCCCCCCCCCCGGGGGGCCCGGCCGGGGGGGTTTCCCAAAAAACCCCCCAAAAACCCCAAAAAACCCCGGGAAAATTTTTTAAAAAACCCCCCCCCCAAGGGGAAAAAACCCCCCCGGGACCCCCCCGGGGGGGGCCCCCAAAAAAACCCCCCCCCCAAAAAGGGGCCCCCCCCGGGTTCACCCCCCAGGGGGGCCCCCCCCCCCCCAAACCAACCTTCCCAATCCCAAAACCCCGAAAGGGTTTTTCCCGGGGGCCCCCCCCCGGGGGCCCCCCTCCGGGGGCCAAAAAAAAGGGCCCCCTTTTGGGGGCCAATAAAACCCCCCCCCCCCGGGGGGGGGGGGGGAAAAACCCCCCCAAAAAAAAACAACCCAATTTAAATTTAAAAATTTTTAAAAAATTTTTTAAAAAATTTTTTTTAATTTTTTCCCCCCGGGGGGGGGGCCCCCCCCAAAAAAACCCCGGGTTTGCCCCGGGCCCAAAGGGGGGTTTTCGGGGAAAGTTTTTTGGCCCAAAGGGGGAAAATTTAAAGGGGAAATTAAAAGGGGGGCCCCCTTTAAAAGGGGGGGTAACCCGAGGGAAGGGGGTTTTTAAAAAATAGGGGGGGGGGAAAAAAGGGGGGGTTGGGGGGGGTTTTGGGAGGCCCGGGGGGGGGTGGGGGGCCCGGGGGCGGGGGGGCCGGGGGTTTTGGGGGGGAAAAAAAAAAAGGGGGGTTTTTTGGGGGGGAAAGGCCCCGGGAAAGGGAAAGGGCCGGCAAGGGGGGAAAAAAGGGGGGGGAAAAAAAAAAAAAAGGGGGGAAAAGGAAAAAGGGGGGGTTTTCCCCGAACAGTTTAAAAAAGGGGGGAGGGGCCCCCCGGAAAAGGGGCCCCCCCGGGAAAATTGGGGCCAAAACAAAGGTTTTTTTAAAAAAAAAGGTTTAAAAACCCCGGAAAAAAAACCCCCCAGTAGCCTCGGGTCACAGAGTTACAGTAGCCTCAGGTCACAGAGGTACAGTAGCCTCAGGTCACAGAGGTACAGTAGCCTCAGGTCACAGAGGTACAGTAGCCTCAGGTCACAGAGGTACAGTAGCCTCAGGTCACAGAGGTACAGTAGCCTCAGGTCACAGAGGTACAGTAGCCTCAGGTCACAGAGGTACAGTAGCCTCAGGTCACAGAGGTACAGTAGCCTCAGGTCACAGAGGTACAGTAGCCTCAGGTCACAGAGGTACAGTAGCCTCAGGTCACAGAGGTACAGTAGCCTCAGGTCACAGAGGTACAGTAGCCTCAGGTCACAGAGGTACAGTAGCCTCAGGTCACAGAGGTACAGTAGCCTCAGGTCACAGAGGTACAGTAGCCTCAGGTCACAGAGGTACAGTAGCCTCAGGTCACAGAGGTACAGCAACCTCAGGTCACAGAGGTACAGCAACCTCAGGTCACAGAGGTACAGCAACCTCAGGTCACAGAGGTACAGCAACCTCAGGTCACAGAGGTACAGTAGCCTCAGGTCACAAGAGTTACAGTAGCCTCAGGTCACAAGAGTTACAGCAGCCTCAGGTCACAAGAGTTACAGCAACCTCAGGTCACAAGAGTTACAGCAACCTCAGGTCACAAGAGTTACAGTAGCCTCAGGTCACAGAGGTACAGCAACCCCAGGTCACAGAGTTACAGCAGCCTCAGGTCACAAGAGTTACAGTAGCCTCAGGTCACAAGAGTTACAGTAGCCTCAGGTCACAGAGTTACAGTAGCCTCAGGTCACAGAGGTACAGTAGCCTCAGGTCACAGAGGTACAGTAGCCTCAGGTCACAAGAGTTACCGTAGCCTTGCGTTCGAGATTACCAACGGCGTCAGGTCGCAGTGAACCAAACAGCAGCGTCGAGTGGACGTCGGGCGAAGGACACAGGTAGTGAGCGCAGCAAACGAGGCCTCCCAGAAGGTGCCGGCGGAAAACATTCATTCATTAGGGAGAGACGTGTCCTAGATGGACGTGTGTGTGTGTGTGTGTAGTTGTGTCCAGGAGAGGTGCTGGACGATGAGGAGGGGATGGGGTAAATTAGGGCACTGCTGCCGGGGTATATAAATAGATATAGATTTTCTGGTACCTCCTGAAGGACAAATAGATTTTCTTCTGTCATCACTACAATTGGAATCAATCAATGACTCTGGTTCATTTACACCCCTCTCATCTGCACTACGTATAGTATTTAACTACTTTATATATATATATATATATATATATATATATATATATATATATATATATATATATATGACATATATATATCTCCATTTCCTTCCTACTGTTTTGTCAACAGGTTGACCGGTCGAGGGAGATGTGGTATGAGACCCCTCGCTAGTGAGCGGAGAGCAGTTCTCAGAACCACAGTAGTCGTGGCGAGGGGAGCCGCTCTCTCTTCCTCCACATCCTCGAGGTCGTCCACTCCACAGATAACATCTCTGAACGAGACAAATAAGTTTAGGGGGGAGAGGGGAGGCCAGACCAGTCCAGCGGTGGTGGAGGAGGAGGGAATCCGCCGGCGATAAGAGGACGATAACTACCCCTGCTACGGGAGGGCCCGCCAGGACACGGCCTCACAGTCTGACTGTGGGCAGTGATGCTGGTGCTCTGCTTCACACACCCATCATGCTGGGGGTGGAGTCTCCCGAGATATGTTAGTTCTGGTGAGGTGTATATATATAGGCCGGACCCGTTTACTGATCGATGCGTCTTATATGGCAAGTCGTTTTTAATGGTATGAGGATCATACTGTAAGACCATGATATATATATATATATATATATATATATATATATATATAAACATATATTTCATTCTGTATCATACTTTGTCGCTGTCTCCCGCGTTAGCGAGGTAGCGCAAGGAAACAGACGAAAGAATGGTTTAACCCACCCACATAAACATGTATATACATAAACGCCCGTACACGATATATACATACCTATACATTTCAACGTATGCATACATATACATACACAGACATATACATATATACACATGTACATATTCATACTTGCTGCCTTCATCCATTCTCGTCGCCACCCCGCCACACATGAAATGGTACCCCCTCTCTCCCCGTACGCGCGCGAGGTAGCGCTAGGAAAAGACAACAAAGGCCACATTCGTTCACACTCAGTCTCTAGCTGTCATGTTTAATGCACCGAAACCACAGCTCCCTTTCCACATCCAGGCCCCACAAACCTTTCCATGGTTTACCCCAGACGCTTCACATGCCCTGGTTCAATCCATTGACAGCTTGGGCGTTACCGGACTCTGCTTACGTGTAGTTACGCCGCGAGTTAACAGCCACCTACAACAAGGTAGCATCGCAGTCAACTGACGAAAAGGATCATTCTTGAGGATTCTATCCTTTTCCTTATTATCGACCGTAACGTATAGCACTGAAGCTGCACCTACATAGGCATCTGTCACAGTTTGCTGTAGAATATTACACCCAGGGGGTATATATGGAGTAGTTGAAGCCATGCTGCTCCTGGTAATAATATGTCTGACTACCAAACCTCACAGGTGATGCAAGATTTAAGCGAGATATTCCACACCGATGGCCTTAGGTTCTCTTCTCTCTTGTAGGTTCGCATGATTTCATAGAACCGTGTTATGTATTTTGGCACATGATGGCCTTTGGCAGCAAGTCCCTACCACTGCTTATCCACAATGGGGCATTTTCTCGAAATACATTATCATCATTTCTATCAGTTATAACAGTAATGATAATATTGATGAATCCATCATCTAGCCATGATTCACGCACGGGCCCGCCCGGGGCTTAATAATGGGCGCGGCAATCGGTCCACAGCAAAACCCAGCTGTTCATCCTCCCTTCGGGGATGGTCTATAAACGGGTACCTGCCCTAGGCTGGGAAATATGTTTGTGTATATACACAAAAATATATGCATGATTATGAGACGGGCAACACAAGAGTAAAACTCTTTCCCCGTAACAAAAATAGTCACACTACAGTCTCCCTACACACAACACGAACATCACATCCACATCTGAAAATTTCCCGTGAAGGTGCGGGGTTGATGACGTCATGACCACGTCACGGGCGGCAGGTGTCGGCCATCATGGCCGCCCAATGAGAGACAAAAGCTCAAGGGGGTGGGCGGCGGTTCGAGCGATCACCGTGATAAGCCACGTGCGCCTCCTAGAATCAAGGTCTTGCATCAGTAAACGCTGACATAGTCCCTATGTTGCAGGTGTGAAAGGGCAGTAAATGATTTTCCCTTATTGTCACATGGATAGGAGGTATTATTAGGTGATTACGAAAGGTATATATAAAGCACAAGATTACCCTCAGCTGTGCTGAAAACAATGTTCTCTTCAGCATCAATAAAGAGGACGTAAATAGCGCCAGAGGGGGTGGTAGCAAGTGTAGGGGTTATTGACTAATTGGGATAATAGCGCTAAAAATATCTGTGACTTTGAAGGAATCAGGTTGGCAACGGTGATGAGGTTGGTGATAGAATGAAAGGGTGGATGGCTGGGGTGGGTGGAGTGTTGTAAAGAATGCATAGTAGAGAGTGGAGTAAAGGTGGATGAAATGTAAAGTATATAAGGTGGAACAGGTCTTGAAAGCCATGGCTATCTATGCATTACAACTATGTCTATATATATGTATATGTAGTATGTAAGGTGGAACAGGTTTTGTAATGGAAGCCATGGCTATCTATGCATTACAACTATGTCTATATATATGTATATATGTAACTCGGCACGCACTAAACAAACGACCTTTCAAACTCTAAGTCTTAAACTCTTGCCTACTGTCGGAAACCACACTCCCTAGAGGAAACTATAATCTTACTATCCCACTTAAGCTCTGGACGTCACCCATCACTAAAACACGACAAACACAGTTTTAACACATCCCAAGAAGGCACTTCATGCTCACGATGCAACTACCATTAAGAAGACAAAGAGCATCAACTGCTCAATTGCATGGCATGCTCTGTACACATAGATATAAACACACACACACAACATCGCACAACGCTTTATGATCTGTAGTCTTGACTGGTGGACGTGGCCAGCTTCCCGGGTGCTGCAGGAGCCCCATGAAGATAGAAGGGACTTACGAGGCAGGAAGTATGTAGAATTCAGATGGTAACAGAGATAGAATACAAACGACCCTCTTTTCTAAACGAAGCTTTTGACGGTGACGCTCAACACATTCACTATCATAAGCAAGAAGTTTCCCCTAGTATTTGTAAGTACAATGATCACCTCAAGTGAATGTACATGATAGAGTAACACTGAAACGGTCACCTCAACTGGGAAACGAACACAGAAAAACGACTGTTGAATAAAACCTTACTCCCCCCGACTACTCTAAGACGTTACTCGGTTAATTCGAACAAAGTTTAACAATCTAGGAAAAGAAAAATACATTAACACGTACCACACACAAAGACTTCTTCTTGTCTAGTTTGGAATAAACAAAGTACGTCGAGTGGTTCCTGCTTGGCTCTGATGGAGGGATTCACAACACACTTAAGGTCCAGCAGTACTACGGGCGTCTGGCCGTGTCAGCAAAACCTTCCCTGACGATAGGTTGGTCCTATGGCTCGCGCACCTCACCATTGGCTGAACTGCGGTAGTTTGGCGAACCGATAGTTTGCGCTACATGAGCGATGAAAGACTCTCAAATATTGTGTGTGTGTGTGTGTGTGTGTGTGTGTGTGTGTCACAGATGATGGGTGAGTGATAAGTATATTTATAAGATAAACACATGTTCTGTTTTTTTCTTCAATTGTATCGTCAACACACGAGGGGAGGGGGGGGGGGAGAGGGCAAGCCTAAGCCCTACCCTATGCATGGCTTGAGACACTCCAGTCTCGCCGTATGATTAAACAATTTACCCACTGGTGTTGTGGCTGGGTTTTAACCATTACTTTACCGTTGAGATAATGACAAAAATCCCTCTAATGTTTCATATCCGGCGAATGGCATAGAAAAGACGGGAAAGGGTTTTGTATATTGAAAATACGTAACTGCCCATCGTAACTGACCATTATTGCCAACAGTGGGGGTCTGATTTCCCTCACTGATGACAGATGCTTGCCAGTGATGGATTGCGAGACCCTGTATTGCTCTGCGCTGATCATAATGATTAGAGGAAGTGTTAATGTACCTACTATATTGATGCTGAAGCGCAAGAGTAATTTCCCCGTCGACTAGTGCTTGCTACCACGTCATGGGTAGGTTGCCAGTTTCCTCTCGCATGCGACATTCAACATATATTTCTGTGCTTGGATTATAAGTACTCAATAAAGTGGGGATTATAAAGTGCCGAAAGTCTAAAGTATTAAGAAATCGCCGCTTACGTATATCATGTACTGGTTTGAATTCGATAGGACAAGTTTAGTAGCCATTGATGGAGTAGGGGTTTACCATAAGTTAGGTAGAGTGAATGCTTGAGTTGTACATAGCGTTAATGGGATGGCCTTGATTAAGGCCTCAGCTGCCCGTGCCGTCTCAGCTAACACAGAAGAGAATGTAGAGTTCATATGTAACTTGTGTACTCGTTAATGTCCTCTGTTGGCTCATAATAAAGAAAGAAATTAGGAGGTGGTCTGGTACAGTGATAAACAGGTAGGGTGGCTGGTCCACAGGAGAGTTCTCAAATGAAGAAGGAGAAGGAGGAGGAGGAGGAGGAGGAGAAGAAGAAGATGAAGATGATGATGATGATGATGATGATGATGATGGAGAATCGTGTAAAAAAATGTAGAAAACGGGATGGTGGAGGATTGACGTTGTTGGATGGTGGAGGTTGGTGGTGGAGGGTGGTGGTGGAGGTTTGTGTGTGAGATGAGGTGTTGACACATGGCAATGGCCCATCACCACCACCAGCACATTATTATCAGCTCCCTCACCCACGTTGTGTGTGTGTATAAATACAACCCAACTCCCGCTGCCATACGAACATTTAAACGTCAGCAAGTCTTAAATGATTTTTTTCCCTCTTTCTCTGAAAGATTTAATTCATGATGGATACCATCTTGAAATATATCTGACGTACAGATGGCAATCTTGAGTGATCTGTTACCTGTAGCCCCGGTTGTTCTATCCCATTATCATGTTGAGTGTGGGAGTGTGACGACGAGCAGAGAGCTGTGTTTACGTTGGCCTCAGTGAGAAATGGGGGAGTAAGTGGGAGCAATGAGCAGAAAGACAGATGGACTGGGAGATGAAAATTTGTATATAGATATAGTACACACACACACACACACACACACACACACACACACACACACACACACACCTTGATTTTAAGCTCTTTTATGATTAGCTAACTAGTTACCATTATGGCCAACCGATTCCGTGATGTCTGTTATACCTAAATTGTGTACTTTCAGCCGAATTAGTATCTAAACTGAATAACCCGTTATTCATCAATTTATCTTTTTTACACCCGTGGTATTGAAGAGACGGGAGCGCCACTAGTGTAGAACTCCACTCACACATGCACTATGTCTCGCAGTATGAGCTCTAGATTATCCATCAGTGTTCCCAAACCTCACCTTTTCTATCCCCGTGTGCTCATCAAGTTTTTCTATAAGCCATGAACACCACGTACCTTCTCCACTCATTGTGAAAGTGTTCTTCTCACAACCTGCCCGAGTGCCAGAGACGTCGTCCACACACTGGCTCCCTATCTTCAACCTTCCATGGGCCTTACCCACAGGAGGCGTAGGACGTCACCTGACACGAGAAACAACGACCTTATCGTAAACATGACCACTCATATCAGCACGACTTGTTCTTCCTATCGCTCTGCTCCAGTGATCCATACGGAGCAATGTATCACTATCTTTCTCCAATCAGGGTAAAAGCTCTTGTTCTCTCATCTCCCATTTTTCATTGTATCAACACCACCCCGTCACCCACCCCTCCTCCTTCCCCATTATTCATCTAGCAGCGTTACTGCTCTTTCTCTTGTCGCCATTATGAGGTTTTCCCCTCCCCCTACCCTACGAGAGAGAGAGAGAGAGAGAGAGAGAGAGAATGTCCCAGCGATGTTGAGGCAAGGCAATGGCAGGAGGCGGCCCTTAGAGGGAGAGGAAGTCTCCCTTGTGCCAATGATCCCTCGTGATGAGTGTCACGCCCTGCTTGTCCTGACGCAAGCACAAGCACCAGACACACACTCACGCACGCAGTCCCCACCGCCAACCACACTGACACACCCCCCAGCCCACCAAGACACACAGACACACACAACAGACACCTACCAAAATCAGTATAACACTAGTAATGACACTGTATCTAATAATATTATATCCTGTCGCAGTAGAACAAGTCAAGCACTCGAGTGGGCCACACCAGGTGGCATTTCTTCCCTCACGGTCTAGGGTGTGTGTGTGTGTGTGTGTGTGTGCGTGTGGGCACATCAGAGGCGTCACACTTGACCCCTGACCTAATAAGCGATGATTACCCCAGTATACCGTCTATTAAGCGTCATCAGTAGCTAACAAGCAGCAGGCCTGGTGGTTATCTATCACAGGGCTGAGATTCACGACGCACTGCCTCACACTGCTGCTTGGCTAACCTTGAGGACAGTCTGGTGTCCGGGTTGGCCTTGATCTTGCATCAAACGCAACATGCTCGGTGTATGAACTGCCATCATTAAGAAATCTGAGGGATATATATATATATATATATATATATATATATATATATATATATATATATATATATATATATATATATATATATATATATATATATATATATATATATATATCCACTGCAACTTTCATTCCCAGGTATCACAAACAATGTATCTCTTTCAGGGCCTCCACATTCAAATCCACACACAGATAGTTCTCTCTCACTCGTCTGTCCAGCTTCATAATCTTGCATTTGTTCACAACTTTAAAAATTCTTGTTTGACACAATCATCTGCCTCCAGCTTTCTGGACTCCCGCGCAGGAGTTAGCCACCAGAACCGTGTCATTCGCAAACAGCAACTGATTCACTACCTGTGCTCTCCAAACTCCAACTCACCTCAGACCTGCTATTTGCTTTCAGAACTTCTCATTTACCCTTTTCCCCATCCCGTCCACACACACATATTCTTAACAGCCATAGCGACACCATACACTGATGCCGACCTGCCTTCATCTGGAACTACTCACCCTCTTCCCTTCTTACGAGCAAATATCATCTACTTCATTGATGATAATCACTACATTTGGCAGCTTCCAATGTACCCCATTTATATGTAGGACCTTCCATAGGGCCACTTTGTAAACTCTGTTGTACTCTAATCCCAGATACAGAAGCACCTCCAGCGAGTCACACTTACCCTGAGCATTTCTCACACATCCCTCATGACATTTCTCGCAATTCGTCCTTATTGACACGGTGGTTATAATTCTTTTTAAATAGATTATCCAATGATAAGGAACTTTCTTGATCAACTGGATAAGGCTGGAAGCTGATCTCAGCTTAGACGGGAGCTGGCGAGAAGATTGTGGCAACTGTGTTGTTCTGAATACTCGTCGTCCATCATTCATCCCGTCGACTTTGACCTCATTATCAATTCATCATTGATCATCTTTCGTTATTACCTGTCAATCTCCACCCGTCACTCATCAACTCTCACAGCTTTGCTCTCCAAATCGTCATCCATCGTCAATCACCAACTTTACTCTCCACTAGCCATTCATAACCTCACGCTCCAACCCTCAACCATCATCCGTTGCAACCTCACTCTCCACTTTACTACACGCATCATCCATCACACTCACCCCTCACCCGCCACTGCTCATCCCTCTTCATCAACAGCCACGGTTCACACGTCCCCTCACTCGACCGTCCCTCGTTATCCCTTCATGCAAGTGACTCTGGCATGACCACTTTGCACTCACAAACCATCTAATCCAACGACTGCAACATAGTGTGACATTCCCGCACCTTCAGTAGCTTCTGCAAGAGGCTCCCGCCATACCTCAGAATCTGCTGCCACTCAGCGGGAAAGTTTGGCCGAGGGACATAAGAAGATGGCGAGTCAACGTAGAGAGTCGGCCGTGACCAGGGTACAGACAGCTCACGGCCAGCCGGAGGTGAGGGCCGGGGGTTGATAAAACGAACCCTCAACCCGGCCTTACTGTGAGCCGGGAGGTCCGCTTCAGGAGGCACAAAGAACTCGGCTGGAGATGTGGCCATAACTTAAGGGGAGACCTCCCCCCTGCCCCCTCGAGCATCACCATAACCCAGAGAGGACCCACTGTGTGAACAGGACCCATGAACGCGACACCTCACCCTTCTGCTGCCTGCTAATGCTCCGGGAAGACTTAATAAAGATTGGAACTAATACGAATAACTGAAAAACGTCATTATAAAGAAGAATGGCCAGAGATATGAAGAGATTTACGTAGAAAACATGAAAAGTTCTCTGGGTGGGAGGACGCCCAAGTGCGACAAGTAGGTCAGTAGTTCCTCACGTTAGTCAGGATGTTAGCCATCAGTTGGGTCATCTCCGCCTGTCCTGCCCTCTCCTGGGAGGAGGGAGGTGGTGGATGGACGTATATGTAGGTGGCTGAAGTGGGTGAGGAGGTGGGTGGATGAGTGAGTTGGTGGTTGGATTGTGGGTGGATAGGTGAGTAGGTAGGTGGATGGGCGATTTGGCGGTTGGATTGTGGGTGAATAGGTGAGCAGATGGGTGAATGGGTGAAGAGATGGGTGAGCAGGTGCCTCAGATTTCACTTTTCACTTCTCAGAATCATCTCGCTCATCCTCAGCTGATGTTGCTGGGCCGATGTTCACATGAGGAGCTTGGGACGACGAGGGCGGTGGTTGCCTGGAACAGCTCTGCCAGTTGCCGCCTGGAAAGATGTCGGTGGCTGCCGCCTGGAACGACGTGGATGGTCGTCGTACGAAAAGGCGCTGTAGCTGGTGGCTGAAACAGCGTTGGGGGCTGCTGCCTGGAACGACGATGACGGGGAGGGGCTGCCTGGAACGTCAGTAAGGGGTTGTCCCCTAGAAGGACGATGGGGGGCGCTACCGCCTGGAACGCCGGTGGGGGACCCGCCTGGAACGACGATGAGGGGTAGGGGCTGCCGCCTGAAGGGCGCTGGTAGCTGCTTCATGGAACGGTGTGGGTGACTGCCGCCTGGAACGCTCATGGGAAGAACTGCCGGGAACGTTGTTGGTGGATGGTTATAGACACCTGCTGTTGGAAGCCTCTACGGTCTTTCTCAGTCTATTCCAAACTCATGACTGGCTGGTCAAGCAAGGCAGCCACTCCACACGAACAAGATCTTTGGCGCAGTTTTGGACAACATGAGACATGGTCCAGGAAGTTTGTGTGAGGTTCTGCCCGAGCGAAACTGGTGTTTGTGTGTGAGAGAGAGAGAGAGAGAGAGAGAGAGAGAGAGAGAGAGAGAGAGAGAGAGAGAGAGAGAGAGAGAGAGAGAGAGAGAGAGAGAGAGAGAGACTGTAGGATCATGTATGAATGTCTATGTCATCTTACAAATAATGGCAGAGTACAATGCCATTTTAGGAAGACGGATGATCACATAAGCGGCAAGATACCCCTAAAGTTCCACTCATTTTTGCACTGTTATCGACCTAAGCGGCTTACTGCCGTGCGCAGACGAGGTCATCAAGGGTCACGCGACCTTCATGCAAAAATTGCAAAACCTTCAGTTTGATCTGGAAGGCAGGGGTGGATAATCACAAACAACTCATTCCCTTCTGATAGGCGAGGTAAGAACACCTTCACATTAGGAGCAATTTTGGGTGTTACAGGCCGGTAACAGGAGTCCAAGAATGCCAGTAGAGGTTGCTGGCCTTCCCCAGGAAACAAAAAACAACAACTCAATGATCAAGACAAATGAGGTCTTACACCTTCGTCAGTGCCCAGCTGGAAGGTCAGGACCTGCCCTGGGCAGGTCTTGTGCCACATCAAGAGGGAAATGTGAGGGAACTCACCCGGACACGAGTAATGGGCCTATTCCCGAGAGCAGCTTGTTATCCTGTTTGTTTATACGTAAGACAGTGCTGGTGGTACGTGACTGGGTGTTCCGGCACCTGATTGGTTTAGTCGGTCGTTCAGTCAACCAGTCAGTCACGGAGCTAGTTACTTGGTCAGTGTGTGTGGCTCACAGAGCCACAGCCTTTGTCACGGGAGCTTGGGTGACAGGTCATCCTGGCCCTTCTAAGCAGCTACCAGGTCAAGCCTGGCCCCTATACCCAACTACCAGGTCGTGCCAGGCTCTTGTGGCCACCTACCAGGTCAATTCAGGCCGTTGTACCCAACTACCAGGTCAAACCAGGTCCCTGCACCCAACTACCAGGTCTAGCCAGGTCCCTGCACCCAACTACCAGGTCAAGCCAGGTCCCTGCACCCAACTACCAGGCCAAACAAATCCCCTATACTAAACCGGTGCGTGAGATGTGAGGGCTCTCCATCCATGGTCTTTTCCAGCCCGTTCCTGGTCCTCTTAAAGGATCTCTCTCTCTCTCTCTCTCTCTCTCTCTCTCTCTCTCTCTCTCTCTCTCTCTCTCTCTCTCTCTCTCTCAGCAACGCTTCCCATCTCTCAACGAGGGGTAGAGCCTTTGCACGGCCGTTACTGTGTCCCCCCGGGAGAGAATAATGAAGGTAGGGACGGCCACTGAAGGGGGTTCTAGGAAGTAATAGCAAAGGTACACATATGAGGATGGCGGGTCGGGGTGGTGTGGAAGCAGAAATGGGGGTCGCGAGAGGTTTTAATTCCCATCCCTGGTCCTCTGGCCTTTACTTACCGCAATGGATTCAACGCAAAGTCTTCCCTTTCACTTTTGAGCTTCTACTTCCAGTGAGCATGGCGTGGGTCGCCACATGAAATCATCAGATATATATATATATATATATATATATATATATATATATATATATATATATATATATATATATATATATATATATATATATAAATTTTTTCTCCTACCTACGTTTAGCATGCATAGCTGTGGCAGAAATGTGCGCACAACTTCACTCTAATTTATGATTATTTCCCTTCAACTTTTTGCCTATTTAACGAGATGGTTGGGTGGGTGGTGGTGGTGTGTGTGTGTGGGGGTTGGGGGGTTAGGATGTGGGAGTGGGAAGGGGGAGGTTGGGGGGGGGTGGTGTGGCCACTGGGTCAGAGGGCGTACTGGAAGATATAAATATACGGTGTGACAATCCCACACCCGAATAGTCTTCAGTGGTGGGACTCGCTTGTGGAAGGGAATAGGGTAAGAAGAAGGGAAGAGGAGGATGGGATGCAGAGTACATGGAAGTAAAAAGGGAAATGGAGACGGGAGGAACGTGTCGTAATCCCACTCCCGTAACAAGCATCCCTTTAAACGTGCGGGAATGATTATTACCATCATTAGTTACGTTTCTCTTGTTACGGTGCACCTAGGCTCCCGGTGAACTAATAACGATCGGTGTTTTATAGTTCCTGGCTAGGCAGGTCCTTGTGGCCTAATGAGTGGTCATTTGTCTCGCCGGCTGACTGAACCATAACTCTCTCTCTCTTGTGGAGGGTGGATATATTACTGCACTAGACAGGGAGAGAGATGGGAGAGATGTGTGCACGGATAGTGGGAGAGCAAGGGTGCTGAGCGGTAAGACAAGACCTGGATCGAAGACTAGATATGTGAGAGAAGGAATATATATATATATATATATATATATATATATATATATATATATATATATATATATATATATATATATATATATATATATTGCGTGTGTTGTGTAAAACATACAGAATCCTGTCTGTGGATGTTTTCTTTATGCACTGTATCATATAATCAAGTAATGTTGACGTAATTTATCACCCTCACGTCAGCTGGACAATTCCCCACAAAGTATTCTTGTCACAACACACACACACACACACACACACACACACACACACACACACACACACACGATCCTTGACCCACATAAGGGTCGTGGTTCTGATGACGTCTTCCCGTGTGATGAAGAAGTGTGCAGATATGCTTGACAGGTCTTTTGAAATGTGCATTACGTCGTTGGGGGAAGGGCAAGTGCCAAACGAAGGGAAGAGTAGGGCGTCTGTCGTGCCTGTCCTCAAGAAAAGAGACTGGGAAGTTGAGATGAGCTACGTACTAATCTCTCTGGTAAATGGATGACCCTTTGCTGAGGAGAAACGACCTATTTCAGAGAAGGGTCATGCATGGCAAACCTCCTCTACTTCTACTTCAGATTGACCTCCATTCTAGGTATGGAAGAAGGATGGATATAGTGTGTGTGTGTGTGTGTGTGTGTGTGTGTGTGTGTGTGTCTCGCTCGACGGATAGGAAGCATTTTAAACTATACTAAGCAGTAGACGGATAGAGAAACCGGGTCTCCTCAGGCAGGGATAAAGACGAAAACTCGTTCAATGGATAGACACTTACCTCACTGGAAGACAACAAGGGACACGCGTCAGTGGAGTCTTCCCTGCGCGGGCTGGGGTCACCAATGGCATTGCCGGAGGATTCAGGTCCTGGGACCATTGCTCTTCTTGATGTATGTAGTGTAGATGACTGGCCAGAAGGACAGAACTCGTACCTGAAAATGTTTGCTGATTATGCCAAGGTCATGAGGAGAGCTGAGACTGAGGGAGATTGTCTTAACTTACAAGGGGGGTCCTGTACAAACTTTAAAGTTGGTCTGATATACTGTTGTCTAAATTCAACCCGAGTAAGTGTAAAGTAGCGAGGATGAAACACAGGGAAGGAAGGTCTTAAATTGAATATCATCTGCTTGAAAACAAACTGCAGGAATCCATGTATGAGAAGGACTTAGTAGTCGACATTGAATCTAATTTGTAAAAAAAGACAAATCGTCTGCTGGCGAATATCAAAATCGCACTCGAGTACTTGGCTAAAGTAGATATTCAGGAAGCTGTTCACATTGTACATTAGGCCAGACTTGAAATTTGATTATCAACTTTGGGTCATCGCACTTACAAAAGTATAAGGAACCAATACACGTCCAAGAAAGGGCAACACAGTTGGCATGAACATTAAGATAAGCTATAATACAATCAAAGGTCAGGGGGCCATGAGGTTGTCTCCTATGGAAAAGAGAAGAGTTTTTTCAGAACTGGTTTGATGATGTCGTCATCGAAACGATCCTCTAAAGACGGAAGATCAGAACAGTCAGAGGCATTGATATGACAGTAAGGCAAGAAACTTGTTAGAAAACGTGTAGGGAAGAAATTGATGGTGTTTAAGTAGTAGAAGAATGGAATAAAGTCAGGGATGAAGTTGTGAATGCTGACAACATACATAAGTTTGAAACAGTTGTACGATAGTAGAGAAAGTCCAAGAAACTGGAGGACCCACGAGTGTAGAACTCCCTTCCCTTACCGTTTAAACACACACACACACACACACACACACACACACACACACACACACACGCATCATAAACATTCCTCTAAGACACTACCCGTGGCTCTTTCATTTCCTACTTCGCTTCCACAACCTCAGCCACACATTACCACCACCACCACTCCACTAGTATACCTAGCATAACTCTTCAGTAACACAGTGGGAACCCTCGCTCTCACTCTCTTCCCGTAACTATCAAGTAACGAGTAACTCATTCGTAACCCAGCAGTTACTTACGTGATTTACCTTTCATTCACACGTAATGCGACTATACTCCAGAAGTGTAATAATTTTCATGTAATCCAACTTAAGGTCATAAAACCCATTATTTATCTGTAAATCATTTGTAAGATCACGCACACACAAATACGGGCGTCTATAGCGAAGTGGTCAGCACGGGGCTGCCAGGGTTCGAATCCTAAGCGCGGCAGCCGGCCCATAGCCAATCCCAGCTGTCCCTGTTTCCTTCAGGTTTGGTCGATGATGGGTACCTGAATTAGGCTGGTGTGTGTGTGTGTGTGTGTGTGTGTGTGTGTGTGTGTGTGTGTGTGTGTGTATACAAACAAAGGAGTAAAGACAGGGTACATATATACTCCACAAGGTTATGGGACGGGGCAACACGAGTGCAAAACTCTCTCCCTGTCATACACAAACAGTAATCACACACACACACACACACACACGAACCCTCGTAAACACAACCTCAAATACACCACGCCACAGTTAATGTTAGGGTAACTACCTGAATTTCGCTTCATAAAATCAAGTGAAAAAGAGCGACTAAATCCTTCTTAAGAGCAGAAAAAGGGTCTTGCATGGGGTTGCATTACCTTGATCAGGTCTCGTCATGCGCGGATTCCACTGTGACTCCGGTAAAACCTGGGCGTCTCTCAGTTCATGCAGATCCCATGTGCGGCCCACTGTGTTGCCTCATATTATGTTGGTATGCGATGGGCGGCGGGATAGAGCACCATAATCTTATGTTAATGGCGGGGGTTATTTGTCAACGGCGCAATTCCAGTAAAAGAAAACGGGAACACCCAAAGGGAAACTGTTTTGTGGGGAGCCACATATTTCACTCCTTTGTTTATCGAATCCAGGGACAGACACCGTGCGTGAGGACGAAAAACTGTTCGTTCTATTTTTGTGGATATTGACGAAACATCCAAAATTTTTGTCTATGAAATGACACTAATCTCTTACACACACACACACGCACACACACACACACACACAGAGGCACGCATACCTAAACACATGGGTGTGTGTACTCAGTCACGGTCTCGAGGCAAGGGACATGACCGTCCCTCAGTACATGAATTAGAGAACCCCTCGTCCAGCCAACCATCTCGACGGTCAGTCATGCGACAGAGAAATTCCTGCTGGTGGTGGCTGGCTGGGTGGTTGGTGATGGTGGTTGTGGTAATGGTGGTTAGTGAGGTCGAAGATCTACTCGCTGGTCATTAAGAGAGACGGTATCGTCGAACATTACATGAGTGCTGCCAACATAGGGACTCACGTACATGGGTAACTAAACATGAGTTCTACCAACATAGGGACTCACCCAAAGGGGTAACTAGACATAACATCACCAAGATAACTCTACACACGTTGTTATACGGGACGTCACTTCATCATCCGTTAGCATGATAGACATGAATGATCTCAGTATCCCAATAGATCCGGGAGGAGCTGTTGGGTGCGACGCCATACGCCGGTTGGCCCAGCTTGCCGGTACCACAGCAGGATTAATATGTTACACATCGAGGTGAAATAAAGTATGTTGAACCTACAGAACACGGTATAAATTAACTGTACTTCTACATGGCATGGAATTATCATTCGTAATTCTACAAGTGCCATGAATCTTCGTTATGGATACATACATATTAGCGTCTATGACCATGACTCACATCAGCGCCCCCCGACCCTGGGTCGGATCCATTTCCAGTCGGCCCACTGCCAACCTAGGTATTCATCCGTCTCTCAGGGCTGGTCGATAAATGTGTACATAGTGTTCACAGGTGACTAAGTAACCCTGCACTGTGTTCACGGCTGACAAGGTAATCTGACAAGGTATGCATGGCAACCCAGCTCTGCTAAACATTCGTCCTGGCGCTGATAGTAAGCAGTCAGTATTGGAAAACATCGTGCTGTTTCATGAGCTTTCATGACACCACACACGCCATCCTAAAAATATGTATCGGCGTTCAAACACTGACGTGGATATCGCGTAGCCCAAAGGAACAGTCATGGAATCCACAGCTTGAGAATATGGTTCCATATATCACTGTTCACGCACTGGTATCCATAGACAGATACTGGTGCTCCTTAGCCTATGAAAACGACTACAACGTCTTTAAGAACAACGAAATTACCCGGAATAACTCGAGACAACTACATGGGATTCATTGAAACAAATGGTTTGTTAATAGATGGACAGGAAGGAAAATAATTTTTAGAAAATGCCTTCCATCACACCAGTTTTCATCCACTGTCTACTTGATGCACTGTCCCTCCCTTGAACAAGTTAGCAGCTTTATCCTACGGGTCGACAGCCTTGCACACACTGTCATTCCGGTTCTGCAGTCAGTCAGCAAGTTAAAGGACTTTTCAAAGAAGATTCATGGGATCCCAGAAACACGTCAACACTTCCTACAATCTGTGCGTTACCTATTGGAATCATGCAGAAATAGGGGAACATTTCATCAGAAATGTTGGACGTTTTGAATATTCTTGAACTCTTTTACAACCTCAAGGAATGCAAAAT
Organism: Panulirus ornatus; assembly: GCF_036320965.1. Classification (NCBI taxonomy): domain Eukaryota; kingdom Metazoa; phylum Arthropoda; class Malacostraca; order Decapoda; family Palinuridae; genus Panulirus; species Panulirus ornatus. The sequence continues at coordinate 18,150,024 of NC_092271.1, read as the reverse complement.
AGTACTCTGGAACGATCCAGTAGCCTCTTAGATCATGAAGTACTCTCAGAACGTGAGCATGTAACCTACTTGTACCTGAATTCCTAAGATAACTGTAACGGAAGACATTAATAACATTCATGATCAAGTTAACAATCCCCTGGAGCACATCAGCAACCTCCTGGAACATGCCAGCAATTTCCTGGAACACCCGTAACCTCTCGTGACACACCAGCGACTTACTGGTACATGATAGCAACTTCCTGGAATACTCTAAGATCTACCTGGAACATGCAAGAAACCATCTGTAGCATTAGCCACCCTCTCGAGCATATTAACAACTTCCTGGAATACGCAATCATACTTTTTTTTTTTTCGTAACACGTCACCATTAAAGATACAGGAGTCTTCGCCAACACTATTAGAACCTCCTTGAACCACAGCCTTATCCAAGAACACAGTTGCGGTATCCTGGAAAGAGCGAAAATCCTCTATAACTCTTTGAGACATTCCAGCGACCCTCATGGAAGTTACCAGTAGTGCTCTGAAACACGTCAACGGCTTGGATGAACACGTCAGCCACCCGATGACACCAGAAAGCAAGATTGTGGAATAACAGTGACCATGTTATTTCTTTTATGATCAGCAGCCTTTTCTTCTTAACGCCAGCAACTTGATGGAAACTGTCAGTAACTTCGTGAGTCGTAAGATCAAGGAATCCCATGACTGAAGAGTCCTCATGTCGTGTCTTGCGACGTCTAACCTCAAGTTAAGGAGAGTTTTGGTCCTGTGGACTGGCACGTTTCGTGACTATCTTCATTCAAGGAAACGTTCAGTTGGGCTCGACACGTCCAGATTCATACCACGTCCATGCACGTCACCACGTCCTGTGTCCAGTGCGAAATAGCTTCTTGTACACTTCACCTCACTGATATTACGAAGATCGACATTCCACACGATCTTAACTTGCTAACAGTAGTATAACTCTGTGATAAAACGTGGAGATTGACATTCATCCATGTTTCGTTATGTACGTATCCACAATGACTTGTTCCACGGTTCTACAAGAAGAACCAGTGAGCGCTCATCACGACCGTGCAATAAATCCATGACAACAGCAGGAGTCCTGAAGTGGTCGTCTGCACCACCTGAGCCCAGCTCACACCACGAAGGGCACCTGCTGGAGAACCAGGGCAAAAATTAAGCAGCTCGTGGAGGAGCAGGAAGTCTAAGCGACAGATGAATCCTCATTTCGAGTTAAGTTGATGTATATATACCGTGGAGAAAGGCGATTTGATTACTTTAATTCATCTTAGCACAATGCCTGGGAATACTACGTCATCTCAGTACAGTCAAGTTGGGTCAGTCCTGTCGCTTTGTGTTTGAGAAAGAGGAAAATGGTCTCAGAGAGTGAACTTCGTTGCAGCTCCCCAGCAGGCAGGTCCTGGACGGAGCTTCGTACCACACAGGCACATGTACTGACACACACCCCTAGGCTAATGGACCCAGCTTACTACTGTCCCACAGTAAAAGCATGGCATGCAGTTAATGTTATAGATAGAGTAAGCCGTGGTTAATGATGCGTTAGGCAGTACACAGAGAGAACTAGTACTACCACTGCTACTACCAACACGCACGGCTCTGTCTATCTGTTGTGCTACTACTACTACCACTACTGCTAGCATCACTAATACTACCATTACCAACACCACTACTACTACTACTACTACTACTACTACTACTACTACTATTACTTCTTTTTCTTCTATCATTACTATTACTACTACAATTAGTACTACTTTTACCACTACTTCTGCAACGACTACTACTGCTACTACTATTATTTCTAATTTTTATGCTACTACCACCACTACTACTACTACTACTACTACTACTACTACTACTACTACTACTACTACTACTATTACTACTACTGCTATTTTTTCTGGTACTTCTAATTCTACTACTATTACTACTACTTATACTACTAATATTAATACTACTAATACTACTGCCACTACTGTTACTACTACTACTATTACTTCTTTTTCTACTACTACCCCTACTAATTCTTACTACGTCTGCTACTGAAGATTCTTTACTTCTATACAGCGTTTTAAACTCATGTATGATTATCAGCATTTACATTCTCATCACGTGTGTGTGTGTAATTACCATATGTATATACTATTTGTATATATGCACCATGTTTTTGCTCACACTTACACACACATATATATATATGTATGTATGTGTGTGTGTGTGTATATATATATATATATATATATATATATATATATATATATATATATATATACATATATATATATATATATATATATATATATATATATATATATATATATATATATATTGATAACCTAGGCATAAACTGTGTTTACGTGGTGTACTGTCACGCTCAAAGGATTGCTGTTGGGTTCAAAGGTTGTACCGTCATGTTCAAAGATCGGACCGTCGTGTTGAAGGATCTTACCGACATGGTTAAGAATTGTACTGTCATGGTCAAGGATTGTGCCGTCGTGCCTAAGAATTGTACCGTCATGGTCGAGGATCGTACCATCGTGCTTAAGAACCGTACCGTCATGGTCAAGGATAGTACCATTGTGCTCAAGGATTTAACATAACAATAGTTTCAAATAACGAAGCATACGAATTTACATACCTAATCTTATACCTGATTATACACAAACATACAGCTGAGTAATAGGATCATATTTGTTGATGGTTTAAGGAACATAAAAAGCTGTATAATAACAACGAAAATTTAAAAGAATGTGGGGCCCCACGAGTGTAAGAACCTCCCTCTCTCAATCAATCCACACCTACGCCAGCTATGCACACACATTTCTGAGATCTGAGTTAATAAACCGATGCATAAGTCAGTTATCTTTATAATTCAAAAGTTACATTGCTTTCGTGGTGTGTGGATGACAACTGTTTACACAAGAAAATGTTTTTATACGAAAGCGTTTTAGTTCACGGCATCAAGGGGAGGTGAGGGTGGGCTGTGTTCCTCCTAGTCTTTGCGTTCCCTTCGTTCCCATTTCGGAGTAGGTGAGGGTGGGTGGGTGATGGGAGAGCGGCTCCTCCCCAACTGTTAGGATAAGGGGAGAGGACTTGGTTGGTTGGTTTGAGGAGAGGGCGGGTGCCTGTGGGACGTGAACTACTGTCTGTGTGCGTCTGTGTGTTGTGTGTGACACTACGTGGACATGTGTTTGTTGGTGGTAGTACATGGTGTTTGGGTGGTAGCACATGGTGTTTGTCCATCACGTGATGATGTGCCTCACCTGACTCAGCCATACACCCGAGCCAGCAGCCACGTCCAGGGGGCAGCCACGACCAGGCAAGGCAGAAGACCGGGATGTCAAGCGAGGGTTCTCGTGTCCTCTTACTACTGCTGGCAAGGTCACCTGGTCATGCATGACAGTACCCCCCTTTTTTTTTCTTCAGGAAGTCTTTGGCAGCAAACTTACCAAACGTAATGAGTAGGATAAGTCATGCAACTCATGACGCACTGCGCTGCCGGCCGTACGACCAATACCACTTTATGACACTGAGAAACGCATTGGCGTTTTATAGCCTTACTATATACTGTAATGAATGAGATAACACCACGTTCGTTTAAGATCCATGAGCAAAAATATGAAACAAAGTTTTTTGAGGTTTATGAAGGAAAAAATGATATGTACCTGTGATGAAAGTGTGGGAGCTGCATATGGCAAGAGGCGCAGCGTGGTATCTGCAGTACAGTGTCTGCAACATCGCCACCACTTCCGCCTATCCCAGTAATTGACATCGCCTGACCTGGTAGTATGGTACGACCCCTGACCTCAGAGCTGCCACTCAGCTCAAGCGACACCCTAACCAAGGCATCAGCCTAGTTCATTATGACTACTAGCAGGGTTTAGGTGGGAACTTAGCAACACACTCTGTATACAGCTGATTCCGGGGAACAGAAAAGGGGTGGGTTCCTCCCCCTGCATGCCCCCGGAGAGAGGGAACTTAGGGGTAGGGATAAGAAAAAAAGGGGGGGGGGTGTAACCGTCAGCCTGGGGATAACGCCCCCCCGCCATCATTACACACAGGAGGTAAATAAAGTATGGGAGCGCGAGATGGTACGATGGAGTGTGGTTAATTTGATACTTGCTTTAGCCCGGGTTGGTGGGTTAATTAGAGACTTCTCTTTTATATCTAATGATGTCTGTTAAAGGTGATAGATTAACGGAGATGGCGGGAGGGAGTAAGGGGTGTGTGGCCTCCACGTGTAGCGTGTGTGTGTGTTTGTGTGTGTGTGTGTGTATGTAGGTGTGTGGAGGAGAGGGGGTGGGTGGGGTTAGCCGGCCGCCCACCTCCTGGCCAGGTGGGGGGTTCTGTTCCTCCACCTCCCCCAACAGCCGCAGTGCTGGTTGCTGCTGCTCTCATCACAACTTCTCGTCCCCAAAAATGATCTTTTCATCTCTCTCTCTCTCTCTCTCTCTCTCTCTCTCTCTCTCTCTCTCTCCCTAAGGAGCCCGTGCAAGAAAGCCCGTACACACACGCTCGTGACTACACCAGCCGAGTGTACCCGTACATACAGGTCTCCTACTACAGGAAAGCCTCGTAGACCTGAGGAGCAAGTCATACTACTGCGTCACTTTCGAAATGGGTTGAGCCACGTAGGTTGCTCGGGCAAGGGACCTTATACGTAGCGAGAGGAATCACCTCCAACATCTGGTGATGGTGTATATGATTGTGCTGATGGTTGGTTATAACCTGACGTTGACAGCCTTTGTGACCCCCTGGCAGTTGACAGCCTCAGTGACCCCTTGGTAGTTGACATCCTCTGTGACCTCTGGCAGTTGACATCCTCAGTAACCCCCTGGTAGTTGACAGCCTCAGTGACCCCTGACAGTTGACATCCTCAGTGACCCCCTGGCAATTGACAGGCTCAGTGACCCATGGTAGTTGACATCCTCAGTGACCCCCTGGTAGTTGACAGCCTCAGTGACCCCGTGGCAAACCAGCCAACCCAGGTTTACAATGGCTGCCAAATATCTCATGTGCCGGATCACTGTCGATTTCACATTGGCATTATGGCATGTGTCATGTGGTGATACGACACTGACACTGTGTCATGTTATGTCTAGAAGAAGCACTGGCACTGTGTCATGCGTCGGAAGGTGCCATGACATCAAGTACCCGGGATCAGCAAGAGGCTTAGGTCAAGCTTATATAAGGATGTCCTCACACAACACAGGTGTGTGTGTGTGTGTGTGTGTGTGTGTGTGTGTGTGTGTGTGTGTGGTGTGCGTGTGTGTTGATCACTTGGGTCTAAACGACAATGTACAAATCCTGTACTACCGCATGAGTACTTCTGATCGTAGATTCACTTAACAGTACAAACGAAGAAGCCATCAGAACCAAGAGCTCTTGCTAAGCACGGCGTTGGCTCATCTTCAGACACATACACACGGCTCAACTCACACTCATCTCAGTACAGCAGGGAAGATCCAGTCAAGTCTCAAGGTTCAGCCTTGGGAATCAGTGAGTGGTAGAAGCGGATCCACACACCGCGTCTCCTGTAGAGACGAAGGTATGAAGATGAGGGGGACGAACCCACGCTCTAGGGTCTTCAAGTCGCAGGGGATCGAAGAACCCTTGTCTGCATGGGATACACGTAAAGTGGGTCGAACCCACGCTGCAGGGACTATAAGTCGGGGGTCGAACCCACGCTGCAGGGACTATAAGTCGGGGGTCGAACCCATGCTGCAGGAGGTGAGGGAACTGAGGTGTTTAGTCTGTAAACACACAATGTTATTCTGTAGACCTGAGGATGAGGATGGAGGGAGGGATAGTGAGGGACAGATATATGGTGCTGATAGTGAAGGAAGAAGATTTTTTGTGGTGGAGATAGTGAAGAGAAAGGATTGTTGTGGGACTGATAGTGAAGGAAGGGGATTGTTGTGGTGGTGGTAGCGAGGTGAGAGATTGTTTTGGTACTGATAGTGAAAGGAGAGGATTGTTCTGGTGGAGAGAGTGAAGGGGGAGGATTGCGATAGTGGTGGTGGTGATTGTGGTTTGGAGGGGAGAGTGGTGGTGATGATGACGCCAGGGGTAGATGATGGTTGTAGCAAGGGTAATGGCGTGGAGATTGATGGTGAGGGGTGATAGTGAAGGGATAGAATAAGAAAGGGTGACCTCTAAATGAGAGAGAATAGTGTTGGTGGTATCAGTGGAGAGAGAGAGAGAGAGAGAGAGAGAGAGAGAGAGAGAGAGAGAGAGAGAGAGAGAGAGAGAGAGAGAGAGAGAGAGAGAGAGAGAGAGAGAGAGAGAGAGAGAGATAACAACACTAGACCTTGTTTACACATTTCATTGGATGTTAACGCACACACAAACTCATCCACACACACACACACACACACACACACACACACACACACACACACACACACATATTGTCGACCCTGAGCTTTTCAACCCCACCCACCTGACCACGCCTGACCCACCTCATAAACTCCTATCTGTGACTGACATTACAGTTCCACTCTTACCTCGCCATGAGATACCCTAAAGATTTAGTGTTCTCTATGGTGTACTTGTGTCTTACTCTCACATGTCTCACGCACAAGGTTGTGTGTCACCCTGTGTTGTGGAGAGCAATGGAGAATTTCTCATCACTCATTCTTCTGTGATAATAAGATCTCTGAGACATCTAGAATCTGTGTTTAGGTTGGTGAACTGTCGTAAGAATGGGAGCAACTCTGATTATATATATATATATATATATATATATATATATATATATATATATATATATATATATATATATATATATATATATATATATATGGCGAGGTAGGTAGGCCGGAATGAGCGGGAGTTGGGACTCTCAAACACGCTCAGATGGTCACACTAATTAAGCTTCGTTTGCATATCTAATTGTCTTTCGCATCATTGTCAAGGTTCGAGACCATTAGTTCTTATATGTGATTCAATCTATATATATATATATATATATATATATATATATATATATATATATATATATATATATATATATATATATATATATATATATATATACACATACACACACACACACGCACACACACACATACACACAAGAGCTTGCACAATCACATTCCTTTTCTCTCTATTTCAATCACTCTTTGCCATTTCATTACTATCTCTCATACTTTCTATTTTCATCGACTCCTCTTATCCTTTCCCGCCTCTCTCCCTGTGAGGGGGAGGATGTGGGAGGAAGGAGGAGGAAGGGGGAAGGGAGAGGGTGGCGCGCGGCCCTCCCACACTCCGTAAGTCCACTGTCAACCCTAAATCATTACGAATTCAGAACTGCAGAGTCAATTTATAGACCCGGATTCCAATACGGCGGAGAAGGACTCCCACTGTTTCTCCTGCTTCTCCACGCCACTCTCGGTACGCCTGTGCCTGCAGGGTGGGGTGGCTGGGGGCTAAGGGCTGGCCTGAGGGGGAGGAGATGGGAGGTGTGTTCCCAGTCCACCCCGTCCTCACCCCACCACGGTATTCTGCAATTATGTTAATGGAGGTAGTGGGAAGTGACGTTCCCTTTATCCATTGCTTGCAGGTATCGGATTGCTGGTAATCCGTCTCGTCAGGTCTTTTGTGAGGAGAGAGACCGTTCGCTGTGGATGGCGTTCTTGCTTTACTGTGAGCTGGAAGCGGGGCGGGGCGGGGCGGGGCCGGGGTCAGGAGGTTGAGGAGGTAGTTAGGTTGGTTGGCTGGCTGGCTGGCTGGTTATTGGAGTGCTCTAAATTGCATATAGTTTGGAGTACGATTTTCCTTTTTCTCGTTAAACATGAAAAAAAGAAAAATAGATTGAAATGTACGTATGTACGAGTGGTGAAGAAGGTGATGATAGTGACGATAGTGAGGATGATGAATGTGGTGATAGATGATGGTTGGTAGTCAGGATCGACGAGGAACATGAATATTAGTACAGCAGGTCTGGCCAGTGTCTCTTGTGAAGCAATAAGCTAATAGATCAAGCAAATGTCTTTTCGGTATACTTCGTTCAATGATTGTACACATTTTTTTTTTTTCATGGCAGTCCAAATACACAATAGAAGTATACAGAAAAATACGATAAAAACTTTTTACTGAGCTTTTTCATAAGTTTAACCTATTTCAAATCCCGCCTTTCCTTTTCAGTTAGAAATCATAAAAGATGGGAAATGGTGATTGGAGGTGCTAGCAGTAATGCTTCAAAAGGTCGCATTTCAATGACGACGTGTTAGTTACCTTAATGGTTCTATCACCGAGGAAAAAACATTACATTCTATAATCCCTACAAAGCATTGTACCGACTCTAGTACACTCGCTTGAATAGACCCTGAGACGGGCCAGCATTTGAAATCTCTATTTGGATTTGAAATCGAGTCAGGATCTCGTATATGGAGGGTCCCACCTCCATTTCTATACACAGTGCTGTCAGGTTAGATCCTATTCTCAGCTATAAACACGGTCGACACTGGAAGCAGACGTAGACCCCTTCCCTCTCTCTCTCTCTCTCTCTCTCTCTCTCTCTCTCTCTCTCTCTCTCTCTCTCTCTCTCTGACTCTCTCTCTCTGATATCTGCAAATGATGTTTAAAAACGGTTCCCAAAGCGGAGCAAAATCAATGTACCAATCACAAGGCAGCTGTAACCTCCTCACTAGACGTTCCCTCGCGGATTAGTACCCATAATACACCTAGTAGGCACTAGGACAATGAGATCAGGCAGCCATAACCCAGGTTAGGAGGTTCCGCACCCACCCGCCAGGTGTCGGCGGAGGCCATAAACCTCCAAATATTAGCAAGACGGGTTGCCGGCGCGTCTTTACGGCGGGCAGAACAATAATACAACATGGGTAAGGTATCACGGCCAAGAGCTTCGCGTCTTTGGCTGATGGAGTTCACGGTACTCGGGGATGGGGGGTTGTGTTGTACATATACTAGTTACTGTGTCGTAAAACTGCTTCCAGCAACGGGTTCATGACACTATATATATATATATATATATATATATATATATATATATATATATATATGAAAGCCGGCAAGGCAGCAGGTTTGGATGGTATTGCAGTGGAATTTATTAAGAAAGGGGGTGACTGTATTGTTGACTGGTTGGTAAGGTTATTTAATGTATGTATGACTCATGGTGAGGTGCCTGAGGATTGGCGGAATGCGTGCATAGTGCCATTGTACAAAGGCAAAGGGGATAAGAGTGAGTGCTCAAATTACAGAGGTATAAGTTTGTTGAGTATTCCTGGTAAATTATATGGGAGGGTATTGATTGAGAGGGTGAAGGCATGTACAGAGCATCAGATTGGGGAAGAGCAGTGCGGTTTCAGAAGTGGTAGAGGATGTGTGGATCAGGTGTTTGCTTTGAAGAATGTATGTGAGAAATACTTAGAAAAGCAAAGGGATTTGTATGTAGCATTTATGGATCTGGAGAAGGCATATGATAGAGTTGATAGAGATGCTCTGTGGAAGGTATTAAGAATATATGGTGTGGGAGGCAAGTTGTTAGAAGCAGTGAAAAGTTTTTATCGAGGATGTAAGGCATGTGTACGTGTAGGAAGAGAGGAAAGTGATTGGTTCTCAGTGAATGTAGGTTTGCGGCAGGGGTGTGTGATGTCTCCATGGTTGTTTAATTTGTTTATGGATGGGGTTGTAAAGGAGGTAAATGCAAGAGTCCTGGAAAGAGGGGCAAGTATGAAGTCTGTTGGGGATGAGAGAGCTTGGGAAGTGAGTCAATTGTTGTTCGCTGATGATACAGCGCTGGTGGCTGATTCATGTGAGAAACTGCAGAAGCTGGTGACTGAGTTTGGTAAAGTGTGTGGAAGAAGAAAGTTGAGAGTAAATGTGAATAAGAGCAAGGTTATTAGGTACAGTAGGGGTGAGGGTCAAGTCAATTGGGAGGTGAGTTTGAATGGAGAAAAACTGGAGGAAGTGAAGTGTTTTAGATATCTGGGAGTGGATCTGTCAGCGGATGGAACCATGGAAGCGGAAGTGGATCATAGGGTGGGGGAGGGGGCGAAAATTTTGGGAGCCTTGAAAAATGTGTGGAAGTCGAGAACATTATCTCGGAAAGCAAAAATGGGTATGTTTGAGGGAATAGTGGTACCAACAATGCTGTATGGTTGCGAGGCGTGGGCTATGGATAGAGATGTGCGCAGGAGGATGGATGTGCTGGAAATGAGATGTTTGAGGACAATGTGTGGTGTGAGGTGGTTTGAGCGAGTAAGTAACGTAAGGGTAAGAGAGATGTGTGGAAATAAAAAGAGCGTGGTTGAGAGAGCAGAAGAGGGTGTTTTGAAATGGTTTGGGCACATGGAGAGAATGAGTGAGGAGAGATTGACCAAGAGGATATATGTGTCGGAGGTGGAGGGAACGAGGAGAAGAGGGAGACCAAATTGGAGGTGGAAAGATGGAGTGAAAAAGATTTTGTGTGATCGGGGCCTGAACATGCAGGAGGGTGAAAGGAGGGCAAGAAATAGAGTGAATTGGAGTCATGTGGTATACAGGGGTTGACGTGCTGTCAGTGGATTGAAGCAAGGCATGTGAAGCGTCTGGGGTAAACCATGGAAAGCTGTGTAGGTATGTATATTTGCGTGTGTGGACGTGTGTATGTACATGTGTATGGGGGGGGGGGCCATTTCTTTCGTCTGTTTCCTTGCGCTACCTCGCAAACGCGGGAGACAGCGACAAAGTATAAAAAAAAAAAAAAAAAAAAAAATATATATATATATATATATATATATTTGTGTAGCTGTTCACACTTCTAAACCCTTTGAGACATGTTTATGTACCCTGGATCGCTTAATGAAGCGAGTCACATGTAGACTAGAGAAATGTGTTTTTCTAATCCAACTCTCCCCCTCATTACGAATATGCAGATGGGGAGTTGACCCTGGCACCCCCGCGAGCCCAGTATTGTCCCACATTTCTGAAGGCATCTCCACCAAATCTTTGCAAAGGTTCCTCACGAGATTTCCAAAGGCATTTCACACGTCGCTGGAGAGGGAGAGAAAGTGTGGAACAAGCAAGACAAGAAATCCTCATTTTCTTTAATCATCATGTTATTATGTGGGGTCTGACTGACTTTCTCTTATATATATTCGTATATTAGATGATGCTACATGGAATCATTTGCTTATATGAGGTATTAGCTTTTAAGTAAGATTACCTGTGACACTGCTACTTTGGATTAAGGGGAATATAAGCCATTAATCCTTCTGGTGATGCTGTCTTGCTCCTTCTTTCGCGAGCATCCAGTATATTGTAATGAACAGACAAAGTGCGTATGATCAGAATGCGTACATAGGATATCATATCATACATACCCTCTTACGGGACATTCTTCAATACTTCCTTTACTGCTTCTCGAATCTACCTCATCATTATTCTTTTACTTTCTCTTGTCTCTTTAATTCCTAATTCACCCCAAGATTGTAGTTTTTCTTTTATTCTCTGGCCTTTGTTATCTTTATCAGTTATTTCATTATCATTTGTAGCCCATTCGTCCTTTCTCATCACTTGTCATATTTTGATGTGTTTCATAGTTTCTTGTTTTCATTTCCTCTCTTCCATCTCTCGTCTCTCTTGTTATCCTTTCATAATCTTTCTCTTCCTCTGAAGCGTCGTCTTTAACACAGTCTCTCTTCCTAATATTTCATCTTTCTCTCTTCCACTCGCAGAGCCGAGCATTTTCATGCGTTTTACAAGATATCTCGCAGACCACAGGAGGCACAGAGGAGATATGAGTGCGCCACAGAACTTCATTCTATGTTTTCTATGCCATATGGTGAAACTTTATAAATCCGGCATCTTTCGAAACTAGGCAGTGCCGGATGAGGGAACATGCCGGTTAAGAGGTTGTTCATCCTGTAGCAGCCAACAAACACAACAGTGTTAGATAATAATACAAGGGAGAACAACTGGGACTTAATCAGCACAGGATTTAAAACCGGAGTCTATCCGCTTTAATTCACGTGCTTTTTTTTTCTCTCTTTTTTTCATGCCGGGGTCTTTCGCCTAGCAACAGCTTTTCCTGATTCAGAAATGTAAAAAAGAAAAAAAATGTAAACTTTTAAAAAAGCATCGAGAACAGTTTGTTAGAAGCCGGATGGGATCGCCTGGACACTGCTCCCAGCAGTAGGCATTACGTGTGCGAGTTGTTGTATCCTTGAGCACGACGGGGCCGATCCTTGAGCACGACGTGGACGATCCTTGAGCACGACGGGGCCGATCCTTGAGCACGACGGGGACGATCCTTGAGCACGACGTGGACGATCCTTGAGCACGACGGGGCCGATCCTTGAGCTCGACGGGGACGATCCTTGAGCACGACGGGGACGATCCTTGAGCAAGACAGATCGTAATTTTTGACCCGTACCGTCGTACCCAAGGGTCGTACCGTCGTGTCCAAAGGTCGTAACGTCGTGCTCTTGGTTCACACCGTCGTGCACAAAGGTCGTACCGTCGTGCCTAAAAGTCGTACCGTTGTGCTCTTGGTTCACACCGTCGTACCCAAGGGTCGTACCGTCGTGCTCATAGCTCGTACCACCCTGCTCTGGGGTTGATATCTAAAACACGTACCAAATCGAATTTTCGACTACATTTCATTTCATGCAAATTGAAATAGCCATTTACATAGCATCTATAACCAAGCAATTAAGATAACACGGTTTAATCACATGATAACCGGGTCTTCCATAGAGAGAAAGATTATCTTTGCCAATCAGTATTGATAAGCCTTTTGATTTATTCATTAAATTTGGCCCTTCAATACACAGTTTATTGCGCCTGATGTTCCCACGGGGACTAAATCATGTATAGTGAATGGCAAATAGATAATGTTATGCAGAATGAAGGATTTGGCGGGGAATTTCTTTCACATCCTAATGACGCATTTATCAGTCCGGCAATTTCAAGTTGGCTGTAGTTTAGAAATTCCGTCATATATTCCGTTCCCATGAATACATCTTGTATTTCAATACGTACTTTATTTTTTTAGATATCCCAGAATGATGGTGACAGGAAAGCATTCATACACAGATACACACATCTGCATACCCGGACGCGAGCACAAGTGTGTACTTACAGATACTTACGCACCCACAAGCATATCATGTCCTCATGCACATACTTACAAAATGATACACAGAAATACACAGTTACCAACATATATGCACACACACACACACACACACACACACACACACACACAGGTAAATGATTTACTAAACACGTTAGAATCTCACGTCAATATATTTCCCGATGATTCTAAAATCACGCGAAGGAATATGCAGCAACGGAGACTGCAGATTTCTGTAGAAAGGACGCCAGACGGACTGGTATATCAGAGGTGTGACGAGTGGCTCATGATATCCAAACCTTAGAAAGCGTTAGTCATGAAACCTGGAAGGTTTTTCCAAAGGATCAGATGACCAGTAGAAATATCATGTGAGAGGGACGTAGGAGCGGGGAGAGAGCAGATGGGGAGCACATAACATGTGAGAGGGACGTAGGACCGGGGAGAGGAGGGACGTAGGCGGGGAGAGGGCAGATGGGGAGCACATAACATGGGGATCAGTGTCAATAACGCCTTCAACTGTGTGGGCAATGAGATGCTCAGGAAGATATACACGACGTACATAGGCTGGAAGATATCCTCGCAACGGTCTGATCCGCTTACTTGGAGAGGCACATAAAAACTGCTGCTGGAAGGGGTCCAGAGAAATGCAATAAGAATAATGGGTCTCGGCGAAGTGAGGAGAAGAACTCTCAACCTGCCCCTCGCACCACAACACTGGAGGAAGGAAAACAAAGAGAAAACATGATAGCTATCCTATGAATATCCGACACGGCCGTGACGACGTAAACAACTAAATGATTTTCTGATACTTAGAAGAGACTCGGGAACAAGAGAGGCATAACTCGAGAGAAGGAGGACTGATGTGTACGGAGGGACACGAGGAAGCATTCCTTCAAGAAACGGAACTGTGGTCTCGTGGAACAAACTGAGCCAAGAGAAGGTACATGTCTTTCCCTTAGGAAAATATAGGCGAAGAAAAACATATATATGGCAAGAAAGTAGAGGGTGAAAGGTGGGACAAATAGGTAATCACTAAACACGACTATTGATGCAGGGCAAGAGAATAGAAAGTAAGAAGAGGGACAAATAGGTAACTACTAAACACAACTGTTGATGCAGAGCAAGGGAATAGAAGGTAAGAAGAGGGACAAATAGGTAACTACTAAACACGACTATTGATGCAGAGCGAGAGAACAGAAGGTAAGAAGTGGGACAAATAGATAATTACTAACCACGACTGTTGATGCAGAGCAAGAGAATAGAAGGTAAGAAGTGGGACAAATAGGCAATTACTAAACACGACTGTTGATGCAGGGCAAATATATACATTCAGAAGCATATACTGCAACATTGCAGATTACGCAGAGACGCATCATTATCGTGTCTGAGGATCACGAGAAGAAATAATTTGTTCCTGTGTGTGTGTGTGTGTGTGTGTGTGTAGTGTTGCGGGTGTAGCCTCCACTTTGCCCATGGACCGGGGTCACGTGCTGGGGTAAGTTTCTTAACAGGGACTTCCACCACTATAAAAAAAGTTCCTTAACAGGTCCGCCTCCTGGGAAAAGTTCCTTAACGGTCACCTGCTATGAGAAGTTCCCTAATAGGACCACATGAAAAATTACCCAGTGGCGGCCAACCGCAACGCAAAATACCCTAAAAGGGCTACCTACGGTAAAAAGATTCTCCAACAGGTTCACCTGCAGGGGAAAATTCCCGAAGAGGGCGCTCCTGTTGTGGAAAATACTTTAAAAAGTCCCCCTTAAGAACGTGACTTAAAACTACTGAATAGCCTATGAAGGTCATCCGGAAGACTGAACTTATCATCAAATGGCTTCTCTTCCTTCTGTCTGGAAAGGGTTTTCTTTCTACTGTAATAAGTTTCCACATTTGCCAGTTAGTATTCATTGCGATTTATCATAAATCTTTTTAAGCTGTGTTCTATGTTGTTCTACTTAAACACACACACACACACACACAGACACACACACACACACACACATACACACACACACAGTTGATATTTCCTAACCAGTATCATGGGCTACAACGTGATCCAAATCACCCACGTACTTCCGTTCGCATTCTCCATCCGGCAGACACACACGTCCTGCCACACGAACAGGAAGTTAAGAAAACAACACTCCAATGTTAGTAGGTTATGGCGCAGATGTCATACTGATAATCATCGCTTACATTTACAAATAAGTGCCACAACGAAGCGGATGATGTAAACACTTATTTTCTTTTACTGAGAATTGGCGCAAAAATGAAATTGCCTTCCGCTTCGTCATTGCTACCAACGTCAGAGATGTAGCATGATGTTTCTCTTCTCAGAACTGAAGAATGCTTCCCGTCATACTCTCAAAGTAAGGTGATGAAGAGTACATTGTTCTAACCAGATCAAAACCATTCTTACGAAACTAAATTTTTTTAACCCAAACTAAGATAATTTTAGCCAAACCAAACAATTCTAACCAAAGTAATTCTAACCAAACCCCCCAAAAATCTAACCAAACTAAGCAATTCTATACACTTTTAATGTTCAGGTTTCTTATTACATATACAGAACGCTGGAGGAGGAGGGAAGGAGGGCCAGGAAGATTACAGATCAGTTGAAAGGCAAGAGGCAAGTCTTACCTAAGGCAGTACAGTATTTCAGCAACACAACAGAAGTGGACTTACGTTTCATGCACAAATTACAGAAACTTAAAGGACACCGAGGTTTTCTGCGGACGCCTCACATGCCCTGGTTTAGCCAATTGATAGCAAGTCAATCCCTGTATACCACGTCGTTCCAGTTCACTCTGTTCCGTGCACGCCTTTCACCCTCCTGCATGTACAAGCCACGATCATTCAAAATCTTGTTCACACCATCTTTCCATCACCAACTTGATCTTCTCCCTTCACCCTTTTCCCTCGACTTCAGACACATTTATCCTCTTTGTCAGCCTCTCCTCACTCATTCTCTTCAGCTATCTCAACCAGACTCTTTATCACCACACCTTTCTCTTACTCTTTTGTAAATATATATGTATATATATATATATATATATATATATATATATATATATATATATATATATATATATATATATATATATATATATATATATATATATATATATATGTGAGTGTGTGTGTGTGTGTGTATCAACTCTGATCTTTGCATTCGCTTTGTTGGAAAACTCATATCAAATTCTGTTTGTGATGTACCAAGTCCACGAAACATTTTAACTTTGTCTCTGTTTCAGGAAGAGAGGAAACGTTTCCCACCATTATCCAGCAACATCTGGCATAGCAGGGAGATGTGATAACTGGAGACCCATGGGGGAGAGAGTCTATATAGGCTCCATGGGGGATTCTAGAGAACTCATGGGGGATAGTCTAGAGGTCCCATGGGGGAGAGTCTATAGAGGTCCCATGGGGGATTCTAGAGGACCCATGGGGATAGTGTATAGAGTTCCCATGAGGGAGAGTCTACAGAAGCCCCATGGTGGATTCTAGAGGTCCCATGGTGGATTCTAGAGGACCCATGGTGGATTCTAGAGGTCCCATGGGGGATTCTAGAGAATTCATGGGGAACGTTTAAAGAAGAGGCGAAAGGCAAATGTTATCCCCAACAACGGGAATAGATCACATCTAGTTACTACTACTGCTACTACTACTGCTACTACTGCTACTACTACTACTGGTACTACTACTGCTACTACTACTGCTACTACTGCTACTGCTACTACTACTACTACTACTACTGCTACTACTACTGCGACTATCACTACTACTACTACTACTGCTACTACTACTGCGACTACTACTACTGCTACTGCGACTATCACTACTACTACTACTACTGCTACTACTACTGCGACTACTACTACTGCTACTGCGACTATCACTACTACTACTGCGACTATCACTACTACTACTACTACTACTACTGCTACTACTACTACTACTACTACTACTACTACTACTACTACTGTTATTACTACTACTATTACTACTATCATTACACGTACTATTGGTGTCATGATACTAGCTGTGTCCCTTTTTTAAGTACTGCCACTCGAACTAGTAATGCCAAAAACATCAGGAGTGCCAGCAATCTCCGTCGAACCCGTAAACTAACTTGTACTAACTCTAGTGGCAGTGAAACTGTGAGATCATGGTAGTATGTTACTCAAGCTAGCACTACCAGCACCACCACCACCAGCCAGCAGTGCCAGCTGTATCACCGCTCAGCAACCCTCGCCAGCGACACACACGCCACCTCACCAACACACTGGCCTGACCTCCTCGTAATGTCAGCCCACTTTGAGAGGGACTTTTCCCTGATGACATTACCTAGTATCTTTTTTTTTCTTCTTTCAGAGTAATCCTCTTACCTCCCTCCCTCCCACCAGACCGCCCCACCTCTGAAGGCAGACCTTCCCCTGTAGCACTCGTAGATAGCCTTACCTCACATAAGACCCCCAACTTTTTGTGAAAGGGGAAAGATCATGTATTATACACTATACGTCGTCATCCCGGACCAAAGGAAAACAAGATATTACATTCGAAGTGACATTTATACATGCCTTCGTATACAGAATACAGACTGTAAGGTAAACCAGATCTAAAAGGTTAGAATACCATAAAAGAATTCTGGTTAATTATCATTTTTCTTTGTAAAGATAAAATGCGACGAAAATTCTGATTTTATATTTTCTCGATTTTTTTCCCTTGTTGTTGACCTGGTCGAGGAACTGAGTGTCAAAGGCTGACGTTAGAGGGGTCAGATGTCCCCCTCATCGTCAGGAGAGGCAGCCAGTCAGCTGGACCAGCTGCTGTAGCACACACACACACACACACACACACACACACACACACACACACACACACACACACACACCACACAACTGACATGGCACACCTGCATACATTTAGAGGCACACAGTCGGCTATATATGCAAATGGATAGGGTTCAATGTATCGATATATCACTCGCGTAACTAGGTAATGTTAGACCCTAAGTAAGATTGAACCTTTCTTGCCTTCTCCTTAGCAGGGAGCTCAGCTCCTCACCCCTCGACCTCCACCGTCACACTCAAGGTCCCTGACCTGCTCATCTACCTCCCTCCTTCTTCCCATCACTCCTTGACGACGCCCTACCTCCCTGCCACACCATCCTTCACTCACTCCCCTGCCCTTCCCTCTATGTCATCTGACTCACCCTACATCTCTTCACCTCCTCATCTTCAAACAAGCTCTTCATCCAGTGGAGGATGTGTGGTAGGGAGAGTTGGAGGCTCCCCAGGGCACCTCCTGAAGGAGGGGATGACGGAGGCCCTGGGTCATGGCGTGTGTGGGGTTCGACGCTGCGCTATGATGACAAGTTCGTCATGGAGGAAGAAAAGTAAGTGATGTTGATGTTAGCGTGATTGAGGAGGTGTGGCTGGTGAAGAGAGAGGTGGACAGAGACAGGTGTATGTGTGTGTGTGTGTGTGTGTGTGTGTGTGTGTGTGTGTGTGCGTGTGTGTGTGTGTGTGTGTGTGGTGTTCCTGTGCGTATGTTATTCTCCAACGACTGTGTTGGTGTGCGTGACCTTCTTGTGTCCAGTTCAGATCTCTCGTCGATCAGAGAGTGAGGGAAGTATGAGGGTCAGGAATGAGGTTCCTTCTTAGATACGAGTTGCAGATCATAATGACACTTCTGGCCCCGTGCCTTACACTTGGTGCGTACACTTGCTTTGGTTGGTGCAAGAATTTGTACACCTGGGACATCAGGCAGCGCATTTGGCTAGTACACTGGCCGATACACCAGGCTAGTACACATGGCTTGTACACATGGCTAGTACACTGGCTGGTATACCTGGCTTGTATACTGGCCGGTACACCTGGCTAGTACGCCTGGATAGTGCACTGGCCGGTACATTTGGCTGTTACACCAGGCTAGTACACCTGGCTAGTACAGTGGTCGTTACACCTGGCTAGTGCACCTGGTCGGTGCACCTGGCTGGTATACTGTAAACCAGTAAATCCGGTCCCGTCCGCTTGCTTGCGAAATCCTCTCTAAGTCTTCTTACATGTTGAAGTTGTGCCGCTGGTGGATGGATCTTCCAGGTAGTCCTGTGACGTAGCCGGCGGAGGCTCTGGCGAGGGGCTCCGGCAGTGGGGTCGTCAGGGGGTAGGGCTGGTGTCGCCGCTGGCGGGGGCTCTGGTAGACGTCTGGCAGAGGCTCTGGAAGAGGTCTGGCATGGGCTCCGGTGGACACCTGGTAGAGGCTCTGTTTGATAGCTGGCAGGGGCTCTGGTTGACGTCTGGTAAGGGTTTGGCAGGGTGATCATCAGGGAGGCCATTAGTGAACTTCTGAACAGGGGTTTGGGAGAAGCTACCAGTGCAGTAGGAGGAAAGGTCAGGCAGGGGATTCGGGAACGGGGTTTAAGCAAGTCTGGCAGGGTGATCCTGAGGACGTCAGGTGCGGGTTTGACTGAGAGGTCCGGCAGGGGCGTGACACAGGCGTCTGACATGTGAAGTAGGGCAGGGGACCAGGGAATCCACTGACAGGGCCTGGCATAATGAGTCCGGAAGAATATCCAACAGAACGATGAACTGTGAGCTGGCAGAGTCCGGCAGGGGCGAGCGAAGGGGAGCTGGGTGGGAGGCGTGGAGGAACGGCCAGGGGGGCTCCGACACCGCCTGCGGCACGGCTCTAAACCCCTGTAAGCCGGGCAGGAGAGCCGAGTCCTGAGCTGACTGTGGTTCTTAGTTACCGGCTCCCGACGTAATAAGATTTGTGGTATTTCCCCTGAGTGAGGCAGCAGCTGCGTCACCGTCCTCCTGGCCACACCACCACCACCTCTACTGGCCACACTTCCGCCATCCTGTTGGCCACACTACCACCACCTCTACTGGCCACACTTCCGCCATCCTGATGGCCACACCACCACCACCTCTACTGGCCACACTTCCGCCATCCTGTTGGCCACACCACCACCACCACCACTACCACACTCTTAGCCACACTAACACCACCACAAAACTGGCCACACTAGCACCGCCACCCTGTTGTCACACCACTATCGCCCTGCTCGCCACACCACCACCACCCTGTTGGCCACTTCGTACTGCTGCCACCACTGCACACACACACACACACACACACACACACACACACACACACACACACACACACACATACACACACACACACACACACACACACACACCTTCGTATGGCATACACTCATACACAGCCAACATCGCACAGGAACCCTGTACATGTGAGGGACCCTGAGGACGAGTGAGGAGGCGAGGGCAAGCTTTCCTCTCTCAGAAAGAGGAGGAGGATAAGAGGAGAGGAGAGGAGAGGATGAGGACGATGATGATGATGATGATGATGATGATGAGGAGGAGGAGGAGGAGGAGAAGGAGGAGGAGGAAGAGAAGGAGGCTGCTGGTTTTCGTAGGTGAGAACAAAGGCAATGTCGCGTCAACAACCTCGACTGGAAGACCACAAGGCTCACTTCCCGCCTCCTGAGCATCCTTAGCGCCCCACCCCACCCAGTGGTTCATGGTTCCTCAAGTCAGCTCGTCTTAGTGCATGTCTTCTGGTCCGGCGAAAACACCCGTCTATCTCCTACGACGCAAGGGATTGAAAAAGCGGCACGAACAAATGACAGTCAGCTGGAGAGGGAGGGAAGAGGGAGGGCCAATCAGCGTGCTCCATGGGTCAGCCAAGGTCACCCATCCCCCCCCACTACTCCCCCTCTCGTACTCTCACCATCGATTGTTCAACCATTTTCTGTACCTGGTGTCCATCAGGAGAACCCTACGCGATAGGAACGCGGAAGAAGTTAATTGGAGCGTGAGGAAGAACCTCCAGCTGGAGGGGACTCGACGAAAACTTGGCAATTTCCAATAAACTAGAGTGGGAGATGAAAAGACTTAAAAAGAAAACGTTTAGTGGCGTGTCTGAGTCTCTCTCTCTCTCTCTCTCTCTCTCTCTCTCTCTCTCTCTCTCTCTCTCTCTCTCTCTCTCTCTCTCTCTCTCTCTTCTGACAGCTGTTGACAAATGCAGCCAAGAGCAGGACGGGCGTCATGCCCTGAAGACGGACGAAGCCCAGGCACACGGCTCAGGAAATTGTTTGGTAAACACACAGTGTTCCCTCGAGAGACGTGTTTACTGTACTAAGTCATCGTTCGGCTGATGACGTCGATAGCTCTGACTGCTGCTGTTGCTGCTGCTCTGGACGGGCAAGACGCACCACTGACTGGCTGGCTGGCAGACCTAACTTGTCACTCTCCTACCGGCTGATCCTGTGATTGGGTGTTTGACTCAGTGTATATGTGACTATCTGATCGGCTAATCATCGGATTGGTTACTTAGTTGAGCACATGACTGGCTGGTTAACCGGTTGACCTACACGATATTGTAGATTCGCTTCTCTCTACGTAAATAATATATTGGAGGGATAAGACTCATACCTGAATATGTTTGCAGATGATGCCAAGGTCATGTGGAAAGATCAGCGAGGAAGATTGCACTGCTTTACAGTGGGACCTAGACAAAGTCCAAAGTTGGTATGATACATAGGCGACGAAAATCGAGTAACTGGAAAATAATGAGGATGGGACATAGTGAATGAAGGCCTCAATACAAACATTATCTAGCAGGAAATAAGCTGCAGGAATCTGTGTGTTAGAGGGACTTGTAAGTAGACCCTGTCACAAAACTGACACCAGAGCGCCATCCAATGAATCGTAAAAGAGACAAACTGTTTGCAGGCAAATATTAGAGTCACAGTCAGCTATACGTTAAGGAAACATTCAGCAAACTGTTCCCATCGTATATTAACACTAGAGCATGCTTCTCCAGGTTGGTTACAACACAAAGACGTACAAAAGAAGTAGTAGAGTAGGAACAGAGAAGGGCAACAAAGATGATATCAGAACTGAGCTAGCTAGATTACAGTGAGATGATTCAAGGTATAAATTTGTCCATCATGGAAGAAAGAAGAATAAGGAGTTATTGGATAACTACCTTTAAGTTTTCAAACCACTTTGATAATACAGAGATAATTTCTTCGTGACGTGCAAAGACAGAGAGCAGGCAAAAGCCACAGCATGATATTAAAGTAAGAAATATGACAGAATATGTACATACGTGTTATGATAGTATAAGAGTGATGGATAAGTAGGATAAAGTGTCCAGTGAAACTCCGAATATTGACAACATAAGACATTTCAAAAACCTGTGTAACAGTAGAGAAAGTTCAAGAAAATCCCTCCTCCCTCTCTACCATAACACACACACACACACACACACACACACACACACACACACACACACACACACACACACACACACAATAGCACAGACACAGACGCACAGGCACCTACACACACCTACCCAGTATCATCATCTAGAAGCCAAAGTCACTAGCCATCGGTGGCCCGGGCACCAAACAAACACAGCCTCCCTGGCCCGCCACTGGAAGACGCTCGAAACTCGCACACTAACACTGTTAACAGCGACTCGCTCGGGCACGAACAAGAAGTGGCTCAGGTCAATATGACACAAGGTCAGCACACACCGAGAAGAGGGAAAAAAATGTTTGAAAATGTCTTATTTCAAAATTTGTGTGTATGTGTGTGTGTGTGTGTGTGTGTGTGTGTGTGTGTGTGTGTGTGTGTGTGTGTGTGTGTGTAGCTGCACAGTGCCTCGTAAGTGGGTGGAGGGAGAGACGAATTGGTTGGAGGTCTTAGGTAGGATGAGGTACCAAACATCTGGATGATGGTTCTCGAGTACGGTGTGAGATGGAGGTTCTGGAATGAGGCTGAGGTTCCAGAGGATGGGATATCCAGGAAGCAGTGACTCAAGCAGCGATGACAGACGCTAAGGATATATATGCAGCATCTCCAGAAGGGACTGCCAGGAGAGTAAACGAACTAATGTATGTGGTGGAGTAGTGACTGAGGCTTGGTTGTGTAGACCAGATATGAACAGTACTTCGTAGAAGGGAAATTGTATTCAAAACAAAGGAAAAACTTATGGTAAGAGTTACTACTGTTGGGGCTGTAGAATGTGCTGAGAATTTATGGAGTTGGATAAGTCGCCTCTGAAGGTATGGATGGGTTTCCGCAGTGAGGCTGAGGTATATGTGTCAAGAGCAGGTGGAGGAATGAGTGAGCGGTATGAGGGGGACTTGAAGCTGGGTCAGACAGAGGTATATCATGTCCCTCCCACCTGCTGTGCCATGTTCTCATGCAAGGCGCCGTGAGGGAAGGCGGATTCTCAAGAAATACAGGTAGAGAGGCGAGGGTGGAAAAAGAAAAATGTAAGGGGATAGCGAGTGAGGGTGATATATGCAGATTACGTCCCGTTAATGAGCAAAAAGAACGAGGAGCTGTAGCAGAACACTGTGGAGCGAATATGGAAGCAATGTGTGGGAGAAAGGAAGTGGAAGGGTAGTGTTAACGTGGGCGAGAAGGTGGTAGAGAAAAAAAGGGGAGGAAGAGAAAGGTGACCCAGGGCGATGAGGGACGTGGATGTGATAATGAAAACTGGAAAGGGATCTGGAATTTGAAGACCTTAGTTTAGGGGACTGTGAAAAGTAGGCGAGTTCCCCTCAGCCTTTAGAATAGGTTGGTGTGTATGTGTGCGCGTGTGTGTATGTGTGTGTGTGTGTGTGTGTGTGTGTGTGTGTGTGTGTGTGTGTGTGTGTGTGTGTGTGTGTGTGTGTGTGTGTGTTTGTGAGGGTGGGGGTTGGGGGTTGGGTGGGGTAGGGATGAGTAGTAAAGACGTTGAGATAGCGCGGGCGAGCGTGTTTAGCCAGTTTCTTAGGAAGCTTACTTAAGCTTTTGTTGATTCAGAGGAGTAAGATAAGCTCAGAATAACATGATGAGAGGGAGAGGAATGCCGACAAGCTAAGAAGACGGTTGCCCCTAAGACCGGGTCGTCAAGTGGGGTGCGCGGATGGAGTGTGAAGACAAGGAATATTAGTCTGAGGTATAGAACAAAGGAAAGGGTGGTCCAGGGTGACAGATGGAGTGCAGGGGGTTGCGGCGGGCATATGGCAACGATGAAAACGTGAGGGATGAACAGGAGAGGTTATATGAAGTAAGAGGAGGAGGAGGAGGGGAAGAACAGGGTGATGAAGTACGTGGGTGAGAGAAGCGTCAGCTGCCGAGTGTCATTTCGTTCATACACAGGACAGGGAGGGAGGGAGGGAGGATGGGAGCGAGGGAGGCGGCCCTGTCTGGCACAGACCCACAGAGGAACCTCTGGCTGAGCCACACGCCTGGCCTGGGGCATACTGCGCCATCTCCCTCACAGCCTCCACTATAATGCTTCTCATGCCTCACCCAGGCGTGTCTGTACCCTACGGCCTACCTCTTGTTTTCCCATCTTCAACTCATCTATGTAGAATAAGGATTTAGAAGACCTTGACTGTCTTCAGTAGATAACCTCGTCATAGACCATCAGGTTCTCTGCTACATGGTTTTTTTCCTTTGAATTATTCACGACGTACCTCGCTGATGATCATGCCGGGAGTGAAATACAAACAGTATGGCAATCATGACGACAGCCAATCACTAGGGAGCTAATATCTATGGCCAATCAAAGGGGAATCTAATATTGTGTGCCAATCACGTTTAGCCAATAACATTCCTTATCGCAAAACGGTGATAGTTGCATTTGCTAAGCTCTACTTTACGTTGATTCTCGACTGTGGTATTCGTCCCCGCGAAATATTTTGAGCGTTAATGTGTATTACTAACGGTGACGGACGGCAGGCCATCAATAACTGGTGGCAAGCTGTGACGGGTGACAAGCTTGTGACGGATGGCAATCTGTGGCGAGTGGTAAGCTGTGACGGATGGCAATATGTGACGAGTGGTAAGCTGTGACGGATGGCAATATGTGACGAGTGGTACGCTGTGACGGATGGCAATCTGTGACGAGTGATAAGCTGTGACGGATGGCAATATGTGACGAGTAAGCTGTGACGGGAGTCAAGCTGGTATTAATGACAGAGGCAAACGATCCACCAGACACCCCGCAGGCATCTCCTAAGGCTTAAGATCTTCCTTGTCTCGAGGGAGGAGGCCAAGAAGGGACGAGATCTCAGACACATGGGAAAATGAAAGTAACGATGATAGATCTCACACGAGACTTGTAATTCATTCTTTCTACTATTACACTATGTATATTTTTCCCTCTCTCATTATCAAGTAATGGAACATAGAACAGTTACTGAAAGGCTCGTACCATGAAGTCAGTACAAAGGAAGAGGCCCACCAAAAGGTGAATGTTAGCCATAGTCACTGTAAATATTTGGTGGACATGGCCGACTTGAAGAGAAGCACACGCACGAGAGAGAGAGAGAGAGAGAGAGAGAGAGAGAGAGAGAGAGAGAGAGAGAGAGAGAGAGAGAGAGAGAGAGAGAGAGAGAGAGAGAGAGAGAGAGAGGAGAGGATAGGAGAGGAGAGGAGAGAGAGAGAGAGAGAGAGAGAGAGAGAGAGAGAGAGAGAGAGAGAGAGAGAGAGAGAGAGAGAGAGAGAGGTTGACACGTGCCACCCCTCCCACTGTCAACACAGGTGGCGTGGCATGTACCTAAAACCTTCCCACAGGGAGTAATCCCATCGCCTGCCGTACCACAGTTAGCCCGACGCCATTTCCAAGGACCAGGAATTGAAATTGGTGCACTGGGAAGGGGGTTGGGGGATGGGGGTGTGTTCGATTCCAGGAGAGGCTGATTAAACATTGTGTGTGATG
Organism: Panulirus ornatus; assembly: GCF_036320965.1. NCBI lineage: Eukaryota > Metazoa > Arthropoda > Malacostraca > Decapoda > Palinuridae > Panulirus > Panulirus ornatus. The sequence continues at coordinate 18,124,160 of NC_092271.1, read as the reverse complement.
TTGGTGGTTCTTAGTATCGCTCGTTTATCGTCTACGACACGATACCACCGTGCAAGATGTCATCACGAGATATCGTACTCGATGCGTTATTAACGTACTTAGTCAAAAGGATATACCGGCTTGCTGGTAAACACTTATACATAAAGATGGTACCAGTGATAGCATAAGATTATAGCCCCCTGGTGAGGGTATGTAGGACGGGACGGATGACCCGCCACGCGAAGGACACGAAGACCCTCCCAGATGGCATCTGTCGCAGCCCCGAGGGAGACATGAAGGCTAAAATTCAACAGCTGATACTTGAGTGGATATAAACACCAGTTGCTGTACTTTTGTGCTCTGACGTGGCTGGAGATGGGACGAAGATACGAACCGGTCCTCCCCAGGGACGAGCCCATGAACCATGTGTGAGGGCCATCCAAGGATGAAGTATAAGGGTTAAGACCGTGGTATAAGGCGCCCTTAAGTAGAGCACAGCATCGGGGCCGTCTCTTACTGACTCATTATGGTTCTGTACATCCATGATTGTGATGAAAATGATGATGAGGATGATGATGATGATGATGATGATGATGATGATGATAATGATGATGATGACGATTGTCCTAGTAATGGTGGTGGTGGTGGTAGTGAGGAAGATGATGAAGATGATAATAATGATGATAATGATGAATATCCTGTAGAAGAAAGAACCCGACGTTTTGAAGACAATTCTATTCACGTCAGAAACTGGTGAAACTTATCTCGTAAATCACATATCCCAGGCTACTGGGGGGACAATGATGCAGTGAACTGAATGATTATCACTAGTTATCCACAGTCCATGTTAAGTTAGATCTTATGTATAACATATTAATGCAATTTGAGGTTAACCTTATCCAACATTTAGGTCGTTGAAAAAAGAAAAGGATAGAATTGACCTGGTATTTAACAGGAGGACGACGAGGAAGCAAACAGCACAAAACTTAGAAAATGAAGCCCACTTTAGGATCCTTCAGTCTCGTTCTCTCGTTGTTTTCAAGGCATCAGTGACACGCAGAGTAAGACTCAGATTGTTCCCTGATCATCCATACACCTGAAAGTGTATGGAAACAACTGCACGGTATGAGTAGAGAGCTCCTAGCGTATATACACACCACTGTAACTTCAAACTGACCTCTCCTTCTACGCGCCCTTAAATGCACCTAGGAACTTAGTTAAGCCCGCCCCGTCTCCCGCCGCGTTACTCACTTCAGTCCCCGTGATTCCAACCTGCTGCCACATGCATACCTAAAGCTCTCCAACTCCTCCAGGTTCTCCCCATGTCAACGTATGCTTAAACCATATATATTGTGTGATAGTGCACTTAAGTCGTTCGCCATGCTGGGATCTAGTAACTAAGACAAAAAGGGAGGTATAGCGTCGAGGGCCGTCCCCCTAGCTCGTCCTGTTTAAAAGAACCATTCTCTCCTCCCTCACTACTCTCACCTTCTTTCTTTTTCCCTTTACGGCTCGTCACCTGTCCGTTCTCCCCTCTAGCCCTCGTATCCTGTCCTCTTTCCCCTGTCCACCTGCTCCTCTCCTCCCCTTCAACGTGCACTCTTTCCTCTCTCTCATTCTTATCTATCCTTTTTTCCAGATTTACTTGAGCTTCGATGATTCAAGTTGGGTTCCTTTTCAAAGGGGCCATTTAAGTACTTTCCTGTTCACAGATCAAGAACAAAATAACACTTTATGATGGCTTGATACGCTCTCAATGTACACTGGAAATGTGAGGCAAATGGTTCATCTTACTTGCGCATGTGAACGAAAATCTAAAGGTAAAGTCTTGTTTTATTTATCTGTTACATTCCCTGGTGCTAGACGCCGTCGTTTTCTGTGTCTTCGGACTAAATGCTCTTCTCTGATGCTCGCCTGGTACTCACACGTCTCTTGCAGTAGTAAGACACATTCTGGAGCTTTGCTGATCTCCATTAAACTAAACCCCTGATGCTAACTTAGGCTCTTGGACGAGGTGATCACCACTGCATTAACCTCACTGGAGAGCTCGTCCTTCGTGCTCGAAGTGCAGCATGGAGGTGGTATATTTAGGTTACGATGCTATTCTGATTCTCATTCTTGTGGACCACTGTCATGGCTGCAAAGCCCCGATCACGTAGGCCAGAAGCCCTTCCTCTGCTTCTCTTTTGTTTTGCCTCTCTGTGGCCCTCTGGTGGCCAGTACACAATTCTTACTTGTGCCGAGTGTAGCAGACTGATGATAGCCTCTGGCAACCTGGAGCTATGAGAACCACTCCCTGGCTTCGACGTGATAACTCCCCCGGTAGACCTCTCCATTAACTGCCACGTCTGGAGTTCCTCCATGTAAAGGATACTCACCGGGCAAGGTCCCCGGACACACCTGCGGCGTAGCTATGCTAGGAGGATCTTATACTGGCGTCAAACGTCTGGATTTGTCTCGAGCATTGAGGTGTCGTGGACGGTGTGCTGGCTGTCCAGTGTCTCATGTCTTCCCTCAGGCAAGGGGGAGGCGAAGAAAGTCCTCTCTCTTCCTCTTGTCTCTTTGAAGAGCATACTTGACCTCTTTACCCTTTCCCTTCACTTTTTAAATCTTGTACGTCATATTCTCTTTCTTCTCTCTTATTTTTCCCACTTCATGTGATTCATCTTCCCTCGCCGTACTTACATCATTCATGCTAATTTCCTTTGTTTTCCCCCTTCTCCTCCTCCCTTCTTCTTGCCTGTTGTTATTCTCTTTTGCTGTTATCTTTCCTGTCTCATCTGAAGGGAGTTCCCCTACTCACCCGAGTCTCTGCTCTCTAACTGCTATTCTTGTCTCACACTCTCCCTGCAACTCTGTTTATCTTTGCAATAAATCTCTCCCTCTACACCTTAGCGCCCTTGCAGTCTTCCCTTACACCCCAGTTTTCTGTCTCTCTCAGTCCTCCAGCATTTTCGTGTCCTCCGCTGTCACCCCAGGGCTCTCTCTTTGTCTCCCCACCACACTTCACCCCACTCTCTGTCCTCACCGCACAACCTCCCAGCCTTCAGTGGGGCTGTGTGGACGTGGCTATTGGCTGGTCGAGAGCAGGACAAGGAAGTGGTCCAGACTTACGATCTTGCCTTGACTGTATTCCCGAGGGTTGCTGGTGTGGGTAGGTAGGTGGAGTAGGAGGTGGATGAGGCGAGGCCCAGTGGAGTGACACCACGTGGCTGTTGTAGAAGAGGCTTCCCATCCCAGCTGCTGCTAAGGGTCTTCTTCACTAGTCCGTTGTATGGGAGTTGCTACCGTGTGCGTGTGTGGGGGTCGGCTGAGGTAACAAAGCAAGGCAGTTGGTAATCTGGTTATACTGGCTGAAGAGGGTGCCTAATGCAGCCAGTCCGCCCATTAGTTGAAGGGAGCTCAGCTCGCGGGGGCTTAGGAGAAGCGACGGGGATATTAGACATGCAAAGTAGATGTGTTTTTGTCATTCAACAAAGGGGCAGCTGCTTTAATGACGTCGGCCTCAGGTGTATATCGCTGCTCCCTGGGCAGGGAAGTCACATCATTTTGGATGCAGACCCAGGTAAACGCCCCCTTTGCCCATACTATACTACCTTAAAAGTCTCGAGGCCTGTTTCAGAACTTCTGCTACACAAGGCAGTTGTAACTTGTCTTTAGTATTAAGGGTCTTAGTTCATCCGGCGTGGGAGACGTACAGGTGCACCTCATCCGTTAAAGGGCAAGACTCAGCCATGTATAATTTATAGAAACTTTGGACAACTTTAGTTTGTAGCGTAAGGACTCTTGAGTCCCACTGGACACGACTGGTCGTTACGCAAGGGCCAGGTAGGTATCAAGTGATACAGACGGTCTTCGTATGGCATGGATGGTATCTAGGAGGCTTAATCGTGAGCAGGGGACTTTCATAGTCTTCATAAGGGGTTGGATGCTATTCAGAGGGCCAGTGGGATTACCAAGGCCGTTATTCAAGGGGGTTTGGATGATAATGATGAAGGAGGTGATAAGAGATGTTCCTGAGAAATGAGCTGAATTAGTCTGGTAATGTTCCTGGGTGTGTGGTGTCTGTGAAGTGTGAGTGGCATTCGAGCGTTGGTTGGGCGTTAGTATTTAGAGCGAAGGGAAGTGGTTCAGGGGACTAGTGGGTGTTCAAGGGGCTGAACGGTGCTCAGAGTTTCCGGCTGTGTTCAAAGGGCTCTGCATGTTCTAGTGGGTCTGACAAGTGTTCCAGGGGCGGTACGTTGTTCTGTGGTGAGTTGTGAGGAATACAGAGGTGTTAGGTGGTGTTCAGGGATCGTACGGTGCCATTCGTTGTTTAGGGGAGGTGGTCTGGGAATGCTGGGTGGTAAGTATTCTATGAAGCCTGGCTGGAGTTAAAGATGGCAACTGGTAAAAGGATAGTTTAGTAGCCTAGATGTGAGGGGGACTGTTCAGAAGAACTGAAGGTAGTTTGGGAGGTGTGTGTGCGTCCACTGAGGTGGATGGTGACATTCAAGAAGCGTTGGGTGGGTGGTGGTGTTCAGGAAACGCTGGTGGATGAGTGGATGGCAGTGGTAAGAACCTGCTGGAGATCTTGTGTTCTGCGCAGGTAAGGAAGTGGTCCAGTTGACAGGAACTTATACAAAGAAGTAAAGAAGAAAATTCATCCACAGCTCTTCTCCCTGGACGAATAGCTGCTGCTGATATGAATATTCAGAGAGAGAGAGAGAGAGAGAGAGAGAGAGAGGGAGAGAGAGAGAGAGAGAGAGAGAGAGAGAGAGAGAGAGAGAGAGAGAGAGAGAGAGAGAGAGAGAGAGAGAGAGAGAGAGAGAGAGAGAGAGAGAGAGGTTGGGCTCGTGGATCGTGCCCCAGGTTCTGAGGGAACCCCACACGTTCTCACCATCCCCACCTCCCCTCCTCCCCGCAGTGGGCTGCACTGGACTGAGAGCTATGTCAATATAGCATTGCAGAGAAGGATCTGTCTTTGCTGCATTGCAGAGAGGTGTATATACCGGCGCTGTGTGTTTGAAAGATAGACGTATATATATGTGTGTGTGTGTGGAGAGAGAGAGAGAGAGAGAGAGAGAGAGAGAGAGAGAGAGAGAGAGAGAGAGAGAGAGAGAGAGAGAGAGAGAGAGAGAGAGGAATCACAACTCTGATTTGTCGTTGTTGTTCTCATTGTTGGAGTTGTTGTTCTATACTGGTGTTGTAGGTGAAATGGTGAAGGGCAAAGCCACTCTGTGTGTGTGTGTGTGTGTGTGTGTGTGTGTGTGTGTGTGTGTGTGTGTGTGTGTGTGACATAGTCTCTGCCTCCTTCGTCCCCCTCTCTCCCCTCTCACCTGCCGACCTACCTCCCTAGCCCTCCGTTCCTCCTCATCTCCCTCCCTCCCTCCCACCCACTCTTCCAACACTAAGATTCTGCCGCACACTGCGGTAAACACACACACACACACACACACACACACACACATATATATATATATATATACATATATATATATATATATATATATATATATATATATATATATATATATATATATATATATATATATCTTTCTTTCTTTTAAACTATTTGCCATTTCCCGCGTTAGCGAGGTAGCGTTAAGAACAGAGGACTGGGCCTTTGAGGGAATATCCTCACCTGGCCCCTTCTCTGTTCCTTCTTTTGGAAAATTAAAAAAAAAAACGAGAGGGGAGGATTTCCAGCCCCCCGCTCCCTCCCCTTTTAGTCGCCTTCTACGACACGCAGGGAATACGTGGGAAGTATTCTTAATCCCCTATCCCCAGGGATAATATATATATATATATAACACTTATAATCACATGAAACTAAATGCTCATATTGCTATATCATTCAACCATCAGCAAGCAAGAAAATGAAACCAAACTCATTATTTACAATTTTCACTGTATTTACATTATTTACATTATTTAGCGTATTGGGAATACATATATCCCTCCTGCCAACGTAGAGTCATGCATGTGTTCCTCCTGCCAACCTAGAGTCATGCATGTGTTCCTCCTGCCAACCTAGAGTCATGCATGTGTTCCTCCTGCCAACGTAGAGTCATGCATGTGTTCCTCCTGCCAACCTAGAGTCATGCATGTGTTCCTCCTGCCAACCTAGAGTCATGCATGTGTTCCTCCTGCCAACCTAGAGTCATGCATGTGTTCCTCCTGCCAACGTAGAGTCATGCATGTGTTCCTCCTGCCAACCTAGAGTCATGCATGTGTTCCTCCTGCCAACCTAGAGTCATGCATGTGTTCCTCCTGCCAACCTAGAGTCATGCATGTGTTCCTCCTGCCAACCTAGAGTCATGCATGTGTTCCTCCTGCCAACCTAGAGTCATGCATGTGTTCCTCCTGCCAACCTAGAGTCATGCATGTGTTCCTCCTGCCAACCTAGAGTCATGCATGTGTCCCTCCTGCCAACCTAGAGTCATGCATGGAGCTGTAGATGCAGGTGTACAAACAAGTTCTCAAGAGTGGGTCCAGGAAAAACCCTCCACTGTGGTAAAACACGTTAGTGATATGAGTGTTAATTAAGGTGGCAGGAACTGCTGCTGCTGCTGGTGCAGACGCGTGCCCCTGCTTCTGCAGCCCCACCACATTCTCCTCTGATACCATTTAAAGAAATGCTGCATAGAACTAATAATATATATATATATATATATATATATATATATATATATATATATATATATATATATATATATATATATATATATATATATATATATATATGGAAATAAATCAAAGTTTTCTGATGTTTATTCTTGATGTCCTACGAAGAGGAACATTTTGAGCAGCAGCTGAAACCCATAGGGCACCAAGTGATGCCCCCTTACTGTGCTACAACCTGAGGTTCACCAGGTGATGCCCCCTTACTGTGTTGCCACCTGAGGTTCACCAGGTGATGCCCCCTTACTGTGTTGCAACCTCAGTAGTACCAAGTGAGGCTCACTTAGTGTCTTGCATGAGACAATGCATCAGAAATTTTACAAGAACTAAAAATGATTAACAAAGATCTAAGGACACGTTGGGGTACACTGTTACCCATTCATGATCTGTGTTCATGAGGTGAGGCAGGGAGTGGTGGTGGCCTTGGTCAACGGTGGCCCCTGGGTTACATGTGGCCCCGGTTGATGACACTACCCAGGGGTGGCCTTGGGTGGCAAGGAGTGAATGAATGATAACACAACCGCGAGCTGAGTGAAGCAGCATGTTATATCATGGGTTAGTACGATGGTGAGGAGGAGGATGATGAGAGTAACGGAGGCGACACTCACCAACACGAGCCACGAAGACAGCTGTGAAAACACGAGATGGATTCAGATAAAACTGAAACGTACTTGATTATACAACGTGATGGTACACCCCGTGAGGGCTGGACCCCTCTGGTCCTGGCACACTGAAGAAGGCTCGCGTGTGTGTGTGTGTGTGTGTGTGTGTGTGTGTGTGTGTGTGTGTGTGTGTGTGTGTGTGTGTGTGTGTGTGTGTGAGGGGCTGGTCTCAGGGATGGGGGGAGGAGGCTCTTCCTCTGGCCAACCTATCTCCCTCCCTACACCCCGCAGTCCTCAGGGGCCTAGGGACGCCCCAAACCCCAGCCACCTCGGTAATGAAAGGGGTCGTTTCATTTTGCCGGATCTATAATTACTTTTCCTGGTTGAGTTGGGATGTTCCGAGCAGTGTCGACGATATGAATGTTGTCCCCCTTTGTCCACGAAGCTGAGAGAGTCATTACATTTCCCTAATTAACCAGCACGAAATGTAATCAAATGCCGCGCGAGTGATTTATGAGGACTCTGTAATTACTAGGAGAACCATCTCCAACCATCTCCAGAAGAACTGTATTTCTGGAACTATTCAACGAATCCCCTCCCTCCCGAACACTTCTTTTAGCGGATGCCCAAAGGAGCCATTTTGCACTTGGACACACACACACACACACACACACACGCACACGCCTTCCATCAGCGGGATGGTAAGAAAGGTGACACTCATTTCCCTTAACCCCACCAGAGGGAGACACAGAGTGAGGGAGCATGTGTGACCAGGAGTCCCCCGGTGTCCTGTTTTACCAGCAGGGGACGTTAAACCTCCTGCAGCGTAGGGAGCGTGAATGCTTCGCAAGAAGGTCCGCCCTAGGGAGGCGGGCCGGCACCTCCCTTGATGAGGGAAGCGGATGTTACGAGAGTCTTGCTGCTGCTCAGGATGGATACAGTGGGAGGCTTCGTCGGGGGGCGGGCGGCGGGCGAGCGAACCACGGGAGAGAGAGAGAGAGAGAGAGAGAGAGAGAGAGAGAGAGAGAGAGAGAGAGAGAGAGAGAGAGAGAGAGAGAGAGAGAGAGAGAGAGAGGATGGTGGTCTAGTTGCCTAAGTTCCACGGAACAGTCGCTTGACATCCCTTCAGACCTTACTTACTTACTTACGTCAACCTTGTAACTCTACTTACACTGTCGCCCTTCCGACTCTACTCATACGTTATACTTATTAACTTACGCTTCATCCATCTGACTCTACTTACAAGATATCTATGCGTCTTCACCCCTTAGTGTTACGATTGTTACTGTGTTATTTCACTACCAACACTTATCATGTGGCATCACTTTATACGCTATTACGATCATGTGTAAATTTCGTCTTAGTTATAATCATACGTGAGACGATGTGTATTCAACGTCATGGACATATATATATATATATATATATATATATATATATATATATATATATATATATATATATATATATATATATATATATATATATATCAACGGAGTTTATATTACAATGTCATATGTTGGGCTGGGCGTCATTATTTCTATCTACGTAATGTCTATGTAATGTGTATGCTATAACAGTGACCTAACTTCAAGCAACAACTATTACATGTCGAGCATTAACCTCTGTGCTAAAATTCATACATAATCTAATAACCACGGAGTTGCTCCTTAACTCCCACAGATCATATAGTGTATATAATCCAGGTCTTACTGTATCGACTGGAAAATATTCTATGGGGTATGATTATGGGCGCTCCGAGCCTGCTATGATTAAGGTAACAATTACTAAATGGTTCCCCTTCAATCCAACCAACGCATTTAGGTAAATGAATGGCCTCGATTGAACCTATCGGTTGTGCATGTAATAGACTATGTTTCTAGAGTAGCCTAGAAACTAGATTTAACGTAGAGCAGCTTGAAAACTAGGTTCAGTGTAAGAGCAGCCTAGAAACTAGATTCCAATTCCACAGGAACTAGTTTAGAACCGTTGCCTATTACCAGTGAGGTGATCAGTCTGCATGATCAGTATATTGCTAACCAGTTCACAAGATTTGTGAACTCTTTTAAAGATGGTGGAATCGTAAATTGGCTCAAGACGACGCTTACTAACGAAGCCACTGGCTAACTAGCGAAGCAACTACTGTGCTAACGAGTGATTAACGTGATTTATCGGTGAAAGATATCATGAAGTGATCTGTGAGATCACTAATTAACTCTCTCAGCAGACAGACAACGAGTTCAATGCCTAACACGTTCCCCAAGCAGTTAACGATCATTAGTGAGGAACGAGCTTATTAGTCAGCTGGGTTTATAACTAGCGACAATGGTGATTAACAATGTTTCTAATTATTCGACGAGATCAATGATAACGAGAGGTCAAAAGTCACTTAACGAGGTCACAAGATGAAGAGGTCATCCACGAAACCAGTAACGACATCAAGATAACGAGGTCAGAAAGCTAACGAAGTCCATAATTGCGGTCTCTGTGGAGCGAAGCCAAATGGTGATTCGCCTAACTAGCCAGGTAACCAATCAGTCTTACACGATCACTAATGAGGCCGAACGATAAAGTCACTTGAGTAACCAGGTCATTAACTGGTCTTCCAGGCTTGCTAATGAGGCCGAACGATAATTCGCCAAACTAATCAGGCCACTAAACAATCTTCCAGCTGACGAGGTCACTAACAAGGTCATTAACCCGTTCGTGTGGACACTATCCGGCTCGGTCAATCTCTCAGAGCGAGCAGAGTTTTTATCATTTTTTTCTCTCTTTCTTCTTCCTCAAGAGCGTTTAGATGCGTCATTATGGTTTTCACCATCCTTACACTTTTCCACTTTGAACTCTCCATTTTCTGCTTCATGAAAAGGTCTGGCCAGCGAAAGGACTCTTGTCCATGGCTGGCCTCGAACGTTAGGGGAGATAAGATGGCAAAAAGACACCAAGGCCTGGAGGAGGATATTTACGTCAGACGGAGAGAATAGCAAAGGAGGGCAAGGGGAGGAAGCCACGATGATAAGAAAGGAAAGGGAGGAGGAGGAGGCGGAGGAAGACACGATGATAAGGAAGGAAAGGGAGGAGGAGGAGGAGGAGGAGGAGGAAGCCACGATGATAAGGAAGGAAAGGGAGGAGGAGGAGGAGGAGGAGGAAGAAGCCAAGAAGAGAGGAGGAAGGGAAAGGGGTGGGGAGAGGAATAAAGGGGGAAGGAGGAAGACAAGAGGGGAGGATGAAGCCAAGAAGACGAGGAAGCCAAGGGGAAGGAAGGCTAGAAGAGGAGGAAGTCAAGAAGAGGGGAAAACAAGAAGATGAGGTCGAGACGAGAAGACCAAAAATACCCATCGTATGTCTCCCTCCAGTTCTGGTGTACTGGCAGGAGGAGTTCAGATAAGCAACGCATCTCTCCAGCCAGCCTCACTATGTTGCTTTGTCAGCGTGAGGCTCTGGTCACACACAGGGGGTCAGGACGGATACGTTCGTCAGCTCCCCAGGTCGCTCGTGGCTGTACCGGAAATTATTGGTCGTGGAAGATACAGCGAATGTGTCCCTTCCCGACGGCTGCACTGTCTTCCTGATTTCGATTCATAATAAACAAAATCGTTATCGATATAGATTTACTAATGTATACTGACTATGACATACTGAGAAGTTTATATTATAGATTTTGACTCAGGAAAATACCTTAAAATCGTCGAATATATATATATATATATATATATATATATATATATATATATATATATATATATATATATATATATATATATATACGTAGACAATAAAAAGATTAATTTGGAGTAGAAAAGAACCAAGGAAAAATAAGTAATGGTCGCTCAGTTACCTAGTTTTACAATTTGGTAAATAAATTTTGGAATTTTCCATTTTTCATGGATGATGAAAGCCAACACAGACGTAACACAGTACAAGTCCGCCAAAATACATTGAAGAGAATCGGATTACCGGTCGACACGGGTGTGTGAATGTTTGAAATTCCCGTCCGTCAGGTGCCCTGTGCTCTGCTGGGCTTGGGACCAGCATGTTTCCAGGTCACCATCAGTGAGGATTTACCTTCATCGGCATCCGGATACACGGTGGTTCCAGCTAACGGTGTGTCAGATGAAGAGGATCCGAACTAACCGTGTTTATCATCGACAATAACGATCGGGATTCCGGTTAATCGAAGCTTAAGCCTAGGATTTTGGCTGTTCGGCTGCCGGATGAGGAAGGGTGGGGTGGGAAGGGGACTGGTGACTATGTAGTCTATTAAAACATAGGTACTAGACACCATACTGCATAAAGGTAACGAAGAAAATAGTTGGCTTAACTCCTGCTTTCTCTCCTCTTTTTCTCCTGCAAATGAGTGTGTGAAAGTGATCTTATATGCAGACCTCATACGACACCTTCACAAAACACGAGCAACAATACACGTGTAACACTACATCACGCAGGCAGAACATTGGCTTGCTCAAAACCGAAAGTCTGTATCCCATCGGAAATCCACCGTCATCCTATTAAACCCCGACAAACCCGAATCCAATCTACATGCCTATATAACCCAGAATGATCAACCTCTCCTAGTCAGTCCGTACTGGATATAATATATGACTGACACACACACACACACACACACACACACACACACACACACTTACACACACACATGACGTTCAAATTGCTAAGAACGAAGTGCCACTGACCCCAGTGTAAAAGAAAAGAAAAGGATCCTTCAATGTCCTGGACTCTATAAGTCACCTCATTTATCTATTCAACTTTCCTCTCAAGAGAAAATATTGCAAGACTGTAAACCACACCCACACAAACACTCATACACAAGAGGGAACAAACATTGAACACCAGCGAATCACACTGATGGTTCTTCCAATATTATCCCATCTCAACATTCCATCGCCTAGTTCCTTTGTAAGGGAACTAAACCCCCTCCCCTCCGAGCCATTTCATAACCATCCGCCCACCTCCACACAGAAATTAAAACCTTACGCTTTAGCCACCTACACTCACATATTCCCCCATCCCCAGCAAACACTCTACTGACAAAACATATTGACACCGTAATGACCCAACAGACAATAAACAACCGCCCCCAGCTCTATTTTGAACTGTGTTCCATCGGCGGTACACACCCGTCTGAAACTACACTCTCCAGACAAATTCGGGTCACAGTTACCCCGTCTGTCTACTGGGTACCATCCAACTCTCACACTGAATACATCGGTACACTACATCAAAGACCAGTAGCTCAACTTCCACACTAAGGACATGGAATATCTAATTCTCAACTGCCCTGCAGACACTTCACCAAGACAAACACAGCACCACCACACTTGAGCTCAGATCACTGCCACTGGACGTGGCTGGCTTCCTATGAGCTGCAGGAGCTACATAAAACAGGATCCAAGGACAGGAGTCACTAAGTAAATATGTATGTACACACATGAATATGCCAACATACATATACATATATTTATACATATATACATGCATACAACCACGATTTAATAGATAAGTCGTACGTCCCAAGGACCTCTTCTATACTTTTGTAGGGCTATTGCACTTTCAAGGCTGTGTTCCAGTCAGGAGCAGGGAAATGATGGACTACTTTAGAGTGAGAAGTTCTACGACGAGGCTGTAGCTCTGTTCGTCTACTGCCCATGATGCAACCTTGACGAAAGTGACTTTTCACTCGCGGTGTAACCCACAAGCCTAGGTACGGTAACACACACACACACATACACACACAGACGCATACACACACACAAATATATATATATATATATATATATATATATATATATATATATATATATATATATATATATATATATATATATATATATATATTTCTCTTTCTTTTCAAAATTTATATCACGAAAAAGGGGAAAAAAGAATCCACACAGTAGGAATGATGAGGAGGACAACAGGACAACGCGAACCTGAGGACCAAACTGATGATGGTTTCATGAGCAGGTGAAGACAATGAGGGTAAGACGGCGAGGGAGGTGAGGGTTTGGGGGTCACACTACCACTGTTATCATCAAGGAATTAGCTGGGATACAGACATTGTTGCCTGCCGGTACTTATGTCCTCCCGTAAGAGGAATAGGCATGTCTCTATGGTGTGCAATTACTATGTCTGTGGGTGTGCGATTATCCATTTGTACTGTAAGGAAAGGGAGTTTTGCACTGGTGGGGGCCACCCTATCTCTTATGTTTGTGTATGCATGGGTGTGTATATCTATGTGTGTGTGTGCTCATGCCTTGTATGTGTTTATTTAGGTATGTGTATGCACGTGTCTTGCCTAAGTCATCATACATCCCTCCAAACTACTGTCGCATAGCTTTTCCCAGACATCATCCCACACCACGGGGTAACATGTTCAGTCAGATACGATGCAACACACGACTCCCTTGCAGGATGGGGAATACGTATCCCTCCCTGTAAGGATACTAGCACACTCCTAGACAACACACAGATCCTGAGGAATCCACAGACAATTTTTGCTGTTTCTTAAAACAATTCTATCATCAGCTCCATTTCCCATATGGTATACCAGGTACATGAAGCCTCTCATCTTACTCATACACATCCTCACTCCATACACCAGTGTGTTGAAATAAAACCCAAATGTTAGAAAAAAGAAAGTTGATTCGAATTTTTATAATGACGCTCACTTTTTTTTTTTTTATACTAAGCCTCTTGTTTTTGGCATTCGGAACCCAGGGAAACATTCGCGTTTAATTGCATTTTCATCAACTTGTAATTAGTGTTTCCCTCATGAATTATAGATTTGAAAATAGGTGTAGTTTTCATCAAATACATTTATCCCAGTTGGAGTTTGTTTCGTGTGTTTATTTCGCCAGCCACGCCAGTGTGTTGGTGGTGTGTTATTAAGACGAGGTGAGCCTGAGTGAACAGCCGTTCCAGTGAGCTGCAATGGGAGACAATGGTTGCTGCCATAATCATGAATATTTGACTGTCTTCGCTCTGCCACCTGGTGTTCGTTCCAGTACCTGGGTTCATTCCAGTACCTTGAGAATTTTTTCTTTCAGTACTTAGGTTCGTTCCAGTACCTGAGGTTCGTTCCAGTACCTGAGGTTCGTTCCAGTACCTGAGGTTCGTTCCAGTACCTGAGGTTCGTTCCAGTACCTGAGGTTCGTTCCAGTAACTGGGTTTTGTTCCAGTACCAGGAGTTCGTTTCAGTTTCCTAAGCTTGTAACAGTACCGGGGCTCGTTCGAGAACCTGGAGTTCATTCGTTCTATTCCAGAGGTTCTCTCTCAGCGAGGAAGAGAGAGGTCTTTGTGAAGGAACGTGCGAGGTCATTCTTCATTAACCCGTAAACAAATACAATGTGGGAGACGACGTTCCTTTATCACTGGTTCCTCCATGATGTCTGATCATGGCGAGTACTTAGAGGTACCTCAAGGAAACCAGAGAAGCACCACCGCGAGTTCTGATACGAAGATAGTCCATGTATTCGTGCTCGGCGAAGTCAACCATTGTATGCCTTCCAGCTCACTGGAACGGTTGTCACTCAGGTGGCCTCGTGTATATAAAACATGGTCGACCCACCGCCCTGGCTTGAGAAATAAACAGACGAAATGAATTCCAAACGGGAGGTCATTAACGGATAATCTGCCACAAAAATTATGTTTACATTAAGAGATTATCTGCATAAGAAAAAAACTCTCTCTTCCCTGCATGCACATGAAGGTATAAAAACCCCGGGTCCCTTCTGACATTGTGGCCAAAATCCTCTTCTTATATTATATAATTAAGATAATGATTTTAAAAGTTCATTCCACAGGAGGACGAATACCAGGGGTAAATAAATTTCTTGACAGTGACGCATTCACGGGCCGCCCAGGGTCGACCGTATAGGTTTGACTTATGGTTGTGGCAATCGTTCCACAGTCAACCTAGCTGTTCATCCATCCCTCGGGGTTGGTCGATAAAATGGGTACCTGGCTCAGGCTAAGGTATGCATAAATAGAGCATTAATGGGATGGCCTTGATTAGGGCCTCAATTGCCCGTGCCGTCTCAGCTAACACGAAAAAAGAAAGATAAGACTTGAAAAAAAAAGGTGAATGAAAATGATTTAACAGAAAGAAAACAATTGCGGGATCAAATATTAATAAACCTGATCTACGTACTTGCCAAACGTCCTCATAATGTCTCGTCCATGTTGAAGGTTGTGATTTTCAAATATTACCTAAGAGACATTACATAAAAAAAAACAAAATCATGGGGATCTCTCTGTCTATCAATCTATTTATCTATCTATCAATCTACTTATCTATTTATCTAGTCCGCATCTGATTAGCTGTTCCTACTGCACAAGGTAGGTTCAGAAACAGGCGAGCTGAGACGCTGTGGCAAATTTCTCACTTGGTTCCTGTGTGTAGAAAACGGTATGATAGGAGGGAGGGTTCCCAGGCCTCCGCTCCCGCCCCTGATAGTCGAAGCCTTCTACATACGGGACATGACGTCACTCTTGTGGTTTCTATATCCTTAATGCAACAGAGAGGATTGAGTCGCAAATAACTTTCCATCGTTGATTCTCCGTTGATGAAGGAAATATATTGACGGTCTTGGGTGTAATCTAGGGAGGTAGTTGTCTTCAATGTAGCCTTGAGAGGTGGCAATCCTGGGTGTGGCCTAGCAAGGTGACAATCTTAGGCATGACCAAGAGAGGTGGCAGCCTTAGGTTGTGACCCAGGAAGGTATCAATCTTCGTGGTGACCAAAGTAGAAAACAGTTAGGGTGTGACTTAGCGGGGTGGCGCCCTTGGGTATGACTCCGGGAAGGTGGTAGTCTTGGTTGTCACCTAGGAAGGTGGCAGTCTTGGGTATGACCCTAGGAAGGTGGCATTAGGTATGATCTAGAGATGTAGGCCAGACATGGGTATGACCCAGAAAGACAAGGGTCACCGTTGCAGGTCCCCAGCCACTCACCGGCAGGCTAATTAAGACCCCGGGGACTATAGTCGCAACAATAAAAGAATTCGTCTCGGCGCAGTGGTCATGTAAGGCCCATTATAACTTAATTAGTGCCGGTACGTGGTATGAACGCGGACACACATAAACATACAAACACCAGCACCCGCTCCACCTCCACATGGGACAAGAGGAGAGCGCTGGCTGACCAGGGTCTCGGCTGGAGCCTCCTGCAGCAGAGGAACCTTCAGGGCTCAACAGACTAGAGCGATTCAAGGCCACAGACGACACGAGAACCTTCAGGATACAATAGGAGTGACCAGCCAGGTAAAGAAGTGTAATGAAAGCGAAGTATGATTGTCCTGCATGAGTTGTGAGTCGAGGAAATTTTGACAATCACACAAAACTGATCTGGAAAGGAAAAGAAAAACCATTTCTGACTAAATTTTCGTATCATCTGGTGCTATGGAGGTGGCTCCAGCGTGTCAAGTAGCTCAAAGTCAATTGCCCTGAACTCTCTGCTCGAAGTCAAACACACTTCACGATACTTTATGACCTGTGGTCCCGACCGGTGGCCGTGGCAGGTTTCCTGAGCGCTGCAGGATGCCTCAGAAGGACAGAAGGGACTCCCGGGGCAGGAGTTAAGCATGTGTAGATGAAAAGACGAGAACATCCTCCTCGTCTGTAGGTTCTACTAGTGTGGACTCACGCTTGAAAGACGTGGAAGACAAGGTTTTACGTAGATGAAACACCTTTTGAGATATTTGATAAATGTTCATGCAAGAGGCACCAAGAGAAGATTGTGTTGGCTGCTACACACACACACACACACACACACACACACACACACACACACACACACAGAACACGGGAAGACCAGGGATATAAACCGATGGGAAAGTAGAACTGCAGCTGATGCCTGTGAGTGGAGGCAACTGGAAAAGAAATGAGGAAGAGATCGCAGGAGCCTTGGTCGAGCACTATTCTTGATCACCTCCCGATGGTCATCTACCTGCTCTTGCCCTCCAGGGTTATTTACCACGTTAATCATGATGACTTTCACCTGTTCCTCCAAGACCACAGATCACAATGACACCAGACGCCCGCTACATAGACTACCCACAGATCTGAGTTGACATCCTTTGCTAGCGTTGCCTAGGAAGATAATTCTTTCCCCACACCCAATGGTACGTCCACCCCCCACACCTATGGTACATATGTATGGCACGTACCCACAATATGTGATGAGCTAATCTCTTCCCCACACAACAACCTCCCATGCCATAATTCCCCACACTAGAATTACCACCTTATCCTACACCAACGAAAATTATCCTTCAAATTCTTTCGTGTACTCATCCATAATTACCCCAACCCCCCAAGGAAAAAAGTTAATTACCCCAACTATAACTGTCCCCCTAGAATAATTCACTTGCTACTGCCGTAATTGCCCTCCCTAATTAACACCCCCCCCTTTCCACCCCCCAACATCATATAGCGGCACACTGCTATAGTTTAGCCGCTAGCGAGAATATACTTTACTGGCTGGGCAGCCAGCAGCGAGCCGAGCTGTGGCTATAAATAAATGGATCACATTTCTGTACTGACATTAGGTATCACACAGTGTAATGGAATGTTATATGTATAGTACTGTTCTTGTGTGTGTGTGTGTGTGTGTGTGTGTGTGTGTGACAGCCTATTTTTGCACACAGAAAAAAAAAGGAAGTTTAAACTGTATGTTGGTAAGTATACTGCTGGGTCTAATGGCTAGCAACAGCTATAGGTTATCAATCCACAATAAGTAACATACGTAAAAAAATAAAAGTAAAAGACATTCAAGATGCAACAATTTTTTTCTTATCTTGCACATCCATAGTAATTCGACTCGGAATATATTTCTACTGAAAAAATTAGATTCTACTGCAATTTTCCAGTTGCTCTGTGATGTGGAACCTTTCCCTCGCTGCACATCTTTACGTCCCTGATGCTACAGAGGTATTCCCTGCCACATCATCCCTCCTGACGTGACAGAAGTATTCCCTGTCACATAATCTCTCCTGACGTGACAGAGGTATTCCCTGTCACATCATCTCTCCTGACGTGACAGAAGTATTCCCTGTCACATCATCTCTCCTGACGTGACAGAAGTATTCCCTGTCATATCATCCCTCCTGACGTGACAGAAGTACTCCCTGTCACATCATCCCTCCTGACACCTCACTTATCAAGTAGTCGTTTGTTCTTGTTTTGTTTCTTTGTTCCTTATAATTCCATAGACGAATTAAAACCTATTACGTCATATTCCATAGACGAATTAAAACCTGTTACGTCATATTCCACAGACGAATCAAAACCTGTTACGTCATATCTTTTCCTTGTCCCTCCCTCATGAACCATGGGAAGGTCTACATCTCTTCGTCTCTCCCAGTTGATCAGCTCCACTTCTTCAGTCCTTTGGACCTTCTCTAGTAACTCTATTTCATACATCCTCAGGTGAGAAGGCCAAAGTTAAGATGCATAGGATGTTTTGAGATTAGCATCATCATGTAAACATCTTTCTGAACATCGCTGTGTGCTATGGACGATCAGCATCGTTACCATCATAATAATCCAACTTGTGAATAGATAATGTTTTCTGTTCATTAGTTAATGCTATCGTTCGCCAATTACTGACCTCACGACCTAGTGACCTCGTTTTGCATGTGTTATCGTTCGTTCTCGCTGTTAAAGTCGTGAGAATGTGGGTTTGTGTGATGCTGTTTGTGGTGATGTTATGAATGATGTAGTGATCTCGTTATCCATGTATAACGATTTCTTCTCGTTATCCATATAATAACGAATTCCTGACGCAGCCAACTACTTCGTTAGATACCTGATGTCCTCCTCAGTCAATGAGGGTCTGAGCAATTCGTTAAGACATATGAAATCGTCAGGTAAATAGTTACTTAACTCGTTAGTTAAATCGTTACCAAAATCGTTAGTTAGAAATGTCGCTAAGAAACTAGTCAGTTCATCACTGCCCTTGTTAGATTAGACACTTCGTCTGGTCGTTAGAGGCTCGTCATTAGCGACATTTTATTGTTAATGACCCCGGTAGCTAATCATAGTTGGCCTGGGTAATTATGGACCTGGCTTGCTGACGTGTTTGTTAGAAGTGATGATTGCGTGAACTAGTTAGTGTCGTCGTCAATAACTGGATGGTGTCCGGACGGGGGTTTTAAAGGCAGTGGCCCCGAAATTCTGGTTTCCAGTCTAGAAGTTTAGAAAAGTCTTAATATCTGACTGAACACATTGCATGGGAAAAGTTAAATTCAGGCGTCCAGCTGGGAAATACAGGGGTTAATTTCGGCGCCACTGGGTAATAATGTTAAAATGTAGTAGACATTTTCTAACCCATATGCCCCCAGAGCCTAAAATGGCATGCAGAATATTTGCCCTGGAATATAACCAGATTACGCAGTGACACTAAAGTGACGTCTATATCTATCTATCTATCTATCTATCTATCGATCTATATATATATTTTTTTTTTTTTATACTCTTCGCCATTTCCCGCATTAGCGAGGTAGCGTTAAGAACAGAGGACTGAGCCTTTGAGAGAATATCCTCACTTGGCCTCCTTCTTTGTTCCTCTTTTGGAAAATTAAAAAACGAGAGGGAAGGATCTTATAATATATATATATATATATATATATATATATATATATATATATATATATATATATATATATATATATATATATGTGTGTGTGTGTGTGTGTGTGTGTGTATATCTGGCTATATATCATGCTGTACGACAACGGTCACTGACCTTTGAGTTAAGCCTTATGGAATTCGAGCTCAAGTCTTAGCAAATCACTTGCAACCTGACCATGAGAGAGAGTGGCCCAGCGAGGGATAATCTAGCGTTCTTATGAATTCCTCCAAGGCTTTGCAGACGACTCCTAAACCAGGTACTAAACCAAGCAGGGTTTTTTTTTTTTGCGAGGATAACATACATACATATCATCTTCCTCGTCTATAGGGTAGGCAAGCATGATAACACGGCACAACAGTGCAGAGATATGATAACAGGGGTAGTAATACTTTATGGTGTGTCAACAGTGATAACACTGCAGGGTTACTTAGGCAGTGCTGACAGTGCAAGTGACGACCAAGATGTGATAGCAGTGTAGTGGCGCTAATGATATCTTCACAGAGCAGTGATTCATGTGATATGATGACAGTGGAGCAATACTTATGATGTGATAACAGTGACGCATGCTGTGATAACAGTGACGCATGATGTGATAACAGTGACGCATGATGTGATAACAGTGACGCATGATGTGATAACAGTGACGAATGATGTGATAATAGTGACATATGCTGTGATAACAGTCCAGTGACAACTATGATTGCACAGAAAAAGCACACACACACACACACACACACACACACATATATATATATATATATATATATATATATATATATATATATATATATATATATATATATATATATATATGCAAATAAGTGAAAGTAATTACTACCAGCAATCTGAGAGCGTAATTTCTAATGAGAGAGAGAGAGAGAGAGAGAGAGAGAGAGAGAGAGAGAGAGAGAGAGAGAGAGAGAGAGAGAGAGAGAAATCTACGTTAATAAAAGTCGACGACCCACAAGCCCGTCTAATGGGGCTGACGTTAAGTGGACGGAACGTAATTAGCTCATGCATTAATTAGTATCTGTAATGATTCAAGAAAGAAAGACGAAAGAAGAAAGAAAGAAGGAAAGAAATTCAAGACACGCCTCCTGTACTGTGTTGGGAGGGGCTTTACCACCCACACTCGAACCCTTCCTTATTAGTAGAGAGAGAGAGAGAGAGAGAGAGAGAGAGAGAGAGAGAGAGAGAGAGAGAGAGAGAGAGAGAGAGAGAGAGAGAGAGAAAATAGTAGACGATTGACCCGAGCCAATCAGCTGACCGGAGCAACGTTGACCCATACTCCGGGACCATGTACCTGATTGGACAAAATGTCGACGAATGATGACTAGAACCAATCAGCTGACGAGAAAAACGTGTAGAAATAATCACAACCAATCACCGACCTTGGCAAACGTCGAGGAAGGATTAAGCACCAATCAGGTGAGCGGAGAAACGTTGATGAAGAAGGTTAGACAAAGACGACTCTCCCAGACCCACACAGTCATCGTGAAGTCCACATTACCCAACACTGAAACAGACAACACTCATCCTTGATGCTCGTGCCCCTAGTGTGTGTGTGTGTGTGTGTGTGTGTGTGTGTGTGTGTGTGTGTGTGTGTCGAACAGTAAGCCTACTATCAGTAAATCAAGATATTGCTCATTGTAATCTACACAAATGGCTCTTGGATCGAAGAGAATTTGATGCAGTGTCTCACACCTTCCTAATGTGATCGATCGGTACAAAATGGCTCTGTACGAGATTAGCTGTCTTGGTTGTCATTAGTTAAATCATTGGTTTCTAATTAAGAGCTTCGGGTCGCCATCTTCTGCGGTATATTGATCTGTCGTGCGAGGGAGCCATGTCTCCAGTAATATATGATTTGTGATGAAATTCAGACAGTCAAATGGACAGTAAGAATATTCACTGCTTTTTAAGAAAACGTATTTCATGGTATATATATATATATATATATATATATATATATATATATATATATATATATATATATATATATATATATATATATATATATAAGCACAGATAAACAGGTAGCTAGATAGATAGATAGAAAGATAGAGATAGGTAGATAGATAGATAGATAGAGAGAGAGAGAGAGAGAGAGAGAGAGAGAGAGAGAGAGAGAGAGAGAGAGAGAGAGAGAGAGAGAGAGAGAGAGAGCTACCACATCATCCCTGCAGGTAAGAGAAAAAACAAGAGAAAAATATAATCACCTTTAGCGAAACCCTTATCATCGTCAGCTCGACCCCACACAGGAGTCTGTCTACCTGGCCCGCGGAGCGCTGAAACTGTACGACCGACGGGGGGGGAGTTGAGGGAGAACCCGAATTTGCGCGCACAGAGTACACAGGGCCACCAATTTGAGACCCTGACAACATAATTCTCGTAATATGTACACGGAAGAGCATTTGCAGGTTGCTGTGAACTGCGAATTCCTCCCTCTCCCTCCCTACATTCAAACCGCGTAAAAATGCTGTAAAGACGGAGGTTTGAATACGAGGGAATTTGTACTGTAAATTCTCTCGGTCAAATGAAAACACCTGACCCGACAGAATTTATCTGTGCTGACGTGGGTGGGGAGGAAGGCTGGGCGGCTCCGGTGCGGACGCTGGCCTCCGATGAATACTGCATGACTCAATTATATTCTTTACGTGGGAATCAATATGAAATGGGACTCCATTCTCAGGAGCCGAGTATGTATATAGCTCGGCAGGGAAATGATATCTAAATATAATTGTAGAACAGTATTATCAGACTTACTTGTTTCCGAGAAGTATGGCTGTGGTAGTGGTGTGTGGCTGGGACTGTGGTGGTAGTGGTGGGTGGCTGGGACTGTGGTGGTAGTGGTGGGTGGCTGGGAGCGTAGTGGTGGTGATGGATGGCTGGTGGTCGGTGGCTGGTACTATAGTGGTGGTGATTGGGATCGTAGTGTTATCGGTGCTGGTTGGCTGGTAACGTAGTGGTGGTAGTGGTGGTAGAGGGTGGCTGGGACAGTTAGTAGTGATGGGTGGCTGGGACCGTGGTGGTGATGGTGGGGGTGGCTGGTGGCTGGGATGGTCGTGGTGATGGGTTGGATGGTGGCGGTGGCTGGAGCCGAGGACGGGAGGAGCAGTTCCCACCCTTCCTGTTGACGGCCACTTTTGTCACTCGTTTGAGAACTGGCCATGAACTTCTGTTCAGACAGACGTGGCTCCAGTGACCGTCTATAATGGAACTCCCGGCCATCTTTGTATATACATGTACTTAAAGATGTTTATAGCACCAGTTACCACCTTTGGTTCTGCTTGTTCTACAGCAGTCGATATAAACGAATCCACCTGACACTGAATGGAAAGAGAGTGTTGACATGAACTCCAAGGCGCCGAGACAAATGAGACAGTGGTCGATTTCGGTTTCGAAGCTTTTATTAAAGCTTCTACTCCTAACTTACTGTCACACATGGTGCTGTACGTTAGTTCTTGCATGAATAATGTATTGATAAACTGTCGCGAACATACAGAAAAAAAAAATGGTTCAGGTGAGGTACGGGCACAGAAAGTCGATCAAAGTAGGATACTTCACACACAGTGGGTCGTTTCGGAGCTCCGCAAGATTGCGTTTTGTTTATACTTTATACATAACGACTTGGGCGTGACGTCACAACCCTGCTGGTCCAATCCCGGCCCAGCGTCGCACCCGCCTCGAGAGCCGTAACTAGAAAGTGAACAACTGGTCGTAAATCCTCGGCCGTTTGATACATTTTCGTCAGATTCGACAAACGAATTGATACGCAATCATGCATAGCTTTTAACCAAACCTGTCCAGCACATACTGACGATATATATATATATATATATATATATATATATATATATATATATATATATATATATATATATATATATATATATATACAGAAAAGAGAATGCAAACATCAAAACATTGGGTCCTTTCGAAGCTGTGTGTGATGGCAGTTCAGAAATAAATATCATTTATGTTTAAAGGAGAAGTGTAGACATATGTCTAAAGGATAAATACCTATAAAGTTTACCTGAGGCTCAGATAACGTCAGTCGTGGATATGAAACCAAGTCCTTGTCAACGTACCTATGGTGTTGCTTTCAACTACTCTGATCATTCCACTTGTTAACAACCCTCTTAAGGAACATGTATTGTCCCTTAAAGCCTCATTCGATGGACAATGTTTGGACCACGAGTTCGAGTTCATTAGAGTGAAAGTAGAGGAATCTAAGTCTTCAACAGCAGCTTAGACGTAGACCATCTACGACTTTTGATCATTCTGAATACTCGTATCCACAACCATCTCTTCTTCTGATCTTCTGTAAGCTACATTAGTTGAAGTCGTCTATTCGGGCCTCACGGGATTTGTTCCTCTGTCCCTGGGATCAACTTAGCTGCTCGCCGCTGTACTCCCTCCACTCCGTGTCTCTGTCCAGATAAGGCGACCAAAGAAAAGTTGACGACGATATGCACGGGCTGCGCAGGGAGCCGTGGTCTCCAGTTAAGTGTGGACGGATGTCGCATTTGGAATAGAGGACACACACACACACACACACACACACACAGACACAGAACGAGAGACGAAAAGAAAGAAAACAGAAGTTTACGATGAATCAAGAAGTGTCCTCATAAAATTTCTGGCGTTGTGTCTGCGTCACCTTATGAGGGACGAGTGAGGCCAACAAGGGAACGAGACAACCCGAGAATTGAAGGTCTCGCGAGTTGATGAACTTTGACAATTCAGCATTTCCTTCCCCCCACCCATTTTCTTTTTTTCCCCAGTGTTCGCTTTTGTTGCCTCGGACGTCCGTATTGACCAGGAAATGAAAAAAAAAAGAAAAAAAAACGAGAGAAGTGTTGTAGGACTGATATAGAAATATGGTGAGGCTTAAGCCTACACAGATCTCCTGTTGACCCTTTTTTTTCCAAGCCATTTATACAGGCACTCCTAATTTTTCTAGACCCCGGCTATGTTAAACCAGCCTGTGTTGACCCAGGCAGTGTTAACTTAGGCTATATCAAACATGGCTCTGTTAGCTGAGGCTATGTTAATCGAGGCAAATCAACCTAGGCTATATCAAAACGGTGTTATACATAAACCCAGGCTATGGTAACCTCGGATATGTTAACCCATGCTATGTTAATCCAAACTATGTTAACCAAAGCTCTGTTATTATGGGTTATCTTAACCCAGGGTGTTGTGTTCGGTTGAGGTGCGTCTCTTAAGTTCATTTCCATGCATCTCTCTCAAGTCTAACCTGATGTACCTTTGGAAGAGTTCCCGAGTACACGCAAAGACGCGTTCGAGCCCTTTGGAAAACGCTTGTACCAAGACAGTCGGTCGGTTGTCCCCTCGTTAGCCTGGGGAAAACAACGTCTCATAATAAGGACTACGGGCAGTTTTGGTCGCTATTATACTGCTGCGTCGGTAACAACATTCGCTGTGGTTCGAGGGACGGTGAGGAGCGGCCTGCAAGACTGTGAGTTAGGTGGCCCGCAGCATAAACGGTGTGGCCCCTGAGGGATGGTGCACGACAGTGGGTGTGGCCTGCATCAGAGTGGGCGTAGCCAGCAACCAGAGTGGCGTGGTCTGCAGCGGAGTGGGTGTGGCCTGCAGCAGAGTGGGCGTTGTTTGTAGCAGAGCGGGCGTGGTCTGCAGTAGAGTGAGTGTGGCCTGCAGCAGAGTGGGCGTTGTTTGTAGCAGAGCGGGCGTGGTCTGCAGTAGAGTGGGTGTGGCCTGCAGCAGAGTGGGGTTGGTCTGCAGCATAGGGGGCGTGGTCTGCAGCAGAGTGGGCGTGGACTGCACAGAGTGGGCACTGTCTGCAGCAGAGTGGGTGTGGCCTGCAGTAAAGCGGGCGTGGTCTGCAGCAGAGTGGACGTAGCCTGCGGCAGAGAGGATGTGGCCCGCAGCAGAGCGGGCGTGGTCTACAACAGAGGGGGGGCGTGGTGTGCAGCAGAGTGGGTGTAGCCTGTAACATAGTGGATGCAGCTGGTAGCATCGCGGATGTGGCCTGCAGAAGAGCAGGTGTGGCCTGCAGCAGAGCAGGTGTGGCCTGTAGCAGAGCGGGTGTGGCCTGCGGCACACCATGCTCGTCCTGCAGCACAGGAGGAGGGCTGTGTGTCCAAGGAGGCGTGGCTTGTAACTCAATGGGCGTGGCCTGCAGGACAGTAAGGGTGATCCCCTCCTCATAATCTAATTACTCAATGAGTCTTATTGATTGTGGTGCGGTATGCTCTCCCTCTCTGGCCTCCCTCCCTACCTCCCTCCTCCACCCCCCTCTCTCTCTCTCTCTCTCCCACCCCGCTACTCACCCATTCCTATCTCTCCCACCCCGCTACTCACCCATTCCTATCTCTCCCATCCCGCTACTCACCCATTCCTATCTCTCCCCCTCCCGTCATCTTCACCCTCGCCCCTCTCTCAACTTTCTCCCCGCCTCATCCTTCTCCCTTTCCCATTGGCACTTCCCTTTCTCTCCCTTGATCTTTCCCCACCTTACTCATTCCTCCTCCAAGTCCTCATCCTTCCCCACCTTACTCATTCCTCCTCCAAGTCCTCATCCTTTCCCACCTTACTCATTCCTCCTCCAAGTCCTCATCCTTCCCCATCTTACTCATTCCTCCTCCAAGTCCTCATCCTTCCCCACCTTACTCATTCCTCCTCCGAGTCCTCATCTTTCCCCACCTTACTCATTCCTTCCCATCTCATTACTCACCTCATTCTTCACGTTCCCTCTGGTAATTTCGTCCCTGAGTGGTCCCGGCACCATCTCCCGACGGCTACTAATACCGTCGCTAGGCCTGTAATGGACCTCTTGTTTCGGGCCCCTCGTCCGCCACCTGCGCCCCTTTCTCACCATCTGTATCTCTTTTCGCCTCATCTGTGTCCCTACTGGCACAACCTGTGTCCCTTACAGCAACACCTGTGTCACTTTTGGCTCTATCTGTGTCACTTTTGGCTCCCTCTGTGCCATCTGCGTCAATTTCGGCACCACCTGTGTCACTCCCGGTACCCTCTGTGTCAATTTTTGGCTCTATCTGTGTCACTTTAGGCACGACCTGTGTCACCTCTGGCTCCACCTGCGTCACTTTCGCAACAATTCTGTCCCTTTTGCATCACCTGCATCTCTCTCGCTCCGTCTGTGTCTCTGTCCCGCCGTCTGTGCCCTTATCTCTCTACCTTAAACCCTTTTCCTTCACATGTGTCGCTGTCGCACTATCCGAGTTTCTTTCGCTCCATCCGGGTCCCCTTCGCTGTAGCAATGTCTCTTTCACACCGTATATATATATATATGTCCATTTCGCACTACTCATGTCCTTTCCACTTCCCCCTCTGTTGCTTTCGCTCCACGCGGGTTCCTTTCACACCACCTGCGATCCTCTCACACCGCCTGCGTCCCTCTCACACCACCTGCGTCCCTTTCACACCACCTGTGACTCCCTGCGCTCCTTCCGTGTCTCTTTCTAAGCCACCTGTATCCCTAACTTTGTTACCCTTGAGACTCTAATTCCGTCTGTTGCCCTCAGTATTCTCCACGTCGGCCATATCTATTCCATTTACGATGGAAATTCTCACTCTCGCCCCTCTAATGCCTTGTATCTTTTCAGCTTACTTCACCCCTTTCGTTTATTAGCCCCTTTCTCTTCTCTCTCTCTCTCTCTCTCTCTCTCTCTCTCTCTCTCTCTCTCTCTCTCTCTCTCTCTCTGCCCAGATGAGCTCATTTTCGTCGATCTTGTCTTTTCTTGTTTGTTCGTTGCATCATTCTCTCTCCGTGATACATATACGTATGTATCATTCTCTCATTCTATCTCTCACAGTCTCATCCATGGCATCCTCAGTGCTTTCTCGGGTTGCTCATTTGTTCTCGTCTTCCTCAGCATTACCATCATTAGAGACACTGGCCCCTCATCATCCTCGGTTCCTCATTCTTGCTTTACCATACTTTCTGTTCTGTGTCGTTGTTTCCTCCTCACACTATAGTTATGAGGAAGCAAGAGAGACTTTGGATCCCATTGCTTCCTCACCATCATCCTTGAATGCCAAGTCTCTTCTCTGCTCCTCATACTTATCATCTCTCATCTCCTGAGAGTCCTTCTTCCTCATTTTTCTCTTCCTACCTCTCCTCAATTTTCCACTCCTCATCTTCTCTGTAACACCTTCCTGTCCTCCCTCTCCCCCGCCTCCTATACACCCTTCCTTCCTTTCCTCCCTCTCCCCCGCCTCCTAAACATCCTTCCTTCCTTTCCTCCCTCTCCCCCGCCTCCTATACATCCTTCCTTCCTTTCCTCCTTCCTCTCCCCCTCTCCCACCTCCTTCCGTCTTCCCCCCTCCCATCTCCTCTCCCACCTCCTTCCGTCTCCCCCCTCCCACCTCCTCTCCTACCTCCGTGCAAAATAACCCTCCCATCACTCTTCCCTGACCAGTTCTGGACC
Source organism: Panulirus ornatus (assembly GCF_036320965.1). Classification (NCBI taxonomy): domain Eukaryota; kingdom Metazoa; phylum Arthropoda; class Malacostraca; order Decapoda; family Palinuridae; genus Panulirus; species Panulirus ornatus. The sequence continues at coordinate 18,095,831 of NC_092271.1, read as the reverse complement.
ACTTTAATTCTTCCACACTCGTAACCCCGTCACACTCCATATTCCACCTCTCTCTCTCTCTCTCTCTCTCTCTCTCTCTCTCTCTCTCTCTCTCTCTCTCTCTCTCTTACTAATCCTTTCACATTCTCTCTGTATTTCTGTCTTTCTCTTTCTCTCCGCCAGAGAGGACCTGATTTTTTTTCTCCCTATGTCTTAGTCGTCCAATTGTCTTTCCTGTATCCAATTGTTTTCCTCTCGCCCACTGAGTCCCCCCACTCCCCTTTTTTTTAACCTTCTTCATCCTTCAGACTCTAGTCCTGCCTCACCCACCCACTCACCCATCCGTCACCCACCTAACTTTCGTCACCTTCGTCCCCTCATCCACCAAGTTTTCGTTCCCTGCCAACCCCACATCATCACGCAAGTCCGTGCAACACTATCCCCATTATTCTTATACTCTCTCTCTCTCTCTCTCTCTCTCTCTCTCTCTCTCTCTCTCTCTCTCTCTCTCTCTCTCTCTCTCGCTCTACTTGTCGTTCATCTCGGGTTACTCACATTTCTCCTCTCAAGGCTTCTTCTCCTTCCCTCTCTCTCTCTCTCTCTCTCTCCATCCAGGGCCTCTCCCTGCTCCTGCCCCGCCAGCCAGAGCCACCTGGGCCCCTGATGATAATGGTAGCCAGCGTTATCCATCACTAGCAGTTGTGGGGCCCAGCGTGCCGGAAGCGACCATTGTGAGGCTGGTCATTAAGGAAGGGACGCTCCAGCCGCCGCTCTCGCTGCTGCTACCGCTGCTGCTGCTGCTGCTGTTACCACTCCCGTAGCTCCAGGAACCCTCTCGTCCCTAGCGCCTGCATCATTACCCGCCGGAGCCTGGAGGTGTGGTAATGGCATGGAGGTGCTGGCGGACGGGCAGGTGTCGACGTCTTTGTGATTTCTTGTTTACTCCCTCACACCAGCGCTTCTGACTGAGCCCGATTGTATAGTTCCTGCTGATAAGGAGACGATTATCGATAACAATGATCCTCCTGATGAATGAGGTTATGAATGGATCCTTTATCCTTGTGGAAGACCATTAAAGAAAAGGCTGTGTTGCCCTCACACTCAGAGGAACGAGTACCAACAGCGCAGGACGACGGGGCCAAAACGAGGCAACAGTGTGATACAGAAAGAATCACCTTATTTTGAAATCCTTTTTATGTCCTTTGGGAAACTACAGAATGCCTCCGGCTTCCTAAGATCATACCTTCTCGCAGATGATACGTTTTTGATAGTCAAATAACATATGCAAAGAAAGAAAAGATATATATATTTTCGAGGCCAATTATATGTCACAGAAATAAAGATTAAGGACCTGAGGCGAAATTCTGACCACCGTATGGAGATGTGAACGAGAACCAATTAGGATTGAAGGTAGGGATTTTGGAATCTAAACCTCAGTGACTCAGTACTGTACACCAACACAGCAGAGCATATATATACAAACAGCAGAGTTAAATTCTCACTTAAACATATCCAATCAGCTTGAGAGGTTGGTGAAGATAAATGTATATGACAACCTTTATTTTTTCATATTGTTAGGTTTGCTTAATGCGCTGGATGAAGGAACTTTTATTAGTTTATCCTGACAACATTTTTTTTTTTCCAGGTTTACCGAAGCTCGCCTCATTATGCATGCTGCACCTCTTCTGTTGACACCAAGTTAGATATGCAGGCACACTCGTCTGCATGCCATTAGCGATGGCTCATCTCAGAGGGGTGGTCTACCCACGGCCACTGTGACGAATGCTATCTTAATGCTTTTGTTTACTGCCAAGTTTACCCTGCTGGTTGAACTCCCAGAGCATGACGATACGACCTCTGAGTACGACCTCTGAGCACGACGGTACGACCTCTGAGTACGACGGTATCAACAGAATGGTCTTTGACCTGAGCTCTAAGCGTCGGGTCAAAGGTTACAACATCATACTCAAGGGTCGTACCGTTATTATTCAAGGATCGCATCGCTGTACTGAGAAGTCGTATTCTTCGCGCTAACCCACCGTCCGTCTTGAGCAAGGGTCGTACCGTCGTGCTCAAGGGTCGTGCGTGGATTATCATCATTTGTGAGGGTCGTACCGTCGTGCTCAAGGGTCGTGCGTGGAGTATCATCATTTGTGAGGGTCGTACCGTCGTGCTCAAGGGTCGTGCGTGGAGTATCATCATTTGTGAGGGTCGTACCGTCGTGCTCAAGGGTCGTGCGTGGATTATTATCATTTGTGAGGGTCGTACCGTCGTCCTCAAGGGTCGTGCGTGGATTATCATCATTTGTGAGGGTCATACCGTCGTGCTCAAGGGTCGTGTCATGGTGTCCAAGACGCTGTCCTCTATCTGAAGGCTGAACTACCGTGTATACCTACGGTGAGGGGTATGAATGACGTCAATACACAGCAGACTAGAAATAGCAGAAATATGTTTTGGTCTACAATGAAGCCAAATCATTCATGGCTGAGGTCACACTGACGGGTCTTTTCAAACTGTGACAAGTGGACGAACTGTGTTCAAAAGCAGCGGTGAATAAACAAGATGCGTAGGAGGAGAGGAATTGTGGGAAACGAATTATTCAAGGGAAAATAATTGACAAACAGACATATTGTTTGAGGGAAAAAAGAGGTAAACGAAACTACGGAACGGAAAGCTTTGATAAACAAAAAAGGCAATATAAATAGTTTAGGTATAATAAAAGAAAAATCTGTGTAGTAAATAAACAGTTTAGGAGAGACAAAGGCAATAGAAAAATTGGATACCCCTTTTTGTTTTTCCTCTCTCCATTCACTCATATTTCCAAAGTCGTTCTTATCGTATAATAGGATCAGGAATACTTGTCCCAATTTATGAGTGGCGTGACGTCAGCCATAGTCTCGTTAAGCGATATCATCCTGGCCTCGAACAGCTCAGCAGTTTTTGCATACGATTAGCAGTAACGACCCGGATAGAGGAAAGACGCAGGGACGGGTTTGGCGTGGATAGATGGGATATCTATATCTATATCTACATCTATATATATATATATATATATATATATATATATATATATATATATATATATATATATATATATATATATATATATATATATATATATATATATGGTAAACATGTTTACCAAATGGCGTCCTAGCTTCGTCTCTTCTATGTATATCAACTGACTTATATTTCTCTTTTGTGTCTCCCTTGATGTGATTATTTCACGAAAGTGCACCTGGGAACTTATCGTGTTTCATTTTCCCCGTGGACTCATAGGAATATATATATATATATATATATATATATATATATATATATATATATATATATATATATATATATATATATATATATATATATATATATATATATATATATATATATATATATATACATATATATATATATATATATGTATATATATATATATATATATATATATATATATATATATATATATATATATATATATATATATATATATATATATATATGTATATATATATATATATATATATATATATATATATATATATATATATATATATATATATATATATATATATATATATATATATATATATATATATATATATATATATATATATATAAATATACATCGGAGATTAGGGAGGTAGATAACAGGGTGGGCGGGAAATTTGTGTGCAGTGGGGTGATAGACAGTAAAGCCAACGGATCGACGTATGTTTAGACAGAAGTATAGCCCTAGGCAGTAAGACAGATGGATGGATAGAGGGGGAAAAAGGACAGGGGGGGACGTTAGAACGGTTGTTTGGTTTTTAGAACGATAAGGACAGGAGGAAGATGAGGACAGAGCCAATGGGAAACAGATGGATAACAGGACGGACAGACGCTGTAGGATGGACACGCGCTTGAATAGATCGTGAACGGGATTTGACAGATGGTTTAGACGAGCAGCCAGAAGGACGGTTATAGGACGGGGATAGACAGAAGGGTATGTATAGACAGGAGCCAAAAAATCGAATATGGGAATACCCTAACAATCAGAATCACCTTTAAAGCGAGCGTTTTGGTGAATATCAAAACCGCTATATATGAGCACTCGTTTAACCGCGCTCTGTGTTACCCGTAGCCCCGATAACGGGAATTGCCGTTAGTCCATATCCCGATTATCCGGACCTTGTCCAAACAAGTGATTGCTAACTCAGTGTTCTAGATACATTCATCTCGTTGTTTATATGCATATATGAAACATCAAAAAAAAAGAAATTATGATTTATATAACGCAAAAAAAGAGGGGGAGGGGAAGGGGAAGGGGGGGATTTCTGTAAACAGATTATACATAATCAAATGATTAATTTTTAATTAATTTTTTCAGTCGGTGGGTTAATGCGGAACAAATACGATTATAGCTTCCCCCTCTCTCCCTCCCTTCCTCACACATTATGTATATATATATATATATATATATATATATATATATATATATATATATATATATATATATATATATATATATATATATATATATATATATAAATTTCCATTATTCTTCAAGTTTTCTAAAGCTGTCGTTCGAGTCTTAATGTTTTTAGAGGCGGTTATATATCCGCCTCTCGTTATCCAGCGCCAGAAACGACGGCTGTTTCTTATCGCCTAAATAACCGAGCTCCACTTTCTTTAAATTGATCCCCGTTAGGGAGTAAGTGAATGATCTCAGGTGTGAACTAACTCGACTGTCTCGCTCCAGTGGCTAAGGATAAACCCGCCGCTTTCCGTTTTCCGAGACGTAAATTCTTCATTCGTCTTGTGTCCCTTGAGGCAAATTGGCTCTAGAGGCAAGAGCGTTACACTGTGTAACAAGCGACATGGTCGGAAGTTCCCATGGTTCGTCCACACAGCTAGGTCCTAGACGAATTAGGTACGTAAGAATGTTTTACTCGAAGAGGACTTTGGGTTTAGCTGCAGCCATGCAGAAAACGGGTCTTTCCTCCATTGGAAGATGGATGGGTTGATGATATCCGGCAACCACCCTCCCACCCACTCACACATGGGTGATCCACTCTTCCCACCCACTCACACATGGGTGACCCCACCCTCTTACCCACTCACACATTGGTGATACACTCTTCCCACCCACACACACATGGGTGACCCCACCCTCTTACCCACTCACACATGGGTGTATAACTCCCTCCAACATACAGTGCAAATATGTAACTATAAATAGGGACCTGGTTGAAGCTGGGGGGTGTGTGTATGTCTGCATACATACATAGGAGCAAAGACATGGTACAAATAAACATAGGTAAGAGACGAGGGCAACACGAGTGTGGAACACTCTCCTCGTATAACACACACACACACACACACACACACACACACACACACACACACACACACACACACACACACACACACACACACACCTTGTCACAAAAAGAACTAAGGCAAAGGAAGATGGAAACCCTGAACCTTGCTAAAGAAATAGCTGTCCTGAGGTCGAAGCAGACGAGGAAGACTTGCCTTGCAAGGCCATGCTAAATGGTGGTGGCTATGTTGAGGACGAGACAGCTAGGTGGCTATGTTGAGGATGAGGCGGCTAGGTGACTATGTTGAGGACATGTTGAGGACGAGACAGTTCGGTAGTTACCTTAAGGAATACGGCTATGTTGAGGACGAGACAGTTAGGGGGCCATCCTAAACTTAGATAAAACCTAGGTAAAAGACGGCTATGTTGAGGACGAGACATCTAGGCGGCTGTGTTGAGGAAAAGACAGTTACAGTTCCCCTGGAACCTAGCTATTCCTTGGTTGTGGCTATGTTGAGAACGAACCTAGCTAAAAAGGTAAAAATGGCTTTGTTGATTAGGTTGAGGCAACACGGGGGGGCCTAAGACTTAGATAAAAGGCCGTGGCTTTGTTAAGATCGGGGGGCAAGGTGGGGAGGGAGGGGAGTGAGGGTGGAGGGAAGGAAGGAGGGAGGGAGGGAGGGAGGGAGAGGGGCGGCTCTGAACCCTAAGCAAGGCTGGCTGGCGGTTGTCTGGAGACCAGAGGCAAGGGCGACGTGACTTCTGGCTCCGGTCTTATTGTATTACAAGTTCCACGAGGCCAGGTGGGAAATAGACCTCGCCCTCCTGGGGGTGAGGGGCAGGAGGGAACGGGAGGAAGGGAAGGAGGTGGGTGGGTTGGGGAGGGGTAGAGTCAAGGCTCGCGAGGCACGTGCCGGAAAGGCTTATTTGGTGGAAATTTTGCCTCGGGTACGACCCTGACCAGAGAGAGAGAGAGAGAGAGAGAGAGAGAGAGAGAGAGAGAGAGAGAGAGAGAGAGAGAGAGAGACATAGCTCCTTGAGGTTTCAGGTGGGGAGGTGGGTGGCTGCTGTTGTGGTAGGGAGTGGCGCTTCGAATTCCAGTTCTGACTACTACCCAGAAGAACGTCTGTAGCTTTCCTCCTCAAACAGACGCCAAGGAAAAAAAGAGATAAGGGGAGCTAAAAGCTGTTGATGATATCTGCCTTAGGAAAAAAAAGAAGGTAAACTCCCAACCCCCCACACTCAAGTACCATCTTTTAATGTCCTCCCTCACCTGCGTCTTGGGTTATATCATATTAGAATATAACAGGAGCTAGAGGGTGCGGTGGGTATACCATAAAGATAATCTCTCTCTCTCTCTCTCTCTCTCTCTCTCTCTCTCTCTCTCTCTCTCTCTCTCTCTCTCTCTCTCTCTGTTGATCACAGTGTTCTTATCGGGGGTAGCCAGCCGCCCAGCATGGCTTGTAGCGCCAGGCGCCGAAATCCGGCATGATGTACAAGCTGGGTTCTTAAATTTCAACAATATTGCCTCACTGTGCGTGCCGAGGAGGGAGGGAAGAGGAGGAAGAGGAGGAAGAAGGAGAGGAGGAGGGGAGAAAGAGGAGGTGGAGGAGGTGGGGGGAAGAGGAGGGGGAGGAGGAGGAGGAGAGGAAGAGGAGGGGGAGAAGGAAGAGGAAGAGGAGGAGAAGGAGAAGGAGAAGGTGGTGGAGGAGGAGGAAGAGGAAGGGGAGTTGCCTCTCTCTCTCTCTCTCTCTCCCACGGTAGGAAAGCCAGGGGATGGGGGAAGGATGGGGGTCGGTGTGAGAGGAGGGTGTGGGAGGAGGAGGAGGAGGAGGAGGAGAAGGAGGGAGGTGGTGGGGGGGGTGGCTCGCTGCGGGGAAAAGTTAAATGGCTCCTGCGGTGGCCAGGGTCACGGAAGGAAGGAGGGAGGGAGGGAGGTTAAAATACGTAGGAAAAGAGGAAGCCGAGGGTGAGGCAAGGGAGAGGAAAGAGGAAAGGAAGACGGTGACGATCATTGTGACAAACGAGGGAAGGGAGGAAGGAGAGAGAAAATGGGGGTAAAGGGGAAAAGGAGATGGAAGAGAGGAGCACATATAGACAGGAGAGAGAATGCGACGGGAGAGCGTTAGAAAATGGGAGTGGAAGAGAAGACTGATAGAGAAGAGGAGCAAATGGGAGAGGTAAAGTTGCTCTAAGACAAAAAAAGATGTAGAAAAGAGGAAAGAAGGAAAACGAAAGAGAAGAAGAGAGAGTGAAGATGGAAATGGGAGCAAAAGAAAAACAAGAGGAGGGAGAAGAAGAATGAAGGATGGACAAGAAATAAAATGATAAAGGAAAAAAGAACAAAAAAAGAGAGAAAGAAAAGGGAACGAAAGAGAGCATAATGAATTAAGGAAGACAAGGAGGAAGAGTTGAAGAAAAGATGAGGAAATCGAAAAGGAGAGGCGAAGTGACAGAGGTGTGAGCAAAAGAGGAGACAAGGAGCACATGAGAGAGAGAGAGAGAGAGAGAGAGAGAGAGAGAGAGAGAGAGAGAGAGAGAGAGAGAGAGAGAGAGAGAGAGAGAGAGAGAGAGAGAGAGAGAGAGAGAGAGAGAGAGAGAGAGAGAGAGAGAGAGAGAGAGAGAAATTGATGATGAAATACACCGTCAGTACGGCAGTAAAAAGAGAAAAATGGAGAGAGAGATGAGAGAAGAGAATGAAGCAAAACACGACAAAGCAGGAGACGAAAAGGCCAGTCGACGGGAACCAGCAACGAGAAGCAGAGGTCAAGTGAGACTCCTGTCTACAGGGTCATGTGCCCACCTCACACCTGCTCCTTATTGCCATTGGTTCACCATCCACCTCAGCCCCATAGGGAAAGACTCATAAGCCTCTATTACTCATCTAGTTTTCTCTCTAAGTCTGTGGTGTTTCGTACTTTATGAAATCTAAGTAGTGAGACAGATATGGGTATAAGTGTGTGTGCGGGACTTACTTCAACACGACCAGACATCCTTGCAAGTGTTGCCCTAAGGCGTGGCCAGGAGTGGGGGTCGGGACGCGCCGTGTGGCCCTACTCCCGACCCAACGCTTCGCTACACTTTTCTTTGGTGCGTCTCCGTCTCAAGTGTTATAACGTGTACTAAGCCTCTTGTAGACGATGTTGATTTTTCTCGAGTGGAGGAGGGGGGAAAAAAAAATGAGGAACAAGAAGAAAAAAAGAAAAGAAAAAAGAATAACCTGGCCAAGAGCATCAGCGCAAAGAGTCAGGTACACACACACACACACACACACACACACACACACACACACACACACACATACACACAGATGAGCAAGTTTATTAAAAACTCTCGCGCCTCCCGCAGCGACCAACCCAGTTAGACTCCGCGGCCAGTGTGTGTGTTGGTGGTGGCAGTCCACACAATCATGTATGATGCTACTGCCAACATTTTTAGCTCATCCCTGCCAAAAGTCGCCTATAGACGAAGCTCGGTGACAACACCCCCTCGCTTCTTGCCTCACTTGCGCACAGAATGAGAGGATGGGTCGTCAAAACGAAGACTGCGGTATAACTCTTAGATGCGTGTCTTTGTGGAGAGTTGAGCATATGGATGCGTGAAATCACTGTAAGGTGTACGTGTCTGATAATGTAGGGAGGTCCCCTCCCTCATTTCTCAGTTGGGTAAGGCAGTATGTATATTCACGTCACCTTCCTCAGGTACACAGAGAAGTATACACATGGTGCATAAGGTTAAGAGACGGGGCAACATGAGTGGGAAAAGCTCTCTCTCTCCCCTCAACACACAAATGGTAGTCATGTACAAGGATCACATACCACATACAGAAGTTTAAGGTGGTACATAGCGGAGGAGAAAATTCAAGATATGGGACCCCACGAGTTTACAACTCCATAGCCATACACTGGAAACGAGTAATTCACACACACACACACACACACACACACACACACACACACACACACACACACACACACACACACAAGAGGTAGGGTTAGGGCCCCACGAGTGCAGAACTTATCCTTACTGAACAAAATAGGCAATTACAACCACCTTTAAGTTCCCTCTGGGATCAGACACTCGAAGTTCAGGGAAACTACCGAACCAGAGAACGTGATGAGAAACACGAAATAAAAGTCAGGAAGGATATGTAAACAACACAATTTTCATAAGCTTAGAAACAGTCTAGGTAACGAGGAAGTGGAAATAATAACTAGAACACTGGGAAGTTCTTGAGTCACCACGATACAGATGTGAAGGTAAGAGATAAGGAACTTGGGCATGTAATACGTCATAACAGACTACGTCATGAAGTACGTCATGACCAGAGGACGTCACAAAATCCGTCATGAAAGAACAATAATGGTCAAGAGAATGTTCATCAGAAGACCATGAATTTCTGTAGATCAAAATAATCAGAACTCAGACCAATTTCATTTTTCTTTTCACATGTTAATGATTCAAGTAGATTGAAATTGTTGGTGTGTGTGTGTGTGTGTGTGTGTGTGTGTGTGTGTGTGTGTGTGTGTGTGTGTGTGTGTGTGTGTGTGTGAACAGTGTTTCATTTACCTTGTGTATGTACACAGATATTTTATATACTTTTCGTCCCCACGTCAGCATTGTCAACATGAACGCGTGCAGGAAACACATTTCACCAGTTTACAGCACTCGTATGACGACATAAATCTTTGATATCTCTGTATACAGATAGCATTTTTCATTCGTTTATAAATCATGCAGACGCTCACGTCCCCCCAAAGTCATGCGTGCGTGCGTATGTGCCTGTGTGTGTGTGTGTGTGTGTGTGTGTGTGTATTCTCAGGTGGGAAGGAGGATTGGAGACGGCAACTTTGCCTGGGTCGCGAGATGCGATAGCGTAATGTGGATCCAGGTCCTGTGTGATGAAGGTTTTGTGTCGGTGATTGGATGCCGTGTTGATGGGGTTTAATTCTGGCGAGTGTTGAAGGGGGGGTTGGGGTTGGCTTGGGGGAGTGGAGTGGGTTGGTGGAGTGGAGTGGGGTGGTGGAGTTACGTGGTGTGGGAGGTCTCATGGTAGTGGTGGTGTAGGGGGGGAATGCTGGACGTGTCTGTGTTTGGTGAAGATGTTTTTTTGTGGTGGGAAGGGAAGGGATGAGTCTTTTGATTGATGAAGTGGTGTATATTTCAAGTGTGTGTGTGTGTGTGTGTGTCATTTGGATCCTTTGGCTAGTGAGGTTTGGATTCTATGTTGTTGGTGAGGGGTATTCTGTTGATGATGGGATCTCATCACTTAGGGGGGTAGGATCCATTGCTGGTGTAGGGGGTCCCAAGTTGGTGCTGTGATCCTATTCCGCTGGAATTCTGTGTTAACGATGGGATCCTGTAATAGAGATGGGATCTTGTGTTAGGAATGGGATTCTGTGTTAGGGATGGGGTCCTGTGTTAGGGATGGGATCGTGTGTTGGTGATGGGATCTTCTGCTAGGGATAGGATTCTGTGTTAGGGATGGGTTCCTAGGTTAATGATGGTTTCTTGTGTTACGAATGGGATTCTGTGTTAGGAATGGGATCCTGTGTTAGGGATGGGATCTTCTGCTAGGGATAGGATTCTGTGTTAGGGATGGGTTCCTAGGTTAGGGATGGGATCTTGCGTTAGGAATGGGATTCTGTATTAGAGATGGGATCCTGGGTTAGGGATGGGATCGTGGGTTAGTGATCGGATCCTCTATTAGTGATGGGATCCTGGTTTAGGTATAGGATCCAGTGGATGATACTAAGATCCTGCATTTAATGAGAGGTCTTGTACTGATGATGGAAGTTGATAATGATGACATCATCCTATGATGATAGTAAGTGATGATGATGACAGGCGATGGTGAATGCAGCATCCTATAATGATGGCAGTGGATATTGATGGCAGTGGATGATGATGGCAGTGGATGATGATGGCAGTAGATGATGCTGACGGCATCGTATGTTGGCAATGGGATCGAAGTGTTGGTGATGTCCCCTTTCACGATAGCTCCTTGTGTGGATGAGATGCCACGTTGATGATATAGGCTGTTATGTTGATGATGGGATCCTTTTTACTCCTGATAGGATTCTGTGTACCTTTTGGGATCCTGTATTCCTGATGAGACTCTGTGTTCTACATAGGATCCTGTGACCCGCTGGGTGTCCATTTGTAATATATAGTTATATCGGATGCACATCGTAATTTCTTCGGGTAAGAATTCGTAATATGGAAGAGATCAGATCAGGTGGAGTCGACGACGAACAATTGTATCAAAGGGGCAAAGGGAGAACAAGGAAAGGGAACAGCTTGCGTCGTGAACACCAGGGAGAGAGAGAGAGAGAGAGAGAGAGAGAGAGAGAGAGAGAGAGAGAGAGAGAGAGAGAGAGAGAGAGAGAGAGAGAGAGAGAGAGAGAGAGAGAGAGGAGAAAAAAATTGTTCGCTACTTATTGCCCCCACCTCTCCCCTTGGTCGAAGAAAGGCAATAATTCACACCTAAAAATACCAAAAGAAAAAAAAAAAAGGGAAAAGAAAGATTGCACTCTGGAGGAAATTGGGGAAGCAGAAATAATTCGTGGGAGTGTCAGGCGTGTGGTGCGCTGGTCATGAAGGATGGGTCCTGGAGTGGTAATTAGCCAGGCCAGGAGAAGCCACCTTTTCAAAGTCGACTCGGCGAAAGGTCACGCGTCATCCAGTGATAGATAGGATGAAGTGGGAGGCGAGGTGAATGGGCCCCGAGGAGCTAGTGTGACCTCGCCTGAGAGGCCGTAAGAGGTCATGGCGCACGGTGAGGTGGAGGTGAGGCCAGGGGGCTGGGTTTTGGATGACTGACGACCCAGGATGGCTCTACGCTTAGAAGAATAAGAGAGGATGGACGAGGGCAGGTGGACCCGAGGACGAAAGGATAGAACAGAAGGCGTTCATGGAGGCTTACGAGTGAGAAGGATAGGGGAGAGGAGCTTGTGGAGGGCCTATATAACGATAATGGGATATACGGATAGGGTGTATCAGTGTACTGGTAGATTTAGACAGGTTCATAGTTTAAAAGAATAGGAGGGAGGGAAGACGGATATAGGAATGGATAGGTAGAATTAGCCGACTCTAAGACGGATTAAGAGGAAGGTGTCTGCATATATATATATATATATATATATATATATATATATATATATATATATATATATATATATATATATATATATATATATATATATATACATATATATATATATATATATATATATATATATATATATATATATCCCGGAAGTAGAACAGATCACGGTAGATGGAATAAGAGTGGGACTTAAACCTCTACTCTCTGGAGAGGTGGACGGGTGTACACAGAGCATCAGGCTTTCGAGTATATATACGTTTGTGCTAAAACGAGTGAAAGGGATTGACAGGGACAAACTGCGGGTGTTGTCGTGAGTAATGGAGGCTTATCGATGGTCTGTGGGCGGTTGTGGATACGGCAAAGGAGGATCAAGGAGCACAGGCTGAGGACAGATGTTTCACCGCCATGGAGGCCGACGAGCCCAGAGAAAATAACTGATTGCTAATGGTAAATACGTGTACTCTTGGGGTCCACCTTACAGCCAACACTCGCACCACACTGTGGCTAGCGCTCTGACGAGGAAACTCGCTTCATATTCCTTGATGTGTCTCCTCCAGCAAGGGTCTCTCTCTCTCTCTCTCTCTCTCTCTCTCTCTCTCTCTCTCTCTCTCTCTCTCTCACACACACACACACACACACACACGTACTGTCATAGACATACATGTTCTCCAATGGCAGGATTCGAACCGCCTCTCTCGGAGTAGAACCCGGCTATGTTAACTTCCTAACCGAGTCATTAACATAGCCAGGTTCCACACCAGTGGCGCCTGTCGAATCTTACCGTCGGAATCATTCCTTTTTGTAATGCCTTCAAACTACATGATCAATAAGGCATATGTAAGCGACACCATGCACGAATCTTAAAAAAGGCAGACGACTACAGTGTAGGGAAACTGAAAGGGACAGGCCTGGAACTGATTGGGACATATCTTAAACTGAAAAGGGACGAGTTTGGAACTGAAAAGGAATAGGCCCTGGAAATGTAAAGGGACAGGTCTTGAACTGAATAGGGACAAGTCTTGAACGGAAAAGGAGCAGATCTGGAAATGAATAGGGACAAGTCGAACAGAAAAGGGACAGGTTTGTAACAGAAAAGGGACAGGCCTGGAAATGAAAAAGGAAAGCTCTGGAGTTGAAAAGGGATAGGTCTGGAACTGAAAAGGGCCAGGTGTGGAAATGAAAAGGGCCAGGTCTGGAACTGAAAAGGGCCAGGTCTGGAATTGAAAAGGGCCAGGTCTGGAACTGAAAAAAAGGGACAGGTCTGGAATTTAATATCTGAGGATATTAGCAGTTCCAGCATGTCGTTTGCATGAATTGCAGCGAGAGAGCGTTCCAGGCATCTTGATAACACCCGAACCAGTCTTGACGTCTGCTATGATGCATAATGAAATACAGACATGTTATAAATCCAACAGAAGAGTTCGAGAACGTGTGCTAGGAGAGTATGAAGCCCCCATGAGAGTCACAACGAAGAAACCGCCATCATATATAATCTACAATATAAAAGATTAGCTAGATCACGTAGATGTCTGAAATCTCCTTGAAGATAAGAAGATACAAAGAATTTCCACACATCTAGAAGGCGTACGTTCGTGCACAAGTCACGCCTACGGTCGTGCACAAGTCATGCGTACGTTCGTGCACAAGTCACACTCATGGTAAAGTCATGAGCTGAGATCTACTGGATGAAAAACGATCCAAAAACATTCGACAATGGCAGTCATTTGGACGAAGGAAGTTAGTTTGCTGGGATAATGATATTCGTGGTCGTCACACACCTTCACCTCAGGGTTTCTCGGTTTTTAATGAGGGAGTGTGTGTGTGTGTGTGTGTGTGTGTGTGTGTGTGTGTGTGTGTGTGTGTGTGTGTGCCCAGCTCGTTGTTCTTTCCTAGACGAACGAATTCATTAACACAGGGGGTGAATACTGTCCCATGACCCTGGAACAACCTGCCCTAGGCCGTTGCTAGAGAAAGAAGCGTTGTGGTCCACATGTGAATAAGAACCCGTCATTCATGTAGTATTGACGGAAAAGAAGGAAATCCTACTAAGTGCTAAACGAAATGCGACGTACTGAACAAAATCATCAAGAGTATAATTTAGAAAGTTGGTTTGCTCCTTGTTGACCTCTGTACTTGTGAGAGATTTACTGCCTTAACGAACAATATGTTCTAAGATCCTAGCCGTCTGGCATGACGTGTACATCCTTATGGGCAAGTTCTTTCCTCTTCATGTTTCAGGATAAGTAGATGATGATGATATACTGACCCCACTCCCCCTCTCTCCCTAACATGGCACAAACGCATAGTATGTTTCATTGGAAGGAGGGAGTTGCATATACATATGGTACATCAGCATTGATTTCACTGGTTGTTGGATGACGAGTTACTGATGGCTGCCACCGTCGGGTTCACAAGGTCACGGTCAAATCTCCACTTCCACTTGGTGTGTCAGGCATGGGGATCCTGGCGACGCTCCAGGGATACCGTTTCAACAAGTCTCCTGCACGAGCCCCTCAGGCAAGGTCTCCAGGCAGAGCTACGAGGGTAACATCTCAAGGGATCTATTTCACTGGTCTGTCATTTAGGGTTGTCTCGATCCCCTTCCCTCAGCGTCGGCCCGTGAGGATTACACCCAGAATCCTAGCCAGTCCACACTCACACTGTACCGCTGGGTCATCTCCAGCCAGTCCGCACTCACACTGTACCGCTGGGTCATCTCCAGCCAGTCCGCACTCACACTGTACCGCTGGGTCATCTCCAGCCAGTCCGCACTCACACTGTACCGCTGGGTCATCTCCAGCCAGTCCGCACTCACTCTGTATTTTAAAGGCACACCGCGGGGCCATCTCCACCAGTACATCCAGCACCCGTTCTGTGGTGCGTCTGCTACTCTCACAAAAGGAAAGGCACTTTAAGGGAATTCCCGGAAAAAAGGTATAGTCAGAATTCCCTCCGTGTTGCACAGTCCAAGTAACTTGTAGAGACAGACCTCACTCTAGAGGTACGGCCAAGACACTGACTGAGGCGCTCTTAGTCTCCCTTACAAGAATGAATTCCAGATCTCTTACAAAGGTAAATCCAGACAGGATTATGAATGCACCAGAGCTTAGCTCTCTACCAACGAACAGCTTTGCCAGACTTAAGTGAGGATGAGACCTTAATTAGTATGGTCTCTTACACTCACGGCTACCTGAGAAGCTATATACACGGATCCTAAGTAGGTCACACGTACAGGCAGAGAGGCCCATGCTAAGTGAAATCGGAGCTCCTGTGCCAGTGTCAGCTGCCTGTGCCTAGTGGGACACACTCGCCCATCTCACACCCAGGACTACCCTGGGACATTTGGACTCTCCCTTCGCAGGAGGGACAGGCATACCTCACCTCGCTCAGGGCGGCGTTTGGTGCCAGCGGGAGCTGGTGTCATTAGCTACAATAAAGAAGAAAGAAGACTGGCCCTATTAGCATTCAATGGGCATTGTGTACGTTCCATCAGCTGGCTGCCTTCCCGACGGGCCCGGTCGCCTCGACAAGTTGCAGTCGATAATGTCTTAGTGTGAGACATTATCATGACATGGCGGCGGTATTCATGGGTCGTCAGCATCGTCTTACCAGCAAGCTCGGGCTCAGGCAACACTGCAACTCTCAATTTTCCCTCAATAAAGAAACAAGGAAAATGGGATATCTTTTTTTTTTTTTTCGTTTTTCGTGATTCTTGGGTTACTTCTCGTGTAGTTTGTTTTATGTAGGGATTATATATACTATGTTTGCTTCTTGCTGAATTAGATGTGGATTTACATTCTTTGTGAACACACACACACACACACACACACACACACAGACACACACAGACACACAACACACACACACACACACACACACACACAGTGTGTGTGTGTGTGACTATGAGTCAGTACTAGCCAGTCTGGGGTCGAACCCGCATAGGTTCGAATCCTGGGCGCGGTTGTAGCCCTACACTCCCATCCAAGGTGTTCATCCTCCCCTTGAGGATATTCGATAAATGGGTACTTGGCTTAGGGCTGGTGTGTGTGTGTGTGTGTGTGTGTGTGTGTGTGTGTGTGTGTGTGTGTGTGTGTGTGTGTGTGTGTGTGTGTGTGTGTGTGTCCGTAGGTATATAGGAATAAAGGCATGATACTTCTATACATGATTACGGCGCGGGTCAACACTAGTGTAAAACTTCCTCCTTGTAAAACACGAACAGTTATCACAAATAGTACTCACACACACACACACACACACACACACACACACACACACACACACACACACACACACACACACACGCTAGTGTAAACAACTCTCCTCGTAAGATACAAACTATAATCAAACACAAAACAATCACGTTCCCCAAAACCACACGAAGACACAAACAACTGCCTCCCTCCCTGGCAGAGGCAGGAGAGTCAACATGCAGCACATAACTCACTAATCTCAAAATGATAAGATTACCTTTAATGACGTCAATTATCCTGCTGGGGGAGAAGGATCAATCTGAAGGTCAGGGGACGAATCTTCAGGCAGCTCTTCGTGCCCCCTTGTAGGACGCCCCAACCCCAGCATAGCGTGGGCCCCGACCCCACCAGGAGGAGCAGCAGTAACTCTCGCACTTGTGAGGTGCCTACGGGCCGTGATGGCTGAGGTGTATTAAATCCCACATTAATATGCAAGTCAAACCTCAGAGACCTGGGCGCTGCTGCCCTTCCTCAGCCTTCCAGGCTGGGGAAGGGGACGCCACTGCTGCAAAGATGGGCTCTACAAATGGTGTGTATATATATATATATATATATATATATATATATATATATATATATATATATATATATATATATATATATATATATATATATATATGTATTGTTGTCGCTAAGGCAACCCCGTTTTTATCTTCCCTGTCTCAAACACTCGCTATACCTGTGACCTTCACCATCATCACAATACTGGGTCACCGGACATCACAGCTCAGTCCAACGAAACTGAATTTTAAAAAGGAAATCTTGTTAGCCATGATTTCAGTCTCCAGATGCCTACCCCTGACCCCGGAAATAAGTAGGATTTTCTTTTTTTCTATTGAAGTAAGAATGTTCATCGTCTGTTACTATGAGAAACTTGCCCCTCTCCTATGGTTCAGGGTTAGCTGTGTTCTTCAATGGAAGACCATGCAATATAAACCCTGTGGTTCGTTCTATAGCCTGGAATGGACATCTGTACTACATTACCGCTACGAAAAGAATGAAATGCTGCTGTCCCAACATACATTCTGTTTTCGTACAATCCTTAAATCAACAAAGCCCCATAAAAATCAGCAAGTATTTCTGGTCCTTTTTCGAAATCCTTTTACCTTATTTCTTCTACCTTCCGGTACCCCGTTTTCTCCCAACCCAACCACTTCACGCCTTCACAGAGAAAATGTAAATCTCTTAATGTTTTATGTTTGCCCAATACTCAATACAGGCAGCCTTTCCTCCCGGCATTCCGCATCTGAGTTCAATATGACTGCCAAACTTTTATTTACCCCCAACTTTTTTTTCTAGATCTGCCTCTCATTGTTTTGAGTTCGCTGCTTACTGAACAATAATGAAAACAATAACTTACACTAAGTACTGTCAGAGTACTGGGTGAGGAGAGGGAGGGAAGGGATGTTAGATATGATGTTGAGTTATACATATGCGCCACTTCCCACGTTAGCGAAGTAGCGTCAAGAACAGAGGACAAATACTAAGTAGTGTGACTGAAGGTCTGTTGCGAAAATGCAAGTTACCTTGAGTGCGGGTTTGGTATGCCTGGCTGGTCAGTGCTCGAACCTTTGAGGGGAGCCAGGCGCCCCGTATCACCCGCCCAAACTGCGCCTTACGTACAAGGTCAGTCAGGAGCACGGCTGTACGACCCTTCAGCATGACGGTACGACCCTCGAGTACGACGGTGGGACGCCCCTTCAACACAAAGGTTCTGCCCTCGAGGACGGAGATACGACCATTCAGCACGACGTTGCGATCCTCGAGGACGGCGGGACGACCTTTCAGCACGACGGCACGACCATCGAGGACAACGGAACGAACCTAGAACACGAAGGTGCGATCCACCGGTGTGATGGTGTGTCCTTTTGATCAGACGCATACGAGTTGGGTCAATGGACAGTCCATCGTACCCAAGGATCGTACAGTCGTGATTAAGGGTCGTAACGTCATACTCAAGGGTCGTATCGTCCTCGTTCTCAAGTTAGTCTGTAGCCTGAAGATCAAAGTAACTGCGAAAGACTCATGTGTCATGTGGAACAGCGGTGTGTGCAGTGCGTCGCCGGTGAGCCCCAGGGACGAAGTAGTTTATACGAATGAGGAGAACAGGACGCAAGGTCAGACGACGGAGCTCATGCATGCACCGACGGAGTCCCTCGCTGACTCAAGCAATCAAGAGAAATGGTTCAATCCGCTTGACTACTGCTGGGCGATAACCTCTTGTAAAAGATGAGGGGAAAGTATAAACTACACAGAGAGAGAGAGAACAACCTAATATGCTTCATCAAAGGCTTGCTAAATATACATGACGGCAAGAGGAAAATTGCCTCTCTTTCGAAAAGTTTGGCAGAGGTTGTAATTCCGAGAAGAGGGAGAGAGGGAGCCTAGCCTGGCCCTGCAGTTCAGAGAGCGAATCCACCGGAGGAGTGTTTGAAGTCAAGCTGTGTGAGTTTGTACACGACAAGAAGAAAGGAGTTGATTCATGACTGATTCAGCGGTTGTAGACGTAATTGGTATGAGAGCTATTGGTGTATTGGCCAGCACATGGTGGAAGTCACTTTTATGGAAGACGATGTCGGTATGTTGCCTGGCTTGTCGTATCATTCCTACGTTGTCAGTGTGGGGGTCACTTTGACAAAACGTGGGAGGTATGTGTTCGAAAGCCAACATTAGGTTAGAAGAGTAACATTTACTTTTCCTCGAGTACTTGAGGGTCGTCCCGCCTTCCTCGATGATCGCACCGTCGTGCTGAACGCTCGTATCTCCGTCCTTGAGGGCAGAACCTTTGTGCTGGAGGGGCGTCCCGTCGTCTTCGAGGGTCGTACCGTCGTGCTGAAAGGTCGTCCTGCCGTCCTAGAGGATCGCACCGTCGTGCTGAATGGTCGTATCTCCGACCTTGAAGGCAGAAACTTTGTGTTGAAGGGGCGTCCCACCGTCGTCCTCGAGGGTCGTACCGTCATGCTGAAGGGTCGTACAGCCGTGCTCAAGGGGTTACTCCTGACTGACCTTGTACGTAAGGCGCAGTTTGGGCGGGTGATACGGGGCCGCCTGGCTCCCCTCAGAGGTTCGAGCACTGACCAGCCAGGCATACCAAACCCGCACTCAAGGTAACTTGCATTTTCACAACAGACCTTCAGTCGCACTACTCAGTATTTGCCCTCTGTTCTTGACGCTACTTCCCTGACGCGGGAAGTGGCGCATATGTATAACTCAGCATCATATCTAACATCATCCCCCATTGTCAGTCATCATCTTTTTCTCTCTCCCAAACCCCTCCCCCATCCTGAACCTCTCTTCTAACGAGACAATGAGCTCACAACACACTTCCCTCTCCTCGTAAATATATGGCTGACGTCACTAGGCCCCACTCGTGTTGAAACCAGTCTCAACCAGAAGTCTATTGAAGGCAATCAACACTAATGTGGAAGTTCTGAGGGGCGTGTTCATACACCGAAGCTCCTCCTTCTCCTAGTCCTCCCCCCTGTGTCGCTTGGTATCTTGGAAGGTACGTCGTGCCGCACTTGTTCCTCAGCCACAGAAAGATTAAGACAAGAGGTGAGGCTTTCAGAGATCGACTCACACCCAAAGGGAAGGTGGTGTTACTCGAAACTTAATGACCCGCAAACGATCGTATGATATGAATGCAAACAACCTGGATGAATGCAGACAATGTGGCTAAATAAAGAGCAAGACATAACGTCGAAACAGTGGAAGCAAAAAGAGGAAGATTCATTGAGATTTCCACCATTCTGTGGGATAGGGAGAGAGGATGTGTACCTGGATATTGTCTCCCAGGTATGCTTTTCCAGGGAATCTGGCCATGTTGTCTGTCGTCGACTTACGAAGTCTTTCTTCCCAGCCTTATCTTTATCATATATCTTATCTTTTCCGTCTCCTAGATTCTCCCATTCCTTACTTTAATGCTGTGCTGTATTGACCTATCTAATCCTAGATCCTGTCTCCTCTTTTTTTTCATTCATTATTTGCTTTTTCTTTTTGATTTTTTTTCTTTCAACCAAATATTCTTTCTAGGTCACATCCCCCCCACCTCTCTCTCTCTCTCTCTCTCTCTCTCTCTCTCTCTCTCTCTCTCTCTCTCTCTCTCTCTCTCTCTCTCTCTCCTCCTTTTCTAACCACAGAGGGAAAATGTCGTGAGATTTCCCTCATGGTCTGGCATCTTTATACTCACCCTGGTCCCTAGCGGTACCCGGGAACTACCAATAAAAACTAACCCAAACATCTCTAAACTTTTCTTATCAGCGGGCAAACGAGGGCCGGCGGGTGAGGACAGTGCTAACCCCCACTCTCACGTAAGGGCGGCGGGCTAACTCCTCTTAGGCTGGCAGAGTGGCTCTTACACGACGCTTGTACTTGTGAGAGACATAGAGTGCTAATCCCTTATTACACTGCCTCTGGGTTCAAGATGGGCTGATCAGAGCTCGCTGGTCCACAAACACGCTCTCTCTTACACACACACACACACACACACACACACACACACACACACACACACACACTTTCACCACCGCACTTAACGAACTTGTGGAACCTTACACACTCGCTGGTAAATACAAACACAGTGACATTATCGCTACGTTAGATTTAGCACATCTAATGTACTCACTCTAGTGATCAAAAGTCACACAATTCAGCCAGCAGACGTATCAGCTCATCTTCATAAGTCATCACAATGCATGGCTTTACACCCACAAACGCACTCATAATATCATGGAAGGTCTTCTGGTGATCTTCACTCATGTGACTCACATCTCTGGTCCTCCTCCTCCTCCTCCTCCTCCTCCTCTCTCAGGGATATCACTGAAATTTTGGCTTTAACCCTCGGCATCTCTCAAGCATTGAATACGGTGTGGCATTAGTCGCTGCTTTTCAGACTCCATTCCTTTGGTTTTTATGCTTCTCTCTGTTACCTCAAACTTAAGTTCTTCTTCAGCCCTCCCACTGGAGTAGTCGCTGATGGAGCGGCTTCACCCACCACATCGCATTAAATGTGGCGTTCCCCAGGGTTCTGTATCCTATCTGTCTTGTTCAGGGAATGGGGGTGTAGTAATTATCTTACCGTAAGTACCATAATGATTTTTCTTGTTAACTTTGATGTATGGATGCTTACATATCCTTGGAGGTTCCCCCCTCTACCTGTTTATCAACCAGAGTGGAAACAAAAGCCTTCCGTTTCATCCCTATCATCACCTCTCTTCAACCTATCCCTTTGCTGTGCGCATCGAAGCTGCTCATCTCTCTTTGTTCCACAGGAATTATCTTGGCCACAGTTTGCATGTGTACCTGTACTCAAAAGGCTTGAACCTGATGTACGCATTTCGCCGCTGCTTCCCATAGTTTCTGTATCGAGACCGGCTACTCGAGGATTGGCTGTCTGATATTGCAAGACGCACGTGACTTTGAAGTCGCCATGGACTTGTATTTCTTCAGTGAGTGAGGGAGGTTTTCCAGGCATCGTAGGTCTCCAGTCCTGGACTGTGGTCTTTAGCTTTTGTGGAGCTCCAGAAACTTAAATTCTTGAGACAGCGTAGCTCTTCCCTCATAGTGGATCACCAGCTAGGTTTCCAGGTACCGAAGGTGTATTGCATTCCTATTCTTGTGCTGCCAAGTGTCCCTCACCAGTGTACAGGTCCTCTGGCAGTGCACGTACATACACAAGTTCTGGATGTATCCTCAGCAATATGGATGGGTCTTCTTGTAGTATCCAGTCCCTCTGGATTTCTTGGTCTCTTGGTGAAGTCTGCATACAGGCTTGGTGGGGGTTTCCAGGCCCTGTCCTCTAGGCATTGTGAAACTCCAGGTGATGTTGGTTCCATGGCACTGTGAGCCTCCAGGCTCTCCGAATCTCCAGGCAATATAGGCTTTTATGCACTGCGGGTTTCCAGCCGCCAGACCTTTCCAGACACTATGAAACTCCCGAGCGTTGTAGGCTTTCACGCACCGTGGTTCTTCCAGGCGAATATCGATCTGCAAGAGCTGTTGGTCTCCCAGCCAGTGTGGTTCTGCAGGATGTACTGAATTTTGAGAAATATGGCTGGGAGGGATGAACGCTTTAAGTTGGGCTTTGTCGGTGGGCGGCAGGTCTGAGCCGTGGCCAGACACACACACCTGGCCAGGGAAAGGTAAGGACGGGTTGTGCTCCAGGCGGCGGCTGCCTGGTGGCTGAAGGTCGCTCGCAGGAGGAAGCGCTGGGGCTTTCAGCGGCAATATTAAGTATTAACCTGCTGGATATACCTGGTATATTACTGGTGAGACTATATTGTTAAAAGAATCGCGAATCTTCTATTGTTCCAGATCATTTGCGATGGAGGAGATACGTCATGCAATGGTCTTCCTTATGTACACGAAAAGGCTTCGTTATTTCTAGTTGCTGAGAGCGTAGACTCCTTGGGAGTGAGGAGTTCCCAGTGATACAGCCTCGCCAAAGGCGACTTCCCACTAGCGGTGTAACGTCGAGCAGGAGGAGTCCGGTATATCTTAGGCGTTTTCGCTCTTTCCCATGTCAAGAACAGACGACTTCGCCATGGAAGAAAAACCCTTCATTCGCCTCTTCCTCCGGTCTTTCTTTTGGAAATGATACAGGAGGACAGGATATCAAGATCCCTCCCCTCACCTTCTTTTTTTGGGTCGCCTTTAACGACGTTCATCCAGCGCGACCCAGCTTGAGCAAGAAGCTTGATGCGTCAAGGAAATCGGATCCAAACTGAAATAAGCTTCGGGTGACGTGAGGTCACGCCAAGACCGATGGAGTTATGAGAGGTTTGGAAGAGCCTAAACCTCTGGTAGGAGGATGGTTAAGACTGGTGGGCGTTAGGGCTCAAAGAGAGTCATAACCAGGTATTAATTTCAGTGACCAGTGCATGAGATACGGGCCGTTGCTACAGGTTACTAGGCAACTGGAGGTGTTACCCAGTGACTACAGTGCCTTGTTACCAATCACTGAGGGTTAGAGGTAACAGTTGAGGGTAACGGCAGTGAAATGAAGAGTAATAGGGCTGTGTATGATACTCACAAGGCGTCAGTAAGGGAAATACAAGGTCAGCGAGGATCAAATTAGTTCAGCAGGAGTTATAAGAGATCAGTATGGATTTCATCACGTCATCAAGTATTATACCAGGTCAGCAGGGATTGTACCAGGTCAGCAGGGAGTGTACCAGGTCAGCAAGGAGCGCACTAGGTCAGCAAGGACTGCACTAGGTCAGCAGGGAGTATACCAGGTCAGCAGAGAGTATACCAGGTCAGCAGGGACTATACCAGGTCAGCAGGGAGTATACCAGGTCAGCAGGGATGATGCCAGATCGGCACTGATTACAGCAGGTCAACAGGGATTATAGCGAGTAAGAAAAACGTATACCAGGTCAACATAGATTATACCAAAATCAACCATACTTAAGGACTAAAAAAAAAATAGAGACAAAAAGAACATTTCTAGAGTCATCAGTGATGACCAGTGCCTTACAGGAGACCACTAGGCCTCATTAGAGGTCAAGAGAGGTCACCACATACAAGGTCATCGAACTCCCGGCAACCGGCGGTCAACAGATGAACAATCACGGGCCATCACAGAGGGTCGTCCAAAGTCATCAAAGGGATAACAAACGATTGATGATTATGGGTCATCAGCCCTTTCACCACGGGGAAGTCAAGATGATTAACAACCCCCAGAGATTATCAAGAGCCAATGAAAGGTGAGCTGAGGGAATAAATGAGGTGATCAGAGGTCAGAGAAGGTCATGGAGGACCGCTGGGAATTTTACCGCACCAGGGGGGTTAGTGTGGGGAGCAGGTGGGTTGGCCTTACATCACAGTGTGAGGTTTATGTTCTGCTCCCGGTGGTCTGGTGGCCACCCGAGGCCACTTGTAATTAGACGAGATCTGCTGCTGAAGCCTTCATTTTGTTCCCTGACAACACGCCCTTCGGTAGGAGAAGAGGGGTTGGTGGGCTGCGTGTGTGTGTGTGTGTGTGAGTGTGTGAGTGTGTGTGTGTGTGAGTGTGTGTGTGTGTGTGCTTTCCTATAAATGATAAAGAAGATAACTTTGTGAACAATATCAAACTACTTATAAAAGACAGGAAAATGTAGGGATGAACTTTTCCAATTAAGCAGTTTGGGGACTGAGCTCCTCCCCTCCCTTCCTCCCTCCCTGCCATCTTCTCTCCCTCCCTCCCTGCCATCCTCCCTCCCTCCCTCCATCCATCCCATCCTCCATCCTCCCTCCCTCCCTCCCATCCTCTCTCCCTCTCTCTCTCTCTCTCTCCTCTTCCTAAACCCAGCCATCACCCACACCCACCTCCTACCATGTGAAACTAGTTGCCATTTTGCAATCATCAGCAGCAACATGGACGGAAGGACAAGGCGTCGAAGGTCTCTATATAACGTTATATGTTGTTATATTAACGTTTGTTACCCTCTGTCTGTCACTGTGACTTTAACTCTCCACACCATTTAATCCCCTGGCTTGTGAGTCTGTCTGGATCTCTCTGCGTTTGAGGGTTCGGTCGAGGTATCTGCTTAATGTTCCTGGATGAGTCTACGATCTTCCACAGAATATCTATCTATCTATCTATCTATCTATCTATCTATCTATCTATCTATCTATCTATATATATATATATATATATATATATATATATATATATATATATATATATATATATATATATATATCATTCCCTGGGAAAGAGTCTCACTGTCATTCTCTTCAGAATCGACTGGCATAAGGAAAGGAAACACGCGGGTCTCTCTCTCTCTCTCTCTCTCTCTCTCTCTCTCTCTCTCTCTCTCTCTCTCTCTCTCTCTCTTAAATCTTCGAATGAGAGAAGTTAGAAAGAGCCAGGATGTTGACGACGCGATCACAAAACGAGGTCGTTAGACTGAGCCAGTGAACCACCTCCACGCCCTCGATGACACCCACGGAAAAAAAAAGAAAATGATGACAAAACAGAAAAAGATATAAAAAAAAAAAGAACACTCCGGACGCTCCCAGGGAGAACACTAGACGCATAAAAAATGGACGAAGAAAGATATGACAGATCGGAACCACATTTACCAGACGTGTGTGGTCCTCTAGGTGTAAAACATTGAGCTTGGGAAGAGGGCGAGGATATATGTGTGTGTGTGTGTGTGTGTGTGTGTGTGTGTGTGTGTGTGTGTGTGTGTGTGTGTGTGTGTGTCTGTGTATGTTACTTTCATCCCATTTGTATTCGACTATGTTTTCTCATATTTCTCTGCCACTCTCCACTTCCTCTCCTCTTCACATCCTCACCTTCTCCTACAGTCAGCCATGTTTGAGCCTCTAAATGAACGTCTCTCGAAATTCCTTTCAATTCCTCTCTTCCGCGAAGCATCCAGTAGCCTCCACCCTCGCCTCTCACGTCTACCCTCATAATACCCAAACATCTTTTCCATTTCTGATCATCCTTGTCTTCTAAATACCCGCTTTCCCCCAACCTCTTTCCCTCTGTTTTCTCTTCCATCTCACTACGCATCACCTTATAAACTCAGTGTCTTTTCTTTCCCTTCTTCTTCTCCTTCTTCTTCTTTTTCTTCTTCTCCTTCTTCCTTTCTTCTTCATTTAATTCTTTTTCTTCTTCCTCTTCTTCTTCTTCTTCTTCTTCTTCTTCTTCTTCTTCTTCTTCTTCTTCTTCTCCTTCTTCTTCTTCTTCTTCTTCTTCTTCTTCTTCTCCTTCTTCTTCTTCTTCTTCCTTTCTTCTTCTTCTAATTCTTTTCTTCTTCTTCTTCTTCTTCTTCTTCTTCTTCCTCTTCTTCTTCTTCTTCTTCTTCTTCTTCTTCTTCTTCTTCTTCTTCTTCTTCTCCTTCCTCTTCTTCTTTTCTTCTTCTTCTTCCTTTCTTCTTCTTCTTCTTCTTCTTCTTCTTCTTCTTCCTCTTCTTCTTCTTTTCTTCTTCTTCTTCCTTTCTTCTTCTTCTTCTTCTTCTTCTTCTTCTTCTAAACCAAGAAAACAGGAATAGATGTCATCAGGAAAGAGTGAAATGATACGTTATAAGCTGCAGGTCTACGTACACCCCACAAACCAGTTCTGCTCCTCCATCCATAGAACCTCAAGTCGAAACCATATTAAAAACTTGCGAGTGATAATCAACACGCTAAAACCCTGCAAACGTTTCACGTTTTCTCCGAAACTTACAAATTTTAGCTTTTTATTGCCGAAGTTCCTCGGGCGAATTTCTGGAAGGTGATAATTCAGTCTCCAAAAAGGGTCGTTAAGAGGCCTGGGGAGGTGGAGTCTTCACCTCGAGTTCCAGTGAAGTGAGTCTTACATAGCGAACACGGAAGACCTGGCCAGACATAACAGTAACACCAGGTAACATGTTCTAATACACACACATACACACACACACACACACACACACACACACACACACACACACACACACACACATACATATATTGGAAAGGATCACAATTTTGCGCGTGATCAAGATATTCCTATGAGTCCACGGGGAAAATGAAACACGATAAGTTCCCAAGTGCACTTTCGTGTAATAATCACATCATCAGGGGAGACACAAGAGAGAAATATAACAGTCAGTTGATATACATCGAAGAGACGAAGCTAGGACGACTTTGGTAAACATGTGATTCAAATACCAAATGGCGTCCTAGCTTCGTCTATTCGATGTATATCAACTGACTGTTATATCTCTCTCTTGTGTCTCCCCTGATGATGTGATTATTACACGAAAGTGCACTTGGGAACTTTTCGTGTTTCATTTTCCCCGTGGACTCATAGGAACATACACATATATATATATATATATATATATATATATATATATATATATATATATATATATATATATATATATATATATTTCTTTTCTTTCATACTATTCGCCATTTCCCGCGTTAGCGAGGTAGCGTTAAGAACAGAAGACTGGGCCTTTTGAGGAAATATCCTCATCTGGCCCCCTTCTCTGTTTCTTCTTTTGGAAGAGAGAGAGAGAGAGAGAGAGAGAGAGAGAGAGAGAGAGAGAGAGAGAGAGAGAGAGAGAGAGAGAGAGAGAGAGAGAGAGAGAGAGAGAGAGAGAGAGAGAGAGAGAGAGAGAGAGAACTGGAAAATGCTTTCGCTTCGCAACAACTTTGGACGAGCCTAACGAAAAGAAAAAAGAAAAAAAAAACCTTAAATCTCGCTGGAGCCAGAACTTCTCGTAATCTATATATCACTGACAAACAAAATTGGAGGAGAAAAATCATTCAACAACGGAAAGAAAGAAGAAAGAATCCCAAAAGTTTTCGGTCCGCAGTCTTCAAGTTCTCGGGCGAAGATAACGGAGACTTTTTGCCCACTCCCTGCGAGAGGGGCTGACGACGCGAACATGGTCAGGGGGACCTGGACAAAAAACTGGTACAGTGATGTATTGACTCTACATTCCGTCCCTCCCCGGATGTTGCTAGTCCCGTGACCATACGAAGCCACAGGGCAAGACATAGATACAGTTGATCTCTGAATCTAAACACGAAGCCTTTGGAGGAACCTGCGTCAATTATACATAAGCTCTAGTAGAAATTGGAAGAAAACGTACCAAAAGTTGATGTGACTGAACGTCAGTTAAGTTATCTGCCATATTGCTGGTAAACAAACGAAGGAAGGAAGGCGTCAGAACAATGCCAGATATACAAATCTCTTTCTTTGCTACAATGTCCAAGAAAAATGATCTAGGAAATGCTTTGCAGTCTGAAGTAAACCATCCTAGGCTACAGTTATTCAAGATATTTCCTATAGTTGTAACCTTACTATCTTAGGTGATAATAATACTGACAAATGGTAACGAAAACAGTAATGATTATGATAGTGGTGTAGCAGTAGTAGTAATGAACGCAATAATGAAGACACCATCACTACTACTACTACTACTACTACTACTACTACTACTACTACTACTTACTATTACTAATTACAGTGATAGCGATAACAATAGTAATAAAGATTATAGTAAATAGAATAAGAATCCTTTTAACAATAATGATAAAAATAATGATGACAATATTAATAGTAATAATAATAATAATAATGATAATAATAATAATAATAATAATAATAATAATAATAATGATAATAATAATAATAATAATGATAATAATAATAATAATAATGATAATAATAATAATAATAACGTTAATAAAAATAGTAATGATAATATTAATGATAATAAAATAATAATTATAGTAATAATAATAATGATAATGATAATAGTGATAATAATAATAATAATTATAATAATAATGATAATAATAATGAAGATAATAAAAATGATAATAATAATTACACACAGTTTGTGCGCTTCACGAAACCTCATTGATTGAACTGAATGTCGCTTTACATTTCCTGATATTCCGTGTCGCTATGTAATTATCATCTTGAAAATTATAACAATAAATCAGAGAAATACCAGTTATTCTGCGCTGCCTGCCATGCTGTCTCGTCGAGGCAGTTCATACGAGGCATTACGCTGTACTGGAGAATACTGTAATGCAGTATGTTAGACTGTACGACAAGATATTGAAATACAGTATATTTGACTGTACCACAGGATATTGTGATACAGTACATTAGGCTGTACATCAGGATATGGCAGTGTGCTACAGGATATTGCAATGTACCGTAGGATATTGTACAGTACACCACATTATACATTGCATTGTACCACAGTGTATTGCACTGTACCTCAGAATATAGGATTGGACCACAGTATATTGCACTGTACCTCAGGATATTGCATTGAACCATTATTGTATTGGGCTGTATCTGAGGATATGGCCTTGTATCATTAGTATATTACACTGTACCTCAGAATATTACATAGTGCCACAGTGCATTGTACTGTACCTCAGCATATTGCCATGCTATTGTTAGAATCCTTTTGTCCCTAATTAAGTTACAGAGTTAATGATGATAATGAACAGTCGTAGTTCAGCAATCCTTCAAGGCTCCGTTACCGGTAACACACAAATTACCTTCCCGTCCAGTTAAAGGTAACTCTAAACCACAATCTATTTACTATCTCCAAAATTAGGATAATATAACACAGTATTTAAAGTATGTAAAAACTATCAAGAAGGACTTTGTGAGTAGGTACACAACTTGTGTGAAATATGGTGTGGTTATGATTTATATAAATTAGTCATATACTCTGTTAATGATAGCGTTGTAGGTATTCAGCCTGAAGTATTGTTCTCACTCTTAAACATTCAAGACTGATTTGCTGAATATCATTGACAGGGTCACAGGCAGAGGAAAGGCTACCCAAAGCTACATATTCACTCACATCTGTTCTCAGTGACGTCCAAAGGAAGCCTGGCCCCCATGGTTGCCGGGTGGGATAACAAGCCCCAAACACCCCTAGTCCCACAGTGCTGCTCAGGTCCCTCGCCACCAGCGGGCCGCCCTAGAGCATAGGGCCACCCCTCCGCGCACAATCCTGAGTTGTAGGGAGGCTAAATCTCAAACAAGAACAGTGAGGTCAGCCTCGAAAGGTAAAGCTGTGAACTTGAGGGCAGTATACCTGCAGCCATGGTACTCCACCAAAGAGTAATCCATGTAACACCAAGTTAGATCCAAGAGCGTAAGTGACAGCCATCACTCACACGCTCATCAGTTAACCTGACAAGTCACCGTTAATGATCAAACACGTCAAGTCTAACGGGCAGCTTACATCATCATCATCATCATCATCATCATCATTATCATCATCATCATCATCACCATCATCATCACCATCATTACCATCATCATCATCATCATCATCATCCCACACCAAACCCTCAAGACCAGAAGTGTATGTGAAGGGTGGTCGTTAGTGAGGAGATCTTCCCTCACATCTTCCGGCGATCTTCGACACGTACCTCAAATATTCATGTTAAGCTTCATGACCACCTCGGTATGAAAGGAAGGGGGGGAATATTCAAGGTCGAGGTGGGCAATAGTGGAACAGATCACCAAGAACAAATGTCTATAAATGTTATTTTGTCCCCATTCTATATAACCTCATATATCTTAGCTCCATACGTTCCTTATCCCCTACTGCTGGCAAAAGACAGAGTATCTAAAATGAAACGAAAAGAATATCAAAAATCTATAATTGTATATATATATATATATATATATATATATATATATATATATATATATATATATATATATTATATATATATATATATATATATATATATATATATATATATATATATATATATATATATATATATATATATATATATATATATATATATATATATATATATATGCCATAGGAGAGACTCGTAGGTAAAAACGAAAGAAACGTGTGAGAGGTGAGGGCACTTGCCTCCTGGCGTCCCCACAGGGACCATCTCGCACCTGCAGGAGGAAAGGCGTCAACATAAAACGGTAAAGAAAAAGAGGGAAAGATATACGAGTCTCCTGGAGGAAGAGCAAGAAAAAAAATTAAAGATAATTAAAATAGATAATTTTTGTCATCTCGAGACGTGATGATAGATAGTTCCATTCGATAACCTTAATTACATTCATTAGACACAAGAGACAGTGTGACACGGGCTTCACAAATACCATAAGTGATCCTTAGGATCTGATCTATTATACCTGGTCACAAAGAGACTGTTTCCGCCGACTGGCAGCTGGTACCCGCCAGTCAACACGCCCTTTTTCTTTCCCTTTTTCTTTAGTTGGTTATAGATAGTAGGGGAAGAAAGGAGTTGGTGGACGGGAGAAAGTATAGACCCGAAGCGTAAAAAGTTACAGAAGTGTATATAGGTGTGTGTGCGTGGGTTGCTGATCTGCCGGATATTGTACGAGTTTTCAGAGGCTTATATATTATACCGTGTGTGTGTGTGTGTGTGTGTGTGTGTGTGTGTGTGTGTGTGTGGTTCAGTAGCGTTGCTGCTTGTTGGAGTGAGAAAGGAAATCTGTTAAGCTAAGCTGATAATTCTCACTGACTGTGTACATCAGTTAAGTTCTTTGAAGCTTTGTAGTCACCAAGTGGTGTGTCGCTACGTAGTGCTGTGTGGGGAGTGAAGGTCGTCCCGGGTATGTCTACAGTTCGTGTCTTCGTGGTCGTCTCGCTTCTGCCAGACTCCTCTGTGCTGTACGAACTGGTCTTATCTTTCGTCGTTCATGTTCTTCAGTGTTTTCAACCTAAGGGTATTTCTACTCTCTGGAACTTTAGTGTGCGTGATATGGAGGTGAGGTGTGTGGATACCGGGGAGTATAGGGTAGGATGTGAGGGAGGATGGTCATCATGGCCTTCACCAAGCGTGAGGAAGGATCATTGCGGGCTTCACCAAGGCGTTAGTTTTTGCCCATCCGGAAGGTGCTTGAATCTCTGCAGGCTGGCTGGCCAGGACCGCTGTCCCTTGTTGCGTTCTTTTGTTGATGTCTGCTGTTATCATCGCTCCTAATGTCAGTGTGTGGACCAGGGTTCAACCCAACTTAGTACAGGAAATTGTTGTGGAGTTGATGGTGATTCCGGCAGAACACTGGCAAAGGAAACTGCACAGTAGTCTTTCTGTTAAGTCTGACGTGCCTGACTGTCACGGTCTACAGCGTCGGCCGGTTGTTCATAGTTTGTCGAAGGCTTTGCCTCCGTCTCTCTGCTTGACTGTGCAGCTTATTACTCGTCCTCTGGTAACTGTGTTATCCTTTCTTATTCCAATGGTCATAGCTGCAGAGGCGGTATCCTACTCATCTGGAAATCTCGTTTTCCCTGATTACAGAGGCTGTTGTCTTCTTTGCGTTTTATGAATCTAAGGTTAAGTATATTCTTCAAGACCTTCCCCTGCCTGGTGCTTCTAAGGGGGAAGCAGGTCGGTAATACTCCAGATCTGTGTCGGGCATGACTGATTTCAATGTCATTGTAATCCCTCTCCTTCAAGAAGGCACTCTGTGCTCAGCTTCGCGTTGTGGCTGTTGAGATAATTACCGAAGGGCCTTCTGTGGTAGGATGTCGATGTGTTCTTGTCTGGGTGGCTCCTTCTTAAGGCTGAGTTCTTGGAGTAATATTTTTTTTTTTTGAGTGTTGTTCGTAGCTGTGACGTGTTTACAACACCATCCACGGCAACCTGGAGCCTAGAGCTGCTGCCGGACGCACGACGGAAACAACGACACTTATTTCTATGAATTTAGTTGAAGTACGAGACTCAGTACAGGGAGGAGGTCTGGACCCGGTATAAGGTAGTGGTCGAGACCCTGTATAGGGAGGTGGTTGGATCCCTGTACAGAGAGGAGGTCGGCACCCGGTATAGGGAGGAGGTCGGGACCCGGTACAGAGTGGAGGTCGAGACTAAAACCTCAGCACTTGTCTCGGGTCTGGCCGAGACCACTCAGCGGGAAACCATCAGAAAACGGAGATGAAAGAGGAGATGAGTCCCTCTTGTGCTGTGAACGGTGGTCCGTCACATATTGTCACTCACAGAAAACCTATTGTAATATATATATATATATATATATATATATATATATATATATATATATATATATATATATATATATATATATATATATATATATATATATATATATATATATATATAGATAGATAGATAGATAGATGAATAGATAGATAGATGAATAGATAGATAGATAGATAGATAGATGGATAGATAGAGAGAGAGGGAGAGAGAGAGAGAGAGAGAGAGAGAGAGAGAGAGAGAGAGAGAGAGAGAGAGAGAGAGAGAGAGAGAGAGAGAGAGAGAGAGAGAGAGAGAGAGAGAGAGAGTAGCTCTCCAGTGGTAATCAGCATGAAGCCAGAAGGCGAGACAGTCATCTCTGACTGCCTCACCGGGAGGCCCCTATGACTTCTCTTGATCCCCTCACACACTCCCTCCTCCACCGCCTTCATCCAATCATTCACAAACATCACCTTAGCTACCCTAGAAAAAAACAATAGATCCTGATAGATGGTGATAGTCAGAAAGGCAAGCATTTCCACACCCTTCCTTTTCAACCATTCTCCAATTTGTTTCTTCTGCCAATAGGTTATCATGGGAGATGCACCGTACTTGGAATGGTACACGAGCCATAACACGGTACACCAGCGGTACACGAGCCATAACACGGTACACCAGCGGTACACGAGCCATAACACGGTACACCAGCGGTACACGAGCCATAACACGGTACACCAGCGGTACACGAGCCATAACACGGTACACCAGCGGTACACGAGCCATAACACGGTACACCAGCGGTACACGAGCCACAACACGGTACACCAGCGGTACACGAGCCACAACACGGTACACCAGCGGTACACGAGCCATAACACGGTACACCAGCGGTACACGAGCCATAACACAAAGGTACAGGTGCCACAAGACAGGTGGCACACCACGAGTCTCCAGCCTTGATGACCATCTCTCAACACGGCATTAACCAAAGGGTTATCATCATAAGCCCTTCCTTTTAGAGGCTCGTGAACCTGCTATCATCTCCCCGAAGCCTGTTATCTTCTGCCCACAACCTGCTATCTTGTTCCCACACCTGAGGACACACACGCCGGTGAGAGATCCTCTCCAAGCCCTCATTGTCCCTCGCTCTGTCCGCCTCCCGCACCTCATAACGCGCCGATATTTCGCTCATTTGGATGCAAGACGAGGCCTTTACGTTTTCCGAATTCATGCTCATTTGCATAATCGCGCAGCCATAATAGCGCGCGCGCTGCCGTCGTGTATTCCCGGGGTGTATTGTCGCCGTTGGAGGATGCATGCATAGTCACGACGGGCGGCGGGAAGTGATAGGTTGAGGTTGTGTTGGGTTTAGATGATGCCGCCAGACCTGCTCCCTGTGTGTGTGTGTGTGTGTGTGTGTTACTGTATTTCATTTCTCTAAAAAGTGCTCCTCATACAGGACATTAATACTACTAAGCGACCAATGAATTCTACTTAGATATAAGTGTATTCCCAGGGGTAGTAATATTTGTTATACAAAAAGAGTTATATAAATAAAAAAAAATGTGGTATCTATATTTATATTTGAAAAAAAAATGAAGAGAAACTGTTCCTCCCCTTGTCAAACCCTTCACAAGTTTTGAGCTCCTTAACTTTGTCCAATACAAGCCAAGCATCCAGAGAGAAAAATGTTAGAAGAGCTTCGAACTGAGTTATGGTATCCAATAGCCATCATGGGCCAGCAGCTGGGTACAGGTGAGCAGCCATTTTTCACAAAAGGGATTCAACTCCAAAAGTTCCCACTCCGATGTAGCATAAGTTTATCATTCCACGGAGTAGGTAACAAGAACATTTGTTCTCTAGCTACCTGCGCGAGGATAGGGAAACGCCCTCCAATTTCTTCTTCTCCTTTCTCTCTTCGTCTGAAGAAAAGTTTTGAGGCCTGATGACCCCCTCGAGGAGAGGAGTTGCGGAAGTAGCACGAGAAAAAAATTATCGAGGAAACTATAATGGCGTTGTGTCTCAAGAAGCAACTCTCTTGTTTTTTCCGTCTTACCTGAGCCTTATCATCCGTTACACCATGACCCTCTGGAGGTGAAGGCTGCCTCAGCCAGAGTCTTCGGCTAGGGTCACCCATGGGGCGTGGCCAGGTCTTGTGTTGTTCTCTACTTAGTTCTTTCCAGGTGTTCACCTCTCCTCCATCTCAGTCTCTCCCCTGCACACAGGTACTGACTGGGTTATGACTGTATGAGAGAAGTGTCACGAGACAGACAGATGATGAAAGACATGTCAGCATGATTGGTTGACTGTATGAAAGACAGGTCACGATAGTGACTGGGTGATGACGATGGTATGAGGGACATGTCATGATAGTGACTGGGTGATGGAAGACGTGTTACAGTAGTTAGTAGGTGTTGACGGAATCAGAGATGTGTCACAATACATGTTGGTTAGAAGGTCGTATGAAGAGTGTGAAAATAGAGTGGATCATCTCTGGGGCGAGACTCGTGCAAACTGGTTCATGACTGCCACTATGTTAACATCTCCATCAATTGCGGGCACCAACAGTCATGGCAAGCGGTGTAATCAGCGAAAAACTAACGCATCATTTTCTTTGTTCTATTCAAACTATACAGTCACCGCAAGCAATGCGACCTGAGCAATATAGCCATCTGTACTAACCAAACCTCTAATCCTCTGAGTATAGGTACTACTACTACTAGCACTACTACTACTAGCACTACTACTACTAGCACTACTACTACTAGCACTACTACTACTAGCACTACTACTACTAGCACTACTACTACTAGCACTACTACTACTAGCACTACTACTACTAGCACTACTACTACTAGCACTACTACTACTAGCACTACTACTACTAGCACTACTACTACTAGCACTACTACTACTAGCACTACTACTACTAGCACTACTACTACTAGCACTACTACTACTAGCACTACTACTACTAGCACTACTACTACTAGCACTACTACTACTAGCACTACTACTACTAGCACTACTACTACTAGCACTACTACTACTAGCACTACTACTACTAGCACTACTACTACTAGCACTACTACTACTAGCACTACTACTACTAGCACTACTACTACTAGCACTACTACTACTAGCACTACTACTACTAGCACTACTACTACTAGCACTACTACTACTAGCACTACTACTACTAGCACTACTACTACTAGCACTACTACTACTAGCACTACTACTACTAGCACTACTACTACTAGCACTACTACTACTAGCACTACTACTACTAGCACTACTACTACTAGCACTACTACTACTAGCACTACTACTACTAGCACTACTACTACTAGCACTACTACTACTAGCACTACTACTACTAGCACTACTACTACTAGCACTACTACTACTAGCACTACTACTACTAGCACTACTACTACTAGCACTACTACTACTAGCACTACTACTACTAGCACTACTACTACTAGCACTACTACTACTAGCACTACTACTACTAGCACTACTACTACTAGCACTACTACTACTAGCACTACTACTACTAGCACTACTACTACTAGCACTACTACTACTAGCACTACTACTACTAGCACTACTACTACTAGCACTACTACTACTAGCACTACTACTACTAGCACTACTACTACTAGCACTACTACTACTAGCACTACTACTACTAGCACTACTACTACTAGCACTACTACTACTAGCACTACTACTACTAGCACTACTACTACTAGCACTACTACTACTAGCACTACTACTACTAGCACTACTACTACTAGCACTACTACTACTAGCACTACTACTACTAGCACTACTACTACTAGCACTACTACTACTAGCACTACTACTACTAGCACTACTACTACTAGCACTACTACTACTAGCACTACTACTACTAGCACTACTACTACTAGCACTACTACTACTAGCACTACTACTACTAGCACTACTACTACTAGCACTACTACTACTAGCACTACTACTACTAGCACTACTACTACTAGCACTACTACTACTAGCACTACTACTACTAGCACTACTACTACTAGCACTACTACTACTAGCACTACTACTACTAGCACTACTACTACTAGCACTACTACTACTAGCACTACTACTACTAGCACTACTACTACTAGCACTACTACTACTAGCACTACTACTACTAGCACTACTACTACTAGCACTACTACTACTAGCACTACTACTACTAGCACTACTACTACTAGCACTACTACTACTAGCACTACTACTACTAGCACTACTACTACTAGCACTACTACTACTAGCACTACTACTACTAGCACTACTACTACTAGCACTACTACTACTAGCACTACTACTACTAGCACTACTACTACTAGCACTACTACTACTAGCACTACTACTACTAGCACTACTACTACTAGCACTACTACTACTAGCACTACTACTACTAGCACTACTACTACTAGCACTACTACTACTAGCACTACTACTACTAGCACTACTACTACTAGCACTACTACTACTAGCACTACTACTACTAGCACTACTACTACTAGCACTACTACTACTAGCACTACTACTACTAGCACTACTACTACTAGCACTACTACTACTAGCACTACTACTACTAGCACTACTACTACTAGCACTACTACTACTAGCACTACTACTACTAGCACTACTACTACTAGCACTACTACTACTAGCACTACTACTACTAGCACTACTACTACTAGCACTACTACTACTAGCACTACTACTACTAGCACTACTACTACTAGCACTACTACTACTAGCACTACTACTACTAGCACTACTACTACTAGCACTACTACTACTAGCACTACTACTACTAGCACTACTACTACTAGCACTACTACTACTAGCACTACTACTACTAGCACTACTACTACTAGCACTACTACTACTAGCACTACTACTACTAGCACTACTACTACTAGCACTACTACTACTAGCACTACTACTACTAGCACTACTACTACTAGCACTACTACTACTAGCACTACTACTACTAGCACTACTACTACTAGCACTACTACTACTAGCACTACTACTACTAGCACTACTACTACTAGCACTACTACTACTAGCACTACTACTACTAGCACTACTACTACTAGCACTACTACTACTAGCACTACTACTACTAGCACTACTACTACTAGCACTACTACTACTAGCACTACTACTACTAGCACTACTACTACTAGCACTACTACTACTAGCACTACTACTACTAGCACTACTACTACTAGCACTACTACTACTAGCACTACTACTACTAGCACTACTACTACTAGCACTACTACTACTAGCACTACTACTACTAGCACTACTACTACTAGCACTACTACCCTTTTTACCTTTTTAAACTTTATACTACTACTACTACTACGACTACTACTACTACTACTACTACTACTACTACTACTCAATGAAAACAATTTCTACAACTCCAGATACAAACAAGCATAAGAGCAACACCTTCTGGTAATGTATACTACAAGAGACAACACCACACACACACACACACACACACACACACACACACACACAACCTTTCATGTCCCTCTGTTACCAAGACTTTCCTCAACATCATCTGTTCGAGGATGTATCTCTTGACTGTGTGTGTGTGTGTGTGTGTGTGTGTGTGTGTGTGTGTGTGTGTGTATGGGGAGGGAGGGGGATATCATAGTAATTGATCTCTGTGCCAGGTCCTGTTAAGACCGAAGGCGAGGGAAGACCCAGGGTGAAGCAAGACACAGGGCAAGGCAATACCCAGGGAGAAGGTAAAGACGGGAGGAGGCTATGTACAGGGAGAGGCTAGAGATGGTGTGAGGCTAGACACAGGGCGAAGCAAGACCCAAAGTAAGGCAAGGTTCAGGGTGGAGCAAGACACAGGGTGAAGCAAGACACAAAGTGAGGCAAGGTTCAGAGTGAGGCAAAAGACGGAGTGAGGCAAGAGACAGGGCGAAGCAAGATCTGGCTGGAGACAAGGTGCAGGGGCTCCTCCTCCTCCTCCTCCTCCTATACCTCTGTATGGAAGTATGTCGTCGAAAAATATGTTTTTTTTTGCCGAGTTCGATCATCATACTGGTCAGACGAGATGTGTCATTGTCGAAGATGGGGATTATTTGTTAAACTTCAACCTCTACATAAGACCAAGTGTGTCATAGCATCATGCACAGTGTGTGGAAAGACGTCGTTATGCAGTAGTTCATGAATCTCAGCTGATATTTCATGAACAATGCATGTAAATGGCCAAATGATGGCCCTAACCACCCCCCCCAAAAAAAATGTGCCCCATTTTTCCCGACGCAACCTTTATAGGATGGTTAGAACTGATCAAATCAGAAATTGGCGATGCTCATAATGCTGGGCATTTATATTAAAAAAAACATCAACCAGATGCCACGAACACTGGGTGAAATATGGCCAAATAATGACGAAATAAAAAAAAAGGCTTTTGAGCGAACCTTTTTCCCTATTGAATAACAGAAATGGTATATACCACGCCAGAAACGTCTCGGTTGACATAAGTAAAATCAAAAAGTTACCCCGGCGTAGTGATCCAAGGCGCGCGTCTCTCACGTTTTGAGTCAGTCGACCCCAAAATGATGAAATGCAAAGATAAAAAGGAAAAAGAAACTTATGAAAAGGAATCATTTCTCCTCTCTCTCTCTCTCTCTCTCTCTCTCTCTCTCTCTCTCTCTCTCTCTCTCTCTCTCTCTCTCTCTCTCTCTCTCTCTCACCTTTCTTTCTTTTCACCCAAACCCTATCTCCCTTTGTCCTTCTCCCCACCGCCAAAGGCTCTACGTTAGGGCTGTCTGGCTGGATCAGTCAGGAGGATCCAGGAGTATATAGTAAGGGGATTAGAGACTGTCTGTGCGCCCCTCGGTAAGCAGATCAAACCACATCCAGGGCGTCACAATCATCCAGTCTGAACTCTCTTACCTACACACAGGTCTGGGGCGGCGGACACAACAATATGTTCATCTCTAGGGAGGGTAGAAAGGGATAGTGGATGGAAAGGAGATAAGGAAAAGGAGGGGAAAAAGGGAAGTGTGGAACAGAAAAAGAAAGGAAATCATAATGGATTTATGAATTTCTATGCGTTGACAAACTGGTGAAATAAGTTCAGTCTATTATCACACACACACACACACACACACACACACACACACACACACACACACACACACACTCACACACATACATGCTTCCATGCTGGACACATCCCCCGCGCACACTCATGTCTCTCACAATCACACCACACTGACGCCTCAAGACCAACTTCCTCAAGGGTCATCTTCATCGGGCTGAAGACCCCCGCACGAGGTTTGGGCTCAGCTGCTGACGGGAAATTTCCGAAAGGTGTGAGACCGTCTCCGTGGTTACTGACCAACCGTTACCCGTAGTGGATGAAATGCCCTTCAGTACAAAGCTTCTACATCCTCAGCCAAGGCGGGGTCGAAGATGACGCTGAGAGAGAGAGAGAGAGAGAGAGAGAGAGAGAGAGAGAGAGAGAGAGAGAGAGAGAGAGAGAGAGAGAGAGAGAGAGAGAGAGAGAGAGAGAGAGAGAGAGAGAGAGAGAGAGAGAGAGAGACTCTGTACTCATCAGCTCGGAGCGGGGGTGAGGAGGGGGTTTTCGGGGAGGAGGTGGGTTGGCGTGGGGTGGGAGCGTGGTGTTAGGTCAGGGATGGAGGATGGAGGAGGGAGGCTGGGAGGGAAAGGACTAATTAAACTTTAATTACCAAAGAGAGAAATTTTGGGTCGGAGGAAAGGAGAAGAAAGTGATTAAAAACATCGCCAGGTGCTGTCGGCCGCTGAGCCGTGTTCTTCCTGTGGTAAACACGACGTGGCATGTCCTCTGACAGGTGGCGAGGATTTGGTCCCCCGCCCCAAACATTATGTTATTACTGGTGTTTAAAGTTGGCTCGTTTTCTTTCAAACAAATTCTTGATTATTCTGTCCCACAAATCCACTTTATTCTCGATTTAAGCCTGTCTCTCTCTCTCTCTCTCTCTCTCTCTCTCTCTCTCTCTCTCTCTCTCTCTCTCTCTCTCTCTCTCTCTCTCTCCCGTCAAATTACCAAGAAACCAGGCAGTTCTTTTACCGCAGCCAGGACGCGCTTATATTGGAACCAAATCGTAATTTCCAAAAGTCCAAATATTGCACCCCAATACGTATATGGATACTTCAGTCTACAGAGGGTCCATGTTTCAA
This sequence comes from Panulirus ornatus, assembly GCF_036320965.1. Taxonomy (NCBI): domain Eukaryota; kingdom Metazoa; phylum Arthropoda; class Malacostraca; order Decapoda; family Palinuridae; genus Panulirus; species Panulirus ornatus. Next base: position 18,054,520 of record NC_092271.1, on the reverse strand, counting down.
TGGGAATACGGTAAGTGGCTCTCATAAAAATTCACATTGTCCTCACATAGTCAAACTGTTATTCCATGGGGAACGGATCATCTACCATGGGGATCAAGTCGTTTGTATGATTGCTTATTAATATCACCTATTTGCACCGTGCGAGGAAGGAGTTTTACACTCATAGGGGCACCCATCTCCTGAGAACAGAATATACTAATGAAGGCCATTTAGCCTCGCTACGTATACAGCTCTTAAGTGTGTGTGTGTGTGTGTGTGTGTGTGTGTGTGTGTGTGTGTGTGTGTGTGTGTGTGTGTGTGCGTGTATGTGTGTGTGTGTGTGTGTGTGTGTTGGTGGTGGGCTCATGTACATGTTCATAGGTTTGTCGCTTCACTACTTTCTGGATCAGAGGAAAAGAGGAACCTCTCCTCTATTTCACTCTTCCACTACCTATATGTGTTGAATCAACTACTATACTCCCTTTTCATCAGGGAATATCTTCATCCCAGGCCAGGAGGAACCTACACTGCTGTGTGACCCACCTCCTTCACTCCATCCTCTTCGCCCAGGCTAACATGGCCTCCTCATATTGCTGTCCAGCCCGCTTCCTTTACTCCCACCTGGTCCAGGAACCAGCAGGACCAGCTACCCACTGCTGTGGTACCCGCCTCCTTCACCCCCTCGCCCTCGTCTAAGCTATCATGACCTGCTTCGACCGCTGTGCAACCCTCTTCCTTCACGCCTTTCATACTCCTTCAGTAGGAACCTGCAACCTATCTACTTCCTGCTGGGCGACCCGTTCTCTTCCTTCCACTAGGGTAAGCAGCGCCAACCAACACGCACGCCGGAAATCACAACGTAAGTCGTCCCGTCGCTGTCAATCAGGTGACGTAAATATCCACAAAACACAACATTTCGAGACCGAAACAACAGATTTTCTTGGGCAAGAAAGAAAAAAAAAAAAGGAGAAATCATTGTATAAGCCAAAAGTCGTGACTTTCAGAACCTGACAGCAAGCAAGCAAGCAGCCAGCCAGCCCAGGACGTCTCCTGCAAATGCAGGTTTTGATAAATTGTGCATCGAATTTGCGCTGCCTTCAAGCCTTGAAAAGAGGATTCATCTGATGCGATGTTCAACTGGGGGGGAGGGGACCCCGGGCATAATGGAGGCAGCACCTCCTATTTCCCGCCCTCTGGACGGTGGCAATAAGATTGGTTTTCCCGGCGTAGATTGCTCAGGGAAGATGGATTCGGCCCGGTCTAGCCGGCCTGGGGCCTCCGTGTATCTATTATCCTCCTCTTGGCAGAAACACGCCATTATTTTTGACGTCTTGCGGATTTGTCTGTCAAGATGTCCAACAGACGTTTGCGTTAGGGGGTATGATGAGGGAGGTTGAGGTGGGGAGGAGGCAGTGTACAGGAGGGGAAGGTGTGTGGTGAGAGGAAGGTGTGTACACATATGTGGTGTATGAGGGAGGTAGTTTACATATACATAACAGTTTTCAGCGAAGACAGGAGGAGGCAGGTAAGCTCCTCAGGTGGTGGTGACACACCACCTACAGGTAGTGATTAGGAGCCGATGGGCATTAAACACACTATACATCCTTCCGTAATTAGTCTTTAGACGTGGCTACGAGGGATGAGCGGGTACGAGGAAGGGAGTTGCCGCTCTGGTGGTTACGTTTGGTTACGGGCGACTGCTGCTGCTGCTGCACACGACGCTGTTACTGCCCAGGCAAGGTTGAGGGGAAAGGATCGTAGGTAGGTTGCCATACAGCCTCTAAGATATCGAGGAATTTTTGTACCTGTCACCTGCAGTTCAGACCTAATCATCTTACGTTAATCTGCCATGTATTATCTTACGATAACCAAGTCCATTATCTTGCTGGTGTGGTGCGTTATCTTGTTCGTTATCCTCGTGATATGTAGAGACATGGTCAGGACACTGCACAAGAGTACAGTATGTGCAAGAGAGAGAGAGAGAGAGAGAGAGAGAGAGAGAGAGAGAGAGAGAGAGAGAGAGAGAGAGAGAGAGAGAGAGAGAGAGACTGAGAGAGTCGATGGAATAACCCTCTTGTCAGAGATACCATCTAGCGACGCAGGTGCCATGGACTGAGGACACCTGACACCTGCTGGGCTCACAGTGAAGAACTTGGAGCGTTAAACGATATTACGCAAGACCCCTTTATGAATACGCAACATCCGCTGCCGGAAGCCTGAGTAGATACGCATGGCGCAGGTCGAGATACAGGTGGACGGATCCAGAGAGAGAGAGAGAGAGAGAGAGAGAGAGAGAGAGAGAGAGAGAGAGGGAGGGAGGGAGCCATGCCAAGTTGCCAAGGTCGCCGCTGAAAGGCTGGCGTGGGGAAGCGTCATGCCCTGTTGTCCCTCCACTGTTGATCGATCTTCATTTATCAGGGATAATCTGCCTCCTATATTCGCTGTCATCTATTACTGGTCAACGATCATTTATCATCATCATCATCATCATCATCATCATCATCCCTCTCGTTAATCGGTGACTGCCTGGACCAGAGGTAGCGAGAGGGAAGGGTGTCAGGGTGCAATAACTGGCGGGAGGGATGATGGAGTGTGTTGGTAGGAGGGATGATGGAGTGTGTTGGCTGGAGGGATGATGGAGAGTGTTGGTAGGAGGGATGATGGAGTGTGTTGGCTGGAGGGGTGATGGAGTGTATTGGCAGGAGGGATGATGGAGTGTGTTGGCTGGAGGGATGATGGAGAGTGTTGGTAGGAAGGATGATGGACTGTGTTGGCTGGAGGGATGATGGAGTGTGTTGGCTGGAGGGGTGATGGAGTGTATTGGCAGGAGGGATGATGGAGTGTGTTGGCTGGAGGGATGATGGACTGTGTTCGCAGGAGGGATGATGGAGTGTGTTGGCTGGAGGGATGATGGAGTGTATTGGCAGGAGGGATGATGGAGTGTGTTGGCTGGAGGGATGGTGAAGTGTGTTGGCAGGCGGGATGACGGATTATGTCGGCAAGAGAAATGATGGAGTGTGTTAGCAAAAGGTGTGACAGAGTGTGTTGGCAGGGGAGAGGAGGGGAAGGATAGAGGCTGTTGGGAAAAGGTATGACAAAGTGTGTTGGCAGGAGGAAAGATAAGGCATGGTGACAGGAGAAACGAAGACGTATATGGACAGATAGACTGCGAGAGTAGATGAACAAGGAGGACACTGTCACAGAAGAGTATATCTGTATGAATGAGGATGAGGAGGTATATATATGTATACTGTCAGTGTAACACTGAAGATCGAAGAACGAGACGTCAAACGTAGAAGGTCGCAATAGCCAACGCAAGGGACGCCCTGCACAGGATAAGACAACCCTCCTTTGGTCTCCGTATTACCTCAATAAGCAACTCCCTGCACTACTTCAACGCCTACGCCACCGTAATCTACGAAGCTGCACTACGTACATAACTCATGACCCAGCCTTGGTTAGACCTACCATTAAAAGGATCAAACAGGAGTTCAGATAGACGATGGAGGTCGGATCCCCCAATGAGAAAAGGTGTCAGCACTGTACCGAAGGGTTTCACGTGCCATATTGAGTTTCTCTCCGCCTGACGCTGAGGATGTGTCGATGCGAGAGTGACGCGCCCATAATATGGCAACAAAACACGTTCAGCGCTGATCGACACCATCGACGTAGCGCCGTGACGGGCGGCATTCGGACGCCCACCAAACAGAACAGACGGTGTCAGCTATTAACTCTGATTGCGCCGTTGTGTCTCAATTGTTCAATTGTTTTTCAGAAGTAAACGTCTCTTTTGGCTTTAACTTTCGCTCATGTATACATGGATGGGACTCGCCTGATTGTTTGTCACCTGCCACGAATTATCATACATATGCGTCTTATCTACACATATGTATGTATCAAGACAGGCTGCTATACACACTCAAGTGGTCATAGAAGTATACATAAGAACTCAGAAATACATAACGCTATCCATTCACGCACACATGGATACATACATAGGCACGGAGTGTGAAAAATAAATATTCGTATGCAAAAAGGAGAGAGAGAGAGAGAGAGAGAGAGAGAGAGAGAGAGAGAGAGAGAGAGAGAGAGAGAGAGAGAGAGAGAGAGAGAGAGAGAGAGAGAGAGAGAGAGAGAGAGACTCACACACGGAAGCAAAACAGGGCGCATACGGGCCCCTGTGGTGTAGTGGTTAGCGTTACTGACCATGCGTCAGCACAGGATAGCCCGGGGTTCAGATCCACAGGGGTTGACATCCCTGGTGTTGCAGTCGGCCTACACTCAACCCAAGTGTTCATCCTCCCTTCAGAGTTCATCGATAAATGGGTACCCGTGTGTTGTATGTGTGTGTGTGTGTGTGTGTGTGTGTGTGTGTGTGTGTACATAAAGGAGTAAAGACATGGTACGTATGTACTACAAAGTCAAGAGACGGGACAACACAAGTGTAAAACTCTCTCCCAGCAACACACAAATAACAATCCCATACGCAAGCAGATACTGAGAGCCGAGAACACTTGAAGACATGGAACATACGCCAGGAACCCAGGTATGGGAGGAGCATCTCCACAGCCTCTTGGCGTAGGTCGCTGGTGAACCATCATGGGAGAGAAGAGCCCTCAGCAAAAGGGGACGAAGACATATCTCTCAATGGAAGAGGTGGAGGAGGAGGAGGAGGATGGTCCCTCCTCACTTTGGTTAGGAGACTGACACTATCCTCACCATGGCTGGGCAAGAATGATCCTCATTATGGTAGACTAACATGACTCCCCTACCTTCCTCCTCCTTCACCACCAACACCACCACCAACACCAACACCACCACCAACACCAACACCAACACCAACACCACCACCAACACCAACACCACCACTGCCAACACCACCACCACCACCAAGGCACCAACACCACCACCACCAACACCAACACCAACACCACCACCAACACCATGGCCGGCAACAATCCCCACCAGACTAGACCTCCACCCTCGCCCCCCGCCGACCCATAAAGACCCAGTAATGGTACACTATAAACCCAACTATAAAACCCGAGGCCTGCAGGATAACTTGGCGCTCCGGGTGTCGGACTCGGCTGGTTTTATGACCCGGCCTGACCTGGCTAGCTCGCTCAGCGGGGGAGGCCCTCCCCGCTCTCCTCCACATCCTCCATCCACCACCACCACCACCACCTCTCCCACTTCCTCTCCCGTAGGTTGAATGAACACACACACACACACACCCTCCTTCCGCCCAGCCCCACAACCATCCCTGCCCAAGCACCGCGACTTACGGCTCCTGTATGAACCATCACGCTGGCCAGTAATGGGTTATGGATTTTTCCAACTTGTGCCGAAATGAAGTTTAAGGTCGGGTTGTCCAGCGGCCACAATCTGGCGAGCGTCAGAACTTGCGCAAAGTCATCAACGAGTATTAACTTACTGGACAGATATATATATATATATATATATTCATTTTTTTTATAGCGAGGTAGCTTCAAGAACATAGGACTGAGAGTTAGAGGGGATTTCTTCATTTTTTTTTATAGCGAGGTAGCTTCAAGAACAGAGGACTGAGAGTTAGAGGGGATTTCCTCACTTGGACCCCTTCGAAAAGTAAAAACTAGAAGGGAGGATTTCTATTCCCCCCCTCTCCCTCCACTTTTAGTCGCCCTCTACGACACGCAGGGAATACGAAGGTAGAATCCTTTCTCCTCTACCTCAGATATATATATATATATATATATATATATATATATATATATATATATATATATATATATATATATATATATATATATATATATATATATATATACGTGTGTGTGTGTGTGTGTGTGTGTGTGTGTGTGTGTGTGTGTACAGTATCTGTATATTGTGCTCACGACTGAACTTGCCGAAGATGAATTAATTTCAAAGCCAAACATGAAGAGTTGGCCACTCTGTCCAGATCCGGTAAATCATCCCATTGACGAACTGTCGCCCACACCGGACGAGAACGACGACGGGTCTTTGATGACGAAACAACAGACGATGGACGAGAACGGGGAGGCAATTTCACTGTACGAGACAAGTTGACATTGTGGGTATATGGTGACACTTGCAGTCTCTTGTTTCGACGAGACACCGGTTCCCCGTTCGACTCCCGGCCCGTTTTGTGTCCGGATATTGTGTGTGTGTGTGTGTGTGTGTGTGTGTGTGTGTGTGTGTGTGTGTGTGTGTGTGTGTGTACCCGAGCTCTGGGGATTTTTGGAAAATGGCCAGACGCAGGAGGCGGTCAGCTCGAGGTCACCGCTTCTGCAGGACGAATTGAGGCGGAAAAAAAAAGATTGTTTTTTTCTTTTTGTTTTTTCAGGTCTGCCTGACGGACGAATTGGAATTAAAGGGTCGGTTGGTTCTGTCTCAGACCAGGTGAGTTGATTGCCTTTTGTTACAGTCGACATCCGTGGAGACCAAACTCAGAAATAAAAAAGGAGAGGAGGAAATCTAAGCTGCCCCTTGGGTCCAAGGGGGCGCCTTTAACCCCACTTTTCTTTACAGAGAGAACATAGGTATACCTACCCCTATAGGGCCAACACGGTAGTGATCCAACACATCACAAACCTGGACTGCATTGGTTCAGTACACAGCTTATGCTCAGTGTACAGCTATGTTCAGTGTACAGTTATGTTCAGAGTATAGCTATGTTTAGTGTAAAGCTATGTTCAGTGTATAGCTATGTTAAGTGTATAGCTATGTTCAGTGTAAAGCTATGTTCAGTATGTAGCTATGTTCAGTGTATAGCTATGTTTCTTGTACAGCTGTGTTCAGTGTAAAACTATGTTTAGTGTATAGCTATGTTCAGTGTATAGTTATGTTCAGTGTAAAGCTTTGTTCAGTGTACAAATATGTTCAGTGCATAGCTATGTTTAGTGTATGGCTGTGTTTAGTGGACAGCCACACTCCTGAGAAATGAATGCCTTTCTTAATTTTCATGAAATCTACCGATTTTATATGATTGTGTTATAGCATGAGAGTTAGAAGCCCGCCTTTCCCCTGGGGTAAACGCTAGAGGGACCCACAGCACTTGAGAAGCATCATTTTCCCAGGCTTCTTTCCGGTCACAGCGGGGAGTGCGTCTAATTGTTTACTCTTCAAGCTATTCTCACTAATACCTTCCCCTGAATTTCAGAATGATGCTGTTGGCGTCAAGGACGGAGATGCGTATTTTTTGGGTCGTCGGGTTGATCGGACTGCCGAGGATGAGAGAGAGAGAGAGAGAGAGAGAGAGAGAGAGAGAGAGAGAGAGAGAGAGAGAGAGAGAGAGAGAGAGAGAGAGAGAGAGGGTCCATTCCGACGTACCAGGAATGTGTAACACACACCCAAACACTTCCCAGTACCGCGTGAGCAGACCATCCCCTTCCGGAATGGTCCGCAGGCTATCTGTTCTTCACGAGCTTGTTGTCGGTCTTACGAATTCCCCGAACTGGTCTGTAATGCGTTACGTAAGAAGACGAGGAGGAGGAGGAGGAGGAGGAGGAGGAGGAGGTGAAGGAAGCGGCGGGTCTCAGGGGCAAATAAACAGGCAGGAAGGTATGTAAGTAGATACCAATAAGACAGAAACTCAAAGCTGGCTTTCAAAAAACGAAGGCATTGTGTAAAAAAGAAAAAAAGAAAAAAACAGACGCTGTTCTTAACCTAAGAGCGATAATGTGGTTGTACCACAAACCACACAGGACGAGCTGGTAGTGAGTGATCCCCCATCAGGGATTATTACGTCGTTTGAGGACTGAGGCCACTCTTGCCTGACGGAGGAGGAGGAGGAGGGAACGCACCACCCCAGGGAGTGCCGGCCATAAAGCATAGGGTGCAGCTGACAATTTCCAGCACGTGAAGGACATCCTGGAACTCGCTGCTGGAGGCCGCTGTCAGTAATAACCAGAAATCCTGGCATGAGGATCACGTGTTCCTCCTCCGTTGGTGGTACGTGGAAGATCGTCTGCATTGACGACGGCGTCAGAAGGGCGACGGGAGAGGAGGAATACGCGCCTGTATGGTTTGTGTATATACGTGTGTGTGTGTGTGTGTGTGTGTGTGTGTGTGTGTGTGTGTGTGTGTAAGCGTGTTTGTGCGTTACAGTGAGTGAGTACACACAGACGAGACTATTTGGGCCAGTCTACCCTCAGGACCTGACTGGACCAGTCCGTCCTCAGGACCTGACTGGACCAGTCCGCCCTCAGGACCTGACTGGACCAGTCCGCCCTCAGGACCTGACTGGACCAGTCCACTCTCAGGACCTGACTGGACCAGTCCGCCCTCAGGACCTGACTGGACCAGTCCACTCTCAGGACCTGACTGGACCAGTCTGCCCTCAGGACCTGACCACCTCTTGATCCGCCGCGAGCAGACCCGTGCACCAGTGGGCCCGCCGCCATACAGGTGGTGGTGCGTCGGAGTCACTGTTGGGTCATCTGCAGTGACGTGTGGACGTTCCCTGTATTCTCCACTGCACTTCACTGCCCACTTCTCCACTATGATATGAAATTACTCGCAGATACCCTTCAGTTTTAATACGCTTTCTACGATAAAAAATGACCTAATCTATGGCGTTATCTAACCTTATAAAGATAAATAACGTAAAGACGAGTATACACAAACATTTGTATATATATACGTATATATTACCAGCAATTCTTTTGATTTAAAGGTTATAGAATAATGTGCATTATATCAAATGGCTATCAGATTTAGGCTTTCCATTAAATGACCAATAATGCCAGACAATTCGTTTAATACCTGACATGGGATCAGGAAATTTAACGATCTAGTTGTTTTGAAAAAGCCAGATAAACACAACAGATAAAATAATTTCATGACACAAAGCATATGACTACGATGGCTCTGTTAACGAAACACAGAACACGAAACAACTCCACACGATGACCTTATCACACGAAATAAATACGATGACATCTGCACAATACGGAAAGAAATATGATGACTTATTTTCATACAACAAAAATAAGCATGATGACTTATTGAGACAAAACAATATAAAAGATGTAGTTGGAGGGCAGACCTTAATCATATCATAAAAAGATAGATTAAATATGATTTCAAAGGCAAGTGTTACTGTAAACAACTAAGTACATAGATCCTACGTACAATAACTCGTGGTATACAGTACACGGAGCTCTGATCTAACAAACACACACACACACACACACACACATACACACATACACAGCTTTTGTTATGCTGCCATGATGTAATACACACACACTCACACACACACACACACACACACACACACAGACACACAGACACACACAGACATACACACACAACTTTTGTTATGCTGCCATGATGTAGCACACACACACACACACACACACACACACACACACACACACACACACACACACACACACAGACACACACAGATATACACAGACATACAGACAATTCGTCATCCAGTGCATGTTACAGTTGGGCTGATCGCTGCTGGTACGTAGTTAGTCCAGATTCCATACAATGGCATCGTTCTTAACGCGAAGACCAATAACTTTGCTTATGTTCTCAGACGCAGACGTATATCAACCCCACCCTTGAACCCCCCCGAGCCCAAATGGACTGGATCCTCGTAGCTCGTTGAATGAGAGAACAAAAAAATATCTCAGACTATGCACGCGAATTAGTGACCACTAAGAACGCCATCCAAGGCAACCTGTTTTTATGACCTTTTTTTTCATTTCCTGATTGAATAATCATCACAAGGATCGAATACGTTGCTCGCGATCGTTTTGTTGTCCTCGTCGATCACAGGTTATCGACGGTATAAGCTGGAGCAAGCAATCTCTACTTCCACGGGAACTGCACAGAAATTCATCATCATTGGCTGAACTTTGTTGTTCTGCAAAACCCTCAGCAACGGCCTCCTTTCTTTTTTCTTTCCTATTTTTCTCTCTCCCCTTTATTTGATATTTGATTTTCACTCCACAATCATCACCTCTCTGTCGACCATTAGCCACTGCATCCTCTCCTCTCTCTCTCTCTCTCTCTCTCTCTCTCTCTCTCTCTCTCTCTCTCTCTACCTCATTCACTGACGAACGTCCCAGAGCGTAGCAGCACCACCATAGCGTACTCACCCTCACATACAAAATGAAAAAAAAAAAAAACTGCTTACCTTTACATGGTCGTAGTCGCAATCCACCGAGAGACTCGTTCTGAGAATGACCTAACAGCTGTCCTAACCTTACATCCTCCTTGTGATTAGTTCTTGGCCACGTCAAATGTTTCTTGCTTTCAACTGTTATTCTGAGAGGCTTATAAAAGGGAACATCTGCTTCCTTATCCTTGCTATAGTTTCTTGGGGAGTCTAAAGAACAGATTTTTCTTTTCTTTTTTTTTAAAGACACAGCAAGGCACAGAATTAGGCCAAACACCACCGTAGACAAGTGATTACACCTCCTAGGTCACAATTACACTCCAGGGTCACACGCTCACACGCAGTCCACCTCCTCCAACACCACTAGATCATGACCTAACTGACGGTGCAGTGAGGGGGAGACCGAGCCGCTAACGGCCTGCCTCTCTGGTCTTTTACAGTCAAACGACCAGACGAGGCTGTAAACAAGCAGTTACATTCCTGTCGCCAGTTGGATCTCTCCCCTAGAGACTCTACGCCTTTCGAATGAAAGAATGTAGATTGGGTCTTTCTTAATCATGTTCCTATACACTGGCATGTCAACCCTAAGACAATTGACTATTTGTTAACTATTTTCTGCATACAGGGAGCTGTGTGGAGGGTGTTGGGAAGAGCCCGGTACCGAAGACGCTCCAAATGATTATTGATATCAATGATAATTAAGCGATTTCATGAAGGAAACTGCACAAATTCAGGCATTCTCTTGAATGGCTTTTAAATTCTAGTCAGCAACTTAAACTGTCCAAGTAACTTAGGCATTTCGTATGATGACTGAAGCTCTTTGTCAAATATTGAAATGCCTGATTTAGAAAATTACAGGTAAAACACACACACACACACACACCACACACACACACACACACACACACACACACACACACACACACACACACAGACGTATATGCAAAAAAACCTGTAGTTCTATGCATATACTAGATCATGCGCACCGCTGTGGCCTCTTGCAACACGGACGTATATAACTGGACACAGTAATATGGCTGTGGGCAGTCACGATTCAACTGCTGTGAAGTCATCAGTGACATGACTGTGAGAATCATCTGTCCTCTGAAACCATCAGGGAAAACCTCTATGGAAATTTTGTTACCTTGTCTTCATGTCGGTGGGAATCCTCTATGGAAATCTGCCATCATGAAAGCGTCATGGGAAGCTCTATGAACACCTACTGTCTTGCGAAATCGTCGTGAAACACCTCAGTGGAAATCAGAAATCTAGTGTAGATTATCATGGGAGTCTGTTATCCTGTTCATGAGAGCAGACTTGATGTAACAAGGTGGTTGCAATACGTCGAATACTTACGTGTACATAACATGACCTTTACTGCCCACAGGATGCAACAGAATGGGACAGGATCATTCCAAGGACAGCTCACCATTTTGATCCTGTTCGTTTCTGGCATTTCAAAGCAAGACCAATTATTCTATGATGTATTACCCCTCCCTCCTTCCCTCCCTCACTCGGACCAAAGTTGTGTGTGTGTGCACCTCACATGCCTTGATTACTCGCTGTATTTGATTACATCAGGAAGAGATTATCATCTGGGCTAAAAGCCTTCGCTTGTACAGCCTCTAATCCAAAAGCCAAATGTTCTCCGTGGTCTCATTTTCTTTGAGGCAAGGATCACTTAGCTAATTGCTTTTACATTTCATTAACGAACGTCTCTATCTGTCACTGTAGCGTGTGGTTACATGACTGGTGGTATCGGTGCTGACACATTGGACATCATGAACTTGTCCTCACATTCAGGGGAGGTCACAACCTTTCACTGTCCCTCTGCTTTAGTTTGTCGTCATAGAAAATATATATAAAAAAGGGAGGGTTGGGAAAAACAAAAGAGAAAGAAAAAGAAATGCTTTGTTTGGTACTGCACACCCGCTTCCTCATCGCTGCTCACCTACAGCACAACCTGGAGTGGCGTTCTACCTGTGGCCTGTATAGCAGTCAGTGTATATAGTAGTAATATTAATCATGATGCCGGGGCTGCACTCCACGTAAGGACGCAGGGAAGTGATGGACTCCTTTGAGGGAAAGAAGTTCCTTGACCATACAAGTACTCCTTTCCCTCCCCACTGAGGAGATTGGATGCTAGTTCACACACTGTGTCTCATTGCTACGAACTGGTATGCACCGCTTATCCATACACGTCTGTAAATAGCGATAAGATGGGGATCATAGTGAGCACAGGTCTTGCCCGATCAGGCGCTGTGTTCCATAGCAGGTGGATGGTGTGGTGGCTGGGGAAGAGATCGATGTAATTATAATGTACCGAGTTAGCCTAACGTGCCGGAGTTCGTGTCCATGTCCCACATACTGGGTCCTGTGCCTCGCTGACTAATGCGACCCCCCCGCGCTCCTCAGAGAGCAGATTTCCCGCTCCAGTTAATCCCGCTCACCTCAGAGAGAGAGAGAGAGAGAGAGAGAGAGAGAGAGAGAGAGAGAGAGAGAGAGAGAGAGAGAGAGAGAGAGAGAGAGAGAGAGAGAGAGAGAGAGGAGTGTTCTCATCCCATGTGGCTCATCTCTATATTATCCTTTTTTTTTTTACTAGTGTCCCCAGAGTGATCATGGTAAGAGGAGGCTGTCGTTCATAGGAAAGGAAAAAAGTTCGTATTGCAGTATGTTTCACAAAGATGTTAGATGCAGATGGACTCTCCGCCCTGGGAACTGCATCTCGAAAGGTTTTTCGAATTTTCTTACGCCAGGTCTCTGGTGGTTTCTTCTTTCGGAGAATCCAGACGATTTCAAGAATATTATGAAGCATCTTCGGTGATGACAGAGAATGGCCCAGCGAACATAAGGTTCAGAACTCTCTCTCTCTCTCTCTCTCTCTCTCTCTCTCTCTCTCTCTCTCTCTCTCTCTCTCTCTCTCTCTCTCTCTCTCTCTCTCTCTCTCTCTCTCTCTCTCTCATCAAAATATGATGGTGCGTTTCCCTACATCTAGCCTGAATCATTATTACACAGGTATATATATCACTCCCTATATCAAGACATTTTCGAAGATACCAGAACTGTGACTGGTGATATGTTCACTGTGAGATCCTGAAGTCTTTTCAAGATCCTTCTCGTTCATTCATACATACGCTAATTAGCTGGCAAAAATTCTTTCGATATCTAATCGAAGATCGAAAATCTATTTTCTCATCTCTGGCGAAGGTGAAATACCTTTCTCTTTCTTTTGAATCCAGGCTTTATGAAAGAACGACTTGGATCTATTTAGTTATGTCCTTCTGTCTAATCAGAGAAAGTAAGTAGCCGAGGATATTACTGAGGCCTGTTCATTAGCCTAGACCCAGCGGTACCATGATCCAAGAGACGGCTGGAAGTGTGTGTGTGTGTGTGTGTGTGTGTGTGTGTGTGTGCAACACCTCCAGTCCTCCGCTCACGGACCTTCCACACATGGATGAGCTGAGGACTCATGATACGAGTCACGTTACATGTGTGGTGAAAATTCAGATGGATTCTGGTCTTTACATGGAACCTGTTGATGTCTGTTGCCTCGCTAGTGTTCGTCGGAGACACCTTCTGTTGTGGTCTGTTATCTCAATAAATGCACGACACACACACACACACACACACACACACACACACACACACACACACACACACACACACACACACACACACACACACACAGCTTCTTTTGCCTCCCAGATACTGCTTTAAAATGGCACTGGATACCCTGATTCTATTGTTGAATCCTTTTAGACAATGTTTCAAGCAATCCACTCCATTCTTGGCCAGTTCTGATGCTGAGATTACAATAGACATGGTATATGTTATCTGTAAAGTATAAGAGAACCCATTCTCAATGGGTTCTGACTTCTACGAACATATATATATATTTTTTTCCATTCTTCTTCTTCTTCCTTCACTTTGCCTTAATGACCTCGTAAATTCTGTTGATATGGTCAACCACATGTGTCTACAGGCTGTGTGAGTCCCATCATTGAAGCAAAGTCTTTCTCATCACCATACCAGTCATCCCCTCTTAGCTAAAACAATATAGAACTTCCTTTTTTTTTCAAGTATAGAAAGGGTATAGAATGTTATACTTTACTTCATCCATGATTTTTTTTTCAAGTATAGAAAGAGTATAGAATGTTATACTCTACTTCATCCATAATTTAAAAGCGTAGTTACTTCAGATGGCGGCCACACACACACACACAGACCTATAAAACGGAAAAAGGAAAATGCAAAAAAAGCAAAGGCAAATCCGATAATAGTTGTCGTTTCAAAATGTCGAAAATGCTTTCCATGGATCACATCATTTATCGGTGAACCGTCTGGCTCACGACAGCCAGGTAATCTAACTACCGATATATACTGTAGGAAAAGCCACTGCCGTGATCGACTGTGCCACTGGACAATATATAGATAACGTCATGTTAGATATCTTCTCAATAACATACGACATGTATATGGCATACTGCACAAAGCGTTTCGTTAATCAAATGGAAGACTCAGTATACTCAGTATACATTAAATATTATGTAAGCTTCAATCTGATTATCAAATATTAGGAATATTGTGAGATGGGGATATTGTGGGGTTGAACTCCACTGTGGTGATGATAGAAATTTTGTAGTTTGTCTCCCTGTATATAGAGTTGAATGTACTGACTTCTTGATAACAAGCGCTAGATATTGTGACGGCGACATTCAAACAATGTTTCAATCTGTGTGTGTGTATATATATAGATCTTATACATTATATATAATTCATACTTATGAATTTGTGTATTCATAAGAACCATTTACATGCGATTCATGAATACACCTCCGCATTATAGGCCTCTCTCCACAACGCATGATATTATACATTGAACCGAAGGCATCATAGCACATCCTCCCCCACACCATGTTTGTGGGTCTGTGTACATCAGTGGGCTGGTGATGAAAAGGCCTGGGAAGGAGGAGAGGTAAGGAGGAGGACAGTTGGTGCACCTACGCAACAGCTAAGTCTTTCATGTAATATTTTTGACGGATGTTTCTGGTGTCCCAGTTGAGTGCCTTGCTAATGGAACCAGCTGACTCAACCCTCCTACGCCGGGAGTGCATGTATCCCTTGGGTACATATATATATATATATATATATATATATATATATATATATATATATATATATATATATATATATATATATATATATATATATATATATATATATATATATATATATATATATATATATATATATATATATATATAACTTCAACTATTCATACACATTCTAACATAGTGCTCTCACTTTACACCTGCTGTTCTTGACTATCATTTCACACATCTAAACAAAAAAGAAATGAACGAAACGTTTGGCCACATATCAACGCTTCCATCAGTTCACACTTGCCTTCTCTGTCCCTCCACCACCCATGCATACCTACGCATCTCTCACCATTTGCAAGCGTAATTTATGATCACTGGCAAATTGTTCTCCAACGAACGCGTCACTGGTACGTATTACTGACCTCCAGCATTGTTGTGGTGATGTATGTCTTGTCCTCCAACACAGGTACCACTGGTACATATATTGTCCTCCAAGCATAAGCACCGATGGCACTTGTATTGTCCTCCAACATAGATGCCATTGGTACATGTATTGTCCTCCAACATAGATACCATTGGTACATGTATTGTCCCCTTGCATGGGTGCATTGTACATGTATTTTCCTCCAACACACGTGCCTTTGATGCAAATATTGTCCTCCTGTGGTCTCTTAACATTTGTCGTCCACCCTTTTTGAAAATGCATAAACATGCCAAATGTACCATTACTAGGAATATCCTCTGAATTCATTATGAAGTTTTGATTTCAGTCTGTTTTACTAATGTAGTATGTGGTGTGGTTTATCTCCACTGAACGGTTGCTGATTTAACCAAGCCTCTCTCTCTCTCTATCCTCTCTCTCTCTCTCTCTCTCTCTCTCTTCTCTCTCTCTCTCTCTCTCTCTCTCACTGGCACCCTTCGGGGGGCCCAACCCTCTCCTCATAACTCTCCCATCCTGTATCCGAGTCCAGCCATTACCTCCCCCTACACCTCCAGGTCCAATAAATCTGCCAGGAATGCTGCCGGCATAAGTCTCTCTCTCTCTCTCTCTCTCTCTCTCTCTCTCTCTCTCTCTCTCTCTCTCTCTCTCTCTCTCTCTCTCTCTCTCTCTCTCCGATACTGCACCTCTATCGTCATCTTCCCGTTTTCGAATTTGAACAAGGGAGGCTCGTCCGTCTACAAGAGCTTGCGCGCGTCCCTGAGACTCGCAGCGCAGATGAGAGGCTGCCAGAGGCTCAGGAGGGGAGGGAGGAGCAGCAGGAAGAGCAGGAGGATGGATTCTGCGGAGGTACCCTTCAGGCAGACAAGCACGCTTGGCTGATCAAAGCGCCGTGCCACAAGGATATTGTTACACACACACACACACACACACACACACACACACACACACACACGAAAGTTCCTCTTACAAACCAAACATTATCGTACCGGAAACACAAGATATTTTTCAAAGAGATGTTCAGTGGCAGTGTAGCAGAACAAATCCTTTACTTTCCTCTTTTTTTCTTCTTCTTCTTCTTTTGGATGATTCTGGACGGTGCGTGTTGTGTGTTGGAGGGGGAGATGATGAGGTGATGATGAGGAATATTGTTGTCGTGTCGAATGTCATTAATTTTGTCATTATTTTCCAGGAAAACGTATGTACCTCAGCGCTTCGAAGGCCTCAGAACACACACACACAGCGTTCCTTTAAGATTATGGGTCCTTATGACTTCTCGCTGTCAGGGGAAAAATAATGTCTATATTTTCTTTAGCTCGACTTTTGCCTGATGGGTTGGCTGAGGCCAGAGAGTAAGCTGGAGGTGTAATCAGTCTCATTGTATGGTAAATATTGCCATGAAAGACCCACAAACTGACAGATGGCGGAGTGGAGAGAGAGAGAGAGAGAGAGAGAGAGAGAGAGAGAGAGAGAGAGAGAGAGAGAGAGAGAGAGAGAGAGAGAGAGAGAGAGAGAGAGAGAGAGAGATTCCCCGAACCTGTGTTAAATTCCTTTTCTGAGTAATCGTCATACATTATGCATCATGAAGTGCAAATGAAAAGGATAAACCAAATAATTACGTTCCCCTCCGGTCATCATGAACCGGCAGATGATATATGACGAACCAACTCCCCCCTCTCCTGTTCTCCAGTTATTTATACCAGGGGAAGGAGAGGTTACTGTATAATCTCCGCCGTGAGCAATGTGGCACTGGGGAGGAGGGAGGGAAGAGGTCATGAGAGGGCTTCACCATGCGCGCCCTCATCCCAACCCTCCGACAGAGTAAGCTCTCAGGATTACCTGGAAATCTAATGCAGTGCTATATGTACCTACGTCCCTAGCTAGTACTGAGCTTCGTGCAACGTCGGCAAAAATTGAGGAGACAATCTCTCTCTCTCTCTCTCTCTCTCTCTCTCTCTCTCTCTCTCTCTCTCTCTCTCTCTCTCTCTCTCTCTCTCTCTCTCTCTCTCTCTCAGTAGTTAGTCTATACATCTTCAAAGGCTACAATATTCGAGGGAAAAATCTGTTGCTCTCCCGTAGCTCGCTTTAAGATCCTTTCATCAATGTCCTCGAACGACAGGACAGCTTGGTTTATCATGTAAGATCTAAAACAGTGATCCACGCAAACTGGAAAAACATGGTTCGGGACAGCAACTCTGAGACAGCAAAACAATGCAAGTCGAGATAGGCTTTGAGACAGTAAACGAGTCAAGTCGAGGCTGTGCTCAAGGATAAATAGCTATGTGAATATCATCAAACCCGAAAAGAACAGTATATGGTGCAGAGAGAGAGAGAGAGAGAGAGAGAGAGAGAGAGAGAGAGAGAGAGAGAGAGAGAGAGAGAGAGAGAGAGAGAGTTGAACCACAGCAGTTTACATGGTTTAGGGATGACTATAGTGAGACAATAAACCTGAAGTGTAGAGAATCTATGGATAGCTGTTTGCGAGTCAGTGATCATAAGACTCGAGATCTGATTCAGGACAATGGTGTCTGAAAAGTGAACCTGAGTCAAAACGCTGCTTTGCGATGATAAATCTAAGACAGTGATTGGTGTCTGAGGCAGTGAACCTGAAGCATTTTGACGTGATCCACACACTAGTGGTCTGAGAGGGCGAATCACACGAGCCATGCTTCATCCTGGGGCTAAGGGTCCGAAGCAGTGCGGCTGAGGAAATCAACACCTGGTTCAGAATCATTTGTGTTCAAGACGGTGACGCCGAGTACCAAAGACATGGTCTAAAGCTCAGTGGTTCGAGACAGTAAGCCTAAGCTGAACAGAGAGAGAGAGAGAGAGAGAGAGAGAGAGAGAGAGAGAGAGAGAGAGAGAGAGAGAGAGAGAGAGAGAGGAGGAATCGAGACATAAATGACAGTCTCCGTCATGTTTTAATGCGGATATCCTTGGCATGATATATGAGGAGCCGTAGTAACCACTCGCACCCCTCAACGTCACACACACACACACACACACACACACACACACACAGGCTGGAGGGGCCAGATGTGTGAAAACTGCTATTAAGAAATTAATCAGAGCCCCTCAGGTGTTTGTATACCCGACTCTTAAAGGTTGAAAGGTTATATGAGAAGGGAAGGAGGGAAAGAAGAAGGAAGGGGGATTCCACAGCTTCGTTGTCCGAGGAAAGAAGGAGATATCATAACGGTAAATCCTCGTGTAGATGTCCATCATAAAATCATACAAACTTCGCCAACAATGATTAGTCTCGCATCCTGCAACGCTGTGTCGTTGACAACTGCAAAGGCCATGAATTCAGAGACAATTTCTACCATAGGAAAAAAAAAGGATGGCATGTAAACACCTCATTTATATACGCTTCATCCCGGATGTTTGAGAAGTGTCCTGATTTTCCCACCTGGTGTAAGTAGTTCATTCAGAGCGTATCTAGTTATATGATTCAGTCACTGTGGCCTGGCATCCTGTGGGACGTTTTATGCACTCTCCATCCTCTGGTGCGCCACCGCCCACACCATGGGCAGGAGTGCGCACAAAATTCGTGGAAAAAAAAAAAAATTGGTCGCCTGGTAATAGTTTGGTGACTTTGAAAGGGTGACAGTGAGCATGGGAACGTAGATCCGGGTGCTGTATAGAGCAAACAAAAGCACGAGGTGAAAAATGTCGCTTGGGGAATCGAGTGCTTTATATAAGGCCATTTTACTGCAATAGAATACAACTAGAAATGATAGATGACTCCTAAGCATGATTAGAAATAAACAATAGAGAAAAACTACACACACACACACACACGCACACACTATCGGTTACCCCATGAAAGGCCCCCTGGAGCAAGGACACACTAGCTTATGCCTCCATCGCCAGAGTTTGATGGCAACAATTCTTTTTATTTCCTTAACAGGCAGTAGCTCTTTGTGGGATTGGTTCGTAGTACGTCTTTGACAGCTCCAGCGTATGTCTAATGCCTTTGACAGCTCCAGCGTATGTCTAATGCCTTTGACAGCTCCAGCGTATGTCTAATGCCTTTGACAGCTCCAGCGTATGTCTAATGCCTTTGACAGCTCCAGCGTATGTCTAATGCCTTTGACAGCTCCAGCGTATGTCTAATGCCTTTGACAGCTCCAGCGTATGTCTAATGCCTTTGACAGCTCTAGCGTATGTCTAATGCCTTTGACAGCTCCAGCGTATGTCTAATGCCTTTGACAGCTCCAGTTTTGGGCTAACTCCTTGACAACCCCAGTTTGTGTCTAATGCCTTGACAGGTCGATTATAATGGCTAAAGTGTGTGTTGTTCGCCTCTACGGCTTGACGGTTTTTGTCATCATGACAGATGTCTCCATCTTGTTACATGGTTGTGTTACCATATGCTTCATGGCCGTGATGTCTCAACCTTAGCATGACTAAATCATGGTTGTGATGTCACAACCTCATATGACGTCAAGACTCTCATAACTCAGCTATGAGTGACGTGGGCACCATTCCCCCTCACCGAGTCGCAGAACACTCAAAGACCAACCTTATTCCATAGGACCACAAAGGCGACAATCGCGGGCCTTCGATTAAGAAATAGAGTACAGAAGAAGTCACACCAGTGGACATATGACATTAAAGTGGAAGATCCCATTGTATGGGGACGGCTCTGTCATCCCAAACAGTCTTCAAGGAGTTAGGCCTTTTATCAAGCTATGGCAGAACCAAGGGCAGTGTGTGTGTGTGTGTGTTGTGTGTGTGTGTGTGTGTGTGTGTGTGTGTCTATCGATCAGTCGACTCATGCGTAACCCTTAACTTTGAAAGCTAATGATGAATCTACCCCCAGACCCGTGCATGTATAAACCCATCTGGTCTTCATTTACAAAACGATGAATATTTTTTCTTTTTCCTCTACGATGGACGAGCCTCACCCATTCGTCATCTGTGACATCTTAATCACACTCATTTACATATACACTCGTAGAACACGTTATCATAATCCTCATCCTTCATAGTGGTGTTTACAGACGTAGACATAAATTCAGCCGCATTTTTGATGAGATACTTCAGAAGGGGAGGCGGTGTGGCATCTGATGTACGGTATAAACCCTCAAATAGTTCGTCTGATGTTCACGAACATTGCAATGAGCGTATTCATGCGAAGTGGTTTATTGTAGTAATCTCTATGTTGCTAAGATGCTGAGTAAGATTTCAGATCCTAGATTTGTCCGATCATGATGTGGAAAATCATAAGCTCTGGTGCCTTATGAAGATCATACACCAATACCAGGTTATGGCTGAATATATATATATATATATATATATATATATATATATATATATATATATATATATATATATATATATATATATATATATATATATATATATATATATGAGTAATAAGTTTGAATTACCTTATGTAATTTTACTAATTCCTGCAATCAATTATATGAATTCTCATTATATTTTGAATTATCATTAAGATACGTGATTAGCAGATGACACAGAAACGAAGAGAGAAGACAGTTCAAGTGCTAACAACAATTTGATACAGATTACAACACGTTCCATTAGAAAATGTGACAGGTCCTACATAATTTGATGATACGATCTTATATAAATCTAAACCACAAGTATAATGGGTTCCTGACTGGCTTTAAAACACATACGAGTTTAGTGTTCGATGACTGTGGATGGAAGGGATCCAGTGGTGTACACACAAACACACTCCACACTGCACAAGTCGGCCACCAGCACACACACATACACACACACACACACACTGGCAGTGTCTCTGGGTACGTATGCTGCTGGACTTAGAATCTGAAGTCTTTTTTAAGGGATTAAGAGCCTCCTCTCTTTATAGCGTGGTCATGTATCATCCAGCACGTTCTCTCGTTGGTCGGGGATGAGCTGGGTCGTCAGGAGGTTAGTATGTTATGGATCATCCTGCCGAGGTATCGATAAAGGCGAATTCCTAATTAACATTCATTCCACGTCTTACCAACGTACTCAGTCTGGCCAGCTGTAAGAGCGACGTATGTCTGGACGTAAAGCAAAACTGGACACACACACACACTCTCTCTCTCTCTCTCTCTCTCTCTCTCTCTCTCTCTCTGGGTCTCTGTCTACTTGATTAAGCAGCCGACCTGAGCAGTAAAGAACTTCAAGTATGACTTGAACGACGATGCTTCAGGCACGAGGCTCGAGGCTCGACATTCTTTCAATTTTTTTTTTTTTTTTATCATTTTTCCTCGACTGTGATCATCCGGTGCTTGTCCCATGATGTACTCTGGGAGCCTAGATAGTAATCTTATTGACGATGGATAGTGGGACGTTATATTCTTATCTCTTATCATTCGAAAATAGAATATCTGGTAAATCTTTCAGATACTTTGCTTGTTTGTATATCTACACACACACACACACACACACACACACACACATATATATATATATATATATATATATATATATATATATATATATATATATATGTGTGTGTGTGTGTGTGTTTGTGTGTGTGTGTGTGTGTGTGTGTGTGTATACATGATAAGATATATGACCAAAGCGACATTTCTTAACTTCTTCCACCAAGAGCAAATCGTCCGACCCAACTCGCACAACTCAGGAGCCCGGCGGCAACACCAGTGAGTGCACCGGCCGCTTCCCTGCCGCACACACACCACCACCACCCGCCCAGGGCAGCCAGGCGGGGCTGGATGGGCTTCACCAACATACGTAAGGCGCCCGAGGGTATAAACGTGCGCCCAGGGAGTAAGTCCGGCACGAGGACAGTAGACTCGTGGGGTTGTTATTGTCTCCTGGAATGACCCTCGATGTCTTCTTGTAGGAATGGCTTCCTGCTGAGGGTTGTGGCAGAGCTGAGGCTGAGTGTCCCTTCTCTGTCATAAATGAATGGGTCGCACTGACTCTCAGGGCCCACGTAGGAGGTGACAGGCCCTGAATGAGTTACCCCGTATTTGATTTTCCTGAACGCTAGGAGTTCCAGGGGTTATATAAGTATCATTATCTTATCTTGAACTCTGTGAGTGAGTCTGTTGAGCGAAGTGTGTGCTAGGAGGAGAGTCTGTTGATTAGGGTAGAGTGCGTCCGTAATCTTCAGCGGGATTGTCGTGTTCTCCTTCTTGTCATGAGTCTAACATGAGTGTGTCCCTATTGCACCGATTGTGCCGCCTTGCCCCGTGTGTGTGTGTGTGTTGTGTGTGTGTGTGTGTGTGTGTGTGTGTGTGTGTGTTGTGTGTTTGTGTGTGTGTGTGTGTGTGTGTGTGTGTGGCGTGTTGTGTATGTGCTGACCTAAGTGTTGCTCCTGGACTTGAATGTGTTCCCCCGAGTCCTTGTCTCTACCCCGGTTCCATCCTGCTGACCACCTCCCTTCCCTGTCCTCCCCCGGGACCTGACCAGTGAGCAGGAGGGCCAGTAAATTCCCCCCACCCCCTTTTTTCCCCCCTGGACAGGGAGGGAGAGGGGCTGGCAGAACTCGGGGACAAATTCGAGTATGAATCAATCTGATAGAGTGAGGAGGAGGAGCAGCAGGAGGAGGGGTGGTGGTGGTGGTGGCGTTAATGGTGGCAGTGGTCGTTGGAATGGTGGTGGTCTTTGGTGGTGGTGTAGGTGGTGGCGGTGAGGAGGACGATCCAAGTGATGGAGGGAGGTAAAGGTGAGGATGTTTGAAGGTTAATGACGATGGTAATGGTGGTGGGAGCTGATGACTGAGAGGGGGAATGATAGGAGAGCTTATGGTAGTAATAATGATGGTGATGGTGGTGGTGCTGGTGCCGTTGTTGGTGGGTGTGGCGGGGATAGTGGTGGTGGTGATGGTGGTGGAGGAGGAGTAGTAGTGAAGGGATGGTGATCGTGAGGTGCCTGGTAACTGCTGTGGTGAGGGTAGTTGGTAGCAGTCGGGGGTCATAAGTGCTGGAATGAAGGTGATCGTGGTAGAAACTGTTGTGAAAGTGACAGTAAAGTTGCTGGGGAAAGTGATGGCTGGCTGGCCGATGAATATGATGATGGTGCTGAATAATCGGCAATGGTAAAAGGAATAAAAGAAGGATAATCGTAATGATACATTTGGTTCTGGTGGTGGCGTTGGTTCTGTTGGAGGGAGTTGTGGTGGCGTTGGTTCTGGTGGAGGGAGTTGTGGTGGCGTTGGTTCTGGTGGAGGGAGTTGTGGTGGCGTTGGTGCTCGTGGAGGGAGTTGTGGGTAAGTATGAAAGAGCCGTTGGTAAGGATGTAGGGGACATGACCTTAATAAGATATAACGACCACTTAAGAATGCAAAATAAGACGGATGGCCTTTATGTTATATCTCGGGGTCATATAACAGCAGCGAAGAAAAACGTTGTTGGATGACACACTTGACAACCGTTGTTATAAAAAGTCTCCCTCTCTCCTTCCCCCTCCCACACCTCTACCTCCAGGCTAACAAACAAGCTCGTGCGTGTTGTTGTTATAGTTGTTGTTCTTATCGAACAATAACACGCGTGCCTCCTCCTAAGTAACTCCGGCTTCAGGTCATCATAATTCGGCCCTGGTGGTATTTTTGGTGACGTGACAGGAGGATATACGATCATCGCTCAAAACCTTGAGACCACGTCAGACTTGCTGGTACTCAAGTTCCTATGATGAGTTGGAGGAGGAGACTTCCTTTGCCTGCCTTAACGTGAACTCCCTAACTCTCTCACTACCAGACGCCAGAAGGCTCCTCTCTCTCTCTCTCTCTCTCTCTCTCTCTCTCTCTCTCTACCCAGCGACGGATTCCCGTAGGATAGGCCGCGTCAAGTGAGGTACTACCTATTCACTCGGTGGTGTTGAGGCCTCGAGTGTGTGTGTGGGTGGGTGGTGTACTCAACCCATGGGAAGGTGTACACCCACCATGCCCCCATCCAACACAGGATGTCACACAGGCCTTCTCTCTTCACGTGACCTCATCCCTCTAGTCCAATTAGGGTCAGCCGTGACACCGTATCGGGGGAGAGACTCCATGAACACTATACCGCCCTTTATCTGGTGACCTTGAAACCTTAGGCTCTAAAAAAGGTCACCTTCGGCGTGGCTGTATCATCGTCAGTGGACGACCATGTTAACACAGCAAGAGTTCATCATTTCTCTACTTCTGATTATTACCGCAGCCTCGAAGCAGTATGAGCCTCATGAAACGGGCACTAGGGTTGTGTGTATATATATATATATATATATATATATATATATATATATATATATATATACACATAGCGTAATCATTCATATCATCTATTTCAAATTAGAATTAGACAAGAGTACTACTGCTCGTAGGGAAGACATTGAACGGATACAAGACTAACGATGTGGACATGGCTTACAGAACTACCACACAATCGTTAAACAATGCCTCTACGAACTTGGGAGAAATTAAGGAACTGATTGTCTTTCTAAACACGGAAATCTTCTGAAAATGAATGAAAGCTACGCCTAAATAGATCATGGATTTAATCAAAGAGTCAAAGAAAACCTAGATGTACGTAAGAGATTTTCTTAAAGGAAAATAATCAGCAATAAGCAACTGAATTTTGGCGGGTGTGGCTCCCGGCCGTGTGGGGTATAAGCACTGAGGCGATGACAGCCGAGTCAAGACTGTAAGGAGCTCCCGCTAAGTTCATAGCAGTGTCCGCTTTCGTGTGTTTCACTTTTCGTGAGTGTTACACAGCGTTCGTGAGCGTTACAACATTCGTGATATGTTAGGAAAAAAGCCATGAGACTACTGATGTTCGTGAGCCACGCATAATGACTTTTGGTATGTTTCCAAGTTCCTCGCGAGGTTTACTTACGGTTATGAAGTGACGATCGCTACAGAGTTTACGGGACTACACCGACAGCTTCGAGGTCTCGAAATAAGGGATCGAAGCACCTCGGGAAGGAGTCAGTGAGTACGTCTAAATTCTTAGAAATTATGTTGTTTATTTGGGAATGAGGCTTATGAATGTTTTGTAACGCTCCTGAATTATGATATATATATATATATATATATATATATATATATATATATATATATATATATATATAAACGCGATCGGCCGATATATGAGGGTTTTTTGAATTTACGTTAGGAGTTAGTAATGAAATACGGAAAAAGGTGGATTTATAAATTTGGAAGTAACTTGATTCATTATTGTACCAGTAAGCTTTTCTCCCATACAGTCTTCCAGAGGTGGACCTCTGGCGAGAAATTAGGTTCAATGTCGATCCCCTAAGTTCCAGTCACACACACACACACACAAGGGTCCTGGTGACCATAAAATATGACCATTGTATACAGGAATTCAGTTATAGCTTTGTTAGCACATCAGTAAATGTGAACAATATTCACCATTTCGATTTGCAAACTCAGAAAAAACCTAAACTGGAAAGTAATCTTACAATTTAGGTATACGAGTGAACTTCCTTTTAGATGATATTCTTATGAAGGTTTATTTTTCTCGTGCTTCATCCTAATTACTTTGCATTTACTCGGGTTCAAGTTGTGTCTCAGGCTTATT
The DNA here is from genome assembly GCF_036320965.1 of Panulirus ornatus. Classification (NCBI taxonomy): domain Eukaryota; kingdom Metazoa; phylum Arthropoda; class Malacostraca; order Decapoda; family Palinuridae; genus Panulirus; species Panulirus ornatus. The sequence goes on along the minus strand of NC_092271.1, from coordinate 18,028,345 downwards.
ATTACTTGTATTGACTCGTTTGTTTGTCAAGGCCCTTGTTATACAACGCATTCCTCATCATTCTTGAGAAGAAGATCAGCGGTCCCAGGAGACACCACTGCGGTACACCAATTGACCTGAAGCCATTTCAGGAAAGCTTCTCTCGCAGCCAACCTTTGATCCCTTTTACCAAAATATTACATATATCGAAGTAGCATGTCCAGATATCCGGCTGTGTATGTATGTGTGTGTTTGTTGGGTCTTTCAGTAGAGAGGAGGGATTGGTGAGGGTCGGGCGATTTGGCATGGATGATGGTGTTGGCACACACGTAAACAGGGTCGGGCGGTGTTTGTGTCGGAACAGGTAAGACAGGGTCGGGCCCAGGAGCAACAGGGACAACTACTAATTATCTTTGTATCTATTGTTTTCATTTTGTCAATTCCGTCCTTCCCTCCACCCGTATTCCAGGTGGTGGCGATGGTGAGGTCTTGGTAGTAGAGACGTTACTGGTTATGGTAGTGTTAGTGGTAGTGGTTGGTTGACTGGTATTGGCTGTGGAGACGGTGATAACAGTGTGGTAGTGGTGGTGATGATAGTGGTAATGATAGAGTGGTGGTGCGTGTTAGTGTGGCAGAGATGGTGGTAAGTGGCGGCGTTGGTAGTGGTGGATATGGGCGGGGCAAACCACGGCCACCACCACTAGTAATTACACTAAGGAAGTAATGGGAGGTAATCTCACTAATTACCTTAATTCACCAGTTAATGATGGGACCTAATGTTTCATTATACCAGTTAGCTTGGGTTTAATAAAGACACTTATAAACCATAAGGAACCCTTGATGACTTGACCTTGAGAAACGGATGGAGGAAGAGAATGTGGAGGAAAGAGGGATAGAGTGGAGGGAAGAGAAAGCGGCGATTTGGATTTATACTTCACAGTACATACGTTAGGCAGAGTTTTGTAAATAAGTAGATGATAAGAAGAAAAACGCCACCGTCATTGGTGGCAAAGGACACCAGAATCAGCCCCAGACCTTACCTTAGTCTGCGTCATCACTATGGTTTGGGGATGTTAGCTGCTCATTGTATGTTTTCGTACCGAGCAATTTAGGGAGTACGATTTGATTTGGGGCGAAGATTTAATCCGGGGATGTAAGTTGGTCGTTCTGCGTTGCTGTATAGGATATCACTGGACCGACGATATGATCTGGGTCTAACGAGCTGGTGTATATGATCTACAGCCCTCTGGACATCTCGTTGTTGTCCGAGAACGTCTATAGCCTTATATTCTTCGTTTATGTGAGGGATGTAGATTTCGACGCCATATTGCTTTCTTATAGCGTTAACTGTGCCTCCAGCCTGACCAATAATTTTGCCGTACATACTTGGGTCGACGGACACCCTACTGAGTACATGTCCAGATGACCATAATCTAGAAGGACGATCCCTGTGGTTGACCTTGTAGAAGAGCGAGACAAGGTCCACATTTGTGACTTTAGATAGGTCGACCAATCTTTGTATTTTGAAGCAGGCCAGAGTGACCATTTCACGGTCGCCTATTATCACGATATACTTGTTACTAGGGAAAGTAATGCTGACATTGAATTCCCTTTGTATGGATGGAACATGGCTCCTAAGGTGATGTTGTTGTTGAAGTGGGACCTCCAGCCATTCTGTCCATCTTTTGCCGTTCTGGACATGTGGTGGTGCATTGGGTAGTGTGGCAGCCTTCTTCGTCTTCATCTTTTTGGGTGCAGGCTTCCAAACCTCGTGGAGTAGTTGAGGGGTTTGGTTGTTTGCTGCACCCGACATAGCCTTGTAGGCGTAGCTAGGGTGAGCTGGTGGGAGAGATATCGTAGCTAAACGCCCACTCGGTACCTGGGCTGGTGGTGGAGCAGCCTTCCTTTCTTCCGTGGCTACAGTCTGCCTAACGACCCGGGGTTGTGGAGCAGCCTTCCTTACTACCACCCAGGTTGGTTGGGCGGCCTTCTTTCCGTTCTTTGCTCCTTCCCCCCGAGACACCTGGCCTGGTTGGGCAGGCTTCTGTTTTCTCCTCCTGGATGCAACCTGCCAACCGAATTCGTCTGCTGGTGGGTCCGTTTTTTCCATGGATACAGCCTCCGTAGCCACCTGGGCTGGCCGGTCAACCTTTGGTTGCTTCTTCTTCTTGGCTACCCCATCCTTAACCACCTGGGTTGGTGGGCCAGCCTTCGTTTTCATGGATACAACCTCCGTAGAAACCTGGGCTGGCCGGTCAACCTTTGGTTGCTTCTCCTTCTTGGCTACCCCATCCTTAGCCACCTGGGCTGGCCGGTCAACCTTTGGTTGCTTCTTCTTCTTGGCCACCCCATCCTTAACCACCTGGGTTGGTAGGTCAGCCTTCGTTTTCATGGATACAACCTCCGTAGAAACCTGGGCTGGCCGGTCAACCTTTGGTTGCTTCTTCTTCTTGGCTACCCCATCCTTAGCCACCTGGGCTGGCCGGTCAACCTTTGGTTGCTTCTTCTTCTTGGCCACCCCATCCTTAACCACCTGGGTTGGTAGGTCAGCCTTCGTTTCCATGGATACAGCCTCCGTAGCCACCTGGGCTGGCCGGTCAACCTTTGGTTGCTTCTTCTTCTTGGCCACCCCATCCTTAACCACCTGGGCTGGTAGGTCAGCCTTCGTTTCCATGGATACAGCCTCCGTAGCCACCTGGGCTGGCCGGTCAACCTTTGGTTGCTTCTTCTTCTTGGCCACCCCATCCTTAACCACCTGGGCTGGTAGGTCAGCCTTCGTTTCCATGGATACAGCCTCCGTAGCCACCTGGGCTGGCCGGTCAACCTTTGGTTGCTTCTTCTTGGCTACCCCATCCTTAACCACCTGGGCTGGTAGGTCAGCCTTCGTTTCCATGGATACAGCCTCCGTAGCCACCTGGGCTGGCCGGTCAACCTTTGGTTGCTTCTTCTTCTTGGCTACCCCATCCTTAACCACCTGGGTTGGTAGGTCAGCCTTCGTTTCCATGGATACAGCCTCCGTAGCCACCTGGGCTGGCCGGTCAACCTTTGGTTGCTTCTTCTTCTTGGCCACCCCATCCTTAACCACCTGGGTTGGTAGGTCAGCCTTCGTTTCCATGGATACAACCTCCGTAGCAACCTGGGCTGGCCGATCAACCTTCGGTTGCTTCTTCTTTTTCTTCTTCTTCTTAGCTACACCATCCTTAGCCACCTGGGCTGGTGTGACAGCCTTTGTGTCTTCCAAGGATACAACCTGGGCTGGTGTGACAGCCTTTGTTTTTTCCAAGGATACAACCTGGACTGGTGTGGGAGCCTTCATTTCCATGGACACAACCTCTGGAGGCACCTTGGCTGGCCGGTCAGCCTTTATTTGTTTTTGTATCTTCTTGGCTACAACGTCCCTAGCCACCTGGGCTGGAGGTGCAGTTGCCCGTTTAACACGCCGCACTAACTTACCTATGGAACAGATAACCACCACGGCCACTAGGACTCCGCAAGTGAGCTGGAGGCAGAAGGCCTTGAGGAGGTTGAGGTACGTCACGTGCTCCACAGGCTGGGCCACGAGCTCCCCAAGAGTTAGCAAGTTCTTGACAAGCGAGATGAACCTGAATACATGGTATACTGGCACGTTTGCCGCCGTCTCTACCGGTGGGGTGAACGCCTTCACCTGCACCAGTCCCAAGAGAGGGAGGTGGAGGGTGTGCGTCTGGATATGCCTGTCCTTCAGTGTGGAGAGAAGCTGTGCCTCCTTCCTCAGGAGGGCGCCGTTGAGGATCATGAACCCTGTCAGGATCAGCACGATGCACAGAGCTGCAACACAACAATATCTTTTAATAATCGACATTCTCAATTAATATTAAATTCATCTGTCCAGTAAGAGGGACGAAAACTGAAATGTTTGGAAGGAAAAAGTGGGTTGCAGAGGAGCCAAAAATTTGGTCTGTAGGGTGGTGGCGGCGGAGGAGGTGGAGGCGGTTCCTCGTTGCGCGTCTTTTAGGAGTCGGTTTGAGGAGATCATTATGACTTGCTGTGATGTATGAGGATGAGTGAAAGTTGGTTTAAATGTCTTTACATCTTATCAACGTGACTTTTTGATCTTCTGTCGCAACTAGAAACGCACCATGAACATGACCTATGACCTTCTGTCGTAAGTCAAAATACACCATCAACATGACCATCCTTCTCAAGCGTTCAGGTTAAGATGTCTGACTGTGTGTGGATGTAGCTAAGATGAGAATGAGATATAGGCAGTAAGTTTGAGGTAAAGAACCTGGATGTTCTAGCTTTAGGTGAAAGAAAGTTCCAGTGTAAGAAAGAGCCACTTCTGCTACCTTTGTTTCCAGTGCTACTGGTACCATTTCTGCTACCTGTGGTATTACTACACCTAAATCCGCTACTCTCGTGGGGATCCCCGTCTCTTGAACATTCCCAACTTGGGAAGTCAAGGTGGCTGTGGCGCAAGTAAGGATTGTAATGTAATTGTGTGTGGTGTGTGTGTGTGTGTGAGTGTGTGTGTGATTAGTACATATGATTATCGTTTGAGTGTTACGGAGAGAGAGTTTTACTCTAGTGTTGTCTCGTCTTTTAACCTTGCATATGTATACAGTATCTTTAGGCTTTACATGTATATATATATATATATATATATATATATATATATATATATATATATATATACTTCTCGAGGTAGTGAGATCAGTGCTACATATCATCAGTGTCTGGTCGAGGTAGCGAGATCAGCGCTACATATCAGCGTTCTCTGCCAGACAGCCTCCTGCCTTCTCGCCTGGAGACCAATATTGCACAACGCACCAGAAGCCGCCACTCACGGCGTACGGGGAATGCTATAACCCAGGCATAGGCGACACTTCAGGAGAGACGATATTGAAAACCCTGAACAGGTTTCATAGGGGAGTTAGGGTGATGGGTGTAGGGAGGAGGAAACGATTTCTTTTTTTAGTGGAATGGAAGCTACAGAGAGAGAGAGAGAGAGAGAGAGAGAGAGAGAGAGAGAGAGAGAGAGAGAGAGAGCTTTAATTACGAATACTTACAAGGAGTTACGCATGTGTGAGGTAGCGAGACTGTTTGTGGAGTGAACCCCAACAGCCCATGTCTGGATGGAGACAAAAAAAGAAAAAAAAATGACAGGCTACTTGGGTCAAAGGAGTGAAGCATGACAACCACTGAAGTGTGCAGCCGTCACTAACACAATATCCAGGCGGACAGTACCTCCAAGATAATATCTATGATCATCTGTGAGAAGATTTGACCAAAATGACAGGTTGTGTGTGTGTTTGTGTAGCCCCTGGTGATCCCTGCACGTCTTGCGTGTTTAGTAAAACTGTTTCGCTCTTCAAACACCTAATTTGCATATATCGGTGATCGTCTGAGCTCTGTTTTTAACCACACTTGTCAAGTGTTCTTTTCGATTGCTTCTGTAGTTGTCATTTCTCCTGGTAACATACTGGACAACCGTTGTAGCTTCTTGGCTGAGTTTACATTGCATTTCGTCTCGTCTATTTTCGACATGTTCCATGTTATTCTTGGATTTTTGATAAATCTGTATCTTCTCTGTCACGATATTTTAAGTAAAATGAATAGATTTCCCCTTATGTATTCAATTTACCTCGACGATATATATATATATATATATATTTATATATATATATATATATATATATATATATATATATATATATATATATATATATATATCATCGCTAAACTCCTGGTTTTTGCTCTGCTTGTGAGGTGTGTTCCTGAATTTTTTCTAATTCATATATTTCCATTTTGTTTCGTTGTAAACATCAAACATTTTCAGCAGTGATTCTCCTTTTTTTTCTTTTTTTTTCTGTCTCTCATGAGAGTTCTCAAAATCATGCCTCTCATTATGTGGACCTCCGATAAAGGCTGAATGATAATGATCACATTTTCCTCAATGCGCTATCTAAATTCCAGGGTCTCACTGGCAATGTTGATGATGATGATTATACGTTATACTTTTGACATCCGTTTATTCGGTGTCAGAGAGAGAGAGAGAGAGAGAGAGAGAGAGAGAGAGAGAGAGAGAGAGAGAGAGAGAGAGAGAGAGAGAGATGTGATCGCGTGAGGGGACACAACGATTACATTTTGAATAATGCAGCAGACAGGCACCGCAACCCAGTTCCCTAGCTGTCATGGGTCATCCTACCCCTGCCACTGCTTGTCGTGGGGGCGCGCTTCATCTTCTTTCAGTGCCTGCACCCACTTGCACCCACTACCACCTACCTATACCCACCTGCACCCACCTACACACACCTACACCCACCTGCAGCCACTTACATCCACTTATACCAAGCTACACCCCCTAAGAAATTTTGGTCAATCCGTTTTCGTTGGACCTCGGCACCTCCGTGAAATTTGACACTATGAAACAAGTTTTCACCCTCTAAACTTCCTTCTTTTGGCTGTTCTGCCTCGCTCAGCATACTGTCCTTTCTATTTCCCTCCAGCGAGGTAGCAGTTGACGGAGAGTCTTGTCTCTTTTATCCTGTCGACACTGTCGTCTGCTCACCTCCACCCGTCCATGAAACGATATATATATATATATATATATATATATATATATATATATATATATATATATATATATATATTATTCCTGGGGATAGGGGAGAAAGAATACTTGCCATGTATTCCATGCGTGTCGTAGAAGACGACTAAAAGGAGAGGGAGCGGGGGGCTAGATATCCTCCACTCTCGTTTTTAATTTTCCAAAAGAAGGAAGAGAGAAGGGGGCCAATTGAGGATTTCCCTCAAAGGCTCGGTTCTCTGTTCTTAACGCTACCTCGCTGACATGGGAAATGGCGAATAGTATGAAAAAAAAGAATATGTATATATATATTCTTTTTCTTTTCAGTTTCGAATCCTGACCAATTTTTAGCTGTCGATTATTATACGTTCTTCAATCCACCTTTCTGCTCCTCGTTCGGTTCCTTGCAGCAAATATATATCTCCTTTCTTATTTCGGACTTGTGCCACGTGTCTGAATGGGTAAACAGACTAAATTCAGAAGTGTCAACATAGCACGATTTCTACTTTTATTTCTTTCTAAACCTCACTCGTCTCATATTATGAGATTTCAAAGCAATACGAGTTCGACTCTGTAAGAAACGCGTTGGAGATAACAAGACGCTCTTACCTTGCGCCATTGAGTAGTTAGGCACCTGCTTTTCCCTCACACAACTAGGGTTGTACTGTTCGCATATCTAGGTTGGCGCCTTTCCACACACCTCTTTTTACCCACAACCGAATGGAAATCCTTCCTCTGTATCAACTCTCCCCAACTCTCTTCAACGAGTTTCTCCTGTCCTTCGTAATCATCGTCTTTCCTCTTTGTTTAGCAGATATCATTTCGGCCACTGCTCTCGTGAGCTGTCTGCGTGTGACCCAGGGACTAAAGGCCTGAACCCTCGGCATGTGTGGGGCTGCTGCTTCCCATAGCTTGTGTGTCGTGACCTTTTTCTTTTCTCCTTCCTCGCTCTGTGAAATTGAGGGATTCTCTTTTTCTTTTCCCTTTCCCTCTCCCTAAAACAGTTTTCCATTTCCAAGAAACGGGACCATAAACATCTGAAGAACTGTTTTGATACACACACACACACACACACACACACACACACACACACACACACGTCAAGTTTGCCAACAGAACATCAAAGTGTCGCTAAGTGGAGCGTTGGAGTTCCGGATCGCTTTGAAGCAGACTCGCTATTCAAGCATTACGGGCAAAATTATCTCAGTAGTACTACACCTGGAGGCTTGGAAATTCTCTCTCTCTCTCTCTCTCTCTCTCTCTCTCTCTCTCTCTCTCTCTCTCTCCTAACATATTTCCTTTTTCGATTTATCTCTTGAATCTCAATTAACACATCTCGGCTTGACAAGACTTTGTGTCATGTTACATATGTTCTCTACCACGAGTCTTTTGACGTCTCTGGTGTCCGGGGAGAAGCAGATAAGTACAAGATGGCTCAGCTGAACAAAAACTATCCAAGAGGAATTCTTTTAGCCTAAGAAGAGACGTTGGGTCTCCTTTTTTGGGGGGGCTGGTTGAGTGATGAGGTATATCCTTTGGCTTGTAAGCAGACGACAGACTCGACTGAGACCATTTCTATCTACCCTTTCAAAGCTTAACCTTACCATGTTGGGATCATTGTGATGCAGGAATGGATGATGACCGAGGTTGTGTTCCTTTGATCTCAGCTCCGATCATGTCCTACACCCAGCTTGTGGTTAGAATTAAGTGGGCTCACCACCACGTTAGACTTATGGCGTCAGAGATTTGCCAATTGCCCTTCGGTAAAACCCCTTGTTGGTCGGCCAAAGGGAAGGGTTACATTACCTCACCACCATCCTCACTCAGATGCGTCAGACGCAGAAGGTTCTGCTGCTTGGAAAGATGGTCGTCTTGGTTCAGTCGTGGTTGATCCGTGCAAGTGGTTCTCGCCATCCCGTTCGTGCTGCTAGCCTCTCCGCCGATCACGTTCGTGCAGCTGGCTAAGTGTGTTGCTTCTTGACTAAGTCTTTATTGTTAAGAGATCACGAATCGTTGTTTACGACTGAGAACGTCTGTGCAGCAACCACGTTGATAGTCGTGTTAATAACAGACTGACGATAGAGGCATGTGAACCCTGGGATCATAATGGTTTGTGCTGTGAAATGAACAGTTCTGATAACTGGATCTTTATTCCTATGTTCTTAAGCACAAAGACATACACATGTGAACTGAGAACTAGTATGTATATACATGTGTGTGTGTGTGTGTGTGTGTGTGTGTGTGCGTGTCCATTTTTTAGGAACATGGGCAGATAGCAGCTGTAACACTGTATGACTTGGCACTGTCACAATACTGATGGTCTGTCCTGGCACAGTGCCGTAGATCACCTCTCTCTCTCTCTCTCTCTCTCTCTCTCTCTCTCTCTCTCTCCCAAGCTCTGTACATTACCTGGTTAGCGACGATGGAACAGGAAAGATAATATCCACTTGGCATTAGCCCCAACCATTCTGTACTCCCCACCTCTCCATCTTACCCTTTGTGCATGTGTGGTGTGAAGTGTGTGGACACGATACGCTAAGTCGAACAGATGTTATCAGGCAAAGACGACTTACAAAACACAAAGGCTTTCAAGATCGACAAATTGAGTACTTGCTCGACAGGCTTGTGTCGTCAATGATTCTCTCTGGTCCTTGTCTGCCAGCCTGAGACAGAATCTTTTCTTCCACGTCCGACGTGTTGTACAAAGTCATTTTCTAACTTTGTCTTTTTCCATGTCTCTCTCTCTCTCTCTCTCTCTCTCTCTCTCTCTCTCTCTCTCTCTCTCTCTCTCTCTCTCTCTCTCTCTCTTTTTCCCATTCGCTGCCTCTACGCTCGAGGGGAGGCGTCGTCTATTCCTCCTTAACCTGGGGATATTGGGGAATCGGTGGGCCTCACACACACACACACACACACACATACCTATCCTTGGCTTTGCAGGGATGCTAGGATACGAGCCACATACGCTGCCCTTGGATCTATTCACTCGGTGACCCAACACTCGTCCATGTTGTAGATCAAACGTCTCGGGTGTGTTTACCTGGGCACGGGAGAACCCGATTGAGCTGCTGGTGCTGCACACACGCCCGCCCGCCCGCGCCGCTGGTTCTGCTCTCAGCGATAGGCAACGGTGACCATGCGATAGCCAAAAGTGTGCATCACAGATAAACGATAGTGATCTCTGAGTATCGATAACAGTGTGTGTGTGGTGGTCACACAGATATGGGGGTTCAATGATTGGAGGGAACTACACTCGACCCTGAATGGCTCAATATATATATATATATATATATATATATATATATATATATATAGAGAGAGAGAGAGAGAGAGAGAGAGAGTCAGGGGTCTGGGTCTCAGCAGCAAGAATCACATTACAAACAAAAGATAATGGTTCAGGTGGCCTCCCGCTGTGGCCCAGGAAATGGGAAAAGTTAGATGCTAACACACGCGATGGGAAGCTTTGTTCACTGAATATCCTGTGTAGAATCCTGTGGCTATTGCCCATAGCTGAAAACTGGAGAAGGGGTCAGGTGCACGTTGCAGCGGCAGTGTGTATGCCACACAGGTCAGGACTTTCTGTGGTGAGAGCGGGAGGGAATGTAATGAAAATGTTGCTATTGTTTTCGTTAAGTTAGATGATCGTATTGGTGGGGATGAGTTGTCGTAGTCAAGGGACTGAGTGGTCTTACCCAAATGGGATGAGAGACCGTACAGGGGTCGTCTTTAAAGAGGTTAGCCGTCGCAGTTAAGGGTTTAAATGGCAGTTTTTAAAGTGTTTATCCGTCATACCCAAAGATCAGTTCGTTCGGATCAAACTAAGTCACTGTATATGTTCGATTGAATACCTGTATAACAGACTAAACACGGAAGGGGTCTTACGAGGTGTTGTATACAAGGAAGTTTATGCATATATATATATATATATATATATATATATATATATATATATATATATATATATATATATATCACTTCATCCAAAAATCTGTTGTCTGTCGAGTACATAACACATAAACAAGTCGGGGTCAGAGGATGGAGAACACAGCTGTCCTTGCAGTGAAGGCTGCACCCTTGGTGACAGCTCGGGCTGGCTACCTCACCACGATCTCTCAAACCCCCTCCACCAACCTCAGCTATCCCAGTCTCGCAGGTAACCTCAACTGGGTACCTTGCGAAGAAGTTGTCGTGCGACGTATCGCAGTGTGGTGCATAGCCGTATGCTACGTAGCTGTATGGTGCATGTATATTCCACCCATAGCCTCCGATCCACAGCTACAAGCCCCATAGCTACAAGACCCACAGCTACAAGACCTACAGGTACAAGACCCACAGCTACAAGACCTACAGGTACAAGACCCACAGCTACAAGACCTACAGGTACAAGACTCACAGCTACAAGACCTACAGGTACAAGACTCACAGCTACAAGACCTACAGGTACAAGACTCACAGCTACAAGACCTACAGGTACAAGACTCACAGCTACAAGACCTACAGGTACAAGACTCACAGCTACAAGACCAGCAAATACAAGACCCGCAGCTACACCATTCACAGCCACAAGCCCCACAGCCACAAGCCCCACAGCTACAAGACGAGCAATAACAAACGACAAGGTGTTAGTGAGGGGGTCGGGTTCGGGTGAGGTGGTGGTCTCCTTGCAGCCTGCCCCGACTGCGTGCGTGTCCCGGCAACAGAGGACCTCGTTAGCCTGAGGAAGCCTCCTACATCGCCCACCCCTCTCCCTCAGAGCAGGACGTGTCGCCTTCCCTCCACAGAGCTGCAGACCACCGTATTATTCCGTGAAGAAAATAGGTTCTGATGCTTATATCAAAGACTATCGAAGAAAAGGGTAACATATAGTGCGAATACAGATCAAAGACTATTGCCAGTTAGAACCAGACAAGCAAAATCGTCAAAAAAGGATGAATCTATTATGTAATTGTCCGTGAAAATACCTTGATTGTGGGCGGCAGTAAAGGACAGAGTGATGGGTGGCAGAGAGAGAAAAAGATTCAAATTGGGACGAGCGTCTGCTGGTTTACGAGAGTGAGCTGACGACGCTCATGGATATGGGGATAGTGAGGATGGGGGATATTATCTCCTGAAGACGTGGAAACACTCCCCTCTTCCTGGAATTCTCGTCCATGGGAAAACATTCAGACTCCAGCACCCCTCATACCTGGAAACAGTTTGTCACCCGCCCTCGAGCGCTGGGGAGAAAAAAACGTTTATGAGCTGGACCTGAGACCTGAACACTTTTTTTAGATTACCTGTTCATCCCAGCGACACATCCAGAGTCAGAGTACTCGGGCAATGAAAGCAGTTCTCTCCTGCTGGAACCTTCCCTTGCTCCCTCTCCAGGACACGAGGACCCTGAAATGGTAAAGCGAGAGAAAAGATAAATGTGTATTTGCTTTCTACTTAAAAAAGCTGAAACTTGAGAGCAGAGGATACACAGGTACACAGGCAGGGAGTTCCACCGACGGAGAGTAACTGTTAAATGAAAGAGAATCAGATGTCTAAAAGGTAGGGTGGGGGGAGGGGGTGTTCAGCAGGCAGTGGAGGGATCATGAGTGTGGGGTTACGGGGTTGGGGGCGTCTGTGTTTAAGTAATTCTTGGAAAATGGTCTGAATCTTCACTCACGATCTACTTAATTTTCAGACTGACTATCATCTACTTTTGCCTTGGTAAGGTTACGATTGCCTTCCTCCTGCACAAGTACCAGGTCCCACATGACCGTAAGTAAGACTGTTACAGCGGATACAGCAGAAAGAGAAAACTGAAATTAGAATTGGTTCAGGAAACTGAGTGACGCTTTCCTTTTATAATCATCTTTGAAGGAGCTGAAGACTTGGGGGTCCTTTGAGAGAATATGCCACAACGAGCCTTAAGACACTGCGTGAGTGACAGATGCATGTGGAGTGTCACTGTGTGGCTGATGTGGTTAACGTTTGTTCAGCTCGTTATGAATATACATATCCCCTTGCCTTAACTGCAGCGACGCTAAGTTTACTCAACAGAGCAGCGCCTTCACAGTCGTAAGAGACGAGACCTCAAGGGTATGATGGTGTGGCCGAGGGAAAAAAAAAAAATAGACAAATAATATCATACAGGTCAGCGACACACATGCGCTAGCAAAGGCAAGGTTAAAAGGCAGGGTTAAAGACAAAAGCCCTGGGGTGCACTTCAACACGAGGAGATAAACATCTGAAAGAGGATATCGAGCCTGACTTAACGCAGGCAGGAGTGAACACAGTAGATGAAAGATAAGATCTTAAGAAGTGAAAGGTATATAACAGGCAGTAGGAAAGTTAAGCTTATCTTCAAGGGCCTAGTGAAGAACTCGAAACGAACGGTTCTCAGAAATGCTAAGAACGCTAAGGTAAAACTCGCCACACTGTCAAGAGCCAAATGAAAGGAGTGAATGAGGAGACAGATGAGTTCTCTTGAATCCTGGCCAGAATTGCGAGGCTGGAATTATGCAGAACTCTTCTCGGGTACAGAGAGGCTGCTTATTGACTCATAAAACATACCTGTTTACATTACAGCTGATTGAAGATAGGACTACGTGTCGGTACTTACGCATGTGTGTGTGTGTGTGTGGCTACACCTTTGCGATAATGGCAGCTGCAGAATATCGGTCTTGGATATTCATTCCTCTGTTCTGTGATCATGTAGCAATCGGGTATACGTATATCCAGGAGGCTGGATGGCGATAAGCTACGCTGGTAAGCGGGACCCTCCTCAATCAGCAGAACCTGCTGCCCAAGGCCATCGTGAGGAGAGAGAGAGAGAGAGAGAGAGTAAAGAGAGAGAGAGTAGAGAGCGGAGAAGGGACAGGCCAGGAGGAGAAGGAGAGTAGGTTAACGGGAATGGATAACAAAGAGGCTCTGGAAAATTGAGGAACTCCAGATATTGTAGATTTTGAGTGTGTCTCTGCTTGTTGCACATCGCTGGCGGAACCGTGGTGAATAAAAGTTGATTCCACGGAAGAGCGAATTCTGAAACTGAAGGAGCAGAAAAATCAGCTTTGACCTCCCCTCAGCACCTGGTCGCACCGTATGGGTAACGCGGCTCAGCGGCTCAGCTACCGAATAGCCACTCCATATCTGTAGGGGTCTCATCCATCCCAGAGTGATTCGAGTACTGCTGGCACACCTCAGGGCGCCTCTTTTACTACCCTTATCATGGCTGGAGTGGAATCAGACATCTGTCGCCTCCTATTATCACCTCTCTTCAACAGTCCCTCTCCGTCTGGCTTGATGCTGTGACTTTCTGTTCTAAAGGAACCATCTCGGCCTCTGCTCTCGTGAGAAGCCTGCATGTCTCCAAGCTCCTTAAAGTCCTGGACTCATAAAACGCAGCTTGCGGCTGCTTCCTTTGGTTTCTATGTGGAAACCAACCGCAGTATGATTAGCTGTTGTGATTTCTCCTTCGTTGTTCTGCAGAGCGAAGCTATGGAGTTGCCTTCCTTCCTGTAGACTTTTCGCTTTGAGATAAGTCGACAGATAACCGAGGAGATCAATCCCCTGTTGTATTGTCCAACTTTTATTCGTTTCATTAACTTACTGTATCAGTTTTATGATAGACTTAGCTTCGACTGGGGTATGCTGTTGCCTCTGTCGTGTCGACCATTATATATATATGTATACAGAAACTGTAACTCGGTTCATCAGGTCAGTACGCTTCCAATTCATGACACGACCATCATTCCTAAGGCTTGTAGTGTTGCATCGCACACCTATAGGCATTGTAGGGACCACAGATCTATATATGCAGGTAGTTCCTGATCGAGGAATAGATGTCATGGTACTTGAGAGGTGGATCAGGTCTCTTCCTTTATTCTGCTTATCGAAATTGATGTAAAGAATTGAAAGCCTTTCCATAGACAGACAAACACTCCGACAGTAGGATTCGAATTGCTGCCGCTGGTGTGGAAGTTGGGTATGTTTGCTACACAGATATTGAGCCCGCTATACAGCAGAGTGGTGAACATGTTCAGCATTTACACTAGTGGAGGTAGTTCGAATCCCGCTGTTCGAGAATATATATATATATATATATATATATATATATATATATATATATATATATATATATATATATATATATAATGTATACATACATATGGTAAGTTCAACGCCGAGAGTAGAGGGCATGGTTTTTTGAAATGTGAGAGTATGGTTTTTTTAAATGTGTATGTTTGGAAGGTTCGGTCAGGAGTGTGTGTGTGTGTGTGTGTGTGTTTGTGTGTGTGTGTGTAATGTCTTCCCGTCTGTTGCTCACAGCTCAGGGCGTAAAACAGCTACAGAATCTCTCTCAAAATCGGATTATTGGCTGTGGCCTCAAACCAGTTCACCTGTTTACGGTGGATTCTTCCCCCCCATAAGCAGAATATATGCGATCTGGTTGTTGCTCTGGGATGTAAGTCTGGGCCATTTTTAGCCCCAACCATCTGGGAGTTTCCCTTCCGTTCCCAGTGCTTGCTCAGGGAGGCGGACGGGCGGTTGGTAGGGCGCGGGAGGGAGAGAGAGAGAGAGAGAGAGAGAGAGAGAGAGAGAGAGAGAGAGAGAGAGAGAGGAGGAGACAGTCTATTACAGAAGTTTATATTGAGGCCAACATGGTACGGAAGTTTGTGTGTGTGAGTGTCCTACGACTCCAAGTTGCTAGTGCAAACTCAGAAGCAGCAGCAGCCGACCACGGGTAACCCCATCATATATGCTATTTATGACCCGCTCTCACACCACAGGGCTGGATGGATGCGAGGTCTTTTGACTTTCCCTATTTCATAATCTATACTTTAAGGAACGGTATTTCATCCGAGTGCAGGTTATCGAATCTGATATCTGATATATATATATTCCTATGAGTCCAAGGGGAAAATGAAACACGGTAAGTTCCCAAGTGCACTTTCGTGTAATAATCACATCATCAGGGGAGACACAAGAGAGAAATTGTCTTGGACAATCGTATGTTTACGAAATGGCGTCCTAGCATCGTCTCTTCGATGTATATCAACTGACTGTTATATTTCTCTCTTGTGTCTCCCCTGATGATGTGATTATTACACGAAAGTGCACTTGGGAACTTATCGTGTTTCATTTTCCCCGTGGACTCATAGGAATATCTTGATCACGCGCAAAATTGTGATCCTTTCCAATATATATATATATGTATATATATATATATATATATATATATATATATATATATATATATATATATATATATATATATATATATATGCCAGAGCCATGAAAGTTGCTAACCTCAAAATGGTCAAATGTTTTCCTTTGGCTGTCCTTGTCCTCCCCGCATACGGAGAGAGAGAGAGAGAGAGAGAGAGAGAGAGAGAGAGAGAGAGAGAGAGAGAGAGAGAGAGAGAGTATATGAAAGAACATGGAGGAGGATAAAGGCCAATGACCAAGTGGTGCAGTTAGACATCCCGTTGCCGTTGCGTTATAGAGGATTATCTGGGAACCACCTGGTGGTCACGACTGTATCCACACCATATTTTCCGCGTCTCCTGGGAAAAGATCCTCTTTTTTTTTCTTATATACCCAAAACCATAGAAAATGGGGAAAATAACCGGGTCTAAAGCTAAAATACAGTACAGTTTTATTTTCCCTGATTTTTTAAGAATGTGATGACATGAAAGGATATCTAGAGGGTTTTGAAGCATTTTCAGGCAGGTTTTGAAATACCAGCGAACGTTGTCAAAGTGATCTGCTGCCACACATGTAGGTACATGAGTAACATGTACGCTCTCGTGTGGTTAATGTGGTGAAGACTAGTTCTATCTGGTATGTATGGCCATCGTCGTCTTAGTTCTATCAGTGAGCAGATGAGGCTTTGATAGTCTCTTGATTGAAGCTGTGTCGAGGAGGTTTGTTTCGCACGATTCACGTTCTTTCGAACTTGAATTTGGGACAGAGACGACCTTAAAGGGTGTGGTATTAAGACGATTTAAAGGCTAAAATGATCATAAAGGGTCATACCGAGACGACCTTAAAGGCTGACGTATTTCTCTTGGATAACTGTGGGAGAATGTTATACCGTAGTGGTGACTCTTTGCGCGAATTCCTTCATTCATATGTCACACATTAAGTATTTCCAACTCAGGTCACCAGAGGGAGTATTGTACCGAGGGTGTATTGTCTGGAGTCTATGAGAAGGATTCTGGTCGTGTTGGGAACTTGGAACAGACTCGTAGACCCTGTTGATAGATTCGATGTTCAGATGAGGAGCCTTAGCGTTAGAAGAACTATAAATAGCGAGACTGAGTCGTGAATGGTCGTATGAGGATCAAAACTGGTAGAATTCGGGCCAAAGAAAGGCATTTAGCCATGTGGGTGGAGTATTTTCATCGAAAATGAATCATAGAGATGACATTATCTCCTGGCTCGGATGGCATTATAGGACGGTGTGTGTGTGTAAGACTAAATCTCAGAAGACCGTGGTATCGCAGGCACGATCTACATGCGCAGAAATGATACCGAGCAACATCAGACTTCGAGGATTGTGAGTAAATGGGAACAACAGAAGATATCACAGTAATGAGACCTTTACCCAAGACTGTAACAAGGAGCTTGTAACAAGGGCTTTGTAACGAGGACTTTGTAACAAGGTCCTTTCTTTCCTGTTGCATGAAGACAGAAGAATACCTCCTCACCAGAGTTTTCATACCATGCAAACTAATTGACATTTTAACAATGTCAAACTCGAGGAGTTTGGGAATTCCTGGCATTGCTTGAGGCTTCCCGGTGCAAAAAGAACGTAAGAAAGTATATGATCAATAGTTTACCATGAAAGAACGGTATTCAATTGCCTTAAAATAGCATGAGGGAAAAAATCAAACACGGCTCTGGACCACATGAACCCACATGATCACGAGGCCACGCGTGGCCTCCGCCACCATCATTTGGCTCCGCTGCCAACGTCTTACACTAGCATGAGTTCAGTTCATGAGCCCACGCGCCGTAAACGAACTTAGCCTTGACCTTTGTGTAGCACTGTCACCTTGACCCTTGGCCGTTAACCTGTAACCCTTCAAATATGTTTCATTTCCGTTTTCGAATCCTCTAATCAATGAGTCATTTACTCATCATTATTCGCAATTGGTGTACTGATTCATTTTTGATATATTAGTTATCTACAAAATAGCTTATCCGGACATTTAAGTAGATATCATGTACCATTTCGACCCCTAAGTAGGTGTCGTGAACCATTCGGAGCTTTTAGAAGACTTCATTAACCACTTGGACCTTTACGTAGGTGTCGTTAACCACCCGGAGCTTTTAGAAGACGTCATTAACCA
The DNA here is from genome assembly GCF_036320965.1 of Panulirus ornatus. Lineage (NCBI taxonomy): Eukaryota > Metazoa > Arthropoda > Malacostraca > Decapoda > Palinuridae > Panulirus > Panulirus ornatus. Next base: position 18,010,477 of record NC_092271.1, on the reverse strand, counting down.
CTTGGACCTTTAAGTAGGTGTCGTTAACCACCCGGAGCTCTTAGAAGACGTCATTAACCATCTGGACCTTTAAGTAGATGTCGTTAACCACCCGGAGCTTTTAGGAGGCGTCATTATCCATCTAGACCTTTAAGTAGATGTCATTAAACCTTCAGTAAACGTCACTGAATCAGGGAATAGCAACATATCTATCTTACTCTTGAATTAAGTATCTCCATTCCCGTATGTACATTGGGACGGAACGACTGTGAAAGACCTCAATTGAAATACAGAAAAAATGATAATCATCAGCTGGAATAATAAGACAACAACAGGACTAGCTAACTTATTCTTTATTGTAAATAAAACGTGTATGGAAAAATTTAGAACCGTCTATATACATTTTGAACTCGATTTAATTGAGACATAATGAACCATGTCGGCGTCTCTCTTCCTTCCTCTGGCCCCACTTCTATTGACCAAGGTCTAGAGGCACTCTTGTTCAAGTGTCTGCTTATGTTGTGCTTTATAAACACACTTTGGAGTTTCATTTCATTATTCCATCCATCCATTTTTTTCCTCCCCGACGTCCAGATCCATCCCCTCCAATCTTTAGACCTTAACCTGCTTTACTTTAAGCCTTCGTTACCAGCAAATGCGGCATCGTAATACTACATTTCCGTACCACATCTCCATATCATCTCAGCAGACTTTTCTGTAGCCAAAAATCCGAGGGGATCTGAACCCCTAACACCTGTCTGAAGCCTTCGTTTTCGATCCTGTCTATTCAGCTTTCTGTATATCTATTCTTCACCTTTTAGCCTCTCTGTCCTCAACAAACAGGGCTTCGCTTCCATCTAGTCCACAAATCGGCTTCGCTCCGGCCAGGGCATCGTGTCTCTCAAGACGCTTATGCATGCAAATTGAGCCCAACCTGATTTGTTATAACGACAATATTATCACAGCAGAGTGGAGACCAGCCCTGATGTGTTCAGGCCTGAGAGTCATCAACATGCCTTCACTTTCTCGTAGATTGATGAACAGCTTCCCTTACTGCCGTCCTCTCGAGGACGTCACTCATCATGATGAGTCATCAAACGTCTTCTCCCTGTGTTAGAGAATGATGGCCATGTTTCTTACGGTGTTCTATCAGGTCATCACTCTTATTGACAGTCATCAACAAGGCTGTATGCGAGAGTTGAATTCCTTTTGATGGACAGCCAGGTCATCCTTCAGGCCTGGAGGACTTTAGCCTCTCCCGTCGGAGATCGCGGGTTGAAGAGTCACTTATATCGACAGCTGTGACGGGGAGGCTTCTCAGTGAGCCAGGCCCCTCCCTAAGGCTGTGTGGGTGGAGGTGTAAGGCGGGCAGTGTGTGTGTATGTATGTGTGTGAGGGTAGCAGTGGTGTAACTGTGGGAAGAATGTGAGTGGAGGATGTGTGTGCGTGTGTGTGTGTGTGTGTGTGTGTGTGTGTGTGTGTGTGTGTGTGTGTGTGAGGAGGAAGTGTGGATGAGTATTTAGTGTTACTTGTGTTAGAATTGCGTGGTGAGTCTGCGTCTGGATATGGTGTAGGTGTTGTGTGTAGTGTGGGTGGTATATAATACGTTCTCACTAAGAGACGCAGACGGGATCAGAACCGGAGATGGGTGGGAAGGTGGTTTCTGCTAATGGAAAGTGAAGCCAAGCTAGTTACCCCTTACAGCCACAAATCTATCAGCGGTTTGGTTGGTACATTTCAAACGTTGCATCCTCATTGTGTGTATCTTATGAACCAACGTCAGCGGATGTGGCTACACCTCGGATTAACAAAGTCTATATTTGCTATAGCATATCGATGATATATCTATATCTCTGTATATCTATAATCACCTGCCTATCTGTTTATCTATCTGTTCCCTGCGTGTCGTAGAAGGCGACTGTATGACCTTGAGATTTATGGAACATCCAAACATGAACGTGATTGTGGACAGTTCATCCTGTGACCTTGATGTTCGTAGGACATTCTTCACGACCTTGGAGTTCGAGTCGCGACCTTGAGGTTCGTGAGACGTTCGTGCATGACCCCTGACGTGAGAAACTTCTGATCCCGGGCATTGGCATGACGGAGCATACCTACCAGTCACCTCCCTCATGCGTATTAGTGAAGATAATCAGCAGTTTATGTTGAGGTAACTCCCGCTGGTACGCAAATTGCTGGCCACACACCTTTTTATAGCCAAGCTCAGGGTCTGTAGATGGATACGTGTGTGTGTGTGTGTGTGTGTGTGTGTGTGTGTGCGTGTTACAGGACTCCGCCTATATGGAAAGAGATCGGTATTACAACGTTACTGATGCGTACTGTGTGTACGACGCAATTGACCCATAGAGGGTCTCTTTGTCTGTGTATGGAGGACGAAAGACATTCGATTGCTTGAGTTGAATAGCTTCATAGCTAGTACGGATGCCGGCGTCTGAATGTATGAGCAGCGCCTCGACCATCGCCACAAGTGGTAGAGGTTCGAATCTCCTCTCTCAGTGGATGGTATCATAAGTACTACATAAGTGTACATTTCAAAAGCCATTTCATATATATATATATATATATATATATATATATATATATATATATATATATATATATATATATATATATATATATATATCGTTAACGAGATGGCCTTGATCAGGGCCTCAGTTGCCCGTGCCGGCTCAGCTAACATAAAGGAAAAAAATATATTAGTAGATAGATGAATAGATAAGTAGATAGATGAATGGACAGACAGATAGAGAAAGAGGTAGATAGATAGATGACCACAATGATAGTGAAAGATAAAAGACGCCTGCCATGGACTGCAGGGCTTCCAGCGTTATCTTCCCACATGGGGCAATTGCGACCAAAGGTTGAATAACCTGGCGGGATAACGTCGCAAAATATTACAGTACCGTCAGCCTACCCCCAAACCTTCCCAGGGAGATGGGGGGTAGAACCGTCAACATTGGTAGGTTAGGGTGGTGGAGAGGGGGATAGGGATGGAGGACTGTTGGTGGTTGGGTGGATGGATTTGCTTGCCGGCCGACATATAGCACAGAACAGGTGAATATAGAGATGGGTACTATATATATATATATATATATATATATATATATATATATATATATATATATATAAACTTGACCTTGACCTAGCACTTCAGACACCCTTCATACCTCAAGAAACACACAACAGTAACGGAACATATACATTCCGAAATGACCTGGTAACCCCAGACAACCAACCTCGCAACCTGATCGTAAATACCATCCCTCCAGACGTGCATCCGTCTGGAACTACATCCCCAAGACATGTACGAGCTACGCTTTTCTCGCCTGCTGTACGTACACTTACGAACACCACCGAGTCAGCCATATGACAACACACCTCTTATCCCCAGGTGCATCTTCCACCCCTCAAGACTAGGGATCTTTATCTCCCTCCCTCACGTCACACAGATAGATATACGCATAGCTTCACTGACACTTCCGTGGACGTAGCTGGCTTCTTGAGTGGTGCGGAAGCCCCATAGAAAAGGTACCTGGGACAAGAAGGTAATTGTAAAGTACATGTATATATGTATCAATGTACCGTAGGCAGTCGATTAGAACGCTAGCTACAGCTAAATGGGGGAAGAAGCGCTACATACGGACTGCAGGGAAAGTGAGGGGGGACAGGTAATTCGTCTCAAGGGGAGCTATGACGACGAAACAGTTAAATGAGGCATGACGAAAGAAAATGTTCGTGGTGTGATCTGTCATGCAGTACACCCGAAGGTTCCAGAAGAAAAGTATCTTGCAAAAGGGCTTTGGAGAGCCTTCCCTGTCCCCTCTCTCTCTCTCTCTCTCTCTCTCTCTCTCTGAAGGCTTTGCCTGGAACGTGGGAAATCCCGGAGCAGCATTTATCGTGTATGCGACGTGGCATCAAGGAGCGTAAGGCTGGCAGGTTTAGGGAGCCATAATTCTAGCTGATGTATAAGCGGCTCTGCAGCAGATGCGCTTACTGCCGCCGCCAACCACTACCACCGCCGCTACTGGGGCCGCTACACCACACCATACGGACGCTTCGCTATATATTATTCACAAATATCTTTTGGGAGAATACGCAACAACGTCGAGTCTCGTTCGTTGCTTTTCCGTTTTTTTTTTTCTCTTTCCCGGGCACTCGTGTGACGTCACGACGCATGCGCAGGAGCGGCTCTCCCGCAAGCCTCGAGAGATTTTAATGAGTAACATCACTGATGTGGTAAGCGGGTTAGTGGTGGTGGTGCGTGCGCCTTTGTACAAGGATTTTGATGTTGATGGGTAGCTACGGAGAGAGCAGGCGAGACCAGGGCTCAGCGAACGCGGTAAAAATCGATAGTGCAGCAGGAGGGTCGGAGTAGGACGGAGAGAGGTGGTGGCCCGGCAGGGATGCCAGTGTGTCAGGCAGTCCAGTGGCGACCGTGGCAGGGGTAGCACGTCGGGCTCCGCTCCGCGCCCGTTACCGCCACTTGATCCTCACGCTCGTGTGTCGACCCCTCGAGGCTTCCGCCGCCAGCCTTGTTCCTCTCTTGTTAGTGCCAACGCCGACGACTAAGTTACTTCCTCGACCAAGATTCTTAAACCAATCTTGCTGAGGAGCGAGCGAGTGTGAGAATGAAGCATTAGCCCTTGCCTCTCCCTCCCCCCCTCTCTCTCTCTCTCTCTATCTCTCTCTCTCTGTCTCTCTCTCTCTCTCTCCCCCTCTTCTCTCTCTCTCTGTCTCTCTCTCTCACTCCCTCTCTCACTCTATCTATCTCAGCCCTTGACGTTTGAACCCTAAAACCAAGGTCGGACTGTTTTTCCCTCGACACCCCCCGCCAGGACCGGCCCGAGGCGGCGGCAGGTCCGGGACTCTGGTAGTGTCACCAGGTGTCACACACACACACATACACACACGCACACAAAACACATACACACCTTCATCGCACCTGAGTCTTGCCACAGGGAAGTAACCCGGACCCATCGATCCTAACTCCCATACAAGAGCACGTGAAGGGCCAAGGCGTAATTGTTATGCAAATATAGGAAGTCCAGAAAGGCCGACTGAGAGTTTGACCTGGTCTGGGGGGTCAACACATGCTCCGGTGACTGCTGGCCCTGACCCAGCCAACCAGCGTTACCCACCTGGAGGCAGCGGACCCATCCTCCAGCCTGCCCGGGCAAGGTAAGTGCTGAAGGGGGCGTTCCTCTCACTCTTACATAACCCTCAGGCCTAGTTGGGGTGGGGGGTGTGGTGCCAGACGGAGGAGTGGCCCTCTAGTGCTCTAGTGGAGGTCCACCTCGTGTCCTGTGAGGAGCAAATCCCAGCGCCCCCCCTCCTGTTTCCCTTTCAGCTCTCCACATGTACATGCGGGCGGCCCTTGGATAGAGAGGGAGGGAGGGAAGAGAGGGGGAAAAAATCATCTGTCGATCTAATTCTGTTTCATGATGTCCGTCAGGGTGTCAATTCCCCGATCATTCATGTGGCCCGGCGTGACAGATTGAGTAAGAACAGACGGACTACGGCAGCGTACCAACAGGCACAGCTCTGTTGACGCTCGTCACGTGTGCAAGGGGGGAGGGGAAGCCCTCACCTGTCCTTGGTTACAGGACAGAGCAGCATCAACACCACCACGCTCCAGCTGGCCTTTCTGCCCCGCGATATACAAACATCACTGGAGACCATGCCACTGTGTGCTTCCACTGTCAAACGACAGTCGCTGAATGTCTTGAGTACGTGTGCAGTACATTGCGCCTACTCTCCTGTCTGATGATCATTCTGGGCTGTACAGACGGAGTGTTGATGGGTACAGGAGGGTGCAATTGTGTGCATAGAAGGTTGTTAATTCACACGAATTCTGGGGAAGTGGTGGCTCGTGTCAGTCTCCCAAGTGTAGTGCTGGAACTACACCGTCACGCTTGTGTGAAGTGATGTACTGCTCATCGGCTGGGATCGGTAGCTTCAGTACACTAGGGTATAAATGAGGAAATACACTCTAGGGGTGTAGTGGTAGATGTATGCCGTCCGTGTGGTGGCGAGGTGTAGTGTACACTCCCTGGGGTGTGCAGCGGCTGATTTTCACTACGGGGGTATAGGACCTTCGTCGCGATGAGGGTGTAGTGGCAGTATCCTAGTTCAAGGTTAGAATCCAGGCTGGTGGCGCCATGTTGGGCAGAGTACATTTCAGGGGATGTGTTGGGTACTAATTACTATGGGGGCGTGGTGGGGATTGTACTGACTGGGGATGGGGGCATGTTAGGGAGTGTACAATAGTGGCTTTTAGTCATTATACATTCTGGTGGTATTAGATAGCCTACACAGTGAAGAGGTGAGGGATACTAAAGCCTGTGGGGGGGCGTGGTCGTTAGTGCAAGCGTTGGATGCTACGGAAGCCATTTCGTCTATAAGGGTGTGATAAGCATTGTACACTCTGGGGAAATTGGGGAGTTTGTGACCATTTTCAGAGGGTGTGGGGGTTAGTGGGCATGACGTGACCATGTTGTGCGTTCTGGAGACCGTAGTAGTATACATGTAAATGGATGTCGTGAGACACCCTAAGGATTCTCGGTTCCTCTCGGTTCCTCTAAGAGAGGAGGTCCCTAGAACGTAAGTAGGTACTGGCCATCAGATCCTCTCCATGGTAGGTACTGGGCACCAGGTCCCCTCCGGGAAGATGCTAGACGCTAGGTCCCCTCCCGCGGTACGTTCTGGGCACCAGGTCCCCTTTTGTAGATGCTGGGCATCAGGTCCCCTTCCGTGGTAGGTGCTGGACACCGGGATCTGCGACAGCGTAACCCTTGTGGCTACATTCTCACGAGGTTCACTCAGCCTTGTACAGAGGGACTATAGGAGACCTTAGTCACTCACCTATTCCTCAACTGGACAAGAAAATCGTAGGATTTGCTCGTCTTTAGAAACTATTTTCAGGTTTCTCTAGCATGTGTCGGATGTGATCAGATTTCTGTGTGTGTGTTTGTGTGTGTTTCCTATCCCTGCCATGATTTCCTCCTCTGACCTGCTTCCCTGAGGTACAGTATTTTGTATATCAATGCCTCAGCACTGAGTAGGTTTTCCGTTGCATCTATCCAGAATACCTCTTGTCTTGCGTGTATACATACAGCCACATAGGCAAGAGAGAATTTACCCACATCCTCTAGACTGGACAGTGAGTTCAAAAAAAAGGAAATTTATAAAGGATGTATCTAATATACAGCAGGTGTCTGTATAATGAGCCAGCGCATGAAGTATACAGCGTACCTAGTGGCCAGGTAGGAGGTGATGTGAGGAGGCAAGTGGCATGCTGGGGTGAGCGAGGGAGGTGTAGTGAGCTCTGTGGGAGAAGGGCGGCCCGCCTCACCTGGTACACAGTACTTAACTCTTCAAATATTTACCAAAAAACACTCCAAAAGGTTTCTGAAAAATGCGTACACGAGGGAGGATGCTGGGGGTCGCTTGTATGATGGAAATGTACCCTCCAGGGAGGGACTGGTGCCTGGCACTGATGTCTGACGGCGGAGGTAAGGCATCTGCTGGAGATGTCTATCCAGAGATGATGCAGATTTAACTAACCTCGTTGAGTTTAATGCCATATGTCAAATAAAGGCACTAAAGAACAAAGGTTAAACCTGCAAGGATTTGACGAACTGCAGGGATGGTCTTCGATCAAGCTAATGTGCTGTAATTTTCAAGATCATGGGCTGGTCTTCTTCGGTATATGGAGGTAGTCTCCCTGGGAGGAGACGAGGTCACTGTGGCGTGAGGACAGCTCACTCAGCGGCGCTAATCTGCCTCACAAGGGCAAGGTAGGCATCACTGTTCCCCAGCACCTGCAGCTAGAGACGAGGACCTCAGATGCCACAGAAGGTTTTCCCTCCTTCACAGTGACCCCTGAGTGTAGCTTGCCGTGCTGACCTCTACGGATTTTCAGCTTAAAGTAAGTTTAGTTTTTTTGGGAAGGACTTGTGCTGTTGGTTTATAGGACAGGTAAACGTCCCAGCCTGGCATGGGTAAGCCTTGTGATACTGATGACCCGACCATTATAATTACTGACACTCTAGGATCTCTCTTAGGAAAATCCTGTGTGATAAGATACAGATATTCAGGTAGTAAATCACACGCTAAAAATTCACCGTAATATTAAAAATCCTAACATTATATATTCACTGACACACACACACACACACACACACACGCCTCCGTGGAATAGAGGTTAGTTCTACGATCCACCAGTCTAACAGGCCCGGGCTTGATTGTCGGATAGGGCAGCCAGCTCACAGCCAACCCAGCTGTTCATCCTCACCTTTAGACTCGAAGGATGAATGGGTAGCTGGCGTAAGTTGCGGTGTGCATGTGTGTGTACACTTCATTAGGTTGTGACAAGATAATGTGTATAGAGTTGAGACGGGGCAACACAAGTGTACAACTCTCTCCTCGTGACACACAGATGGTGAACACACACACACACACACACACACACACACACACACACACACAGACACACAAAAATGAATTGACAGAGCTCCAAAAAATGATCCGTGGTGGACCGGTCGACTTCGGATCTTGCCAGAAACCGATCGACATGCGCAGTAGTCGACATCGATTGACAGTCTGTCATTGCGGCCTCATTCAAATAATGTTCGTGTCCGAAGATTTAGATATTCTTTAGATATTCTGAACGTCAGTAGGAGAAAGAAAAAAAAAATATCGAAACTAGCCACTCATTCTTGAGAGGAAGTCTAATTTTACTGTTCGGGGAACTGGGATCGAACACGCACGTATAACAAATACACGCAATTAATTTTGTAGTTTTGGCTTATTCATTTTATGCCAAGTGGAGCTCCGGCCCCACCAGCAAGTGGGATCGACTTGTTCTTCAATAATATATAATGTGCTGATGAACCACTTGAGTGGCTACGATCTCGCACAGTGGTATTAAGAAGCACTTTTCGCTTCGGTAAAAAGTGGTGCTACGCAGCTCAGTTACTTACATTACTTACAACGAGTACTTTCCTACGCAGCTCAGTTACTTATATTACTTACAACGAGTACTTTCCTACGCAGCTCGGTTACTTACATTACTTACAACGAGTACTTTCCTACGCAGCTCAGTTACTTACATTACTTACAACGAGTACTTTCCTACGCAGCTCAGTTACTTACATTACTTACAACGAGTACTTTCCTATCATCTTGGGTTCCATAGGGATCAAAGGGCACATTCGGGAGCCTCCTGCTGGGTGGGTTCTCTTGTGGTTGATGTTCACCATCCTCGTCATCACCACCACCACCACCACCATCACCTCGTCATCACCACCACCACCACCACCACCATCACCTCGTCATCACCACCACCACTACCATTATCACCATCACCTCGTCATCATCACCACCATCATCATCACCACCACCACCACCATCCTTTCTCATCTTCACCCTCATCATTATCACCACCACCACCCATCCTTTCTCCTTATCTTCACCCTCATCATTATCACCACCATCATCATCCTTTCTCATCATCATCTTCACCCTCATCATTATCACCACCACCACCCATCCTTTCTCCTTATCTTCACCCTCATCATTATCACCACCACCACCCATCCTTTCTCCTTATCTTCACCCTCATCATTATCACCACCACCATCATCCTTTCTCCTCATCATCTTCACCCTCATCATTATCACCACCATCTCATCATCTTCACCCTCATCATTATCACCACCATCATCATCTTCCTCCTCTTCTTCCTCTTCCTCGATAGTTCCAGGCGCCTCGTCAGCCCTCCCTGGGAACTTTCTCAAGTCGAATAATCATCTGCCCTCCTTGGCTCTGTCTCGTTTCCCCGCAGTGCTGGGGGTCCTCCTCCGTCAGGCGCTGTGACGTCACTTGTGCTGCAGCTGTGCCTCCCCCATCCCAAGGTATATCTTTGGTGCAGATGAACATCATTTTTTTCCGTATGATCTGCAGGAGATCTATCATCATAAACGTGTAAGGTTACGATCAGTGTGTGAGGTTTAGTGAATACTTGAAAGATGATTGGAGAGTTAGTTACATCTGGGAGATGATTGTAAGGCTAGTGGACACCTGGGAGATGATTGTAAGGCTAGTGGACATCTGGGAGATGATTGTAAGGCTAGTGGACATCTGGGAGATGATTGTAAGGCTAGTGGAAACCTGGGAGATGATTGTATGGCTAGTGGAAACCTGGGAGATGATTGTAAGGCTAATGGACACCTGGGAGATGATTGTAAGGCTAATGGACACCTGGGAGATGATTGTAAGGCTAATGGACACCTGGGAGATGATTGTAAGGCTAGTGGACACCTGGGAGATGATTGTAAGGCTAATGGACACCTGGGAGATGATTATATGGCTAGTGGACACCTGGGAGATGATTGTAAGGCTAGTGGACACCTGGGAGATGATTGTATGGCTAGTGGGCACCTGGGAGATGATTGTAAGGCTAGTTGACACATTGGAAATGAATGCAAGGCCAGTGGACACCTGGGAGACGAATCTAAGACAAGTGAACACCTGGGAGATGAATATAAGGCTAGTGGACACCTAGCAGACGCATATATGGATCATGGAGACCTGGGAGATCAATACAAGGCTAGTGGAGACCTGGGAGATGAATGTAAGGCTAGTGGACACATTGTAGATGAATGTAAGGCTAGTGGGCACCTGAGAGATGATTGTAAGGCTAGTGGACATCTGGAAGACGAATGTAAGGCTAGTTGACACCTGGGATATGATACCACCGATATATATATATATATATATATATATATATATATATATATATATATATATATATATATATATATATATATTAGCTCTCAAATGACATATCAAACTTAACCCGCTTGTCCTACGCCGCAATGTTGGTTCACTCTCCCTCTTCTATAAGTATTACTTTGGTTTTTGCTTCTGAGAGCTGGCTGCTTGTGTTCTCATACCACTAGGCAGAACACGCAATACTCGGCAAGATGCTGCGTCACATGATTATTGTGAGGCCGTCGGCAACTCACGGGTGGGCCGTTTTGATAACTGTTTCTTTCCCTACAACTCGAAGCTTTGGAACGTTCTACCCTCTCATGTCTTTCCCAGTAACAATGACCTGTCACAATTTAGAAGACAGATTTTTCACGTCTTCCAAAATTCGTAAATGCTGTCCCTTGTCTTGTCTCTTTCCCTTCCATAATCCTTTCAAATAAGGCCCGGCCTTGATGTGGAACTTTTATCCGTAACTGAAGCCTTCAACGTGGGGAAAAAAAAATGCAACTTTGCACCTTTGGATCTTCCTATTATAATCATGCTTATCGTACTTTCTCAGTCATAATGAAAGCAATACAATATTTTCGCACTTTGTCAGTAAATTTTTATGTGTTTGAATATTTACTACCGACGTAATGTAAACGTAAGGGTGTTGTACTTCCCTGAAGCAGCAGTCTTGACACAGCGAGTACTGTACCAAGGAACAGCAGAAGCAATATGGTTATACAGCACAGAGACGAATCGAGGTGACAAAACCAAAGCTAAAACACAAACAACGGAGTAAGATTAACAGCAGAAAGCAACAGAAACGGTAGTATTACATTACAACACCAGGACAACAGAGTAACAGAAGCAGTAGCATTACACTGCAACACTAGGACAACAGAGTAACAGAAGCAGTAGCATTACACTGCAACACTAGGACAACAGAGTAACAGAAGCAGTAGCACTACACTGCAACACCAGGACAACAGAGTAACAGAAGCAGTAGCACTACACTGCAACGCCAGGACAACAGAGTAACAGAAGCAGTAGCACTACACTGCAACACCAGGACAACAGAGTAACAGAAGCAGTAGCACTACACTGCAACGCCAGGACAACAGAGTAACAGAAGCAGTGGCATTACACTGCAACACCAGGACAACAGAGTAACAGAAGCAGTGGCATTACACTGCAACACTAGGGCAACAGAGTAACAGAAGCAGTGGCAACTGCAACACCAGGACGACAAAATAACGGGACCACTTTGGGAGAACGCCAGCAAAATACGATACAGTTGCATGATAACACGACACTACAGTAGCAGTGACATGACGGTGCAACTTGATTCTGACGGAGATGTAGTAGGTTCCATATGACCCTGACGGAACACACATCGTGCAGCAGCAGTGGCATCCGGTTGGGGTAGCAGCAGCAGCAGTAACCACACGATAATACAGCAACAGTAACACATATCAGCGACGCGCACCTGCTACAGGAGTATCAAGAACAGCAACACGACGAAGCAGCATAGCGCACTGGCGGAGTCATCGTAGTGAGGTCAGAGAGAGAGAGAGAGAGAGAGAGAGAGAGAGAGAGAGAGAGAGAGAGAGAGAGAGAGAGAGAGAGGAGAGAATATGCTTCGCTCATATGGACGTGAATGTCTCGCTGGGGGTCCCTGGGATAACTTGCCTCGAGACTACCTCCTCTCTGACGGCGTCCTCGCTTGCCATCCCGGCGGGAGTCGTCATCGTCCCGGACGTAAGATATTCAGGGAGATATAGTGGGTTCGGAAGGTGGGGGCGCCGAGGCGGGGGAGAAGGGATTTCCTCTATGGCGGACCATAAGGAAGATTCATGGCTGAAATGGAAGAGAGGACGGAGCTAAGGGTACTTTAAAAGGGGGGGGGGGTCTCGGGGATGGAGGGAGACCATAGGACTAGGCAAATGGTTCAGGGGAGAGACATTTTTAGGGCGGAGGTGGAATGGAAAAACACGGACTCACAGGCCTGCAAGTGATCCGGGTTAACCCTCGAGTTCGGAACTTGTTTTGCGAGCGGCTGGAACGATTCGAAGCCTCAGGGAAAGTGAAGCATCTCACAACATGCCCAATCTTCGGCCGTCTTCGAGCAGGTTCTTCAAGACGAACAGTCGAACAATATTGCGAATATCGAGGCGGCTGTGTGAAGAACACGGTATACGCATCGAATCGTTTAACTTCAGCGAATCGCAGGATCCCTGAAAGGCGCCGCCGACAGCTCCTTCCCTGGGCAGAACGACTCGCACCAAGACCGTGAAAGGTTTAGCACTCGCCGGCCTTTGTCGCTCCTTCCATTACCCGCTCCCGAAACCATTCGCTCGGCATAAGGATCTCACATTTTCACCCACGTAGGGAACCACTCCCTCCCAGGCGTTGCCTCCCATCTCAGGGGGGGAGGCACAGGATGGTCGACGATGATTGTATTGCCTTCACAACTTCCCGCGTCCGTAACGCGAGGAGCTGATCAAGACCGGAACTCACCAGTTAGGTCATATCCCCACCTCCTGCAGCGCCCGACCCGACACCCTCAAGTCATGATGACGGCCACCATGACTCCGCCCGCCATCATGGTACACCAGTTCTCCTCGAGCCTATGGAAGACTGTGGCAATAACCTGTGTTAACGATGAACCCTTTCTGAAGCTGCTTTGAAGCCGCTTCGGTGGGGAGAGAAGCATAACTTATGGGGATGACGCAGGTTTCATTCGAATCCTCGTCACGCAAGATTCAAAGACTCGACCGGTCTCATGACTCGCGGGATGCATCGAAGCAGGAAGCAGGGTGGCAGGAAAGGGAGGAGGAGGAGGAGGAATGAGCAATAACTATAAGCAAAAGAAGACTAAAAATGGGAAATGACCAAAGAACATATCAGTAGAGAACAAAGAATGAAAGATGGAAGAGTCGTAGAATAAAAGGATAGAGAAAAAGAGACAGGAGACTCAGACGATGATGAAAGGGAGAATGTCGGGTAGACGACTGTAAGGAGGAAGGACAGGAATTTGATATAGGAAAAGTTTGGTTTAGAAATGTTGAGCAAATGATAAGAGTTACGGTCCCGCAGCGCCAGCGGTGTCCTCATGGTACTTCCGCGGCTTACTGTGCTATACTGGCATATCCGAACCTTGCTGTGCTATACAGGGAAATCCAAGGCTTGCTGTGTTATTCTGGTAGTGGCTTGCTGTGTTATACTTGCGCATCCCGAACCTTGCTGTGCAATACTGGGAAATCTAAGGCTTGCTGTGTTATTCTAGTGCATCCGTGGCTTGCTTTGTTGCATTTGGACACGCACAACTTGCTGCGTTAGTCCCAAATAACCACCTCCAAACAAAGAAAATGGATGAGGGGGAGGAGAGGGGTAGGAGGCAGAAGAAAATGGATGGGGGGGGAAAGGGAGGGAGGGGTCGGGGGAGCAGGTAAGGTGAACCATATAGACGAAAAATGGGAAGAGGAAATGGGTTAGGGGTAAGAAAATCACACCACCGGAAAAAAATAGGGGAGCGGCCGGGTTGGTGGAACCACGGAGACAGAAAATTGGGATTAAATGGGCTGGAGCTGGGAAATCATACGGACGGAAAATACGGAAGGAGAAGGCAGTGACCGACCTCCCATAGGCCTCTCGTGTTCCGAGTACCGATCGGAAATCAAATGTTCGTGTATGTTCACCGACCGAAGTAAGAATTCACGAGTGCGTTCAGGCAGAACAGAACAGACCAGTACCTGATCGAAGTCTTATAGACGGATGGCTCTGAGCTCTGATGAACAGAACAGACCAGTACCTGATCGAAGTCTTATAGACGGATGGTTCTGTAGATGATCGGAGGATAAACTGTAACATTTCCACCGTAAAATACGACGCCGAACTGTAAGATGTGCACCATAAAGTACGACGTCGAACTGCAACATTGGCACCACGATACAAGACGCCTGTATCCATCTACAGTGACAAGGGACGCCTTTATCCACGCAGAAGGATACGGGACAGCCTCCGCCACGCCGCCGCGCCGCCCCAATCCCTCTCCCTCCTTCTAAAGTGGCACAGGATGCCTGTACATGCGTCATCCACAGTTATACAGAATACCTGCATCCGCCCGTAGCGACGTGGGTCACTTACGTCCGTCCGTAGCCACACATGTTAACCGTATCCGGCCATAGTGATGCAGTTTAGCTGCGACCATCCGAATTTCGTGCGAGGCATTCATCCCCGCTCAAAGGACACAGATACATTTCCCACGAAGTCAATCTGCAACGACACGGAACACCAGTATCCGTACACAGTGACACTAGGCACCTGTATCCGTCTACAGCGACACAAGGCACCTGTATCCCCGTCTACAGCGACACAAGACACCTGTATCCCTGTCTACAGCGACACAAGACGCCTGTATCCCCGTCTAGAGCGACATAAGACACCCGTATCCATATACAGCGACGCAAGACACCTGTATCGAGCCCAAGTAACACTGGACCTACGTTCACCTACAGACACACGACACTTGTATCTTCTCTCAGTGATACACGAGACACACATCTGTCCACGGGGACACAGGGCAGCTCATCTCTCATCCAATAAAAATGAAGCAAACACCAGCAGGAAATGATAACGGATTCACCTTAACTCGGCAAACATGACTCTCCAGTGCGCTGGGGCTTGTGAGCGCTGGCTGGACCGATCTCCACGAGTGTTTGCTCACCGCTATCGGGCTGGCGTAGACGTGCCTGGCGACCGTTCGCGGCGCTCTACGTGGATATCCGGCCTATACCTTTGTTTATACAGCCAAGCAAGGGTTTGGGTGTATACATGATAGACACGTCATACATATCCCTGGCCAGTATACAAACATGTGGACGACGTAAGTATCCTGGCCAGTATACAAGGATGTGGGCAACGTACGTATCCTGGCCAGTATACATAGACCATACATAACGCAGCCTGTGTGGAGCGTCAGCCCAGCTCTAACGGGAGGAAAAAAGGAAAATGGGATGGAGGTCAGATTTAATTACCTCTTCGCTCTCGTGGAAAATAATATACTATTCTGGGCCCCGTGGGAGCCTGTGTCCAACGTTCGTGTCCATATATGTCCTTTAGTTACAGTGGGGAAAAAACCTCAATAGAAGCGACACACACTTTTGTATTAGATTTTGCACACACACACACACACACACACACACACACACACACACACACACAGTGTGGTTAGCGTTGCTGACCATAGTTCACTCAAGGGGCCTGCCTGGGCTTGAATCATGGGCGCGGCAGTCGGCCCACAGCAAACCCAGCTGTTTATCCTCCCTCGGCACTAGTGTGTATGTGTGTGTGTGTTTATATACACGCATAAGAGTAAAGATGTGGTACATAACATACAAGGTCAAGAGACGGGGCAACACGAGTGTAGAACTCTCTCTCTCTCTCTCTCTCTCTCTCTCTCTCTCTCTCTCTCCCCCCTCGTATCACAAAAATAGTATTTACACACACACACACACACACACACACACACACACACCCATTAGGCATCACTCAGGAAGATGACGAGGATTGAGGATTTAGTAAATGTAAGTGAAAGGTCAAAGGCCACGGGGGTCAGGAAAGCACTGGTCTTGAAGGTTCTCCCAGCGTTGGGGAGATAGATAGATAGATAGATAGAGAGAGAGACTTCAAACCGAGTAGATTGTCACTGGAGAAGTGGTACATTGAGTTCCCTTCATAGGTGACTGGCTGGCTGAGTGCACAGAGGACGATAAGTGTTTAGTGCGTGTTCTCTTGAGTGAATGGAGACGCCCCCTTATCCCAGGGTGGTCGAGAACCCATGGTTGATCCCAAAGCGATGCTGTAATTTCATTTTGTCTGGTGGGGAAAAAAAAAAGCGGATTTGTAAGCTGATGTGTTGAGTGTGAAATATAAAAAAAAGGTGCATTTCCGCGGTGGGGAGATTACCACTCGAACAGAATTGAATAATTGGTAAAATTGGAGGGAGAGAATTGGATTTGATTGTGGCCGGTTGGTTGAGGGTGGACTACCTTGCCTCATGCTCTAGAGTGTGTGTGTGTGTGTGTTAGTAACCCATGCTCCTCACCCTGGCGCGCGTGTGTGTGTGTGTGTGTGTGTGTGAGTGTTGGTAACCCATGCTCCTCACTCTGGCGTGTGTTTGTGTGTGTGTAAGAGGTGGTGGCCCATACTCCAAGCTCTGGTGTGTGAGGGGTGATTCGCTCCCCATGCTCTGGTGTGTGTGTGTGTGTGTGTGTGGGTGACCCCATGCTCCACGCTTCCGTAAAATGAAAGGGGAGTTCACTCATTGTTTTCGGTACTTGACTATGAGTCCATATCCTCTGATGTCTCTAACAACAGACAGTGTGGATCTCTCCTGTATAGTTCTTTCGTTCTTACCCTGCAGCTTGGCTGTGTACACTCCGACGCCCCTTAAGACTAAGGTATGGCGCTGCTGCCTCTCTCCTCTGACATCTCTCGTCCTCGTAAGTAGGGCTTTGGGATTGGATATCTCGAGTTCTCAGGGATAAACGGGTTTTGCTCTCCTGATATCTCCAGCCATCGACAGCAATGGTCCCTGAACGTTCCTCACAACACAGCGCCACATGTCCTCGCCAGCTATTGTGTTTAAGAATTGGTATTTTGTGTTTTCAAGTAGGTCGAAAATACGTATCGGGGACACAGCCACATTACTATTTATGGTAGCCGTTCGGTATTCTATACCGAAAACGTCCCATAGGTCTCGTTCATAGCTCTGGCTAAGATCGCGCAGAGTGGGACATTATTGCTCTCCAGTATTCTCGTCTAAATCTATTTCCGAATCCATTTAACGTTTAGATTATCGTTGTTGTGCCTTTCAGATGGCAGTTCTATAAAAGTAAAAGGACTAGAGAGTTGTACTGGAGTTACTTGCAGGGAAGGGGTGCGAGTGACTGGGAAGTGTTCTGGAGAAAACGTCAGGAGATCGAGAGAAAAGCTCAGGGGCTGAAAAAGAGGAGTAATAATGGTATAGGGACGACCCGGGCTGAGCCAGTCTACAAATACGATAAAAGGAGATTTAAAATTTACATAGAATCAGTCACGTACATATTGGTTCACCGTAAAATGTCTGGTCCGACCCATTTGACGAGATTTGACTTCAGTGTCCCGTGAACATCACCACCGCTGAATATCCGCGGTGTGCGTCCGTATTCATCCAGTTACTGAAAACTGGATGATTATCCTTCCACCAAAATGTCCAGCTGGCCCGTTCCGAGGCTGGTGGCTGTCTCAACGCTCTGGGTATAATGCTGTTGTATAATAACACTAAAATTACGGTCACCGGACCGTAATGTTGACACTTACTTTGGTGTTCCCTTGAATATTTGCAGCGGAGGACGGAGAGACGGGCTTCTAATTATCGACAGAGGTAACGGGCCGGAGGCTCGTTACACACTTTATGTTAACATGGGCCGTGTATGTGCTCAAGCGTTGAATCTGTGTCCCCCTGATTCTCAAAGGCGAGGGTGCCCCGGGTAGGCATGCTCGTTCAACCCACTTTATACCTCACTGGCGTGTTCGACGTCGCCTTCGTCTGCAGTCTTCTCCGAACGGGGCTATCCAAGGCTCCTTCATTTCCATGAAATGTCCCTTACAGTCAAGTATTTTCCCACTGAATGCTTATCACAAGGCCTCCGTGGCTATTCGGTAACTTGTAAATTCCTTGTGTCCCGACGAGGCTGAATATGTAAATTAAATGTAGAGGAAATGTTTCAGTGTTGAGCGTTGGCCAGTACTTAGGGATGGAACTCTAAGGATGAAGTTCATGTCGGCTTGTCCCCTCGTTTCAGCCATCTTTCCAGTCCGTCCCTTGTGGCTGTGTAACATGCTGAACTGACCGCGTCACAGACTGAATCGACTTTGTAGCCGGCCGGAACCATGTTACATGACCTGTCTGCGTTACAGTCTGATCTTCCCTTATTACAGGCTGATTTAGACTCGTTACACGCCGACGTGACCTTGTTACAAGCTAGCTTAACATCTAGATATAAAGTGATCCAGCATTATCAGATTCTGGTGGTTTCTAGTTGAAGCCATCGCTGGCCTGGTTCTTGCTACACTGGTCTTGCCACATACTGTCTTTGCCCATCGTCACACGGTTGCGGTCTGGCTCCATTCTGACCAGGACTTACCTGAGTGTACCCTTGACCTTAGGACAGTTTAATATGACATGGCTAGGTTCCGAGCCCCACCTCGTTACATGTCCAAAT
Organism: Panulirus ornatus; assembly: GCF_036320965.1. Lineage (NCBI taxonomy): Eukaryota > Metazoa > Arthropoda > Malacostraca > Decapoda > Palinuridae > Panulirus > Panulirus ornatus. The sequence goes on along the minus strand of NC_092271.1, from coordinate 17,991,452 downwards.
GAAGCGATTTACAAATAGCCTGGTTATGATGCTGCGTCCTTCCTGATCTAGTTGGCCTGGTATTATTAGAAGCTATTCTTATTATGTACCTTTAGCCAGCTGCTCTGACTTATCTTTTCTTTTTATACAGCGTAACCCACTCATACATACATGCTTGAGCGATCTTATCATATGTTGAGTTATCTTGGTTATATGCCTACCTAAGTCTGTTACTTGACCTTGATCATGTTCCATACTTATTTGAGCCTTTTACCCACTACTTTGTCCTGATCTTGTTGGTGTTCCCCTGGTTGCCGAGGCTCCCAAGGTTGGCTCTCACTGTGAGACAGACAGGGAGACAGACGGATAGACTTGCTGGTACAAGACGTCAGCTGTCAAAGACGGAGAGAACGATGGGTTACTCATGTCAGTGTAAAGCGACAGCCGTTGCTTTGAACACTGTTCTAAAAAAACTCAAAAAACTAAAAAAAAAAAACCAAAAACACACCAATGCCTAGAGACGAGCTGGAAGATAATATTGCGTATGGAAGTAGCTCATAAATTTCGATAGAGACGTAAGGAAATAATGTTTAGACGTAAGAGGTCATAAATCCAGTGAACAACAAAGGAGGAGCGTAGATGATGCTAACTGGGTTTGATCCCATGGAACAGAGGTTCAGCCTCGGTCTCTTAAAGTATCAGCAGCTGCCAGTAGGATGCACCGACCTGCCATGTTTAGTAAGATTACTTTCACTTGTACGAAAAATACACGTAAAATAGTTATTCAACCCACACTTATCTATCATATATATATATATATATATATATATATATATATATATATATATCGTGGGGCTTCAGTCAAGGACTCACTGCTGTCCTGTTGGCGAAGGAGTGACAAGGTTTTAGCTGGCCATCAGAACTACGTAGCTGAGTGTAATGTCAAGGAGTGGAGACTGCCTCACTCCCTCGCTAGGAAAGAAGCCAGGCAGACGCCAGCAGCCCTTGCTTCACCCTCTCTAACGCCCGTAAGTAATAAGGCGGATCGAGTGAGAAAAAAGAAAAGAAAAGAAAGAAAAGCAAAGAAAGAAAGAACCCTTTATGATGGTATGAGACACAGCTGGACAAGTGGAGTTAATTGAAGATATTTGCGTTCCTGACTGACATCATTATCATCAACTTTGATTGTGATCACATGAGATGAGATGCTTTGAAGTTCAGACCTTATTCGTCACTTTCTCTTGATGGTATAAACCCAGTAGTTAGGTGTCCAGATACCTTGTTTCGGTGAGTGTTCCGTAGTTCTAATTACGGGGGGCCCCAACAGAGCTCAAGTCTTCGGCAACAGAGCCAAGAACTTTATGATAATACGTACTGCACTGCGACGGTGGCCACGCCGGGTGGCGAGCACCTCCACGAAGGAGGGAGGAAGCCTGATGCCGACGAAGCAGCAAGGAGGGTGGTGGAGTGTGTGGTTTGGACGAATCAGCGATGAATCACCGAATCTTTATGATGGTCTGCCGACACTACCACCCTTGTGATCTTGTGACAGCAGTGCCAACAACAGTACCGATGGTGATACTTTGATTACCAACAAGAACAAGAAGGAATGTGGTTAGTATTGGCAGGAGCAGAGACAGTGCTGAAATGCTACCAGTGCCAGTGATGCTTGCGCTGCCAACAGTGCGTGTCTCGGTATTGCCACCACCAGGGAACGTCACTGAGAACGTCGTCAGCGGCAATTGGGGGCGGAGGGGAAGTGGTCGTTAAATATAGCCAGGGAGGCGGAAACTCAAGGGACGCCACTCGTCCTTGGTGTCCCACAGGCTGGGTTTCTGGTCAGCCCAACGAGGGTTAACCACCACCCCTTCCCTCCCTCCTTCCCGTCCTACACCTGAGAATCTCGTCACGTCTTCTCCCTCCTCCTCCTCCTCCTCCTCCTCCTCCTCCTCCTCCTCTCCTTACTCTCTACAGCCGCCTGATGTCCTGTTACTCAGGCCCTTTTTGTTCGTGTGATGGAAGATCGGTCCATATTCACTAGGGTATCACAAGGGTTACCCTTGTTAATCGTCTCATTAAGTAGTTTTGTTGTCTTTCTTTGTCTGTCTGTCGCATGTTTCTCTCTCTCTCTCTCTCTCTCTCTCTCACTCATATCTCTCTCTCTCTCATATCTCTCACAAGCTCTAACCAGTTCCAGTGTAGCCGGAAGCCCACCTCCACACTCCTCATTTACCCATCGCAGATTTTGGCGACTGGGAAGTCACTTTTCCCCCTCTTGACCTTCGAGGGTTCAGACGGTCGACCCAATTCCAAGTTTTAGGACATGGGATTAATAGCTTCCTTGAAGAGAGTGGGGGAACTGGTGATGAGACAGCTTGATCAAATCTAGCAAATTGGAGACGACAGTCAACTATTAGTTTATGCATTCTAGTTAAAGGACTGAATGCCAATTTATGGAAATATGGGCAAACAGATCTCTCCTAGTTTAGAAAACTAGAACAAACAGTTTATTTCCAGTTTTGACAGTTGGAATAGACGTTCATTGCCAGTTTTGAAAGCTTTTGAAGCTGTTGGACAATAGGGTAGGTGGATACTTCAGCTTAAGGAGCTGAAACATCCAAATCAAAACAATTCCCAGCTAAGGAAGACTGAACTAGCCAGCCCAACCCCAGCTATAGAGACTGGGGATAGCCAATCGAATTCTTGCTGAGAAAGCTTGGGCTATCCAGCCAAGTCCAAGCATAGAAAGCTGGGGAGAGCTAGGGCTAGCTAATCAAATCCCAGCTTAGATATCTAGGGCTAGCTAGTCAAATCCTAGCTTAGACATCTAGGGCTAGCTAGTCAAATCCAAGCTTGGACATCTAGGTCTAGCTAGTCAAATCCAAGCTTGGGCATCTAAGGATAGCTAGTCAAATCCCAGCTTAGACATCTAGGGCTAGCTAGTTAAATCCCAGCTTAGACATCTAGGTCTAGCTAGTCAAATCCAAGCTTAGACATCTAGGGCTAGCTAGTCAAATCCAAGCTTGGACATCTAGGGCTAGCTAATCAAATCCCAGCTTAGACATCTAGGGCTAGCTAGTCAAATCCAAGCTTAGACATCTAGGGCTAGCTTGTCAAATCCAAGCTTGGACATCTAGGGCTAGCTAGTTAAATCCCAGCTTAGACATCTAGGGCTAGCTAGTCAAATCCAAGCTTGGACATCTAAGGATAGCTAGTCAAATCCCAGCTTAGACATCTAGGGCTAGCCAGTCCACACCTATCTTTGAAAAAGCTTAACGAAGGGTAGACTACGTTGAAGCTTCGTGATAAGTTCGAGAGCTGAGCGGGTGGGCAAGGTCGGGGTGTGGGTCCAGACATGTGACCATCCAGCTCGTCTGTAGGTCAGTCTCTGGTCTCCCAAGGTCATAGAACAAAGGGAAGAAGCTCTTCACTGTAGTGTGTGTGTGTGTGTGTGTGTGTGTGTGTGTGTGTGTGTGTGGCACTTCACAAAGATCTTAAGTGCAGGGTGTGCTGTACTTAACAGAGGCCCTGAACTGTAGTGAGTATCACTTTACAAATTTCTCTCCATTTTTTTTTCTTTTCCCCTGTTTTGTTATCATAGTTCGTCGGGCACGACGCTGATACACACTCCTTTGTTATTTTTGTGGCCGGGGAAGTTTTTATTTAAGCTTTGTTGAATGTCGGAATGAGGTACTCCATCGCCATTCTGCGGAAGCGATTCAACTTTAATCAATGACATTTGTGGATTTATAGGTTTGTACGTGTGTGTGTGTCTGTGTGTGTGTGTGTGTGTGTGTCTGTGTGTGTGTGTGTGTGTGTGTGTGCCTGTGTATTACTTTATACATAGTCATACTTTCACACATAGTCGCCATTTTCAGCGTTAGCGAGGTAACGTTAGGAAACAGAGGACTGAGCCTAAGAGGGAAAATCCTCACTTGGCCCCTTCTGTGTTCCTTCTTTTGGAAAAGTAAAAATTGGAGGGGAGGATTTCCAGCCCCCCGCTCCCTCCCTTTTTTTGAGTTGCTTTTACGACACTCAGGAAATACGTAGGAAGTATATATATATATATATATATATATATATATATATATATATATATATATATATATATATATATATATATATATATATATATATATATATATTCTTGATATATGACACTGAAACTCCAGGATGCAACACACAGAAACCCCTGGATGCAACACACAGAAACCCCGGGATGCAACACACACAAACCCCGGGATACATCACATACTCTCCCTGGTGTACAACCCAGCTTATCTCAAGGGAACCCCAAGGACGAATAACCCTGGAAAGAAATTACACTCTCTTTGACAGCTATTGGATGATTCTTGATTAAGAGTCGAGGCAAACAGGTCGAGGCGTAAGGCCCACTCCCTCCCCTCTCCAAGAACAGGACAAATATTTGCCTACCCACCAGCCAATTGCTTCGCTGAAATTAACATCGTCCTGAAATTACTGCGAGGCGGTAGAAATGAGATGGTAGGAACACCTGGGGAAGGTTGAGGAGGGAGTGGAGGATACAGATGAGAGTGCTTCATCAGGGCTTCACCATTTACAATGTTTTTGGTGTAGATCATGTAAGAGAAAAGGGAAGATTTATTCTGGGGCCGAGATGAGGATCATTGTGGGATGTGCTTAGGAAGACGTTCTCAGAGGAGGTGAGGAAGGGACAATATTGTCACGGTGCGAAATAAGGAAGAGACATTGTGGTTTTTGGAGGCAAGGATGAGACGTGATGATCTTTGGGAGATAGTGAAGGGAAATTATGATCCTAGGAGGTAAGAAAGGGACATTACTATCTTACAAGCTAAGGAAGGGGACAGTCACTATCTTAAAAGACACTTTCAAAGAAGGAAATTTCAAACTCTGCCATTATTATGAAAGAATAATCTTTCCTTTGTGGCAAGTGATCACAAATAAGCGGGAAATAAGGAAGGGGAAAAAAAGGATGAATTTGAGAACAAGGAAGGTTTGAAAAAGCGAGTGATGGAAGGCAAATAATACTTGCAAATGGGATGGATGAAAAAAAGGATAAACGTCGATTAATTCAGAAATGGAAGGGGAAAACGTGCATGTTGAAAACGGAAATAGACTAGAAATAAAGAAGATAAAGAAAGAAAGAACAGAAAATTATGAATACGGAAATGGAAGAGACGACCACTCTAATAATGGAAACTAAAGAAAAGAATTCTCAGAAAAAGAATGTCTTGGAATTACAGTGTCTACGTGCATAAAAACGCTTTTGCTATAAGGACCAACACTAAAGGACGACCATCAGGCGTCTGTGATAGATAAGATGAAGATAATGGCGTGATAGACTGATCTGAGTGGCAGATAAGGCTCAGCCGAAGATAACAGGTGGGGTTCCTTTGGAGACAATCAAAACAGAGTAACTAAATGAGACGATTTCTTTTTTTTTACCCCGTTGAGCACGACGGTACGACCCTTAAGCACGACGGTACGGCACTTAAGCACGTCGATGCGACACTTGAGCACGACGGTACGACCCTTGAGCACGACGGTACGGCCCTTAAGCATGGGGGTACGACCTTGAGCACGACGGTACGACCCTTGAGCACAGCGATATAACCCTTGAATGATATAGTCATGCTCATGGTGCTAAGTTGCTTTATATCATAAAGAAAATTCTTACACACACACACACACACATATAAGAGGGAAGCCATGGCATATATACGAGGTTAAGGCAGACAAACTCTCTCCCTGTTACACACAAGTAATATAATCACACACACACACACACACACATACACAGTCTTTGTTGCCTTCTTCTGGACCTTCTCTGTAAGTTCTTTTGGCTCCTTTAAGTACAGTGACCAAACACGAGAAATGTACTCTAATTCTGGCACAATGTAGAATGTGAACAGGTTGCTGAATTATTCACATGTTTGAATGATGATCTAATATTTACAAGCAGACTCTTAGTCTCCTTCGCTCTTCACCAAATGTGGCCTGGCTATAGGCTAGAGACGTTGTGTGTGTGTGTGTGTGTGTGTGTGTGTGTGTGTGTGTGGACTGATATTTGTGATTACTGTTTGTGTGTTGCGGGGAGAGAGTTTTACACATGTTTCTTCGTCTGTTAACCTTGTATGTATACTATATCTTTGCCAGTATGTATACACACACACACACACACACACACACACACACACAAAATCACCAGCCTAAATCTAGGTGCTCATTTATCGACCAGCCCCAAGGGGAGGATGAACACCTGGGTTGGATGTAGGCCAACTTCCACGTCCATGACTCGAATCAATGCGGGTCCAACCCCTGGCTGGCTCGTGCTGACTCATGGTCAGTAAGGCTGAACAAATACACGGGGGCTCTTGCATATATATATATATGTGTGTGTGTGTCCTATATCTACTTCAAAATCGTAGAAGTCCATGTGAAATTGTTTCTGGAAACACCTAATATTGTATTCTGTGTCACAAATATTCCTCAGTTATTTTCTCCAATTCAAAAGTTCTCAAAATATCATGTAACAAAAATGTTAAGCATTGTTTAGCGAGAGAGAGCCATTCCCTTTTTCTATAAACGTGAATGGAAAATTATGAATATGAGAGACGCATGAAATGTGCCCCATTTTTTGTTTGTGTTTATTGACTGGTTGTTCTGCAAAGCTTTTTATCATTATCATGATTATTATCATTGATATCATTATTATTATCATTATTAACATTGTCATCATTATTATTGGTTTTATCATTATTATCATTAATATAGTTATCATTATTGATAATTATAATAATCATAATTATCGTTGTAGTTGTTACTTGTAGTATCATAATGTATTATCATCATCATTATCGGCATCGTCATTACTGATATATGAATATTATCATTTTTATAATCATTATCATAAGATTTTTTTTTTTGGATATCATTCATGATAGCTTGAATGCAAATATATCATCTTGAATTTCATACGTAACATTTTTCTATTCTCTCATATCTTACATGATTTGTGGGAAAACCGGGATCCCAGCATCAGATTGGGTAAGGTATCCTCACTGGCCTGGATCTATGAATTGTTTATAAGTTGTATAGAAGGAATATGAAATTGCCCATTAGAGTCGAAGTCGAAAATGAGATGGGAGGAGGAGAGGGAGTGTGGATGGGTAGGTGGGTGGTGGTGGGGGGTTTATGATCATGGACTATAGATGACTTGATGACTTGGTGGTCATCGCTCACGTAGAGACGATAGCACATTGCTAAATTGTTGCCTTGAAGCAGTGCATTATGTATTGATGACTGATTCAGGGTTCCGTCCAAGCCTCTCTCTCCCTGATCCTTGGAGTCCCTCCGTCATCAGTCCTTCATATCAACCTATATTTCCTACACCTAACTGATCTTCATAATCATCAGCCCCTTCCACACTTGTCTCCTGCCTCACCAACCAGTCAGTCTCTCCTTCATTCATCCTCTCCCTCATCCAGTCTCTCCGTCACTCAGGCTCTCCCACACCCCTCCCCTCATCATGGTCGGGACAGACGTCTCTACTGAGCGCTCTCTCTCATATATGAGGTCAGCGATGATCACCGCTGTCTCTCACACAGCTCGCTTCACCTGCTTGCTATGAGGAATTGCTAGCCAAGAATGAAGGTTAAGTTTGGCTCATGTATACGTATATATCTTTGGTTTCATGTCGTTGGATATCAGTAGAGATGAGGGAAAGAAGCGAAGCTACAGGAAGCTTTAGCAGTAAGCTGAGGTGAGGTGAGGGTGAGGCAGGGTACGTTGTGGCAGAGGCAGGTGCACTTGGAGGGAAAAAGGGAGCACTTGCGAATACTCTGGAAATCTAAGGAACCAGGACGGCTAAGGTGGAGATGACGCTGGAAGGGAAACAACAGTTTACAAGTGGTTCGGAACATTCAGAAGCTCACGAGGAGAAAAGACATTAAGACTGACTCGAAACACGTAGGCACCAGGTACCAGAGGAACTGAATGAAAGATGAGTATTGCCTCGCTCTTGCTGGGGACTCTTTGGCTGGGCATCTGGACAAATAGTTATGATAACAGGAACAAAAATAGAAGAAGGTCGTTTACCAGGGGCTAGATTGAAGGGCCGTACATATAAGGCTCGGGAAGTGGCTAATGACACCACGGAGGACCATTTAGCTGTATTGATACGTTCAAAGTAATTTTTGTGGTAGACAAACTGCCTAAGGATAAATCATATTACGTTATAGCATGACATCAAGTATTCAGTTAAGAATAGAGGAAAATATGGTCGTTGGAGATTTTTTCACCTTAATGTGAACTCGAGTTACAGAGCAAATGGTAACGAGGAAAGTAGACTAATTGATTAATGGCAGTAATCTATATTTTGAGATAGAATGATAGATGCCCTAGTGCGAGACGATAACATATTAGACACAGCGCCTTCCACATATCAAAGCTCCACTCAACTTTTGTAAGGAGAGTGAAAGGTTATAAGATCATCAGATTCATTGAAAATTTCTATTGGATACGATATTTAAGAAACTTTCATGAAATGTATTTGGATATACGTAACCCAAACTGAGGGAAGTTTATAGATAAATGTACCACACAACCGAAAACAAAGGCGGTGGTGTGAGCTTAATTATGACAACTAGGACTCTGAAATACTTCACTTCTTATGTACTTAGACTTCCACCTAGCTTTCGATAACGTACCACATAAAAGCTTGGTAAGGTAAACCTTTCAGCCTGGAGCATTAGAATGTATTAAGAAAACGTGTAAGCTCCGAGATCTCATAACCTTTTTCACGATTCTGAACGTTTCTGACAAGACAACTCACGACAATTCATTCCCCGTAAATGGAAATACAACGACCAGAAATAACAGAATAGAAACAGCAATTTTGGAGTTGTACACAACACTAGAATACAGTGGCACCAGCTGTTGTCAAGGTGAAAACAACCAACACATTTGAAATACAACTAGACAAATACTTTAATGATTCTAATTATTAGTAATTAACTCCGTTCAAGAAGGAAAAGATGTTGTAAGATGCAATATGTAATTACTTCAGTTTCTCTCTCATTTTTTCATGTTTTCGCCACCTCTCCTGATTACCCGGCAGTAGATGCTTGAACAGAGCGTGTTTCCCCCACTCACACTTTCCGATAAGATGTCCATAGCAATGCACTACTTCCTTACTGCGTGAGTGCCTCTTCTTAGCTCTTTTATTGCCAGTTGTCGTGCCAGAGGGAGGGAGGGGTGAGGGGGACGTCTTCTGCTTCACTGTCACGTCCCTGTCTTTGCAAGACTAGGGACACTATCCCAGCGGATAACCTCGACACACACGAATGTCCCTTTTCATCAAGACTCTCTTATACTAATTCACCCTCTCACCAGCCCTCTCCTTCACCAGATCTCCCTTGTTACTTGTCCTCTCCCTCATTGAATATCCCTCTCACCTAGCCTTCTCCCCTCTCATCCACTAAGTTCTCCACTAACCCCATAACCCCCTCACAATATCACCGTTACATTTTTGTATGTAAAGCCATTCCGCAGATTTCGCTGGAGAATTAGCATACTAAAATATTGAATTGCTCAATAAACTATCGGTGAAAAATAAAGATTAAAAAAAGATGAAGCGGACCAATGCAGAGAATAGAATTTATGCACTTTTTTTTGCATAGTTGCTGTAGGAGAAATAGAGCTGCGACAGGAATCAGGCCAGTATAATGAATAAATAACATTCATCCACTGCCTCCGTCAGACGCACTCACTTACGACAACAATAAATCAATTGTCTCTAAGTGGGTGTGACAAGTGCACGCCATTCAGCTGTTGTTGTCCCTGCGGCAAGACCTCTATGCCAGGAAGAGCAACTCTGCACACCGCACTACCCCATCCTCCTGCACACCGCACTACCCCATCCTCCTGCACACCGCACTACCCCATCCTCCTGCACACCGCACTGCCCCATCCTCCTGCACACCGCACTGCCCCATCCTCCTGCACACCGCACTACCCCATCCTCCTGCACACCGCACTGCCCCATCCTCCTGCACACACCGCACTGCCCCATCCTCCTGCACACACCGCACTGCCCCATCCTCCTGCACACACCGCACTGCCCCATCCTCCTGCACACCGCACTGCCCCATCCTCCTGCACACCGCACTGCCCCATCCTCCTGCACACCGCACTACCCCATCCTCCTGCACACCGCACTACCCCATCCTCCTGCACACCGCACTGCCCCATCCTCCTGCACACACCGCACTGCCCCATCCTCCTGCACACACCGCACTGCCCCATCCTCCTGCACACACCGCACTGCCCCATCCTCCTGCACACACCGCACTGCCCCATCCTCCTGCACACACCGCACTGCCCCATCCTCCTGCACACACCGCACTGCCCCATCCTCCTGCACACACCGCACTGCCCCATCCTCCTGCACACACCGCACTGCCCCATCCTCCTGCACACACCGCACTGCCCCATCCTCCTGCACACACCGCACTGCCCCATCCTCCTGCACACACCGCACTGCCCCATCCTCCTGCACACACCGCACTGCCCCATCCTCCTGCACACACCGCACTGCCCCATCCTCCTGCACACCGCACTGCCCCATCCTCCTGCACACCGCACTGCCCCATCCTCCTGCACACCGCACTGCCCCATCCTCCTGCACACCGCACTACCCCATCCTCCTGCACACCGCACTGCCCCATCCTCCTGCACACCGCACTGCCCCTTCGGTAATAATTCACTCTCCCCTCGGGAGGAGGCTCCCACGGCCACATCTGTCTGCATTCGCTATTCCCTTGATTTATCTTTTTCTATTTTTTCCGGATGGAAAAGGCAGATAGCAAGGGATGTTCGATGGTGGTGGGAGAGTGTAAGGGAGGCTGTGGCTGTGGTAATGAGGTTATAAGGTTAGTGGTGTGGCGTGGTGTACCACAAGGCGACGTATTCTCACTGCCGTAAATGATAACGCGTCCTCCAGCAGCGGCCGTGAGCATAGACAGGCTTTACACAGAGTGGTGTTCACATAGAGAGTAATAGGTTCTCTGGTGTAACAGCGTGCATGGTATACCCTGAGGGGCATGTTACCTCTCCCAGACAGGGACCACCATTCAGTGAACCACGAGAGAGGAGGAAGGAAGGAAGCGACGTGTAAAACCCCATGGGGCATGTCGACACACGGGGGCATCCATCTCTCAACTCGCCTCACAGGGCCATGTAAGAGTGTTCACCATTCAGCTCTTTGGGGGTGGGGGACATAACGCATTGACTGAGGTCACTCACTATTCAGGTCTTGAAGCACCATCATACATCCTAGAACGCGCCACCACTCAGATCGCGTAACCGCCACGCAAAAGAAGGGTCACAACTGCACTCCAGGGTCACCACTCCGTCCGTCTGCGGGTTGAGCGCTTCCCGTGTCAGACGTGCGGAAGTGTGACGTAACACCCCTATACTCCCTCAGACCCCTGTTACCCTGAGTGGCCTGTGCACAAAACGGTTTCGGCTCGGCATAATTCGTGATGCATTTTGTTAGACATAACCACATCGTTTACACACACACACACACACACACACACAACACACACACACACTATCTGAGTGAGGCTCATCGCTTTTATTCTTTGGGGTCCTTGAGAGGTCAGCAATGAACGATCATCATTACGTGTATATCCAACAAGGTTTATCTTGCGGGGATGACTGAGTTGCATGGACCAAGCGGGTGCTGACTGCTGGTGGGACACACTTCACTCAGCTCTTGACCCGCACTTCCCCCCCCCCCCCTAACCCCCTTTTGCACTTCATGAACTCTCAACCCAGACACAGAAGCCGAGGACATGCACGCAGCGCACTCAGACCAAGACAGACAAGTTAAGTTGCTCCATATAGACACTCGGGCGAGACCCTTAAACCGACCAATGAAACCAGGCACTTAAGCTAATCACACAAGGCATTTGCTGAAACCAGATGCCGGGGTTAGAGCTCCATGAGGACCATGATATGCGTCAACATAAAGCCTTTATTGCTTCCCTCCCTCAACCTTGATACTCGTGTCTAACGCTTTAGCCTGACCCGCGTACCATTGCCAGACAACATAGCCGGATGTTCTATCCATGTAGTCACTCCAGGATCACCATCATCTCTTATACTGAAGGCAGACACCCACGAGAGCTACTGACGTCACACTCCGGAGCTAGACACAGGCGCTGACCTGAATATCTGATGAAGAATCTAATCAATTATTGGGTTTCCGTTAACGGGTACCGACCTCCATGAATAAATGATAAATCTACAGGCGCAAGGCCATACAAAAGAGTGGAGAGATGGACGGAGAAATAAAAACAGACACGCCAGCAACAGTGGCAACATAGAAAGACAGGATCGTAATGGGACAAAAAACGACCATTAACGGAGGACGGCCATGACGGAGGCGTGTTTTTGCCCGTTGAGTGTCGGCCATCTACAAGAACAATAACACGTAGTTTGAGGATAAGGTCTCTAAGCACCGTCGCTGCCGGGGAACACAATTATGACTGGAGGGAGAGGACCCCCATGGTGGCCAGGAGTAAACAAGACACTTTAAGGAAGACTAGGATGATAAGGGAAGATAAGAGGAGTTACAGTCAAAGAGAGAGGAGAGGGATGATAAAAGTAGACGAGAATAAAACACACGCACAAGGTTGTCACCGGGAAGACAGGGCACTTGATGGAAGCCAAGGGTGATAAGGGGAAGACAAGGCCTTCGAGGAAGGTCATGGCTATTAGGGGAAGAATAGACCCTTGAGGAAGACTAAGACTTTTCAGGAGTAATGAAGATGGCGAGGAAGACAAAGGCACTGGAGGACGAGTAGGACACTGAGGAAGGACGAGGGTGTAGAGCAAGATGTAAAGCCAATCAGGGAACAAAGTCCTATGTGAGGGAGGACGGGACCACTGACGGGTAAAGCTGCGATGGACAACAGTAATAGTGTGGCCAATTGAACTGCGGATAAAGGAGAGTAAAGTAGAAAAAAAAAGGCTATACTAACATTCCTGGAGGTCCTTCTTAAATAATACATCGTAAAGTCATGATCACTACCCTACAAGTGCATCCCTTACAACTGTGGTTCATAGAGTCCAGAAGAATTGTTCTAATCACCACACAGTACCGTGCTGGTAACCTCGTAGACCATGTGGACTTCCTCACAAGCCATTCTAGGACAGACTGATGACATGACAACCACTGCACGAATAAGTAAGAGATAACTGTATCGATACCCAGTACTTATAAGCAACTTGACACCTCCTCAACTCCACAACAGCCAATGGACCAAACTCAGCTGACAATGCTGCAAGGCCGTGCTACCCACACCCACAGCTCCGCTACCTCATAGTAGTAATGGCGTAGCTGAACACTCGCCTCGCACCGCGATTGCTTTTTCGAAGGCAGGAGTTTCAGCAATATCGAGTGTTGAGAGAGAGAGAGAGAGAGAGAGAGAGAGAGAGAGAGAGAGAGAGAGAGAGAGAGAGAGAGAGAGAGAGAGAGCCTCACCACTACGACAGATTGTACACACATAAACACGACAAAAACCAGGTCATTGTGGCGCCATAGAATTAGGAAGGAAAAGGGTCAATATCCCTTTATGGTCCACAGTGTTGACACTGTTGTGGTCCCGAGCACCATAAATCATAGACTAGCTGTAGGGATGGGACTTGCCTCATATACCCATGGTATTAGAACCTTATGTGGGAAACCAGGACTCTCGTAGCATTTTTCTTTTTCCCCTGATGTCGAGCGGCCTCCGAATTCACGAACACCACTGTTCACGTCACTTAGCCTGTCCACGTAAACCATCTGTCTTCATGCTTATCGGGAGGACAATTCGTAACCCCGAAACGAACAGGCATGTCGGCCGGGCGAGTACGCTATAATTGAAGCATTTTCGGCCACGACAGCTTTACGAGAGACCTTGAATTAATGTGGGTTATGTAAGAGGCGTGGATAATCCCGAGGCTTGTGTTCTAGTTAATTGCGCCTTCGTTAAGCCTGTGTTAATGAGTTCCTCTTGTCAATTACCCGCTTATGACATCTCCAGCCCGGACGTACGGAGGGGGTAGTAGCCTTACACAACGGAGCAGCAGAGTGAGGGAAGTGGGTTTATAGAACACTCAGCTCGCGCTAGTGAGCAGGACTGCCGGCAACGTCCGACAAGAGACATTTCCTACAGGGGCTGAAAGGAGGAGGATCTTTGGTAGTGGTCAGTTAAGCTCCGACTATCTGTGTGCATCACTAGATTATTGGCTCTTGTTCCCTCCATATCTATCTATCTATTCAATCTATCTATCTATCTATATATCACACTTGATTAAAAGAACATTGTCCAAAAGATTGCTGAGAGGGAGGAGCACGTCAAGGATGTTGAGCAAGAAGATCCTGACGCTAATCTTTCATGAGAGGTTTTGAGCCATCTAATATTGAGTGAGAAAGTTTTTCGTACGGATCAGCCATTGCCCCAGGGATATGCCACAACGTCATAAGCCGTACTTTCAAAGATTTACAATGTTCGACCAACTTGTCCGCCGTTATTGCACTCTCTTCCCGCAACATTTTTCATGAACCAGATATTTGCTGCAGTGGCAGGAGTAACCTTATCATTGTCACGATTATCAACAACATTACTATCTTTACAAGTGACATTAAAGTGTTAATTCATATATTTCCTCGCTGATAATTTGGCTCAACGTAATCTCTCGATATAACTCCTATCAAAAGAAGAAAGAAATTAATTCAACGTTGTCGAATTAGTAGAGAAGATATGAAATACATGTAATAAAAGTGTGAGAACCGACTTAGTGAACCACAATTGACGCACCAGATGCTCAGCCCACATGAGACTTGGCCATGTCTTACATACATAACCTTTGCGACTGTGAAGTTTTAACTTACATTACATAACGGAAAGAGTTATCTTTGGGACACTTAAAAGAATGGCAGAAATGGAGAGGCGCTCACTTGCCTTGCCCTACCCACCCACTCACACGCACTGGCCTAAGCTGATGACGGAAGCGAAGCCGATAAAAGGAAAGTATGTCAAAATCCTAAGTTGGGAGAGTCAACAAGACTTAAATCCTCCGCAGAACTGGGATATCGCATCCACATCCCGGACCAGACGTGACTGCAAGCCGCCTAAGTCACCAGGTGTTGAAGACGGATTAATTCAAGCAAGAACAGTTTCAACTGCTCTTTGTTTTTCGACTAAAGGTTAAAAGGAGATTAATATAGAATGGCTTGACATTATATCTCACGGAAGAATGAACGCACCGTCTGTGTTCACTTGATTCCACCCGTCTAAAGTCCATATAGCGCCAGTTGTTGTCCTATAGCGTCCTCAAGAGCATCCTCGATAAGATTACTTCTCCTGCAGATAGATGGTAAACTTGACACTGGAGCCTCACCGTATTGTGGTTGGGGACCCATCCCTTCTGAAAACTGATCTTCGAAATCTCAAAGTCTCTGTATATCTTGAGGCCTCGCCTCATGGACTCGAATAACAGGGAAGTGAGCAGAGGATGAAGAGATGGTCAACGCTCCAAGTTTACTGCGTGAAGGTTTAGAATCACATCCTACCTACGACATTCCGCTGTCAGACAGATGTCGTAGGGAGTTTGCGTTCATCCTGAGTACAGTTGTTAGGATCTGTATCGTTAGTGTTTCCTTCTCCTTCTAGGAGGTATTGAGGTTGCGGCCATCAGCACACTCCGTCTCTACAAGAAGCCACGGCTGGAAACGACTGATCGACTTTTTCAGTATGTCTTAGTAATTCTATCGGGACCATTAGCAGCGGCTCCAGCTAGTACTAGCGGTCGCAATGGATCGTTAGCGCTTCTCCCGCGTCTAGTAGTAAGGAAGGCAATAATAGGTCAGCAATGGTCTTCCGCGCGGGCCATTAGCCTTGCGTCTTCCCTCTCCTTCCACACCTCCCACCAACCCACCACCCCCTGCCAGGCCACCACCGCACACTTCTCAATCTATACCGTAGCGACCAAGGCCCCGCGGCGTCCTTGGCGTGGGGGTCAATAACTAGAGTAACACAACAGACGGTGCGTGACTGGTGGCTCTCTGTCCACCCGCGCCTTCGTACCCGTACAGAAGGAGTATTATTAGCCCAGTGAAGACCTGACGCTTGCACGGTCTTCGGGAAGTATGTTAATACATTCGCGTGTCTGGCTGTAAGAGTCGGAATACCTCAGCAGGAGGAAATATATCCATCCATTTTCTTCACCTCGTCGTCGGGAAGGCGTGGGATCCTCTCACTGAAGCTGGAGGAGAAACGTGGCGCACAAGCGGAAGATGTTTCCACTGGAAAATGAAATATGAAGGCCACGTTTCTGCAACTCATGTACCCAGAAGTGAGCGTCATTCTCCTGTTGCCAAGGTGACGGTAAGATCCTCCACTTGGTGGGCTCCTGTCACAACCTCAAGGTTGTGCTACAGAGATCTGTAATCACCTCTTCTGTGATCCCAGGCTGGTCTGCCTTAATGCTGTTACCTATGCCTATCCTGGAGGCAAGAGACTGCGGCATTAAAGAAACTGCAGAATTTATGATAATGAGAACACCATTATCCTCAAACGAACCTGTACGACGAGGATCCGGCAATAACGGGGACGAATGCCGTCGTGAAACAGAAATTAACCAAACACAAAAATGTAAAAACTGTGAACTCTTCTGCTGGCACGGAACCAGGGCCATCCTTTCCTGGGTGCTGGAAGTTACTACCTCGTATTGTAGAGAACTGTTGCTGCCCGAATCCCAGTCTCTCTCTTCGCTAATTTACGCCTCGGGTTTCCTGGAATTTCCTGGATCTGTCCTTGGTGGCTGGCGAGGATGGCTGATCCGCCTTGGATCGTGTTCAGGGCTGCAGTAAGTGAGGTAATTAAGGGGGAAAGTTAAGGGGCATGGTTGTAATGTGGGAGGTAAGGGAATTCAAGGATCTGTAGGGAGCTGGATGGTGGCGGAGATGTATGGTCATTTGAGGCTGTCAAGGATGTGTTGAGGATGTGGGCCTTAACTGCCAAGGATGTGGCGTGGGATGGAAGTCTGGAAAACAGACCGAGTGTCTGTATTGTCTGACTGTTGTTATTCACACCACAACACCGCAAGCGAACACTTGTGGTAGATAAATCTCTGCCACATTTCCGCCACCTCTTACCGTCATCAACCACATCTTAACATCTCCTCCAGCTACCATATGTAACTGTACTCCTCCACATTCTCCACCCATTACCATCAACACATCCCCATCATTTACCACTTCCCACGACCGGCAACCATCATCAGCAACCATATTCTGCTAACTCTATCATCCTTACTAAAAGACCCATCTCACAATCGTTTCCACTCTCTCTATATTTAACCTTCATCATCATCCATGCTCCACCATCACCTCACCTCTGTAAACCACATCGCTCCATCTCTTCCAAACCCACCGCAGCAGTACTGGGGACACATCTTGCTTTTCAGATCCAATCACATTACTGGCAGCGAATATTTTACGATATACTGAACACACACACACACACACACACACGATCAAGATATACTGTATTTAGTATACGGAGGAAAAGTAAATAAAACGGCAGGTCCTGATAGGTTTTATTTGAAAATATTAAAACAGACGAACGGTGAGGTAGTTAAGCCCCCTGACCGTTCTTTCCAATTAGTCAGTTACTTTAGGAAAAGTTCCAGAGGATTGGCGAGTTTGCCTGTATAATAACGATACTTAAAAAAGAAAGGTAATGAGTCCTTGTAGGGAAGTTACTGCCTAATTAACCTGATGTCCGTAATTGGCAAACTTATGAATGCCATCATGAGACAAGTTTGTAAATCATTTACAGGATTTCTACCTAATTGGCCACTGGCATCAGGGTTTTTCCATGCAACTGTCCAAGTACGACAGTTTTTAATTGCAGTCTTTTATGATGTAATCGACATATATGAACAAAAGTAAGCGGTTGATGCTATGTATTTCGATTTTCTTTAAAATCCCACATCAAAGATTACTTTCAAGAAATTTTTCACTTGCCGTGGATGATGATGTGCTCCGGGAGTTAGAAAATTTGATGACAAGCCGCAAAGAAAGAGTAGTGACTTCCAGCCAAGCCTCTGACTGGTGAGACGAAACAATTGGTGGGACACACATCATCTGTCTTGGAACCAATTTACTTTCTGATGTACAGTGACAATACTGACGAAAGAGGTGAGTCTGTCAGATATCAAATTTCGTAGAAGACTCTGGAGTAGGAGGTAAGCTAACGACAGAAACTAAACGGCTACAGCTGCAGGTTGACGTGGAACAAGCTGATAGACTTGGGCTTACGAGAGGCATATGAATTCTGATTCTGTTATCAATTAGTGCAATGTTTCACGTATCAGCAGTAAAAGCTACGGTATGAAATCCGTTGAGTTAACTTAGATGAGAGAGAAAAGGGGAATATGGTAATCTTCAATGACCGAAAGCCAAGTGAGCAGTACGTAAAGGCAGCGAAAAAAAATATGCAGACTAAATCTTAGGTTTCATCGACAGGGCCATTCAGTTTCAAGACTGGGAAACGAATCCGTATTCTTTTTAGTTTACTGGTTCGTCCTCACCTTGAGTTCTGTGTTTAGCTGTAGTCGATCTACTTGCAAAGAAAAGACATACGTGGAACAGAAAGAGTTCAGCAGTGAACTACTGAAATGACTCTGACTGAGAAAAGAAATCCCATGAGGGCCAACTGAATGGTTTCAACCTATGTAGCGTAGATGAAAAGAGGTTTTTAAGAGGAGATTTCATGCACGCATTCAGAATGATCAAAAGCTCTGATACAACTTGGATATAAGCAGCTACTTAAGACTAGGTTTTATCTGATTTCATTCGTATTTATGGCAGCGACCTCCTGCATCAACAGTTTGCTTCAAATAAGGCGAAGTACACTTCGTTCAACAGGAAGTGTAACATATAGAGCGATCAACCAATCTAAGTATTTAATAGGAACGCCATATATACGCGTTTCAGAATATACCTGATTGAATACTTTGCTTCAAATCCACACCTGACATTATTTGCATCTTCGTTGCATATAAAGTCTATAAGCATTTCTCCTTACGCCATCTGATATCTTTTGCGACACTAATCGCTACGATTTTGTTTTCTGTCACAAACAGCTTCAGTAGGAACTGGTGCTCTTTTGATGTCTGTTTTCCTTTGTGATATTCCCTCCAGCTCCACCTTTACCACCTTGCACCATCTCCCTCGCATATCAGGTGTTCTTGACAGAGAACCAGAGCTACTTTGCATACATTATGCAAGACAACACACATTAAGGATTATGTCTGGGAGTTGGCGAGGTTTCTGTATGCCTGTATTTCTGTGAGAAGTGAATATGTGTCCTTTGTGCATGAATGTTGGCGGATGTATGATACATGGCTGCGTATGAAATAGAAGAGAACGGAGGATGATTCATAGAGTATTGTGGTAAAGAAGAAAAAATAATGACGATGAATAGCAAGGCGTAATTTTGCAGTGGTATCCATTACTCTTCCCTCTTGCACACACAAACACGCACACACACACACACACACACACACTCTGAGAGCGACACCCACCTCAGCAAACAGCACGGAGCCGAGGAGACGAGACGAAGCCCTGAGACGCGTCTTACAAACCATCTATCCACACACGTTTGAAGTCGGTCACACTACACTCACTACCCTCTCTGGGGGGAGCTGAGCACTCCCCGCAGGTCAAGACCAGTCTCAATAATAATTGAAGCCGCCTGGCCTAATGTAAATCATTTACGAGTGTTCCTCCTCCCCCAACAGCCCCAAGGTCAGTAATGCCAGGAGAGCCTCGGGACATTGTGCCATATTAGAGCTCTCTCTCTCTCTCTTTTTGCTCCTAGTGTTGAATAAAGGGCATAATGGCTACCACTACTCGCGTCGCCCTCCTCCGTGGCACGGAACCACGACGAACGACCAATCAGAGCTCTCCCTTCCGCCGCGTCGTAATCAGATACAATTTATTTACTCGTATTTCAAACCGGAGTGACTACGCGACCGGTCATAACGACCGGCAACCGGTTTTCTCCTTTCAGTCTCTTCTATTTGACCTGATTTATTCTATTCTGCCTTCAGGTTGGAACCGCTGTTTTGGCCGTGACTTGTGTGTCGCTATGGTGAGGGTATTATATTTGTAAACCCAGCTCATAAGTTCAATCACTAGAGGGAGGTTTTCAAAATGTATTTTTGATATTTGACAATGTCTAAACCTCCATGCAGTGTATGTATGGTAAGGTTAAGTTAGAAACTAAACAATGGAACCGCTGAGTTTCGAGATCTGAAATGATTCGAATGAATTATCACCTTCATTCCTTCTGTCGTAACACAAGCTAATCTGATCTTCACGAACTTAAGATTAGGTGACGGACTAAGTAAAGAACTGAAGTGTTGGAATGCTAAGCCATTATGTTATTAGTGTCTGTTGAATGAAACTTGGAGTAAGTGAACCAGGTGTTGGTCATCAAATGCCGAACCAGCTGTCAGACTAAATGAAATAAGAAATTGAATGAACATGTGTCACTTATTGTTCATCAAGATGGCGAGCCAGTTGTCAAACTAAATGATAAAAGAAATCAAATGAACAACTATCGGTCACGTCGTCAAGCAACAGAAAGGGCTTAGTAATCTAGCCAAGGTGTAGTGAAGAGAGGAAATGTTTGCTCGTAGTCGAAACACACAACAAAATCTCCAAGGTGGGTCACACACCGTCCTGCGTGCACCGCCATTCTTGGACCTAAAGCAGCCAATGAAAACCATGCACCACCGTATGAGCATTATGGTTGGTGGGCTCCAAGTAGATTCAGGATCGAAATGCATTTCCGTGTTAAATCCCAGAGAGCTGCAATTATAGCTAGGTCGAGGTTTGTTTGGTTACTTTTCTCCTGGCGCCCCTGAGGACCCAATTTACTATGTCGTGCTAACCTGGTAAGTTCGTGTGCACACGGGGCTAGCCACTCGGTTGGTCATCGACCCGGGTTTCAGGTGTTCTCTAGGTCGTCATGACACCAGTCTCATATGTCTGGAGGTTCCAGGGGAAGGTTTCCGAAAGTCTGGTTGGCTGTTTAAGGGAAGAAAGAGAGATGGGGGATGGATATGTTGACAGGTAAAGAGAGGGATAAGAGGAAAAGGAAAGATGAAAAAGAGGAGAGGAAGAGAGAAGGCGAGGAAGACCTGGGAAGAAGAGGGTGAGAATGGTCAGCGGAGGTAAATATGAAACGGAAGCAGAGGGAAAGAGAGAAAGGAGGAGAGTGAGAAGACAATACACACGAGTCTCCCTGGAACCTCCACACTTTTCAATCACAAACTTCGAGCTATGTGTGGCCTACACTCTCTCTGGACGCCCCTCATCCAGCTTATACCCCGCGTTGTATGTGACACAGACTTTCTGAAACATCGAAGTCCTCAAGAAAACACCTTCAGGAGCATCAAAGTCCCTAAGAAAATACCCTTACAAGTACAAATATCCTCAAAATAAACACTGAGAAGCATCAAAATTCTCGAGAAAACATTCTTAGAAACATCGAAGTCCTCAAGAAAACATCCTTAGCAACATGTAAGTCTCCAGTGTAGCGCTCCATGAGGCACCCACAGTCCCTCAGACAGCAGCTGACCTAGCTTCAACCTGAGTGACCCAGAACCCGTGGGAGGGTCAGGTCGATGACACAAGACGTGACTCAAGGGGTGGGCTCCCCCCTCCATCCTCCCCCTCCTCCCTTGTTGAAATATCCAGGAGGGGGAGATCCTCGCCGATACTCCAGGGTTGTGTAATGACGAAACGTTTAAACCCGTGCTGTGCAGTGGCTTACTTCTTTTTACCTCGGGTTTTGTTGTGTTGTATCGAACTATTCAGTCTGTGGACTTCGTTGCTTTGCGATGATGATGTGAATCTGTGGAACATCACAAGATCTGGGGAAAAATTTGTCATGGACATCATTCACATTACCAAGTATTTAGTGGCAGCTTCCCTTACTTGAGAAAATAACTTCGAAGAAAGAGGAATCTTTTTCTTAATCAAGGGAGAGGGAGTTGTTCTGAACATAATTTACTCAGATTTTTTTTTCGTCAGGTCTACAATTTAGAATAAACCAATAGGTTTTAGTTCGGAGAAAGAACGGGCACTGTAATCTTGAAATTCTTTAACGAAAACAATTACTGACAAGTCAGAGGATAGAGGTGATTTGATAATGATTATGGGAGTTAAAGTTAGAGGATAGGTTAAGGTGATATGATCATATTCAGAGAAGTTAGGGTGTGGCTGAGGGAGGTGAATGAGTTGATATAAACACGTTTAGGAGACTTAAAATATAGACTAAGGAACAGATGACTTAGATGATATTCTGGGGGAGTTAAACATGAGTTAGAGGACAGAAGGTTGTCAGGTGGTGCTCACGCTATATTTAGGGGGATTAAACTATGAGTGAGTGAGGTGAATGAGGTTTGGTACCGGAGTCTAAGAGACCAATACAGCCAAATCGAGCGGGAGAGTGCAGGTGAGAGAGGTGCTGAGTGGACCATCGCGTTTTGGGTTGGTGTGGTTCGTGGATATATTCGAAGTTGCTGAGGTCAGTGAAGGAGGTGTTCAAGGTTAGTGCGGATGAGGGAGACAATCCAGGTAACTGGAGTTGGTTGAGAGGGTTCTGGGTTTTACTGGGCTTGTTGGCGACGTTCTAGGTTACTGAGGTTGGTGGAGGCGTCCTAGAACACTGAGGCTGGTGTTGGGTTAAGTAAAGGATCTTGGGCGAGGCTCATCCTACACCCGAGAACTACGTCTGTTTAACATGACGCCGAGATCCTTCCTTATTGCTCTTACTTAAGGAGATATCCCCTGCGCCACGACTGTGGTACGCCCGCCTCGGTGAGGCTTCCTTGGTGTTGTGGAAATCGAGTTTCACCTCAGGTTTAACACAATCCGTCCACGATTGCTTTACGAATATCGAATCATACTCCACAACCTCTGAGATCATCGAAATATCGCTTCCATTCTTAATGGAATGTTAGAAGACACACTTGCAGGAGGAGGAGGAGGAGGAGACAAGTGGATTTAAAAGGAGGAATTAGTTAAGAAAATTTTGATGTCTCGAAAAGTTTCAGACCATTGTGACGAGAGGTTAGACAGGGTATATGTGGGCCGGAGGTCAAGGTCGGGAGTCACTTGTGCGATGCGGCCCCAGTGGCTGGGGGATGGTAGTAGGGGATGGGGCTATAAGAAGGGAAGGGGGAAGAGTGGGGGAGGAGGGAGGATATCAAACATGCGCTCATTTTCATATACATTCACATATACACATCTACACTCGCATATATGTATGTATGGACATGGATAATCATGGACAAACACAAATACTGATATGTACATGTAAGCATATATATACATTAGAGACGGGGGCCATAAATGTGTATAACTCCCTCTCCCCGTACAGTCCAAACAGGTGATTACATATATACACATACTCACGCACATACATGTACACCGACTTTGACATAAGTAAGTTGATATATAAAAACAACATGCATATACATTGTATATCCACATACACATATACATCCAGTTGCACACAAATGAAAGATACCCATTTAGGCAGGCGCCTGCGTAGGTACAGGACACACACACACACACACACACACACACACACACACATGATTAGCCTTGATTATACACTTGACCTCCACCTCTGGCAGGACATACCACCACTTACCGCTTTCATTCTGATCGAAACTGTCCTTCCCTTCATCAGTATTTCATGGCTGGCCTATATATAGTCGCTCGTCTTCCCAAGAGAAATTTTGACGTGAGTTTCAGCTTATGTGAGATCTGATCAAGCATAAAAACACGCTCGGTTCTTCTGGATTCTGGCAACATGAGTGTGATTAAGATCTTTGATTGCTCTTTGTGTGTGTCACAGGGAGATCGAGTATATATATATATATACACATATATATATATATATATATATATATATATATATATATATATAGCCATGTCCCCTTATATCGACCAGACCTGAAGGGAAGGATGAACACCTGGGTTAGTTGTGGGCCGACGGCCACACACCTGTGACAGTCATACAGTGATCTATGCTGTCACCCTTGATTTATCCCGCCGCCTGGTTCCCCCTACCCCACCTCACCTCACAGTGGTATGTGCCTGTAATCACACTTCACCACACCTGCACCGATAATTCCCTCACACGTGCACCGCCACCTCCCTCACATTTGATCACACGTACACCGCCTCTCTCATAATTCCTCACATGTTCACTACCTCCTTCACATATCCTTACACGTGCACCGCCTTCCTCACATATCCTCACACGTGCACCGCCTCCCTCACACATCCTCATATGTGCACTGACTCCCTCACATTTACACCACCTCCTTAACATTTCCTCACATTTGCACCTCCAACCTCAGAAACTGTCTAGCATATGCCAAATAAGTTAATACAACAAGGTTGTGATCAAGCTGCAATAGGGTGAGTGCGAGAGATGTGTCGGTGGCGAGGCAAGGTGGAGGGGAAGGCTAGGTAGGTCGCTGGACGCACGCACGAGGAGCTAGTTAGCAGCGGGGGCGGATGGGCGCAGATTGAGTGATGGGTGGGCATGTGGGTGTGAGGCGGGGTGTGAGGGACATGGCGTCACAGTAAACTACCATGGCTCTAGTGGTGATATCCTGTTGTGGTTGATTGTGGCGCTGACCACCACTCTGCCCTCACGCCCGGTCACCTCCACACACACACACACACACACACACACACACACACACATCACTATCTTCATTCGTTCATTCCTTCTCTCCTTCCTCTAACACTCTCGCCTCTTCTTTGATGCCCTTTCTTCTTTTTCGTCTTTCCCTCCCCAGCTTTATCTCCACCTGATCTTCTCCCTCAGCTACTGCCTGTGAGCCCTGGCCACTCTAGCTTACCCTGCCCAGAAGGACTTCACGGCAAGCAAAAGAAAGCAGATCCTACAGTATCCTCACGGTGATACCAGCAGCTGGTCCTCACGGAAGAATACCTCTACACTCTGAAAAAAAGACAGTTCAAAGAGATTCATTTGTGATTCTTAAGATAAGACAGAGCGATTCATATAGCGCGTTACCTTTGTTGGGTAATTGAAAAATGAGTCGGTTTCTTTAAACACACACACACACACACACACACACACACACGCACGTGTCCAGCTTCAAAGCTTAGGCGACCAGCCATTAAGATCTCCCCACCTGGTGGCTCTTAAGCTTCATCATCACCTTCATCATTCTCATTCAGACTTCATGAAGCAGGTGACCGCAAAGAGTATTTACCTTGAGGAAATATTATCATGTTTGTTTTTTTCTATACGTGACTTAAGTCACTCGTGAGGGTTGGTGAACCTAAAATGACTATGTAGTGTTTGAAGACCTTGAGAGTCTTCCTTGGTCATTTGAGGAGACTCGAAACAGTGAGTCTTGTAGTCACTGTGGAGCCTTGAACAACTGAGACTTCATGATTCTTTTGAAATCTTAAACAAATGAATGTCGAGAGGACTTGGTCTCTATATCTTGTAGTTGTGTAAACTTTGAATCTTATACTACTTACTTTTGTGCTTATTCTGGAGTCTTGAATCACTGAACCCCGTGTTGGTATGGATCGTAAGTCTCATGTTCGTTTGGATATCTACACCTCTAGTGTAGAGCTTTGAATCAATGAGTGTCGTATCGCTGAGCTGTAAACCCCAGGGTTTTATTCGAAGTTTCGAATCATATAGCTTCATGTTGAAGCGGAGCCTCGAACTGCTGGGCGAGTGAAGTTATAATACAACTTTTGATTGTTAGTTTTCACTACGTTTCGAAACCATAAACTACTGAATCGTCAGGTTTCATTTTGTTTCGAAATGGCTGAATCTTCTGATTGTTTTAGATCAATGAACTACAGAGTTATGCTATCACTGTTAATCTTGTTTAGCATATCCTGACCCTTAATATCGATCATTATCTTGATTTGGACCCCTCGAAACAACGATATCTCACATGGGTTTTGACCCACTGTATGATTTGTGAGTGACTCGTACCCGAGTCAAATGAATTATTCGGTTCATATGAAGCAGAAATGAGTCAATGAATCAGGGAGGTTGCTACTGATGGAAGGAACTACACAGTAGACCAGCAGCGTGGAATTCAATCACATCTCTTGAAGTTCATGATGTACATCAGACGATGATAAAGTTGCTTTATGGCTTGATTACATCATATGTCATATTTCTTAGGAAAGTAGCAAACCATTCTGTTAAAAAATATATGCATCAAAGTTTCTTTGAAAATATGACTGAAAATCTGGTTTAGATCACATATTAGAACTAGTTTTCTCCTAGCAAAAGGCCACCAGCTTGGTGAGAGTGGATGTGGTCTTTGAGTCATCCTCCACACGTGAGGAGAGTGTTAGAAATGTATCGGTTGGTGGCTGTAATAGCCTGACGTCCCCTGGTAGTTGATGAATCGAAAGCCCACCCAACCATCGGAGAAGGGGATCAAGTGAGGATATTCCCCTTTAGGCTCAGTCCTCTGCTCTTAACGCTACCTCACTAACGCGGGAAATGGCGAATATGTATATATATATATATATATATATATATATATATATATATATATATATATATATAAATAATGAGCGTGTATGTGGTCTGACGATTATCCAGAACACCTGGGAGATTCAGGTGTTTGAGTTCTAAGGATTAGTGATTATAGCTATGACGCTGGCGGCCTTAATTGATAACCTTGGTAGTCGTTCACCTTCAAAATTAAATGAACTACTGTTTCTCTTAAGATCTTTTTCCTTATCTCAAGGTTTGTGTCTTAGAGTGTACTGGTCTTGTGACAATTCTGATCTTGTGGCAATTTTTCTTGCGTGAAAGCTTATCTGAGATAAAAGACATGGCCCAACAGAGCGGAATTCTACGATTTGATTTGTTCCTGACTAATGGCACAGTGTGGTGGATTGTGTAACACTAGAGTGTGTGGGGTCTGTGTAACACTAGAGGGGTAGGGGGTCTGTGTAACACTAGAGTGTGGAGGGTCTGTGTAACACGAGAGTGGAGGGGGGGTCTGTGTAACACTAAGAGTGAGGTGGACTCTGTAACTCTAGATTGTGGAGGTCTTTGAAACACTAGAGTATTGAGGTCTGTGAAACACTAAAGTGGCTAGTGTTCTGTGTCATACAAGCACTGGTGAAAGTAGTAGTACCTTTGAAGACCCTTCCGAGGCGCCTTATAAGTTAGCGACACACACACACACACATGTAAGTCAGGAGGAAAACGAGTGGTGAGGAACTGTTAAGTAAGCCAGGCTGGAGGGGTAAGATGGGAGTGGAAAATGGCAAGATGTGTGGTGGACCACTTACGCGGACTGCAGAAACAATCAGCGGCTGTGAGGAGACTGTCAAGGGGAATTCGTTCCCTCTGGCAACCCTGTACTCCATCCAAGACTGTCTGCCTCCAGCGGTGTGCAAGGTGTGGGGCAAAACAGACCGACCTCCTACCCCTCACAGATATGTAACTTTGTCACGAAGTCATAACCCACTCGTAAGGTACTCCTTTCTTTGGCTCTCTTTACCAATGGGTGGCATCGGAATGCAGAGCTAGTTCACGCTTGAGGCACTACTGAGCTACGCATGGGGCCTGTTTTAAAGTATTGTGTAACTGTTGTCAGTGTGGCGCACTGCGTGTGTGCAAAGTCCATTTTAGGCACATACACACGCGCGAGGCCACTAAATTCCCAGTCTAGACTGTAGGTGGATGATGTCGAGTCACAGTGGCTAGGCTGCGACCAGACGTGTCCCTAAGCATGAAATAATGGTTGATGAACCGCAGTTCGGCCCACAGGATGCCAGGGGTCTCATGATTCGTCTTCGTGATTCGATTCGATTCGAAACTTTTTCTTCGGTTCGACCATTCTCTCTCTCTCTCTCTCTCTCTCTCTCTCTCTCTCTCTCTCTCTCTCTCTCTCTCTCTCTCTCTCTCTCAACGTCCCTTCGCAGACGCGCTGACGTTGGCACTGCTCAAGTCATGCCTCCCAAAGGGATGATCTTCAGCTTCACCTGTGTCAGGACTCCTGGTTTTACCCTGAGGCCTCCTCGACCTTAGTCTTCATACACAACTTATTCAGATCCTCTCTATTTTGTTATATCATTTCTTTCTCCTTTATGACCATGCAAGGGTTGGCCTCGAGTACAACCCTCAGTCCATGACTTCAAGCTTCTCTCATAACAGAGAAATGAACTGTCGTCTCTACTGCAACACGAAAAACAGAAGACCCTAATGCCAGAGAAACACAAAAATCCTGCCCCACAGATTACTGTAAGGTCCGTGTTGATGTATTGCTCGCACACTCCCCAGCCATCACGACACGTTCGTGAGGGATCAGTGGTATATCCACCTCACCTTCCCTCCCCTCTCCTCGCTGGAACACATGAAATACAACTGGAACACATGACGTATTGGGTCACGGTTAGCCTAGAGGAGAAGAATACGAGTCTGGAGAGAGAGAGAGAGAGAGGTCTTGGGTCAGACCTTCCTGTCGACCTTCGCGTGTTCCGTGCTCTGTGTGGCTGACGAGTAGAAATTTCCCCCATGACGCGGAACGAGAGGGGGAAGAAAAAAGTGAAAGCCTTCAATATTTTGATTAATTTTGTGGTGCGGGGCAAGCAAGACACACACACACACCACACACACACACACACCGCCTCTCTCATAATTCCTCACATGTTCACTACCTCCTTCACAATTCCTCACACGTGCACCGCCTCCCTCACATATCCTTACACGTGCACCGCCTTCCTCACATATCCTCACACGTGCACCGCCTCCCTCACACATCCTCATATGTGCACTGACTCCCTCACATTTACACCACCTCCTTAACATTTCCTCACATTTGCACCTCCAACCTCAGAAACTGTCTAGCATATGCCAAATAAGTTAATACAACAAGGTTGTGATCAAGCTGCAATAGGGTGAGTGCGAGAGATGTGTCGGTGGCGAGGCAAGGTGGAGGGGAAGGCTAGGTAGGTCGCTGGACGCACGCACGAGGAGCTAGTTAGCAGCGGGGGCGGATGGGCGCAGATTGAGTGATGGGTGGGCATGTGGGTGTGAGGCGGGGTGTGAGGGACATGGCGTCACAGTAAACTACCATGGCTCTAGTGGTGATATCCTGTTGTGGTTGATTGTGGCGCTGACCACCACTCTGCCCTCACGCCCGGTCACCTCCACACACACACACACACACACACACACACACACATCACTATCTTCATTCGTTTATTCCTTCTCTCCTTCCTCTTAACACTCTCGCCTCTTCTTTAATGCCCTTTCTTCTTCTTCCTTTTCGTCTTTCCCTCCCCAGCTTTATCTCCACCTGATCTTCTCCCTCAGCTACTGCCTGTGTGCCCTGGCCACTCTAGCTTACCCTGCCCAGAAGGACCTCACGGCAAGCAAAAGAAAGCCGATCCTACAGTATCCTCACTGTGATACCAGCAGCTGGTCCTCACGGAAGAATACCTCTACACTCGCAAGAAAAGACAGTTCAAAGAGATTCATTTGTGATTCTTAAGATAAGACAGAGCGATTCATATAGCGCGTTACCTTTGTTGGGTAATTGAAAAATGAGTCGGTTTCTTTACACACACACACACACACACACACACACACACACACACACACGCACGCACGTGTCCAGCTTCAAAGCTTAGGCGACCAGCCATTAAGATCTCCCCACCTGGTGGCTCTTAAGCTTCATCATCACCTTCATCATTCTCATTCAGACTTCATGAAGCAGGTGACCGCAAAGAGTATTTACCTTGAGGAAATATTATCATGTTTGTTTTTTTCTATACGTGACTTAAGTCACTCGTGAGGGTTGGTGAACCTAAAATGACTACGTAGTGTTTGAAGACCTTGAGAGTCTTCCTTGGTCATTTGAGGAGACTCGAAACACTGAGTCTTGTAGTCACTGTGGAGCCTTGAACAACTGAGACTTTATGATTCTTTTGAAATCTTAAACAAATGAATGTCGAGAGGACTTGGTCTCTATATCTTGTAGTTGTGTAAACTTTGAATCTTATACTACTTACTTTTGTGCTTATTCTGGAGTCTTGAATCACTGAACCCCGTGTTGGTATGGATCGTAAGTCTCATGTTCGTTTGGATATCTACACCTCTAGTGTAGAGCTTTGAATCAATGAGTGTCGTATCGCTGAGCTGTAAACCCCAGGGTTTTATTCGAAGTTTCGAATCATATAGCTTCATGTTGAAGCGGAGCCTCGAACTGCTGGGCGAGTGAAGTTATAATACAACTTTTGATTGTTAGTTTTCACTACGTTTCGAAACCATAAACTACTGAATCGTCAGGTTTCATTTTGTTTCGAAATGGCTGAATCTTCTGATTGTTTTAGATCAATGAACTACAGAGTTATGCTATCACTGTTAATCTTGTTTAGCATATCCTGACCCTTAATATCGATCATTATCTTGATTTGGACCCCTCGAAACAACGATATCTCACATGGGTTTTGACCCACTGTATGATTTGTGAGTGACTCGTACCCGAGTCAAATGAATTATTCGGTTCATATGAAGCAGAAATGAGTCAATGAATCAGGGAGGTTGCTACTGATGGAAGGAACTACACAGTAGACCAGCAGCGTGGAATTCAATCACATCTCTTGAAGTTCATGATGTACATCAGACGATGATAAAGTTGCTTTATGGCTTAATTACATCATATGTCATATTTCTTAGGAAAGTAGCAAACCATTCTGTTAAAAAATTTATGCATCAAAGTTTCTTTGAAAATATGACTGAAAATCTAGTTTAGATCACATATTAGAACTAGTTTTCTCCTAGCAAAGGCCACCAGCTTGGTGAGAGTGGATGTGGTCTTTGAGTCATCCTCCACACGTGAGGAGAGTGTTAGAAATGTATCGGTTGGTGGCTGTAATAGCCTGACGTCCCCTGGTAGTTGAGGAATCGAAAACCCACCCAACCATCGGAGAAGGGGATCAAGTGAGGATATTCCCCTTTAGGCTCAGTCCTCTGCTCTTAACGCTACCTCACTAACGCGGGAAATGGCGAATATGTATATATATATATATATATATATATATATATATATATATATATATATATATATAAATAATGAGCGTGTATGTGGTCTGATGATTATCCAGAACACCTGGGAGATTCAGGTGTTTGAGTTCTAAGGATTAGTGATTATAGCTATGACGCTGGCGGCCTTAATTGATAACCTTGGTAGTCGTTCAGCTTCAAAATTAAATGAACTACTGTTTCTCTTAAGATCTTTTTCCTTATCTCAAGGTTTGTGTCTGAGATTGTACTGGTCTTGTGACAATTCTGATCTTGTGGCAATTTTTATTGCGTGAGAGCTTATCTGAGATAAAAGACATGGCCCAACAGAGCGGAATTCTACGATTTGATTTGTTCCTGACTAATGGCACAGTGTGGTGGATTGCGTAACACTAGAGTGTGTGGGGTCTGTGTAACACTAGAGGGTGGTGGATTGTGTAACACTGTGGAGGGTCTGTGTAACACGAGAGTGGAGGGGGGTCTGTGTAACACTAAGAGTGAGGTGGACTCTGTAACTCTAGATTGTGGAGGTCTTTGAAACACTAGAGTATTGAGGTCTGTGAAACACTAGAGTATTGAGGTCTGTGTAACACTAAAGTGGCTAGCTTTCTGTATCATACAAGCACTGGTGAAAGTAGTAGTACCTTTGAAGACCCTTCCGAGGCGCCTTATAAGTTAGCGAAACACACACACACACATGTAAGTCAGGAGGAAAACGAGTGGTGAGGAACTGTTAAGTAAGCCAGGCTGGAGGGGTAAGATGGGAGTGGAAAATGGCAAGATGTGTGGTGGACCACTTACGCGGACTGCAGAAACAATCAGCGGCTGTGAGGAGACTGTCAAGGGGAATTCGTTCCCTCTGGCAACCCTGTACTCCATCCAAGGTTGTCTGTCTCCAGCGGTGTGCAAGGTGTGGGGCAAAACAGACCGACCCCCTAACCCTCACAGATATGTAACTTTGTCACGAAGTCATAACCCACTCGTAAGGTACTCCTTTCTTTGGCTCTCTTTACCAATGGGTGGCATCGGAATGCAGAGCTAGTTCACGCTTGAGGCACTACTGAGCTACGCATGGGGCCTGTTTTAAAGTATTGTGTAACTGTTGTCAGTGTGGCGCACTGCGTGTGTGCAAAGTCCATTTTAGGCACATACACACGCGCGAGGCCACTAAATTCCCAGTCTAGACTGTAGGTGGATGATGTCGAGTCACAGTGGCTAGGCTGCGACCAGACGTGTCCCTAAGCATGAAATAATGGTTGATGAACCGCAGTTCGGCCCACAGGATGCCAGGGGTCTCATGATTCGTCTTCGTGATTCGATTCGATTCGAAACTTTTTCTTCGGTTCGACCATTCTCTCTCTCTCTCTCTCTCTCTCTCTCTCTCTCTCTCTCTCTCTCTCTCTCTCTCTCTCTCTCTCTCTCAACGTCCCTTCGCAGACGCGCTGACGTTGGCACTGCTCAAGTCATGCCTCCCAAAGGGATGATCTTCAGCTTCACCTGTGTCAGGACTCCTGGTTTTACCCTGAGGCCTCCTCGACCTTAGTCTTCATACACAACTTATTCAGATCCTCTCTATTTTGTTATATCATTTCTTTCTCCTTTATGACCATGCAAGGGTTGGCCTCGAGTACAACCCTCAGTCCATGACTTCAAGCCTCTCTCATAACAGAGAAATGAACTGTCGTCTCTACTGCAACACGAAAAACAGAAGACCCTAATGCCAGAGAAACACAAAAATCCTGCCCCACAGATTACTGTAAGGTCCGTGTTGATGTATTGCTCGCACACTCCCCAGCCATCACGACACGTTCGTGAGGGATCAGTGGTATATCCACCTCACCTTCCCTCCCCTCTCCTCGCTGGAACACATGAAATACAACTGGAACACATGACGTATTGGGTCACGGTTAGCCTAGAGGAGAAGAATAAGAGTCTGGAGAGAGAGAGAGAGAGATGGGTCTTGAGTCAGACCTTCCTGTCGACCTTCGCGTGTTCCGTGCTCTGTGTGGCTGACGAGTAGAAATTTCCCCCATGACGCGGAACGAGAGGGGGAAGAAAAAAGTGAAAGCCTTCAATATTTTGATTAATTTTGTGGTGCGGGGCAAGCAAGACACACACACACACACACACACACACACACCAACCAAGCACCAGATTGTCAATAGTGTTAGAATATTCAAGATGGTCCACTGACCGACTAACTCCCGGTGTTACTGTAGTGTGTTCCTGTCTGGTATGTTTTTAGTTGTGTTGCGGTTTGTGTTGCGTGGTGCTGTGTTGTATGGACGGTGTTGTGTGTGTGTCTTTTCTCCCCTCCGTTCTGTGTTGTGTCATATGATTTTGCTGATGTGTTTTTTGGGTATTTTGATGTTTATGTTGATTGTATGTGTGTGTGTGTGTGTGTGTGTGTGGGTTACCTTTAGATATTCTTTTTTCATGTGTTGAGTGTGTTTCTGTCTCATGTTTTGCTGCATTTCATGTTGCTTTGTTAAGTGTGTTGCTCAGTTTAATAGGTGGCTATGTGTTGTATGATGTCAGTGTGGTGGCAGGTGATGGCAGGGTACCAGTGTGTTGCCAGGTGGTAGCAGGGCACTAGTATATGTTGTCAGGTGATGGTAGGGTACCAGTGTGTTGCCAGGTGTTGGCAGGGTACCAATATGTTGCCAGGTGGTGGCAGGGTACCTTTTTTGCTGACCTCTCTCTCTCTCTCTCTCTCTCTCTCTCTCTCTCTCTCTCTCTCTCTCTCTAGCCCTCTTTTTGGTAGGTCCTCGTAAATAGGTATTTATTCTCTCCCCCTCTTCTCCTCCCTTCTCTCTTTCTCTCGCTCTCGTGTCTACTGCCAGCGAGGTAAAAATATTGCATATTTTTGCCGTCATATCTGACATCGACCAATCTGAATTATAACCAGAGAAAACCCCCCAAAATTCTCGGTAACTTCGACTACGTAAAACAAAGGCAGTTTCACATGGCGCTGAAATTCATGTTCAGAAAAGATTTCAGATTTGAAGCTCGAAATTGGTCGTACTACTGACCCCGAACTGAATGAGTTTCTATTTCTTTCTTATCTGCCATGATAGATAAGATAAGGTAAGAGGATTTATTAATTCAGTCAATATCATATATATATATATATATATATATATATATATATATATATATATATATATATATATATATATATATTTTCATACTATTCGCCATTTCCCGCCTCAGCGAGGTAGCGTTAAGAACAGAAGACTGGGCCTCTGAGGAAACATCCTCACCCGGCCCCCTTCTCTGTTCCTTCCTTTGGAAAATTAAATGATATATGATTTATGAATTTTCTGTGTTTTACGATTTAAGCATGTGGACACCAGATCATTTACGAAAAAATCTGTAAAGGCATAGACTCCCAGAGGCTGTCTACTTAACCAGCGTGTTTATGATCCCCTGATTAAGACAACAATAGGGGATGTTCGTTGTTTGGAAAGGTCGCTGCGCCAATTTGCTGACAAATAATCACTAAATAAAGAAGCCATTATTGCCCTTAATCAGTCGTATATTCTTTTTTTTTTCCCCCACCCCCTTTTTGTGTTGAGGGAGGGAGGGGGCAGAGAGAGGGAGAGGGAGGAGGGAGGGGTGTAACACAGTGTAGCACGTCACAACAGAGTACAATACACGCCAGGTGCGACCAGCCCTTGTTGACGAAATAAACAGCGTCACGCGACCGTAGCCGAGAGAACAAGTGTGTGTGTGTGTGTGTGTGTGTGTGTGTGTGTGTGTGTGTGTGTGTTGAGTCCGCATGACTTGCGTCGTTGCGTGTCGTACACGAATTTATACACTGATTTTTCCAAAGATGATTCGTAAGGTGTCGTGACGATCCGAAATTCACGGAGGTGAAACAGTTGTATATGGTGATCATAGAAGTTCAGGATTTCCTCTCTTTTTTTCCGGGGCTCCTGCAGCTCCAAGGCTCCTCTACAGCCATTGACAGACGACTGATGGACGCCTTTGGATAAAGGGCTTCGATGAGATTGTATACAAAATACTTCCCTATCAAAAACCTTCACAAAGGGAAATCTTCCCCACCGTACACATCTGACAGTCACTGATTTCAGTCATCCCTTATCACTTAAACACAGTCTATCAGTTACATTTCATTCAACTTTGATATCAGACTTTCATGAAAGAAATGCAAAAAAAAAAAAGAAAAAGACATTCACTGGTAATGAAAGAAGGTTATGTCTTTATGAAATTCTCTCGTTTGGGATAAGACCGAAGCTGGACTTTGAGGCCATTTGCGTTAGACGGTGGCAGAACTCTTCACAATCTGGAAGGTGAACACTACAATATCTCGGAGAAACAGTCGACACCATACGTCAACCAACTTATGAATTTCTTAACAAAGGAACCACTTCCTCCATCGCCTTTTGACATACAGTATATGCTGATATGATACGAATGACGTCTGGGGTAGCGATACACAGTATAACGAAGTGATTAATGAAAGGAATTCTTCGTCTGAAGGTTATTGTGTACCGTACTTGATTCGTCTTTGATCCATACTGCACCCAACTCGCTCTCCATCTCTCTCCTCCTGGTTGAGTTCCGACGCAGCTGACGTGACTGACTGGTCGAGTGGTGGTGACTGGTCGAATGATGTTGGACGAAAGTTCAGTCAACTTTACGGAACGAATGGCACTGTGCTGAGGCAGTCAAGTCGAAGAAACTGTTTTGACATTCACTTAGAAGATAAAGATGAAGTAACATTGAAACGGGAATGGAATCATATAGGCTTTAAGGATTTAGAGGAACTGGTCGATGACAGTGAGGCTGATCTGATTAATTATGCAAGGAACTTCTCAGCTGGCGTATTGAGCGAGGCCTTAGTTCACTCAACCCACCAGCAAAATGTTAAGAGAAAGGAGGAAAAAATGGAATGGCTGAACCGATGAAAATGTGAACCAATTAAGACATGGTCGAGCGAGTGAACCTCTCATGAACCAACGAAGCTTGAAACCCCGAGCAGCGCAGTGGTCGGGAGACGACGAACTGAAATATAATGGAACTCATATATATATATATATATATATATATATATATATATATATATATATATATATATATATATATATATTAATGGCCACATGATATTAATCATTACTTCTGAAGGTGTTGTGTAGACCTGACTCATAAAGGTTGTAGGAAGAGGGAAAGACGTAAAGAACGGAGAGAATTTTCGGAGCTTTGGTTTATATCCACATAGAAGCAATAAGAAGCAGCAGCAGCGGCCAGGTGAGTGCCAGGGGTCCAAACCTTAGTAGTAGGGACACATGAGACAACGCACGAGAGCATTTGCCTAAAGTATACCTGGAAAACAAGAAGGAAAGGGACAACATCGCAATGTGCTGAGAGGGATGGTTGACGAGAGGTGGCAGCAGAGAAATTGATGAGATCGAAGGCTTTTTCGATTCCATTCTGGCTATGGGAGAGAGGCGGAGGAAGAGCCACCCCAAATGTGAGATCAGTGCGCCATACTTGGGCGAATAAAAACCCTTGTAGACATGGAACAGTTGCTCACGAGGGAAGTGATGACACACCACTGAAACATTCTTAGCTTTTGGGAAGCCGGGCTTGTAATGTTTATGATATGGTGTATCCCAGATATTGCCGGGGACGTGGTTATACCTAACGTGTTTATGTTATTGTAGAATTAAATGTACTGTTTTGAAATGTAATTGAGAAAAATGAATGACATTTAGAGAAAGATCTAAGGAGAAACTTAGTTTTCCCACTACTAAATTCAACCAGATTTCTGCTTCTTATTTCCGAGATGCTGCCCAGATCTGAATCAAGAGTGAAGATAAGTTCAGTGTGAGGGAAGGAAAATATATTAAAGTCAGAAAGGAAAGGAAAGCGAAGTATGAAGTGTAAAGTCATCGCCGTAAGAGTGAATTGGGTTAAAGACTGAAGACAGAAGACTGTTAATGAAGCGAACAAAGAGATGGGGAGGTAAGACAGAACCTTGAGGAACACCGCTTTGGTGTGATAAGACGGGAAGAGTCTCACTTAACAAGAGCGACAGTGCATCGAGTAGACAGGGAGATATGCTTTGGAGAACAGAGAGAAGCAGAAAAACCAAAGGAAGGATGTTTAGAAGGCAAAACCTCACGGCACACTTGGTCAAATGCTTGAGGAATGTCGAGAGCTACGACGAAAGATTCGCTAAATTCCTGGTAATGGAATACTAGAATTGAGTCACACAGGTGAGGTCACCAGTAGATCTTGCATTGCGTCAGTCGTGTTGGTGATCTGAAACAAGGGAGTGGAACTGTGTAAGTGTTTGAGAATGTGTGGGTAGAGGAGGGTTTCGAAACATCTGGAGAGAGCAAAAGTGACTGTCAAGCGATGGGGAGACAAACCGAAGTTTTAGAACGAATTCCTCTCCTAGCGGAGGAGCGAATCAAGGTTATGTCTCCGAGAGGACTTAGCAACACCCATTCTGATGATTTATCTCTGATGTAAAGGTAATCTATACGCTGTCAAATGTTAATCATTATATTACCAATAATCGAGGCCACAGTATAGTCTATGGGCCGTGATTACACCATCTATAATCAGGAGGACTTGAGAAGAGCTGGCGTATATAACTTCCCGCTGATATACTGGCCTTTATGATAGTCTCTATGACCCTCCAGAGCCTCTTAAATCTCCCTCAAGGTGTCCGATGCGGCGCCACTTCTGTCGCCTTGATGTTTATTTGTCCAGAGTTCACTGTAGCGTAAACAGTCAGTACTTCTGTATCCTTGATATAAGCAAGACGTTTCCATTTGCACTATCTCTACTAATGCAGTATATCACATGAAATTAGGCTATATCGTTTTTATTAGATAATATACAGATTTATACTACAAATGTTTCCCTTCATATCATCTTGAGACACACGCAGTTCCTTCGACGCAGACAAACACAAGTCCCTTAATGCATCGACTTCTCTCCCTTTATCTCTTCCTTCCCACCTCCGTGATGGGTCACTCAAGACCCCAGGCAATAGATATAATGTTCGCCATAAATGATGCTAATAGATTTTCCCCCAGTAACCCCCTTCTCACGTCACCCCCTCAACCATACACTATTTCTCTTCTTCTTCCTTGTGTTCACCGTCAGGTTCTTGCCCCGCTGTGAGATAGTTCAAGACGACAGATGAAAGATGGTAAATGGAGAGAGAGAGAGAGAGAGAGAGAGAGAGAGAGAGAGAGAGAGAGAGAGAGAGGACCCAACTTTAAAGCCACGAGCAATGTGTAATTAGCTCTGTATCACGCTACGCGCGCACCAACGCCCAGACACACACACACACACACACACACACACACACACACACACACACACACACACACACACAACAGCCTGATACAACCCAGTCTTAGGGCCCTCAATCACTTCTCGCTATGGTCGTGAAATGTAATGTTGAATCTACCACCACCACTACCACCACAGCTACCAACACCACTACCACCACCACCACCACTACCACCACAGCTACCAACACCACTACCAACACCACTACCACCACCACCACCACTACCACCACAACTATCACCATCATCACCATCACTACCACCACCACTACAGCAGACACAACATGGTGTATCAACCCCACCTTCTCCTGCTCTCAGAGTTAGCACCTAAGTCTTCAATACTCCCCTTGTGGCTGCTGCCTAATCTGTAGGGAGGCCTTCGGAATACGATGCAATGCAGCCTATGTGGGAGGTGGGATCTCCCTCTCTCTTTCCCTTACGCTGTTGACTAGACTCAAAAGGGGTTTAGGACCGAAAAAAAACTATTTTTTTCTTTTTTAGATGAAGGGATATGATGTAGGGGGATGATGTAGGAAGAGGATGTAGGGGATCTTTCCCCCACCCTCCTTCACGACAGCTAGAAATAACAAGGCTTCGAGGCCCCTAACACGCAAATGAGGACCAGCAGGGGCGGGGAGGAGAGGACTGACTGTGGAATACAAGGGGAGGCGGTATAGGCCTAAGGTGCTGACGAGATAGAAATTGTTCCTTGGAATCTGAAAAATGAAAAGATAAAAAGAAAAAAAATGGAATTAAACTGATACCACCTGTGTCTAACTGACGTTTCGTCTCGTTAAGTTCAATTGTAAGATATCTTGGGATGAGGAAACTCTGGTACGGGTTATATGCACGTAATATAATTCTAGGTGTGGCAGTGGCGGAGAGAGAGAGAGAGAGAGAGAGAGAGAGAGAGAGAGAGAGAGAGAGAGAGAGAGAGAGAGAGAGAGAGAGGCGCTGGCGGGGGGGGTTGCCTTACCCCCAAGCCACTACCTTGCTTTATGATTTAGGAGTTCATTAGGCCCCGGTCGTGTAGCGGTGGGATTACAGAGGTCCATGATGCATTACGCCTGGTGCAAAGTTTACTGGAATACCAAGTTACTAATTTCCGAGGGGGTTGGGGGAGGGGGTGGTTTCCACATGGGTTGTGTGTGTGTGTGTGCTCTCTCTCTCTCTCTCTCTCTCTCCCCGTCAGTCAGTCAGTCCCCCACGACGGATACACTCGGAGCTGATGAGCTTGCTTCCACGAACCTCCACGGAGGAGATGTCTCGTCTTTATTAATCAGGAGAGGAGGAGTATCTGAGACAGTTGGAGTGGAGGCAACTAGCCCTCATGGCTGTTACTAGTCTGCTTGTTACTAGTCTGCCTGTTACCAGTTTGCCTGTTACTAGCGTTGCAGAGGTTACCAGGCTTTAGTAATATTGTCACCCAAATTCCACGACGAAATTATATCGTCTTGTGATCTCCACGACTGGCAGATAACGCCATCTTCTCTCCACGACCGTAAGTAGAACATACAATCATCCATCCTCAACGACCAGAACATATCGTCATCCATCCTTAATGAACCGATAACATATCGACCAACGACCAGAACATATCGTCATCCATCCTTAATGAACAGAACATATCGTCATCCATCCTTAATGAACAGAACATATCGTCATCCATCTTTAACGACCAGAACATATCGTCATCCATCCACAATGAACAGAACAAATCGTCATCCAACCTCCACGAGCAGAACATATCGTCATCCATCCACAATGAACAGAACAAATCGTCATCCAACCTCCACGAGCAAAACATATCGTCATCCAACCTCCTCGAGCAAAATTACTATTTTGTCATCGTTTTCTCTTTTCCCTCCCAGTCAAAGGCTCCAGCCAAGGACAAAAGTCATCATCGAGGCAGTACTGAAAAATAAAGTCCATAAAAAGGTCACGGAAAGGGAGACGTAAAGGAACACGAAGAAAAAAGAATAATCCAGGCTTTTTGAGGAAGTATTTCTCTCTCTCTCTCTCTCTCTCTCTCTCTCTCTCTCTCTCTCTCTCTCTCTCTCTCGTTTTTCTTAAGAGTCCTAAAAAGAATGGGTAAAAAGAAATATCACAAGGTTGTCGCAGCTTCTGAGGAGACCAAAAGCCCTCAGCGCCACAAGATGCCGCCATAAGCCCGCGTCTTTGTGGCTCAAGTGAGACTCGTGTTTTCGTCTCTCTCGAGAAACCAGTTACGTTTCCCCTCATTCTCTTGATAACGATGCCATTTTACGTCTGTTTGTGTTATGGCTCTCGTGGGACGGAGCTAGATGGGGAGGAGGAGGAGGGCGGCGATGGGGCTTCTCACATCGCTATATAGTTTTTTGTCTTTTCAAGACTAATTGTTTTTCGTCGATGAGGAAGATTTGACAAAGAGATTGAGAGGGTTGTGATTCGCTTTTACGGTGAGGCCGGAGCTCGTGAGACGCAAAAGAGGGTATTGGAAGTCATTTCAGTGATTAGCGAAATGCTTTTCGTATTGTTCATCAAGGTAAGAGGGCCACAAGATACTTTGGATTGAGTGTACAAAACTTATACTCAACACAGGGACTTGTTCAGGCCTAGACGGGGTGAAGTCTTGGCCTCCAGGTGAACAGCATATCGTGGGGGAAGAGATTACCGTATTACAGCCATCACCAGGAACAGGTTAAGAGCCCACAGGACTCATACTACCCAAGCTGCTCTTTACAGAATTTCCCTCGACTGTCTTCAAGGCGTTGGATGAAAAAAAAGGGGATAACCATGTGATCGCTATAATGTCCCCCCATCGTTTCCTTAGATCGTGTGGTAGGTCGGCACGTAAGTAGTAGTAGTCTGGTGTAGGAAGAATTTCCTTCTATTTCCAGTCATTTGGAGTGATAATGGTGCCACCCATGGCTCGATATCAGGAGGACATCATTCCTTACGTAAGTCGCCTGCGTTGCGCAAGTATGCAAACGTACGGACGGTGAGGGGGGTCGGGTACAGGCGACCCTTCACCACCCATGCCAGACGATGGTTGATTGTGCCTTCTTCCCTCACTCCTTCCCGCCCTGGGAAGGGACTTATGGAAGCATTGCCTTCATGTGTACCTTCTCAGGCCTTCATGTGTACCTTCTCAGGGTATATACTTACATATGGAGGCACTTAACGCGTCAGTGTGTGTGTGTGTTCTCACCTCTACAAGTCGCGACTGTTATGTAACCTCAAGACAGTTTAACTATTCTCTGTTGCCTTTCCCTCCTCACTGTGTGTGTGTGTGCTGAATAACTCGCTTCGTCCATAAGAGAGAGAGCAAGGATGGTAGTTAGAGCCCGAGTGAGGTTGTGGGGGGCAACTCACACACACACACACTCATAGAGAAATAGGTTCTCCCGTCTGGCACTCAGTGCAGCGGGGAGTTGGGAAAAAACGAGTCAAATATTTGTGAATACACGCAATCAGGTATTATGAGGGTCTCGCTCAGATGGATAGCTGTTTGGCGTTCTGCCTTGATCCCTTTATTGATTTCGTCATCCATGGTTCATTACTGTGTGTCTTCTCATTACCTGTGTCCCCCTTGAAGTGTCTGTCCTCTCGTTACTTGAGCTGCCTCATCAGCCACGCCGTCTCATTACTCGTATCCCCTCATTACCAGTGTTTCCCTCATACATATTCCTCCTCGTCACCGGGCTTCCCCTCATCGTTTGAGTCTTATGATCACCTGTAGTTTATCATGGTGACACGTACTGTGTCTTCTCACTCACCACATTGCCTCATTATTTGTGTTCCTCTCATATCCTCATAACCTGTATTTCCTAATTACCTGTGTGAGATTATCATTAGTTTTCCCTCAGTATGTAGATATCCCCTCATTACTTGCTTCCCCTAATTGCCCATGTTCCCTCATTAACTGCGTATCCTCATTATTCATGTCTTCTCATTATATATGCCCTTACTACATTTCTTACCCCTCATTAACATTGTACTCTCCTCAGCTGTCTCTCCTCATTATCTATATCATCACCTCTTACATATATTTCTTCGTCACCTGCGTTTCTCACAACATGTGTTTCCTCATTATCTACTTCTC
This sequence comes from Panulirus ornatus, assembly GCF_036320965.1. NCBI lineage: Eukaryota > Metazoa > Arthropoda > Malacostraca > Decapoda > Palinuridae > Panulirus > Panulirus ornatus. Next base: position 17,948,847 of record NC_092271.1, on the reverse strand, counting down.
CTCATTACCTGTGTGCCCCTCATCATTTGCGTTCCCTCATTATATGTGTCCCTTCATTAATTATCCCCCTCTTTATCTATGTCCACTTACGATAGGTGTCTTCTCTCATTATGAGTGTCACCTCATGAACTGGGAACCCTAATTGCCGGGATTAGTTACAATTAGTGACTTTTCCTTTTCAGTCTTTGCTCTGCAAATGAGTATTTTGATTACTAACGTCTTTTAGTCATCTATGTCCCTTCGTTTACGCGTCCCCCCCCCTCATTAATGTTTCTTCATCCATGCTCCTTCATCGCTTGCATTACCTCATCACCCGTTTCTCTTCCTGTTTTCCTTCATTATATATTACACATTGTTTATCCTTCATTACCTATGCTCCCTCATGAGTATTTCCTCATTAATCATGTTTTTCATGTGTGTGTCCCCTCATTACCTGTGCCTTTTCACTATCGGTGCTCTTCATCGCAATCTGATCCTTCTAAGTGTCTGTGTCCCCTCATTGTCTGTATCCCGTCGAATTGTCTGTCTCCCCTCTTTGTCTGTATCTCCTCTAATTGTCTGTGTCTCTGTGTCAATCATCTTCATTAATTGTGTTTCTCTTCCTCGCCTCAGTTTCGTCACTTAGGTTTCCTCATTGCCTCTCCTCATTCATAACATCTTGACTACCCATGCCTACTCATTACCAGTGTTTCCCGTCATTACTTATTTTCCCTCATTGCCCTTTGATAGTGATAGTGTGAGGATAGTGATGATAGTGATAGTGCGAGGATAGTGATGATAGTGATAGTGTGAGGATAGTGATGATAGTGTGAGGATAGTGCTGACAGTGTGAGGATAGTGCTGATAGTGATAGTGTGAGGATAGTGATGATAGTGATAGCGTGAGGATAGCGCTGATAGTGATCGTGTGAGGATAGTGCTGATAGTGAAACTGTGAGGTTGATAACGTCATTATGATGACGTTCTCCAGCCGTTTGTGAACAACGCAGTTTCCTTGACGTAGTATTAAGACACTCATCGTCTTGATATAGAAAAAAAAAGTGCTTGAATATAGTATACACGAAGGCCCGTGTGTGTGTGTGTGTGTGTGTGTGTGTGTGTGTGTGTGTGTGTGTGTGTGTGTGTGTAAAGCACAGCTAATGAATTATATACTCATGTGTGTATATGTAAGTGTTTATGTTTTGTGTTGCTGTGCGTGTCTTTGTGTATTTACCAATGGATAATCGTACTCACAGACCTTTGTGTTTGCACTTCCGCTGACGAAGAGACGAGCTTATAGCCTCTCCTTCCGCCTCCTCTGCCTGGGACCACATAGATCACACTAGTGATGTATTTCTGGATACCATGTCTGTTAACTTGACAGTCAAGTGTGGTGCCAGCTGGGGCAAGGCCCTTCAGCTGTCGCACCTTGGCCCGAGGAAGTCTTGAGAGAGAGAGAGAGAGAGAGAGAGAGAGAGAGAGAGAGAGAGAGAGAGAGAGAGAGAGAGAGAGAGAATAGGAGCTTCGCAGGAGTGATGAGAGATTGACAGAAGGCAAGTTAGAGACATTAAGGAAGAAATGAGGGAATGAAGAAAACGAGAGTCAATTGCCTGTTGCGACTGTACAGTGTTATCGGTTGATATCTAAGTTTAAGGGGGCTTTAGGGACTTTCTCAAGGTCACCAGAGCCCTGGGGCGGTGACCAGAGCCCTTTTGTATTGACGTGGAGACGCGAGGGGTTGGAGGTTGGGTTGGAGTGGGAGGAAGGAGAAGGCAAGAGGCAGCACCTTCTGACAATCAGCGACGAGGAGATGAGATCAGATAAGCTCCTTCGGGAACTGCTGACCATGTCATTCCCCTTCCCCACCCTCCCAGGCAGTGACGTCATGATCGATGGGGGGCCCCCAGGAAACAGTCCAAGACCTGCACTGCAATGGTCGGTGACCTTGGCTGGCGGGTTAATACGCATGATCGCTCGTAGCCGGAGGGTGAACGTGTCTTCAGGGGTGTACGCAGTCCTTGCCACATTCAAGGCCAAGAAATCGATGATCAAGACTCACTATCAAACCCCCAGGGACCTCTGTCTGCTCTGCATCGTCAGTCTGGAAGCGCGGATGCTCTTTTGTCAGCGACCCTGTATCGTTGTCAGCACCAGATGGAACACTCGGTAGCTCCCTTAACCCTGTCTGAACATCTTCGTAGTAAAAGTAAAGTTCCATGATGTTCTTTTTTCTCTCATGTGAGCTTAAGAACACTGGTGTCACCAGTCTCCTTCACCTGCTTGTGACAGTAGTCGTATGGTGGACCTAGTGACTGGCGTGTGTTGACGTTACTGTGGTCAGTTGATGACTTAACAAAATAACCCAAGAGGGTTGAGTGTCCCCTTTTCTTTCCCACTGTTTGGTGCACGATTATACAGACCACCACCATCGGACGGAGTGCTGCCACACTCACCCGGAGTAAAGGCCACAACCTCAGGCAGTTCGACTCCACGGCTGTTTGATGATAATCATATCCTACTCCAGTATGGCATTAACAAGGAGAGAAAAGAGAAGGAAGGAGATTAATATAATCGCCCTCACGGCATAAATGTTCCCTCTGCTTGCAGTGCGCTGCGAGGGGCTTTTCCTCGTCGTCGTGTGCCATGGCTGAATAAGCCTCCTCGGCTCCTTTTGCAGAGTAAACAAGCTTTGATGAATTTAAATGAGTGAGTCACACAATGGGCTCCCTTGTTAGACCTCCTGATGAGCGTTACTATACCAAGCTTGCTGGCCACAGAATCTTTGTATATATTCCCTCCTCTCTCAAATGAAGCCTTTTGAAGGCAGGAAACAATGTTGCTTAAAAGAAATTTATAAGCTTCTTGAAATTAGTACGCTATGTCTAAAGGATCCTGCTGAGGTACCTCCTTTTAAAGACATATCTTTTACGTTTACATTTTCTTATTAATGCTTTTCGTTGGTATTTTTTCTTCTTTGCCAATGTCTAAAGTTCCAGCGTGGGACAAGAGCCCATCAGGAAATACTTTGTCTAAATATCCATGTGGACAATAACCCTGAGCTACCTATACCCATCTACTGCAAGGGAATGGTATGTCCACTAGGAAGAAGAGGCTGGTTCAGTGTACGCATCGCTACCACCTCTACAGTGAGTGATGCCGAGGTCGTCTTGATGGAGGAGAGGCGTGAGAGCCTCCCCTTGTACGCTCATCAACTCAAACGCGACTTGAGGCATGAATGGAGAGAAACGTGACTGAATGAGTGGATGAGGGCGATGAGTAGGAGTGAAATGGCACGCACCCCCGGCCAACTTTCCCAGGGCCCTCTGACCAGCACTGACACATTTGCTTGAGAGATCTTGACCACAATAGCCTTACACACACACACACACACACACACACCTCCCTTCGTTTGTAATTTTCCTTTTATCACTATGACTCTAACTTTGAGTCTCCGAGACTTCACTATGCTCCTCCGTGCGCCATCTGTGAGGCAAATATGAGGCTTTCATGAGAATGAGTCGAAATCGCATTATCTCATTAGACCCAACCTTATCCACTGCTGGATTACTGTGGAATAAGTCAGACTCCCTCACTGGTTCATCTCCTAAGGTACCACGGAATGAGACCATCCTTTCTTGTTCATTCCTGGAGGTACCACGGAATGAGACCATCCTCTCTAGTTCATTCCTGGAGGTACTACGGAATGAGACCATCCTCTCTAGGTCATTCCCTGAGGTGCCATGGATGAAGACCTTCCGCTCTACTTCATTCCCTTGCTGCGAAGTACACCTCACTCGTCGTGTCTTCTCCTCCAGAAGGTTTAAACCTTCCCACGACCGCTTCCTTTCACTTCAGACCGGCAAGACGAGGTCCTGTCCAGCCTCCCTGCGGAACTAGGGGTGTGAGGGTGTCGGTACCTCCTGGAGCCGTGTTTGCAGAGGTCATGGGAGAATATGACATGTCTTGGGCAGTAGTGGAGAGAAAGTGGCTGACTAGAGGACGAAATGAGTGAGAAAAAAGGTGTAAAAAAGGAAATCCCTCGAGACTGTGGTGAAAAATGGTCACTATTCCCGGGAATATAAGAGACCCCTCTTAGATTTCCAGAGGTCCCTAGATCCTGGAAGCATTTCAAGATGGGGTGGAACAGAGTGGAAAAACGATGAGAGGAGGAGGAGGAGGACAAGGGAGAGGGGAAGATGAGAGAAGTTCTGCCAGAGAACGGATGAGAGAGTGCCAAGTTATGAGCACAACACGGTAGTATGGTGGGGCGCTTGCCAGAAACATGCGTGGACCGCTGCCAAGCCGGGACATCGTGTGTGTGTGTGTGTGTGTGTGTGTGTGTGTGTGGTATGAATGTGTCTTCCCACTGTGATTCTGTTTCACGTTCCGCTCATATCTGTCATTCGAAATATATGATATCAGAATTACAATTCTGTTTATTCTAACGCTGGCAAACACGTTACCACAACAAACGTAAGGGCACACAACACGAGCACGTTCGTCAGTGCAAGCAAACACACGTGCACATTAACACTTACACACAGGTAAGCACAGATAAGCACGTATGAAGATAATGCTAATAGCCACGAAAGTGCACTTGGGAACTTATCGTGTTTCATTGTCCTCAGGTTATCAGCAAATACTAGATCACGCACACCACTGTGATCTACTGCAACATATAAGTATATATATATATATATATATATATATATATATATATATATATATATATATATATATATATATATATGTGTGTGTGTGTGTAATGGCGGTTGTAGGATGATGGTAAGATGACATAAGGACCAATGCTCGTGTTGCTGCCATCCGCACAGAAACTACGGGAAGTTAAGCGGGCAAATCATGTGCCCACAGACAGTCCAACACACACATGGAGACAACGCACGAGGGTAATGGTCGAAGTAACACTTACAGACAGATCAGAGACAAGTGATAGTACGGGTCGTTCATGAGACACCCGTACATCCATACAAACTACCACCACTACAACCATTACTACCACCACTACTACTACTACAACCATTACTACCACCACTACCACCATCATTACCCTCGCAGCGAACAATGGCACCAAGACAGCCACAGCAGGCTGCTTGCATCTCCCCTAAATTGCGAGGGATGACAGTCTGCCGCTTATAATGGCCCGCGCGACCAGCTCCAACACCACCCTCCGCTCTGTGTGTGTGTGTGTGTCTGTGTGTGAGAGTGTGTGTGTGTGTGTGTCTGAGTGTGTCTATGTGGATGTAAGTTTACTTGTTTGTTTGAACTTATGCCTATTTGTATGTTTGTGATTGTATGTGTTGATATATATATATATATATATATATATATATATATATATATATATATATATATATATATATGTATATGTATTTCCTTTCTAATTTTGCACCATTGATTCACTAGTGGTAGCACTCAGCAAATTATTCTGGTCGTTTCTGAGTGTCACTAAGCAGACACTGATGGCATTGGCGCCTGGCACAGACTGAGTCTCTCTCTCTCTCTCTCTCTCTCTCTCTCTCTCTCTCTCTCTCTCTCTCTCTCTCTCTCTCTCTCTTAAAATAAAATCATTGCCTTTGGTGGCATCTCAGACCACTGCCAAGTTGTTGGTCGGTGAAGCACCATTTTTAAATGCTCACAGGTGCGGAGAACAGGCCTTTTGACATACTCCCACCACCTCCCTTCACTCGGCCTCCTGACGAAGGAAGGCAAATGGGGTCATACCGTGGGGTTGGGTGTGGGTTGCTTATCACGTCACACTGCCAAGCTATGGAAGTTATGACGTCATGATGATGTCAATCGATGGGGGTTTTATGACGTCATACAATTTCTCAACACACATATCGACGTTAGCGTTTGCGCAGGAGCGTTCTACCGTCCGCCCTCTCTGTCACGCCTTATGACGGAGTCTAGAACGTGAACAAATCTGATTAGTTCTGAAAAAGTATTCTTCTTTTTCTCTCCAGCAGCGAGGCATATATATATATATATATATATATATATATATATATATATATATATATATATATATATTTTTTTTTTTTTTTTTTTTCTTTTAAACTATTCGCCATTTCCCGCGTTAGCGAGGTAGCATTAAGAACAGAGGACTGGGCCTTTGAGGGAATACCCTCACCTGGCCCAATTCTCTGTTCCTTCTTTTGGAAAATTAGAAAAAAAAAAAAACGAGAGGGGAGGATTTCCAGCCCCCCGCTCCCTCCCCTTTTAGTCGCCTTCTACGACACGCAGGGAATACGTGGGAAGTATTCTTAATCCCCTATCCCCAGGGATAAAATATATAAATATATATATATATATATATATATATATATATATATATATATATATATATATATATATATATATATATATATATATATATTTATCAAGATGAGGTGTGTGTGTGTGTCCATAGCCTACCAACTAACTGGAGTTCCGCTGGAATGAGACCACAGGGAGAGGCAGCCAGCGGCGTGTTGGCTGGCTCGCCTAACTTACCCAGACTCAACCAAATACCTCACGTAACACAAGGTCTCTTGCTGGCCACACTGGAGAATGCGTGGTGCGTGCGTGTGTGTGTGTGTGTGTGTGTGTGTGTGTGTGTATGTGTGTGTTTAGGGAAGCGGTAGGTCTGGCACGCCAATGCCTTCACCATGACTGTATCTCTCTCCCTCCCTCCTCTCCTTCTGTCTGTCTCACTCCCTCCCTCCTCCTTCTCTCTCTATTCTCTCTCTCTCTCTCTCTCTCTCTCTCTCTCTCTCTCTCTCTCTCTCTCTCTCTCTCTCTCTCTCCCACCACTCAAACGGGTAACGCATCATCACTGCCTGGTCCATACGTATTGTGAACATGGGATCCCGTTCATGTGGCCATGATTTGACAACCCTCCGCTGAAAACACAGACCCAACCAGGGCATTTCTATGAGCCAACACGACTCTGAAAATCTTCCGATCCCTTTCGCCTAACGCGGTCGGAGACTGGAAGTGTTTTTGGTTCGGTACCAATTATCAACTTTTCTGGGAATGAGTCGAAAAAAAGGTTTTGCCAGGAATCCACACATCCTCAGACCTACTGGCTGGAAACAGGATCCAGCAGTAGCGTGGGCAAACTCAGGGGAGAGGGCTCTCTCGCTTTGGAAAATGGCAGGTATTTTTGGCCGGGGAAATGGGGTGTATTATTTTTCAAGTGAGACTGAGATTCGTTTAAATTACTCGTCTATTTGTTTAAATAGAGAGCAAGAGAGAGAGGAAGGGAGGGAGGAAGAGAGAGAGAGAGAGAGAGAGAGAGAGAGAGAGAGAGAGAGAGAGAAGTAGGTGGAGGAGAGAGGAAAAGTAGGTGGAGGAGAGAGGAAAAGTAGGTGGAGGAGAGAGAAAAGGAGGAGGAGGAGGAGGAGAAGGAGGAGGAGTTGGAGGAAAGAGTGAGAGAGAAGGAGGAAGCGGGAGGAGGAGGAGGAGGAGATGATGGAAGAGAGAGAGAGAGAGAGAGAGAGAGAGAGAGAGAGAGAGAGAGAGAGAGAGAGAGAGAGAGAGAGAGAATCTCATAACATCCGCTTATCATCTGATCTAATGAAATCATCCACAGCTGGAGCAGGGAAGGCGAAGGCTGAGCAGCGCAAACACCATAAACAATACCTTCAACAACATACACATCAGACGATCTACTGCCACGGACGTTGAAGCCTCCGCGCAGCGTCGAACCTTCTTTCACTTATACAGTGTTCATAGACGAGACGACTTAAATAGAGTTGATGAACATGGAATGAAATCTAGATATGGTATTAGGCAGTGGCGTCAGTTCCAATCTGGCACTTGGGTTAGCAAGAGGCTGAGCGTGGGACTTTACTGGGAATGACCGAATGAAGCAACGGAGACAGAAAACTAATGATAAGGAAGAAGAATGATGAAGGAATCAAGCAGAGTCCTCTTCGTTTTTGTGGGCGCGTGTGGATGAAGGCATCTGAGAAATAGAGAAGTGGAGAAATATCGTGAACCATTGAAACGAAAAAAGACTCCTTGCTGTTGAAGCGTCGTTGGGGAACCACGTGTGCTCTCGCTTCTCATGACTGTCCGGTTTCATGACTGGTCGGCATGGAAATCCCTTCCCATCTAAGAGAAGCCCTTTATTTTCTCCTGGTGGGCAAATGGATGAATGATCTATTAGCACAAGAGTCATCATATATGGATACTCACGAGGACACGAGACATTTGCTCTGATGTACTAGAGATGTTAGTGAGGACACCAGACATCTGTGTTGATGTACTAGAGATGTTAGTGAGGACACCAGACATCTGTGTTGATGTACTAGAGATGTTAGTGAGGACACCAGACATCTGTGTTGATGTACTAGAGATGTTATTGAGGACACCAGACATCTGTGTTGATGTACTAGAGATGTTAGTGAGGACACCAGACATCTGTGTTGATGTACTAGAGATGTTAGTGAGGACACCAGACATCTGTTCTGATGTACTAGAGATGTTAGTGAGGACACCAGACATCTGTTTTGATGCTTGGCGAGTGCTGGGTATCGTCTTCGTCTTTTATGCCACAGGATTTTGAGAGGCGGACGTGAATGGTGATGACCGATCGCTGCTTCTCAGTCTGATTATATATATCCACAAGTAGATGGAAGGTAGCAGATCGTCAGCATCGGGCCACCAATGCCTCTTCCCCACACTTAGATATAAGATTAAGAAACCCGTGTCTTAACTTTATCAGGTGTCTATTGTCTGCCATCTGCAAGGCCGAGGGAGATCCCAAACCCCTGAGTAACTCTTTGATTGGACCCTTTGTCCTTCGTCTACCTACCCACCTTCTCAATGTAAGGAACCTAAACATTCTCCAGACGTCCCTGGAGGAGGTGACAAACATTCCACCTTGCTCGAGGAAACAGGTAGCATCAGTGTTGTTAGAGATATACACACACACTCCACGACTAATAGTCGGGAGATACGCAAGGAAAGTGGCGGCGGATGGCAGTGACGCCTGTGTTCATTCTGCGTATTGCGGCCAGAGACATCATGCCGTCACTCAGCGCACGAGACGGACGTCAGGTGATGGACACGATGAATCACTGCTCGAAACTTGAGGCATGTGTGTGTGTGTGTGTGTGTGTGTGTGTGTGTGTGGGAGGCTTCCCTGTATGACGCAGTCCTATGTCTGTTACTACAGACATACACTTGGCTGATCGTGAGACATGGCGCTCCCTTTACTGACTCCTTGAGGGGCACTGGAGAACCAAAAGTTACGAAGCTCTGAAGCCTGTACGGCTGTGAGGCTTCTGCCACTGTGGCTGAGCCTCCCTTACCTGCTGGTGGTCATCAAGAAGAAACGGCGCGATGCCCTTGGCCGAATGACGAGACGCTTCTTACGAGTGACATCAGATCGCTCTTGGGATGAATCATGGCAAAGTTGCTTTAAGATTGAAATCTACCTACGTCGTATTTGAGGGTGGAAACTACAGATGAAATGACGATGCGATGTTTCTTGCATTACGATGAATTTGAATTGACGTTTGAGTTCCCAGGGTGTACGGCAGTAGATCTCGACTACCTCAGTATGCTAAGGTGAACAAGGCAGTGGAAAAAGAATACTTCCTGGTCTCAGACTGGTTGCATAAACAGACGAGACGGGAACCTCCAGAAACCCATATGTCGAAGTAACGTTAGTAAGTCTCAAAAGCTTGATAAAAGAAGCAAAACTTTCACCCTAACTTTTGTTTTACCTTTCGTTGATTATGACACATTACTGACCCAAAGTGAAATGGCTTTCTTTTCATACGTACGAACGTCTGTAAAAACGTGCCTCCTCCTTACCTTAAGAAATGGCATCTGATAGAAAGGTCTACTGTGTTCTTCCTCTCCCCACCTTCTGTTGAACCCACTCGACCAACAGGAGTTTCAAGTGTGTGGTGTGAACACGACCCACACGGCCGCCCCAGTAGGGGAAATCAATGGGATTCTCACCCTCTCGGGGGATGATCACTCGATAATACTTATTCTTTTTTTACGAGCCATCCATAAGTCAGTTCATCCGTAAGACATAAGGGCAAAGATCAATACAGTTTAAATTTGTGTATTTTCGATCACTAGATCACAGGTCATTATTTTCTTACACTATCGCTCCTCCTCTTCGTATCACAGGAGATTTTCGCTCGAATCTTGAATAACTGTGGGGGTCTACACTAGGAGCTTGGTACTCACCACAACAGTCTCTCTCTACGAGGTCAGGTCACATTAGATATATCAACTGAAAACCATCCTTGTATCCTCAAGGGGATGACCTTTGGCGAAGTCGTCTCCGTTGAGAGATGCGAGACACTCAGTACAACAGTAAGATCTGTTTTCTTTCTGCCTTTCTATTTCCTATCTTTTCTACCCATACTTCTTGTGGATTTCTCTCCCTCTCATAATGTTCCATTTTTTTTAGGCCTACGTCACCAACCGCTGCTCTATATAGCTGACCCGCAGCCCCCCTGCGTCTACGTTACAATATTCCACATCGACGTAGCCCTACCATCACATTTGTAACCCCGTACGTCAGTCACACACGCCCCTAGAGAAGAGCGACGGTGTCAGGTCAGCACGGTGGGGGCCACCTCGAGAATCAGATAAAGGCCCCTTTCCCCTCCCTCTCTTCCATTGGTCGTGTGGAGTCAGCATAACACGGGCGGCTGATGACGACAGAGACGGTGAGGGAGGAGGCCCGTCTGTGTCCTTAGATGATCGCGTTCTCCTCCCTCTCAGTGACAGGCTAGGTTGGTGTGTATGCGTGTGTGTGTGTGTGTGTGTGTGTGTGTGGTAGGTTGTTTCTGTCACTCAGAGTGAGACGTTATCGTACGTTCTCCCTCACGTTCTTCAATCTTGGTCAGGCTTGTGTTTTGGCTCAATATGATCAGATCTCTTTATTTGCTTTGTCTATTTAGATCCTGTAGAGGATTTCATGGGAGGATAGGAGGGGGGGGGGGAGGGAGGGGTTCTATTTAGATCCTGTAATGTAGAGGATTTCATGAGGGAAGGGATGAGGAGGTGGGGTGGCAGAGTTCAGGCAACCCTCGAAGCATGTGTTCTGAGCCGTTGAACATGAACATGATGCTGAATGATGATGAACGTGGTGATGAGTTTTGATGAACATGATGATCAGTGGCAGTGAACATGATGGTGAGTGGTAGTGAGTATGATAGTGAGTGACTATGGACAAGATAATGGGCTAGTGAACATTATGGTGAAGGACAGTGAACATGATGGTGAGTGGCAGTGAGTATGATAGTGAGTGACTATGGACAAGATAATGGGCTAGTGAACATTATGGTGAAGGACAGTGAACATGAGGAGAGTGATGGACATGGTGGTTAGTGATAGTAAACATGATCATGAGTGATGGTTAATATAATGTTGCGTAATGCACAAAGCAAAGCTGTAATTTGGCCATTTCTAACTAACCTTTATGGGGGGGGGGGTCAAAGGTTACAAAAAAAATAGTGATGTATTTTTTTTTCGCTATGTCTTGGCCACATTTCAGCTAAAGCTCATAAAACTTGAGACACAGAGATGGGTTAACACAGTCTACACAACGCCTGTGACAGGTTTGTGACTTGACCGTTGTCAACCTTCTCTTAAGGGTCGAACGTCATCAAAAAACTGATTTTTATGGCCAGTAATCCTATTCATTCCAGCCGTTGTCAATGAAACGTAATAAAAAGAGATACTTTTCACCACCTCTTATACGATCATTAAAATACACAGAGGGACGCACTACATTGTCTCGCTAGTATTAGCCATTTAGTTATGCCTGTGTCTGTGGCCATCTGTCTAGTCTGTGTCTGTGGCCGGCTGTCTAGTTCCGTGGCGGCATCGCAAAGTCGAACCTCTTCGTGGCTGCATCGCAAAGTCGAACCTCTTCGTGGCTGCATCGCAAAGTCGACCATGAGGGTGACGGTTGTGGCAAAAACATTTTTCAGTCATCGTGGTCGTGTGGTTAGGTCCCCCTGACGTATATTGCCTGGTCGTTATGAACACTTTGAAGAGTATATGTGTGTGTGTGGAACACCTTCCCTCTCGTTTTCTTTCTCGATTATTCAAAAAAGAGAAATATGTAAAAGAAGAAGAAGAAGAAGGACGGAGGAGGAGGAGGAGGAGGAGGAAGGTAATATCCCGTCGTCCATTGTGGTCGGACGTCTTTAAGAGTATATTTTAAGGCAGCCTTTTTCTCGGGGTAACCAGCCTGCCTCTCCCAGTGGGTCTTTGTCCGTACCGGAGATTGTCGGAGATTAATCGCTACTTCCGCTCGCCTCTTCTCATTTTCTTCGCCAGTTTATACCCAGGGCAGTTGCAGCGACTTCCCCCCCCCTCTTCCGAAGCTGCTTGTGAAAGGCACACAGGATCTGCCGGGGAGAAAGTCGTCTACAAGTTTTGGTTTCCTGTAATTTTCCACCGCACAAGATGTCTCGTTTTCTTCTATATTTCTTCCCTTTTTCATATCATTAGGCAAATATATATATATATATATATATATATATATATATATATATATATGTATATGAGAGAGAGAGAGAGAGAGAGAGAGAGAGAGAGAGAGAGAGAGAGAGAGAGAGAGAGTTTTTCTTTTTCGGTCGAGTTTCTTTTCAAGAGTTAACTTCTCGTAGCGACACCGCTGTTCCCATTTGGTTCTCGGGTGCCCCCCCCCCCCACACACACACAAAAAATATGTTTTTGCGCACACAAATCTTGAGGAAATGTCTTCCAGAGATTTCCGATCCATCATCTAAAATCTCTGTTTTCCTCACTGTATCTCCACTACGTCAGTGGACATTTTGTAACAGGTTCCATCAGCACTGTTGTCATGTGGAAATTTTTTTGCAAACTCCTCCTTCAAAACATGGACGAGCTGTACACCTGTCTTTTTGTAAAGTGTTCTGAAGAGGAATGTTGGATACTTAAACACCTGCACACACTCACCACACTGGCGATGACACATGTGTACGCCCATAATGGCCCAGACATCTGCATAGATACTCTGGCATTAACCTAGACACCTGCATAGTCGCAATGGTCTTCATCCATACACCTGCAGACTCAAAGTGGCAGTGACCCAGGCACCTGCAGACTTACATTCTTCGTGAACCAGACATCTGCACCCTCATATTGGCACTAACCCAGACACTGGCATATTTGTATTCTCCCTGACCAAGACATCTCCACGATAAAACCCTCACTAACTCAGACACCTGCATATCCATACTCTCCCTGACCAAGACACCTGCACATTTACACTCTCCCTGACCTACACACCTGTACTCTCTCCCTGATGCAGACACCTTCATATCTACACTCTCACTGACCCAGACACCTGCATACTTACACTCTCCCTGACCAAGACATCTGCACACTTACGCTCTCCTTGACTTAGACATCTGCACACTCACGCACCCTGGGCCAGACACCTGCGCACTCACACTGACACACATACTCAGACTGGCATATACGTATATGCTTTCCTCCAGAAAAAATCCAGTCAGAATTTTTTTCTCCCATTGGTCATGGAAACTCATGCTGAGGTCATGGAAACTCATGCTGAAGTCATGGAAACTCATGCTAAAGTTATGGAAACTCATGCTGAGGTCATGGAAACTCATGCTGAAGTCATGGAAGCTCATACTGAGGTCAGGAAAGCTCATGCTAAGGTCATGGAAGCTCATGCTAAGGTCATGTTAACTCATGGCAAGGTCAGGGAAGCTCGTGCTAAGGCCATGGAAGCTCATGGCAAGGTCATGGGAGCTCAGGGCTCGGGAGAAATAGCACAATCATTCATCAGCCGCTGAGAAACGATTCCAGAAAATCTCAGGAATATGTAAAAAAAGGATGAGACTGCACGAGCCAGTCTCTCATTAATCACCAGCGCGAGATGAGGCGCTGTAACGAAGATGAGACCTGTGGACTCCGGGAGGTGAGCGGGTTCTGCCAGGACACTGCAGCGAGGCAGGTGCTGTCCCACTGGTTCTCTGACCCTCTGATCGACTGGCTGTTTGACTGACTGCCGGTCTCGATGGCTGTTTGATCCCCTGTTTGACTGACTGTCAGTCTCGATGGCTGTTTGATCCCCTGTTTGACTGGCAGTCTGTCTCGATGGCTGTTTGATCCCCTGTTTGACTGACTGTCAGTCTCGATGGCTGTTTGATCCCTTGTTTGACTGACTGGCAGTCTCGATGGCTGTTTGATTCCCTTTTTGACTGACTGTCTGACTGGCCAGCTGCCTGGCCCTCTGTCTAAATGGCTGTCTAATCCTACGTCTGACTGGCTCTCTAACACTCTGTCTGACTGGCTATCTAACTGCCTGCCTGACTGTTTTACTGGCTGGTGGCTGGATGGCAGTTTATCTCGCCATCTGGGTGATTGGTTAGTTGTTATTCTGGCTGGGTAACCGATTGACTGAGAACCATCCCACTATCAGCTAGAGGGCAGCTGAGAACCATCCCACTATCAGCTAGAGGGCAGCTGAGAACCATCCCACTATCAGCTAGAGGGCAGCTGAGAACCATCCCACTATCAGCTAGAGGGCAGCTGAGAACCATCCCACTATCAGCTAGAGGGCAGCTGAGAACCATCCCACTACCAGCTAGAGGGCAGCTGAGAACCATCCCACTATCAGCTAGAGGGCAGCTGAGAACCATCCCACTATCAGCTAGAGGGCAGCTGAGAACCATCCCACTATCAGCTAGAGGGCAGCTGAGAACCATCCCACTATCAGCTAGAGGGCAGCTGAGAACCATCCCACTATCAGCTAGAGGGCAGCTGAGAACCATCCCACTATCAGCTAGAGGGCAGCTGAGAACCATCCCACTATCAGCTAGAGGGCAGCTGAGAACCATCCCACTATCAGCTAGAGGGCAGCTGAGAACCATCCCACTATCAGCTAGAGGGCAGCTGAGAACCATCCCACTATCAGCTAGAGGGCAGCTGAGAACCATCCCACTATCAGCTAGAGGGCAGCTGAGAACCATCCCACTATCAGCTAGAGGGCAGCTGAGAACCATCCCACTATCAGCTAGAGGGCAGCTGAGAACCATCCCACTATCAGCTAGAGGGCAGCTGAGAACCATCCCACTATCAGCTAGAGGGCAGCTGAGAACCATCCCACTATCAGCTAGAGGGCAGCTGAGAACCATCCCACTATCAGCTAGAGGGCAGCTGAGAACCATCCCACTATCAGCTAGAGGGCAGCTGAGAACCATCCCACTATCAGCTAGAGGGCAGCTGAGAACCATCCCACTATCAGCTAGAGGGCAGCTGAGAACCATCCCACTATCAGCTAGAGGGCAGCTGAGAACCATCCCACTATCAGCTAGAGGGCAGCTGAGAACCATCCCACTATCAGCTAGAGGGCAGCTGAGAACCATCCCACTATCAGCTAGAGGGCAGCTGAGAACCATCCCACTATCAGCTAGAGGGCAGCTGAGAACCATCCCACTATCAGCTAGAGGGCAGCTGAGAACCATCCCACTATCAGCTAGAGGGCAGCTGAGAACCATCCCACTATCAGCTAGAGGGCAGCTGAGAACCATCCCACTATCAGCTAGAGGGCAGCTGAGAACCATCCCACTATCAGCTAGAGGGCAGCTGAGAACCATCCCACTATCAGCTAGAGGGCAGCTGAGAACCATCCCACTATCAGCTAGAGGGCAGCTGAGAACCATCCCACTATCAGCTAGAGGGCAGCTGAGAACCATCCCACTATCAGCTAGAGGGCAGCTGAGAACCATCCCACTATCAGCTAGAGGGCAGCTGAGAACCATCCCACTATCAGCTAGAGGGCAGCTGAGAACCATCCCACTATCAGCTAGAGGGCAGCTGAGAACCATCCCACTATCAGCTAGAGGGCAGCTGAGAACCATCCCACTATCAGCTAGAGGGCAGCTGAGAACCATCCCACTATCAGCTAGAGGGCAGCTGAGAACCATCCCACTATCAGCTAGAGGGCAGCTGAGAACCATCCCACTATCAGCTAGAGGGCAGCTGAGAACCATCCCACTATCAGCTAGAGGGCAGCTGAGAACCATCCCACTATCAGCTAGAGGGCAGCTGAGAACCATCCCACTATCAGCTAGAGGGCAGCTGAGAACCATCCCACTATCAGCTAGAGGGCAGCTGAGAACCATCCCACTATCAGCTAGAGGGCAGCTGAGAACCATCCCACTATCAGCTAGAGGGCAGCTGAGAACCATCCCACTATCAGCTAGAGGGCAGCTGAGAACCATCCCACTATCAGCTAGAGGGCAGCTGAGAACCATCCCACTATCAGCTAGAGGGCAGCTGAGAACCATCCCACTATCAGCTAGAGGGCAGCTGAGAACCATCCCACTATCAGCTAGAGGGCAGCTGAGAACCATCCCACTATCAGCTAGAGGGCAGCTGAGAACCATCCCACTATCAGCTAGAGGGCAGCTGAGAACCATCCCACTATCAGCTAGAGGGCAGCTGAGAACCATCCCACTATCAGCTAGAGGGCAGCTGAGAACCATCCCACTATCAGCTAGAGGGCAGCTGAGAACCATCCCACTATCAGCTAGAGGGCAGCTGAGAACCATCCCACTATCAGCTAGAGGGCAGCTGAGAACCATCCCACTATCAGCTAGAGGGCAGCTGAGAACCATCCCACTATCAGCTAGAGGGCAGCTGAGAACCATCCCACTATCAGCTAGAGGGCAGCTGAGAACCATCCCACTATCAGCTAGAGGGCAGCTGAGAACCATCCCACTATCAGCTAGAGGGCAGCTGAGAACCATCCCACTATCAGCTAGAGGGCAGCTGAGAACCATCCCACTATCAGCTAGAGGGCAGCTGAGAACCATCCCACTATCAGCTAGAGGGCAGCTGAGAACCATCCCACTATCAGCTAGAGGGCAGCTGAGAACCATCCCACTATCAGCTAGAGGGCAGCTGAGAACCATCCCACTATCAGCTAGAGGGCAGCTGAGAACCATCCCACTATCAGCTAGAGGGCAGCTGAGAACCATCCCACTATCAGCTAGAGGGCAGCTGAGAACCATCCCACTATCAGCTAGAGGGCAGCTGAGAACCATCCCACTATCAGCTAGAGGGCAGCTGAGAACCATCCCACTATCAGCTAGAGGGCAGCTGAGAACCATCCCACTATCAGCTAGAGGGCAGCTGAGAACCATCCCACTATCAGCTAGAGGGCAGCTGAGAACCATCCCACTATCAGCTAGAGGGCAGCTGAGAACCATCCCACTATCAGCTAGAGGGCAGCTGAGAACCATCCCACTATCAGCTAGAGGGCAGCTGAGAACCATCCCACTATCAGCTAGAGGGCAGCTGAGAACCATCCCACTATCAGCTAGAGGGCAGCTGAGAACCATCCCACTATCAGCTAGAGGGCAGCTGAGAACCATCCCACTATCAGCTAGAGGGCAGCTGAGAACCATCCCACTATCAGCTAGAGGGCAGCTGAGAACCATCCCACTATCAGCTAGAGGGCAGCTGAGAACCATCCCACTATCAGCTAGAGGGCAGCTGAGAACCATCCCACTATCAGCTAGAGGGCAGCTGAGAACCATCCCACTATCAGCTAGAGGGCAGCTGAGAACCATCCCACTATCAGCTAGAGGGCAGCTGAGAACCATCCCACTATCAGCTAGAGGGCAGCTGAGAACCATCCCACTATCAGCTAGAGGGCAGCTGAGAACCATCCCACTATCAGCTAGAGGGCAGCTGAGAACCATCCCACTATCAGCTAGAGGGCAGCTGAGAACCATCCCACTATCAGCTAGAGGGCAGCTGAGAACCATCCCACTATCAGCTAGAGGGCAGCTGAGAACCATCCCACTATCAGCTAGAGGGCAGCTGAGAACCATCCCACTATCAGCTAGAGGGCAGCTGAGAACCATCCCACTATCAGCTAGAGGGCAGCTGAGAACCATCCCACTATCAGCTAGAGGGCAGCTGAGAACCATCCCACTATCAGCTAGAGGGCAGCTGAGAACCATCCCACTATCAGCTAGAGGGCAGCTGAGAACCATCCCACTATCAGCTAGAGGGCAGCTGAGAACCATCCCACTATCAGCTAGAGGGCAGCTGAGAACCATCCCACTATCAGCTAGAGGGCAGCTGAGAACCATCCCACTATCAGCTAGAGGGCAGCTGAGAACCATCCCACTATCAGCTAGAGGGCAGCTGAGAACCATCCCACTATCAGCTAGAGGGCAGCTGAGAACCATCCCACTACCAGCTAGAGGGCAGCTGAGAACCATCCCACTATCAGCTAGAGGGCAGCTGAGAACCATCCCACTATCAGCTAGAGGGCAGCTGAGAACCATCCCACTATCAGCTAGAGGGCAGCTGAGAACCATCCCACTATCAGCTAGAGGGCAGCTGAGAACCATCCCACTATCAGCTAGAGGGCAGCTGAGAACCATCCCACTATCAGCTAGAGGGCAGCTGAGAACCATCCCACTATCAGCTAGAGGGCAGCTGAGAACCATCCCACTATCAGCTAGAGGGCAGCTGAGAACCATCCCACTATCAGCTAGAGGGCAGCTGAGAACCATCCCACTATCAGCTAGAGGGCAGCTGAGAACCATCCCACTATCAGCTAGAGGGCAGCTGAGAACCATCCCACTATCAGCTAGAGGGCAGCTGAGAACCATCCCACTATCAGCTAGAGGGCAGCTGAGAACCATCCCACTATCAGCTAGAGGGCAGCTGAGAACCATCCCACTATCAGCTAGAGGGCAGCTGAGAACCATCCCACTATCAGCTAGAGGGCAGCTGAGAACCATCCCACTATCAGCTAGAGGGCAGCTGAGAACCATCCCACTACCAGCTAGAGGGCAGCTGAGAACCATCCCACTATCAGCTAGAGGGCAGCTGAGAACCATCCCACTATCAGCTAGAGGGCAGCTGAGAACCATCCCACTATCAGCTAGAGGGCAGCTGAGAACCATCCCACTATCAGCTAGAGGGCAGCTGAGAACCATCCCACTATCAGCTAGAGGGCAGCTGAGAACCATCCCACTATCAGCTAGAGGGCAGCTGAGAACCATCCCACTATCAGCTAGAGGGCAGCTGAGAACCATCCCACTATCAGCTAGAGGGCAGCTGAGAACCATCCCACTATCAGCTAGAGGGCAGCTGAGAACCATCCCACTATCAGCTAGAGGGCAGCTCAGAACCATCCCACTACCAGCTAGAGGGCAGCTGAGAACCATCCCACTATCAGCTAGAGGGCAGCTGAGAACCATCCCACTATCAGCTAGAGGGCAGCTGAGAACCATCCCACTATCAGCTAAAGGGCAGCTGAGAACCATCCCACTATCAGCTAGAGGGCAGCTGAGAACCATCCCACTATCAGCTAGAGGGCAGCTGAGAACCATCCCACTATCAGCTAGAGGGCAGCTGAGAGCCACTTCATCAGCAACTCCAAGGCAACTGAGAACGATTGCATTACCAACCAGAAGGACCAGCAACCAAGTGAACGTTGAGATCATTAAATCGTAGTCTTCTTCCACCCAGATTGGATGGATGGCGTTTCAGATATTGAGTCTGGTATTTTCATCTGAATATAAAAGGTGATGATCTATTCCCCTAGCGCCACTTGAGGACGTGATGGTGCTTACTGGTTCAGAGCGGCAGCAGGAGTTGTGGACAGGGATTGGTCGGGTTAGTGGTGCGCGCCCTCCACCCTCCACGCACGCACACACACACACACACACACACACACACACACACACACACATTAAGAGAACAAAACACACGAACAAATCTAGATTTCGAATGCGTTTACTGATGCAGATTTCTCGTATCCAAATCCGAGCCACAACTAGAAGACTCGTCCTTCTTTGACCCTTACTCTTCACTCTCCCTCTCTTCCTCTTTCTCCTCCTCCTCCTCCTCCACTACAGGCCAACCCACCCAGGGAAAATAGTTCCGCCATTAAGCCCACTAAACGCCCGTTCTGAAATAACATAAAACATCACAATCCTCTTTCCCCCTACCCACTCCCACCACCCACCTCCTCGCTCACATAATCCAGCTCAAGCCAGAATAAGAAGCGAAAATGCGATTTCTCTTTAGCCTCCCGTCCTCCTGGCTGCCCTCCCCCATCCCCCTTCCCAACCTCTCGACCTTCCCCCCCTTCCTCCTTAACCACCCTTAGACCTCCGCCTACCCCTTGGCCTTCCTTGGCCTCCAACATCAGCCTCCCTTATTCTCCTCCCCTTCCCTTCTTCTCTCCAGGCCAGCCAACAACACGCAAGTTAGCGTCCCCTTGAAGGCCAAATTATAGGTAGCGTGCGTCTAATGGTGGTTCATTACTCGGCCAGATTACTCGACCTATGACGACTCTGAGGCGTGGACCTCACGGGGGAGGCATATTACCACCACCAGACGCGATCTGATCTAAGATATACTATGATTATAACACGTGGACCGGATTGCGATATGTTACGATCCCCCACGTGCGTTCTGTTACATATGATCACGCGACGTATTCATTTGATATTTATGATGTGGGTGTATGATCCTAATGTTAAATAGCTGTGACATTATCGAATGGGCATGTCATAATAAGACATTTCCTTTCTTGGAATCATCAGAATTATCATCAAATGTGGCCTACACAAGACGACCTACTGATGATTATGTGACTTGTTTTTATATAAGATAATCATACAATGTAACCCTGATTTCGTTGTAATGTATGAATGAAATTACTAGATGTAGCGACACCAATACTGAAATTGACTTCCCTCTATGTTAGAGCTTCCAGTCATGCATAGAAGTCCTCGGTGAGGCCAGAGCTTGAATGAAACATGTAAAAGAATGAGTAAAAGAAATAGAGAAAATCACATATATATATATATATGCAGGCCATGTAATAACCACTAGACGTGACCTGGTTTGAGTTATGCTATAATTGCCCTCCAGGAACTGCCATGAAACATGCTCTAATCGTAAGATGTGAACTGGTTTAGGAGAGAAACACATGCCTCCGGCTGTGCCATAATTACAATGATCGACTTGGCTTATTAAACCATTTCATGATTACTATACACATGACCTGGTCTTATAAATCCTAGGCGTGGCCTGGTGTTAGTATCACGAGGCGTGACCTGGTCTTGTAAACTACCGAGCGTGACCTAGTTTAGCCGGATTCACAAACAGCATAACTGCTATGGTTTAGGCCTGGCGGTTCTGGTCGCGTGACCCAACACAGCACGCACCCCCTCCTCTGACCTCGTCTGACTCGAACCTTAAGCAGTATACATGACCCATTATCAATAATGATAAGATATCTTCACTTTCCTCTGAGTAATATCGTACCTTCATCCACACTGATAACAGGAGTAAGAGTCTGATTAACACGATGATAACAATACAATCTTTAGTTATGAAATGGAGGGCGAATCATCCCTCCACACATACACGTAAAGTCGTCTCAGCTCCATCCTAGGAAGTCTGGGGACAAGAGGCATCCATAGCCTCCGTGCCCGTGACGGTGTGTGACAGTGCGTGACGGAATGCATGAGTCGGGTCTGTAATATACAAGCGATTGCGGACCACAGCGCCGGGGGAATGCAACGTGCCGTCAGGGTATTAAGAGCACCGATGGCTGTGATAACCCCACCACACGCCACCTTCTCTGCTGATGATGGTGTTGGTGCTGCTGTTCCTGCTGTTGCTACTGCTGCAGTCGTTGCCTCTGTTGCTACTGCTTCTGTTGCTGCTGCTGTTGTAGCCGTTGCTTCTTCCTTGGGGCAACTATTTGTTTTGTGTGTGTGTATATATATATATATATATATATATATATATATATATATATATATATATATATATATATATATATATATATATATATATATGTGTGTGTGTGTGTGTAGAAGCAACGTCAACTGGTCCCAGTGGCTGGAAAGACTCTATTTTACACGACCCCGGAACCTTCACTTAACTCTGCAGGAAGGACATGAAGTCTCATATTTCATCCAGATAAATTACACTGCAGTCTTCCTCTCCCTTCCACACACACACACACACATATCTGAGGCTCTTTCATAATTAGATAACTAGTAGCTATTATGACCTCCCAGTTCTGTAATATCCGTATTGTTTCAGCTGTGTATTTTCAGTCGGAATGGCTGCCTATATTCAATAAACCGTTCACAGTTATCATTATCATTCATTATCAAACACACACACACACACACACACACACACACACACTGTCCGGGTGACACGAAGCTTTAGGTGTGCCACATCGGCCTCACTACCCCTAACATAAGGTGTACCACAGGACACCAATATGGGGCCCCTCTGCTTCTAAGAGAGACGCAATCCACCGCTAGAAGTACGCAGACGACTCAGCCTTTTAGCATCCCCAACTAAAGCAATCCTTCTGACTTCAGTGCCCTTCGGTACTTCATCAACAACGACCTATAGGAGTGGACTAGGGCCAACGACGTCACCATCACTCACACGAGGAGGCCCTGACATCCTCAGGGTAGTTAGAGACTTCAAACATCTTATTGTTACTGTAGATGGCGATAGTTCTGATTGGAGAAGTCATGATTGTACTATCATCCCATCTTCCTCGTACCGTCTGTACCTTCTCCGCTCGCTGGAATCACTAAACGTCCAAGCAATCAGCACAGGAATATCTATACAATTTTCATTTTACTTAAATTCACGTATTCGTCCCTAGCCTGGCCCTCCTCTCTAACAGCTACATAGAGGAACCAGCCGTAAAGAGTGCAGAAAAAGACACCCAGGAGCATCCTGAGCCCATCTTACACCACATACCAAGTGGGCCCTCATCTCGCTGCACCAGTCCACCCTCTCCGACCATCATCACATGCAGCTCACACGGCACTGTGGCTATAAACTGCTCTGTACACATCCACCTGACACACAGAACTCCTCACTCCCCAACGCCCATCCACTCCCGTCCACCTTTCGTCACCACAATCGCCTGGTTTGCAACCACAGCTCGTGTGAAGACAGATATAAGGACAGCCTTATATACCTGCCTTGATGAACATAAACAGTCCATGAAGAGTTGCAATGCTAAGCAAGCAAACAGCTCTGTTTCCTCTTAGTTAAGCTAAGTGCAGCTCTGTTTCCTCTTAGTTAAGCTAAGTGCAGCTCTGTTTCCTCTTAGTTAAGCTAAGTGCAGCTCTGTTTCCTCTTAGTTAAGCTAAGTGCAGCTCTGTTTCCTCTTAGTTAAGCTAAGTGCAGCTCTGTTTCCTCTTAGTTAAGCTAAGTGCAGCTCTGTTTCCTCTTAGTTAAGCTAAGTGCAGCTCTGTTTCCTCTTAGTTAAGCTAAGTGCAGCTCTGTTTCCTCTTAGTTAAGCTAAGTGCAGCTCTGTTTCCTCTTAGTTAAGCTAAGTGCAGCTCTGTTTCCTCTTAGTTAAGCTAAGTGCAGCTCTGTTTCCTCTTATTTAAGCTAAGTGCAGCTCTGTTTCCTCTTAGTTAAGCTAAGTGCAGCTCTGTTTCCTCTTAGTTAAGCTAAGTGCATAACGTATAAACCATGGCATTTTCTCTGTAAACATCCTTTTTTTTTTTTTTCATCTGCCACCCTGGCTGTCTAGGTATACCTTACTCACGTGCTCATCCATAGCGTGGAAATATCCAGCCCCATCTTGATCTTAAGATCTTACATGATTAGTTAACTAGTATCTGTCTTGAACTCTCCCAGTGTCGTAATATCCGTCATTGTGTATTTGCAACCGGATAGCTGCCTAAGTCTAACAAATCATCATATATATATATTTATCTTTTACACACACACACACAGACACAGAGTAACAATTCCCTAAGTATGACGTTTAGTGGCCTATATTCTCCTTCTACAACACACACACACACACACACACACACACACACACACACACACACAGAGGTAAACAATCTGTCGTGACTCGACGCAATTATTTCTTTCTTCGTCTCTCTCTCTCTCTCTCTCTCTCTCTCTCTCTCTCTCTCTCTCTCTCTCTCTCTCATCAGTCACTTTCGATAAGGCCTTAGGCAAAATGAAGTGGCGTTTTAGTCTTATTGTCCTTTGTTCTGTACTCTATCTGTAATCTTCCTCATTTCTATATCTTTGTAAGAGTATTACTAGAAGAACGGTAATTTGTATACATAAGTAAAGGCACCTCTGTATGTATATATATATATATATATATATATATATATATATATAAAATCTAGCTATATATTTGTATATATGATTGTCGTAAAAGAGCCAAAAGTAGAAGTATTTAATCTCAGTAAACGGAATAGCAACAGTAGTGTTAATTGGGTTGTTTGGCAGACTAATTTCAGTAAGAGATGCGATCTTGATGCATGCATAATTGCTGGCACCTCTGATGAACAGACTGAAAACATAACAACCGTTGCGTGTGAACAGACTCAGAACATAGCGACTATGTCTGTGATTGGACTCATAACAACTGTGTCTGTGATTGGACTCGCAATACAATATCTGTCAGTGAACTGACTCAGAACATAATGACTTGTCTATGAACAAACTCATAACATTTTGTAATCTAATGTTTCTCTGCCCACAGGAAGTGTGACATCCGGCCGAGCGAGTTAGGTAAGTGAGGCATCGCTACTTGGCCCCTCACCCCTCATACACCACCTCCTGACTGTGACCTCATTCCCTCACGAATCCTCAAAATCGATTGTAACACGCATGGAGGAATTGCTCGTATGTTGAAGATGGGGAGGGAGGGCTTCTTGCACATCTCTTCCTTAGCCAAGGTAGTGTCAAAAACCTTCCATTTCTTTACCTTTCTTACTCTACCTCTTTTCCACCATCCCATTCAGTCCACCGTTGTCATGTTGCTTTTCTCCCCTTATTCTGCAAGCATCGTGTCGGCCACTGCTGTTGTGAGTGGTGTGTGTGTGTGTCTCCCAGCCACTAAGATCCGGGCCTCTTGAATGTTTACTGGCTTCTGCTTGCCACACTTTCTGTATGGAGAGCACTCGTTATGGTGCCTTTTTTCTTTCTATAGCTACATGTCTTTAAGAGTTGGGTCTATGCAAAGAACTGAGGAGCTCAGATTCATCCTTTCTTCTCATATCATTTTACTGTTCATCTGAGATGGCCATGACTAGAGCATGCTTCCTCTATTGGTCATATATATATATATATATATATATATATATATATATATATATATATATATATATATATATATATAAGACGGTGGATACCCCTAAGTTTTCATTATAAGACTCTGAATTCTATTTTCATTATAAGACTTTAGGTTTCCATTCGCATTATAAGCCTCGAGGTTTCCATTTTCATTATAAGACTCGAGGTTTTCCCATTCCCCTACGAATCATAACATGATCTTCGGCAGATCCTTCAAGTAAGACACTTAGATCCTCCTTAACCCTGAAACTTTGTGGGGTCAAAAATCTGGATACTCGTTGTCTGGTGTGACATCTTCACCCTCGTGTGGTGGTGAAAGGTGATCAATTTGTCATCTTCTCATAGTGGGAAATTGCTCGTCGTTTGCCACCGGGTCCAGTCTATATGCCAAAGGTCGGCGGCAATTACGGCTGGAAGGAAATAAACACCATGGTGTCCACACCGGCACAAACGCTGAATACTAAATTCTGGCGACCGTGCGTATGAATACGGATACATTCTATATATATATATATATATATATATATATATATATATATATATATATATATATATATATGATGGAGGTTTGTGGTTTATGGTTAATACAGTTTAGTTTCCTTTTGGTCATAGTGCTCAATAGCTTCAGTATAGTGTGCAGGTAAGTGTCATGTGTATAGTTGGTATTCTTAGGATGGTGTTGGGTGAGTGTGGTTTACCTGTCAGTGTTGGTTGTGGGTTAATGAGTCGTCAGTCTATGGAACAGTTTAAGGGTAATTGTTACTATATGTACTGTGTTGTTTTTCTGGGGATGATTATGGTGCTTATGGTAATGATTATAATGATAATGATTATCATAATGATCATCATGGTGATCACTGGTATTGATTTAACTTTTGCTGTATCAAAAGTTTCTTTTTTTTTTTTTTTTAATCTCTCCTAAACTCGTTATTTCATAGACCATCTTGTCGTAGTCACTGCGTGCGTTTAAAGTTTATTAAATCACCTCGTTCAAAATCTACTAACTGCGTTTAAAGTTTGGTCAACGCGTTTAAAGGTGTAATAGAACGAAGAGGGAAGATCTTAAGGAAAGCATCAAAGATGAGTACCAAAACTGAGGAGAAATGAGTTCTAAGTATACATATCAGAGGCCATGAATTTGTTCACCATGGAATATGGAAGAGTCATAAGTGATTTGATCACAACTTCCGAGTTTCTTGAAGCAGCTTTCTGACGCCAGCAGTGAGTGAGTCATGGAAATTTGTAACTACAGAACAATCACAGGCTACACCATGAAGCAAGAAATATTAAGAAAAAAGACATCCAAAGAAATACCTTCATGAGAAATAGAAAAATGGAATCAATCGGTTAATGAAGCTACAAATGCTTGAAAACAACATACAGAAGAAGTATAACAAGTTTTAGGACAATGGAGTATGGAGAAAAAAATTCAAAAGGATAGGGCACTACAAGTGTAGGCCCCTCCCCCCACAGCCTCCTAAACCCACCCCTTATCCCCTTACCGTACAAATAGGCCATTTGAACTATGTAATTACACATGGAGCAAGATACATAGCATCACGAGGCCGGCGTAATGAGTCGCATTAATGTCCCCGACCGGCTGTATAGTGAACAAGTGTGGTGCCGGCTGCCGGCAGTTTAAATCAGGCTCCCGACCCCATAACAGAATTACGGTTAAAACTATGATGTTACAGCAAGGCCCTGAGCTATAAAAGCTATAATGGATAGCAGCAATATCACTTAGACTAATTACAGGCCCACGCGCGGGAACGACCGATAAACATCGAAATAAATATGTAAATGGGCGGTGTTTATGCGCATACATATTAGGGAGATTCAAATTATGTTGGTCGATCGCGGTAAATTGTATGACATAAATCAACAAGCAATGCTTGGGGAAAAAAGTAAATTTCCCCAAATGACGTTTATTGAAATGCTATTTTGTTTAGTGCCTTTGTTTATCGGCCAGTGAGGAGAGAAGTGAATTAGAAGCTGCGTGCGTGTGTGTGTGTGTGTGTGTGTGTGTGTGTGTGTGTGTCTGATTGCATGATTATTATTTGTATATTACAGGGAAAGAGTTATACTTATGTTGTCCTGTCTCTTAAGCTTGTATATCTGTACTATGTCTTTCTTCCTGTGTGTGTGTGTGTGTGTGTGTGTATACGTATATGCGTATTCGTGTGTGCGAGTAATTATCTACTTGCAGTTACTAATTATATGTCGCTGGCACGCATAAATTCCTGTGGGTCACTTCCTGCTTGTTAACATTGGTATCGAGTCCTTCTTTCGCCGTGTCCTATCCTCATTGTACTGCATTTACTCTTGGTTGAATTACGTCAACTAATCAACTGATCAGCTCTGAACTTTGGCTACGTCCCCTTGTAAGCCGCTGCAGTCCTCCTCATTCTTGACTTCCCTCATGACGTTGGACATCATCTGCAAACACGAGAGTCCAGTCCATCTGGCCAGACAGAAAACAATGGTCTCAGGATCGAGCCTTACGGGCACACCACTGTTGACCCCAAGCCATTGCGAGAATACCTCTCAGACAATGAAGTAATTTTCAATGCATAGATGGAGTCTCCTCATTATTCCTGCCTTCTGCGTATGCCGTGCACTGCCAGCTGCTTCCCTGCTATCCAGATACACACACGCTCACACACACACACACCATCGAAGGCAGCCTTGTGCCAAAAGAAGCGCGCTCTTTCGAAGACATCTAAGAGGTTTGTTATACGCGACCTTCAATCTCTAAATCTTCGTTGTCTTCCGGAGTGTTTCTCCTTTGACAAGAAGCCAACCGTTTGTCCTCTGTGGATCCTTTCCATCATTTCACAAACCACACACTCGACGTTGAGACTGGCCTTGCAGGTCATCCCATCGCTCCTGTGGCCTTTCTTCGAGATGGTTATGACGTTTATGATGAACGGTCACGAGAAATGATGCTTGACCGTTTAGAACGGCAGAGGGCGAGGTGTGTGGTAATTCAAGCCTGGCAACAAATAGGGGGGGAATAACGACCAGTGTTCTGAACCCGAAAGTAAACAGATGAAAGACAATACAGATTTATTCAGTCATGTTATTCCCAGATACATATGAGAAATGCGTGAGGTAAAGATATACCTTAATGCCCAGAATGGGACGATTATTTAATGCGATACCGCTCGATCTAAGAAATACAGATGACGTAACTACAGAAAAAGATTAGACTCATGGTTTAGGACAGAGCTGGATGTACCTAGAATAGATGGTCATGCCGGAGGAGCAGAGTAGCTGCTGAAAGAAGAGAAAAGCATTATACAAGATGGACAGACGTGACGGGACGAGATGAGGCAGCCGAGAGAAATGTCATTTGTCGATACACGAGTCAAGTGTGGTGAGTACAACGCGCTAGCCTGGTCACCGTGGTGAATATTGTCACAGATACAGTAAGGTTAGGTTAGGTAGGAACTCTCTCTCTCTCTCTCTCTCTCTCTCTCTCTCTCTCCTTCCGTGGGACTCTAGAGATCCCTTCCCCCAGTGTGTCTCCTTGTAATTGAAATTCCCCGTTATGAGAACTCCGCCATCTCTGAGGAGAGCATATTTCTCCGCTTCATGTACCACTCTGATTATTCCTTCATTGTTGTCTTTGTGTATTGATTTCGAACGGTGTGTGTGTGTGTGTGTGTGTGTGTGTGTGTATGTGTGTGGGTCTGTGTATACACATAAGCACACATGCAGATTAACACACTCGCAACTCCCTTTCCTTAATACAAGAGTAGTAATCACACACACACACAGAGGCAAACATCTGACAACCACACACACACATACACACAGAGCAAACAAAGACACGGGAATGAACAAAGACAGAAGCACCGTGAATAAAGGCAGTCACATCATGGAGACAAATTTGACAAACGAGAATGGCAATCGGTGTCGTGACGTATACACGTGAGGAGGATGATGAATGGCGAGGATAGATGGCGCTGGTGCTTTCATCGAAGCTTGTAATGAAGGGTATATTTCTCGCATGAAGCATTCGAATTACATATTGATCTGCCGTCCTCGAGGTGATCAGAAAAAATGTTCCAGCGCACGGGGGGGGGGGGGGGGGGGGGGGGGGAGGAGATGGAGGAGGAGGAGATGGAGGGACCTGGTGTGTATGATGGATGTATATGATGGTTCTTTATGATTGAGAGGTCTCCAGGTGGGTATATGATGGATTTCTATAATTTGAGGGGTTTCCCAGGTGTGTATATATGATGGATGTTTATGAGTGAAAGGTCTTCTGGTGTGTGAATATGATGGATGTTTATGAGTGAAAGGTCCTCTGGTGTGTATATGATGGATCTCTGTGACTGAGTGGGATTTTCAGATGTGTATACGATTTATCTCTGTGATTGAGATGGCCCCAGGTCTGTATATTTAGGATCTATATAATTGGAAAGTCTTCAGGTGTGTATGTGATGAATGCTATGATTGCGAGGTTCTCAGGAGTGTATATGAGGGATCTTTATGACCGATCTATCCAGGTGTGTATGTGATGAATTTCTATGACTGTGAGGTTTTCAGGAGTGTATATTGTGGATCCTTATAACTGAGAGGTCTCCAGTGTGTATGTGATGCATCTATATATGACTAAGGTTTTCCAGGTGGGGCGTCCCACACCAGAAGAGACCAGGGAGAATGGAGAGGCCTCTCGCGACACTTCGGTGGACAGGAGAGGGAGTGTGTGATCTTCGAGGTGTCTGACAACACCAAGGTTTGCCTATGTGGTTGTCTGGTCATTTCACCACCAGCAGATCCGGTGTGACATTGATGCTTTTCTGAAACTCATCTAGAAATTATTCGAGGGTGAAGAGGATCTTTGGACTTCATGCCGTAGTGATGATACACGAGCAACAATGAGACGTTATTCTTTAGGCATGTCCTCGTCTTGTGGACTGCGGTGCATGCGTAGTCGTCAACAGCCTCTTGCTCAATGCCAATCCGCCTCCTGAGCACATCCTAAGTGGCTCCTGTGTTGTGAACGAACTCCGAAGCCTTAACACCTTTCAGGCGAACGAATCACTAGATCTTCACAGTTATTTGACGTCCTAACACTGTCTCCCTCGGGTAGCGCTGTTCTCGTATTCAATTATCTTGTTTTTGAGTGAAGGTCAGAGGGGAAAGGCAGACGTTTAAAGTTTGTATCCCACTACCCAGGGGAGAATGAGACACACACCATATCTTCTCATGGTGTACACCGATGGAACTCCTTCTCTTCCTATGCTGTCTTTGCAGGTGACATCTTCAGTAACACGTTGGACAAAGAATGAAACTGAATATAAGAACTACGAATGAAAAGCAAGAGTCAGTTCGGAGAAAACAAAAGAAGAA
The DNA here is from genome assembly GCF_036320965.1 of Panulirus ornatus. NCBI lineage: Eukaryota > Metazoa > Arthropoda > Malacostraca > Decapoda > Palinuridae > Panulirus > Panulirus ornatus. The sequence goes on along the minus strand of NC_092271.1, from coordinate 17,918,329 downwards.
TACAACTGAAAATGGAGACTACGAAAAAAAGAATCAGGATCGATTCGAAGACACAGAAATAGTATAACTGAACATAAACACAACAAAAGAATCATCAGCCAGATTCAAAAAACCCGAAAAAAAAATGACCCAACCCAAGACTACGACGAAAATCAGAGTCACTTCGAAGCACACAACAAAATTTAAACCGGTGGGGTTTCAGGGTAAAAACCTTCTTACCAAAGAACCCAGGGGGGTTTTCGTTTGGGGAAAGGGCGTTCCTCCCGGAAAAAATATACGCTGACAAACACATCTGCAGGCTAAGTGTCTTCCATCCCTGGCCCGGGATCCTAAGTGTCCTTCCATCCCTGACCCAGGATCCTAAGTGTCTTCCATCCCTGGCCCAGGATCCTAAGTGTCCTTCCATCCCTGGCCCAGGATCCTAAGTGTCTTCCATCCTGGCCCAGGATCCTAAGTGTCTTCCATCCCTGGCCCAGGATCCTAAGTGTCTTCCATCCCTGGCCCAGGATCCTAAGTGTCTTCCATCCCTGGCCCAGGATCCTAAGTGTCTTCCATCCCTGGCCCAGGATCCTAAGTGTCTTCCATCCCTGGCCCAGGATCCTAAGTGTCTTCCATCCCTGGCCCAGGATCCTAAGTGTCTTCCATCCCTGGCCCAGGATCCTAAGTGTCTTCCATCCCTGGCCCAGGATCCTAAGTGTCCTTCCATCCCTGACCCAGGATCCTAAGTGTCTTCCATCCCTGGCCCAGGATCCTAAGTGTCCTTCCATCCCTGGCCCAGGATCCTAAGTGTCTTCCATCCCTGGCCCAGGATCCTAAGTGTCTTCCATCCCTGGCCCAGGATCCTAAGTGTCTTCCATCCCTGGCCCAGGATCCTAAGTGTCCTTCCATCCCTGGCCCAGGATCCTAAGTGTCTTCCATCCCTGGCCCAGGATCCTAAGTGTCTTCCATCCCTGGCCCAGGATCCTAAGTGTCTTCCATCCCTGGCCCAGGATCCTAAGTGTCCTTCCATCCCTGACCCAGGATCCTAAGTGTCTTCCATCCCTGGCCCAGGATCCTAAGTGTCTTCCATCCCTGGCCCAGGATCCTAAGTGTCTTCCATCCTGGCCCAGGATCCTAAGTGTCCTTCCATCCCTGGCCCAGGATCCTAAGTGTCTTCCATCCCTGGCCCAGGATCCTAAGTGTCCTTCCATCCTGGCCCAGGATCCTAAGTGTCTTCCATCCCTGGCCCAGGATCCTAAGTGTCCTTCCATCCCTGGCCCAGGATCCTAAGTGTCTTCCATCCCTGGCCCAGGATCCTAAGTGTCTTCCATCCCTGGCCCAGGATCCTAAGTGTCTTCCATCCCTGGCCCAGGATCCTAAGTGTCTTCCATCCCTGGCCCAGGATCCTAAGTGTCTTCCATCCCTGGCCCAGGATCCTAAGTGTCCTTCCATCCCTGACCCAGGATCCTAAGTGTCCTTCCATCCCTGACCCAGGATCCTAAGTGTCTTCCATCCTGGCCCAGGATCCTAAGTGTCCTTCCATCCCTGACCCAGGATCCTAAGTGTCCTTCCATCCCTGACCCAGGATCCTAAGTGTCCTTCCATCCCTGGCCCAGGATCCTAAGTGTCCTTCCATCCCTGACCCAGGATCCTAAGTGTCCTTCCATCCCTGACCCAGGATCCTAAGTGTCTTCCATCCCTGGCCCAGGATCCTAAGTGTCCTTCCATCCCTGACCCAGGATCCTAAGTGTCCTTCCATCCCTGACCCAGGATCCTAAGTGTCTTCCATCCCTGGCCCAGGATCCTAAGTGTCTTCCATCCCTGGCCCGGGATCCTAAGTGTCCTTCCATCCCTGACCCAGGATCCTAAGTGTCTTCCATCCTGGCCCAGGATCCTAAGTGTCTTCCATCCCTGGCCAGGATCCTAAGTGTCTTCCATCCCTGGCCCAGGATCCTAAGTGTCTTCCATCCTGGCCCAGGATCCTAAGTGTCTTCCATCCCTGGCCCAGGATCCTAAGTGTCTTCCATCCCTGGCCCAGGATCCTAAGTGTCTTCCATCCCTGGCCCAGGATCCTAAGTGTCTTCCATCCCTGGCCCAGGATCCTAAGTGTCTTCCATCCCTGGCCCAGGATCCTAAGTGTCTTCCATCCCTGGCCCGGGATCCTAAGTGTCCTTCCATCCCTGGCCCAGGATCCTAAGTGTCCTTCCATCCCTGACCCAGGATCCTAAGTGTCTTCCATCCCTGGCCCAGGATCCTAAGTGTCCTTCCATCCCTGGCCCAGGATCCTAAGTGTCCTTCCATCCCTGACCCAGGATCCTAAGTGTCTTCCATCCCTGGCCAGGATCCTAAGTGTCTTCCATCCCTGGCCCAGGATCCTAAGTGTCCTTCCATCCCTGACCCAGGATCCTAAGTGTCTTCCATCCCTGGCCCAGGATCCTAAGTGTCTTCCATCCCTGGCCCAGGATCCTAAGTGTCTTCCATCCCTGGCCCAGGATCCTAAGTGTCTTCCATCCCTGGCCCAGGATCCTAAGTGTCTTCCATCCTGGCCCAGGATCCTAAGTGTCCTTCCATCCCTGACCCAGGATCCTAAGTGTCTTCCATCCTGGCCCAGGATCCTAAGTGTCTTCCATCCCTGGCCCAGGATCCTAAGTGTCTTCCATCCCTGGCCCAGGATCCTAAGTGTCTTCCATCCCTGGCCCAGGATCCTAAGTGTCTTCCATCCCTGGCCCAGGATCCTAAGTGTCTTCCATCCCTGGCCCAGGATCCTAAGTGTCTTCCATCCCTGGCCCAGGATCCTAAGTGTCTTCCATCCCTGGCCCAGGATCCTAAGTGTCCTTCCATCCCTGGCCCAGGATCCTAAGTGTCCTTCCATCCCTGGCCCAGGATCCTAAGTGTCCTTCCATCCCTGGCCCAGGATCCTAAGTGTCCTTCCATCCCTGGCCCAGGATCCTAAGTGTCTTCCATCCCTGGCCCAGGATCCTAAGTGTCTTCCATCCCTGGCCCAGGATCCTAAGTGTCCTTCCATCCCTGGCCCAGGATCCTAAGTGTCTTCCATCCCTGGCCCAGGATCCTAAGTGTCCTTCCATCCCTGACCCAGGATCCTAAGTGTCCTTCCATCCTGGCCCAGGATCCTAAGTGTCTTCCATCCCTGGCCCAGGATCCTAAGTGTCTTCCATCCCTGACCCAGGATCCTAAGTGTCCTTCCATCCCTGACCCAGGATCCTAAGTGTCCTTCCATCCCTGGCCCGGGATCCTAAGTGTCCTTCCATCCCTGGCCCGGGAATCCTAAGTGTCTTCCATCCCTGGCCCGGGATCCTAAGTGTCCTTCCATCCCTGACCCAGGATCCTAAGTGTCCTTCCATCCCTGACCCAGGATCCTAAGTGTCCTTCCATCCTGGCCCAGGATCCTAAGTGTCCTTCCATCCCTGGCCGGGATCCTAAGTGTCCTTCCATCCCTGCCCGGGATCCTAAGTGTCCTTCCATCCCTGGCCCGGGATCCTAAGTGTCCTTCCATCCCTGACCCAGGATCCTAAGTGTCCTTCCATCCTGGCCCAGGATCCTAAGTGTCCTTCCATCCCTGGCCCAGGAACCTAAGTGTCCTTCCATCCTGGCCCAGGATCCTAAGTGTCCTTCCATCCCTGGCCCAGGATCCTAAGTGTCTTCCATCCTGGCCCAGGATCCTAAGTCCTTCCATCCCTGGCTCAGGATCCTAAGACTCATTCCATCCCTGGCCCAGGATCCTAAGTGTCCTTCCATCCCTGACCCAGGATCCTAAGTGTCCTTCCATCCCTGACCCAGGATCCTAAGTGTCTTCCATCCTGGCCCAGGATCCTAAGTGTCTTCCATCCCTGGCCCAGGATCCTAAGTGTCTTCCATCCCTGGCCCAGGATCCTAAGTGTCTTCCATCCCTGGCCCAGGATCCTAAGTGTCTTCCATCCCTGGCCCAGGATCCTAAGTGTCTTCCATCCCTGGCCCAGGATCCTAAGTGTCCTTCCATCCCTGGCCCAGGATCCTAAGTGTCCTTCCATCCCTGGCCCAGGATCCTAAGTGTCTTCCATCCCTGGCCCAGGATCCTAAGTGTCCTTCCATCCCTGACCCAGGATCCTAAGTGTCTTCCATCCCTGGCCCAGGATCCTAAGTGTCTTCCATCCCTGGCCCAGGATCCTAAGTGTCTTCCATCCCTGGCCCAGGATCCTAAGTGTCTTCCATCCCTGGCCCAGGATCCTAAGTGTCCTTCCATCCCTGGCCCAGGATCCTAAGTGTCCTTCCATCCCTGGCCCAGGATCCTAAGTGTCTTCCATCCCTGGCCCAGGATCCTAAGTGTCCTTCCATCCCTGGCCCAGGATCCTAAGTGTCTTCCATCCCTGGCCCAGGATCCTAAGTGTCTTCCATCCCTGGCCCAGGATCCTAAGTGTCTTCCATCCCTGGCCCAGGATCCTAAGTGTCCTTCCATCCTGGCCCAGGATCCTAAGTGTCTTCCATCCCTGGCCCAGGATCCTAAGTGTCCTTCCATCCCTGGCCCGGGATCCTAAGTGTCCTTCCATCCTGGCCCAGGATCCTAAGTGTCTTCCATCCTGGCCCAGGATCCTAAGTGTCCTTCCATCCCTGACCCAGGATCCTAAGTGTCCTTCCATCCCTGGCCCAGGATCCTAAGTGTCTTCCATCCCTGGCCCAGGATCCTAAGTGTCCTTCCATCCCTGGCCCAGGATCCTAAGTGTCCTTCCATCCCTGGCCCAGGATCCTAAGTGTCCTTCCATCCCTGGCCCAGGATCCTAAGTGTCTTCCATCCCTGGCCCAGGATCCTAAGTGTCTTCCATCCTGGCCCAGGATCCTAAGTGTCTTCCATCCCTGGCCCAGGATCCTAAGTGTCTTCCATCCTGGCCCAGGATCCTAAGTGTCCTTCCATCCCTGGCCCAGGATCCTAAGTGTCCTTCCATCCCTGACCCAGGATCCTAAGTGTCTTCCATCCCTGGCCCAGGATCCTAAGTGTCCTTCCATCCCTGACCCAGGATCCTAAGTGTCTTCCATCCTGGCCCAGGATCCTAAGTGTCTTCCATCCCTGGCCCAGGATCCTAAGTGTCTTCCATCCCTGGCCCAGGATCCTAAGTGTCTTCCATCCCTGGCCCAGGATCCTAAGTGTCCTTCCATCCCTGACCCAGGATCCTAAGTGTCTTCCATCCCTGGCCCAGGATCCTAAGTGTCTTCCATCCCTGGCCCAGGATCCTAAGTGTCCTTCCATCCCTGACCCAGGATCCTAAGTGTCTTCCATCCTGGCCCAGGATCCTAAGTGTCCTTCCATCCCTGACCCAGGATCCTAAGTGTCTTCCATCCCTGGCCCAGGATCCTAAGTGTCTTCCATCCCTGGCCCAGGATCCTAAGTGTCCTTCCATCCCTGGCCCAGGATCCTAAGTGTCCTTCCATCCCTGACCCAGGATCCTAAGTGTCTTCCATCCCTGGCCCAGGATCCTAAGTGTCTTCCATCCCTGGCCCAGGATCCTAAGTGTCTTCCATCCCTGGCCCAGGATCCTAAGTGTCTTCCATCCCTGGCCCAGGATCCTAAGTGTCTTCCATCCCTGGCCCAGGATCCTAAGTGTCCTTCCATCCCTGACCCAGGATCCTAAGTGTCTTCCATCCCTGGCCCAGGATCCTAAGTGTCTTCCATCCCTGGCCCGGGATCCTAAGTGTCCTTCCATCCCTGGCCCAGGATCCTAAGTGTCCTTCCATCCCTGGCCCAGGATCCTAAGTGTCCTTCCATCCCTGACCCAGGATCCTAAGTGTCCTTCCATCCTGACCCAGGATCCTAAGTGTCCTTCCATCTTGGCCGGGATCCTAAGTGTCCTTCCATCCCTGGCCCGGGATCCTAAGTGTCCTTCCATCCCTGGCCCGGGATCCTAAGTGTCCTTCCATCCCTGACCCAGGATCCTAAGTGTCCTTCCATCCCTGACCCAGGATCCTAAGTGTCCTTCCATCCCTGGCCCAGGATCCTAAGTGTCCTTCCATCCCTGGCCCGGGATCCTAAGTGTCCTTCCATCCCTGGCCCGGGATCCTAAGTGTCCTTCCATCCCTGGCCCGGATCCTAAGTGTCCTTCCATCCCTGACCCAGGATCCTAAGTGTCCTTCCATCCCTGACCCAGGATCCTAAGTGTCCTTCCATCCCTGGCTCAGGATCCTAAGTGTCCTTCCATCCCTGGCCCCAGGATCCTAAGTGTCCTTCCATCCCTGGCCCAGGATCCTAAGTGTCCTTCCATCCCTGGCCCGGGATCCTAAGTGTCCTTCCATCCCTGGCCGAGGATCCTAAGACTCATTCCACCCCTGGCCCAGGATCGTAGATGTCCTGTGTTCAGTATGAAATACGTTAGTTCCTTCTATACGACAAGAGGAAGGCATCTTGTATACTGACTTGCTCTGTTGGTATGGCAACCAGGACAGAGGTAGGGTAAACACAGGCAGAAGGTAAAAGGCTCTTTCTAGCTCCAAGTCCAAGTTTCTGCGAGACACCTGGAGACCGTGTGTTCTATGGACGAGCCTTAAAGGTGAAGTGTCTCATGTTAGGACCATCTGAAGTGTCTCATGTTAGGACCATCTGAAGTGTCTCATGTTAAGAACATCTGAAGTGTCTCATGTTAGAAAAAACATGTAAGACAGCTTCAGCAACTTCCTCCGTTCACAGTTTCGAACATTTTCTTATACCGTTTCTTTAGTTCTCATCCATGTCTCTCGTGCTAGCTTTACCTTAATCCTTACGCCTGGTGTGTCATCTTCAACCCCATCCATTCTATTTTCCTGTCTCGTTATTACTTACGCATTTCACCTTTCATTCCAGTCTCATATCATAAGTCCTTCATTCATATTTTACATTTGCTAAGTACAGGAATCGCGTCTCATTCACCAAGATGTACTTAAAGTTAAGAACCAGTGCATAAAAAGATGAAATGTATGAATATACATATTACAATGTCTTCTCTTTGATAACAATTTGAGCTTGAACCATTCAGGTCCTGGTAGCCTTGTAGGTGGCCGATGTGTGTGTCTGTGCGTAGCTGAGCGCGTGGGCATGTAATTACCTATTCGTACTGTATGGGGAAGGAGTAGTAATTTCGTGGGGCCCCATCTCTTGAACATTCTGTACTATAATGCAACCTCTTAAACCCCACTGTGCTGTCCACAATTACCTTTCCCTCGTTCTTTGTATTCCATTCATTCACCACTCTCAGCGCACGTAAGTATCTCTCTATATCTTTCTAAAAGACTTCCTTCCTTCATTTCACTTTGCTGTCTCTGGTTGTCCTGCTCCTACATTTTCAAAAGAACTGTTCACTCTCTAAGTCATCAGTCTGGTATGTAGACTTAAAGCTTAAGATCGGATCATCTCTCAGGCCTCTCTCTCTTCCATGTTGGGCAAATCCAGGGGCCTCTATCCTTCCTCCATTAACTCGGCTCTCTTAATTGTGATATCGTCTTGGTTGCTCTCCTTTGCACCTTCTCTGTTAGTTCTCTCTGCCTCTTTAGATGCGGTGACCAGAGTCAAGAGGTATATTCTAGGTTGGGCCTAATGTTGGATGTGAACAGCTTGCTGAACATTTCCTAACTCACACATACATGAATGCTCTTCTTTCATTTGCCAGCACATAGTTTCTCTCCCGTACATCTATCTAAATAAGGGCCTCTGGCAACAGGACGACGCCAACGGATTCCTACAACTTATTTCCCTGTAGATAACGTTCATACTGAGGCCTTCTACCTCTGAGTCTTATCACATAATCTTACATCCACTTGTGTCAAATATCATCAGCCATGTATCAGACCCACTTTGGACTGTGTTAAGGTCCCCATGCAAGTTGATGCAGTTACCCAAGCTCTTCACCTCCCTCTCGACCTTGGCATCATTACCTTGTGTGTGTGTGTGTGTGTGTGTGTGTGCAGCAGTGCCTACAGTTGCCCTCCCTCAGGAATATTCCCACCAGGTGTCATTTTCTCTGCCAGCCGATTGGACAACCGCACGAGTACACAGAATGACACACTCACTTAAGAACGGACGAGGGCACGGACTGACAGGAGCAGATATACTGACGAAGGCACTGACTGACGGGGGAAGACAGATGAACGGAAACACACACACACTGAGGGACACGAGGTTGCGGGAGGGGAATAACTTCACAGCGCCCCTTCCTCATCTCGGGTGGGAGAAATAAGGACACTGAGCGCCAAGTGAAAGGAGGAACCGGAGACGTGGGTGGAACGGTATGAGGAAATGAGAGAGAAGCGGACGAATTAAGGAAGAGAGGAAGAGGAAAAGGAGAAGAGCTCTCTCTCCACCAGCTCGGCCTCTGGTGGATGGTATACTTCAGATGGACTGTTGGAGCTGTGTGTGTGTGTGTGTGTGTGTGTCCTTGGTTCACAAGTGTAATGACCCCTGCCTCCATCCTGGCCACCCTACAACCACCCATGCCAGTCTCCACCCCTGCCGCCCTCTATGCCGCCACCCTCCCCACCCGTGCCTCCCGGCTCCCTCCATGTTAAAGCCGGCAGCAGGTGTCCGGGCCCCGCCACCACAGGCTACGGTTTTAATGTATCCCTCGCCAGACCTCGGTAACCAACAAGGCCAATTCACTCTATATTCTCTCACTACACAGGCCAGAGGCAAACCCCGGGGGAGCAAAAGCCATTAAGACCAACTACGATAAAAGAAGAACTAACCCATTTCTCGGTTCATGGTCAATTTCATGCAGGTTTGGGGCGAGTCCTAAAAGTGATCAGATGGGTTGGCTGGCGACGTGGGGTAAGTTATGACGACACGGTGCGGTAATGACGTCATCATTACGTCAATAGTCACGTGGTGTGAGGCACTGATCGACAGACGCGGCCCTCGCCGATATCTGGTTCTTGCTTTAAACAAGAGAAAAGTCTCCGGGTGCGTGCAAAGGTCACATTACACTCTACCTTGTCAATTTTCACAGGAAGAGAGGAAGAGAGAGAGAGAGAGAGAGAGAGAGAGAGAGAGAGAGAGAGAGAGAGAGAGAGAGAGAGAGAGAGGAAAAAGGTATATACATATATGTATATGCATTCATGTACAGCATACATGTCATGCACATGTGCAAATATGGCTCTCTCTCCTTCTGCTGTCTGTCTGTCTGCCTCTCTCTCTCTACACACACACATATATATATATATATATATATATATATATATATATATATATATATATATATATATATATATATATATATGGAGAGAAGGAGAAAGAGAACAGGGAGTCACCTTCCCTCTCTGCAAAATATTTTCTTGTTCGAGTCTGGCCACCGACCTAAGGGCTTCGGGGAGAAGAGGGGGGGATGTGCTCCAGGAAGCAGAGGACGGAACTAATTATGCTGCAGGAGAAGCTCAAAGAAAGATCAATCAGTCTGGATCTCGACGGTCAGGGGTGTGGAGGAGGAGAAGGGGTAGCGGGTCGGTTGATGGGGGTTGGGGGGGGGGGTCATTAGTTGGAGCGCCCTCAATGTCTTGTGGCTGGCTGGCCTCTCGAACATTTGGTACTGAGGAGAGAGTGGGTTGGAGGTTGGCGGTCCTGACCAATGGTCCTTAAGGGGGAGGAGGGAGGGAGGAAGGGGGGGGGGGGGTCTTTGGAAGATGGCTGGGATCGGTGGATTTTCTGCAAACTGCTGATGAGTCGAAGTCATTCTTGTATATACCAGTGCATAATGGACGGCACCGGCCGGGCCACGACGCCCTTGAGAACCAGAACGCCCGCCCCATCTGAACGATGATGATGGTTTCAACTTCCCCCTGATGGTGCCTCACGTGTGACTGTGGATGTCACAATCATCGTTGTGCCAAGTCAGTATCACTAGGTTTAAGGACCCTGCCCTTACCACTGGAGCTGAGGGCCCTGCTCTTACCGTTTGGTCTGAGGATCCTGACCTTACCATTAGGTCAGAGGGTTCTTTCCTTACCACGAGCTCTGAGGTCCTTGACCATACCACTAAGTTTGAGAGCCCTGTCTTTACCACCAGGTTTGAGGGCCCCTCTCCTTTCCATTAGGTCTGAGGGCCCTTTCCTTACCATTAGGTCAGAGGGCCCTTTCCTTACCACGAGCTCTGAGGGCCTTGCCCTTACCACTAAGTTTGAGAGCTCTGTCCTTATCACCAGGTTTGAGAGCCCCTCTCCTTTCCATTAGGTCTGAGGGCCATCTCCTTACTACGAGGTCTGATGGTTGCAGATGGTTCAAAAGAATTCAAAGGAATTGAAACAGCAACTGACCACTAGGTTCTTTCGAGGCTGTCTGTGACAAGAGGAGAAAATCTACATGATCGTTGCTGCTCTGGCCAGACTCACCGGCCCTCCCCAGACCACAGTTGTAACATCATTGTTCAAGCGATGCTCCAGAGGACATGAAGCCCCGATATGGAGGAAGAGATTCTCGCCACCGAGATGACAGGCTGTAGCCGACCCAGGCCGGCCACGTTCTGCTCGATTTCCCTCCTGCTTTGTTGTGTTTCTTGTCTTTGCTCTGTACAGTTTCTTGCCCTGGCTCTATAGTGATTTTCGACCTGGCTCTGTAGAGTTTCTTGCCCTGGCTCTTTAGTATTTTTCGGCCTGGTTCTGTAGAGTTTCTCGTCCTGGCTCTTTGGTGTTTTCCGTCAGTTAATAGTGCCTCATACCGACTCTGTAGCGTATCTCACGACTCTACCGTCTCTTTCCCCGTTTTTAATCAAGCAAAGAACACATCCCTATGGAAGAATTGTCCCGTAATATCCTTTAAAGAAAACGATAAGTAGATAAATTGTTTATGAATCTCTCGTAAAGAATGTTATATAAACATCATCAGATTCTCTTTGTATTCGAGGTAACACAGACTTCGATATGATGACTAAGATCCTCCCTTGGTTTCCCCGCCCATGATCTAATCCTTTCCTGGAACAGGTTCACAGATCTTATTACCCTGGCTCTGAGAAGACCCTCCCTCGTATTTTTTCATCCTCCTCCTTGGGACTTACAGCCATTGATGAGGATCTTCGAAGACCTTATTTTTTTTTTTATATTCTTTTAACCCTACGAAGAGGGGGAAAATGTCACCCCATTTCTCAGTACCAGAGGTTCCTCTTGGTCTTAGGCAATCTGCACAGTTGCCCCTTCCTTTATATCCTCTTGGTATACCTGTATTCTCGGGTATACTTCAAGACTTTATATCTAAAGTCTACCACAGTTCAGAGTTAGATAATAAAAAAGGAAACTCCAGGGTATAAGAATGAGACAATCGTGAACACAGTTCCTCGTGTGTAGAGGTAATGAGCTCCCCTGGGAGGGCCCGAAGCCCACTCCTAACTTTTCCTGCTGGTCTGAAGTGCAAAGTTGGGTGATTTGCTGTTTAATTATTGTCTTAGGGGGAACTTGGGAGACGCCACGGGAAGTACGTGAGGAGAGTGAAGTGGGCTAGGGGGTGGGGGACGTGAAGCAGGGAAGGAGGCAAGATGGGAGGGTGGGAGAGGAGTTGAGGGAGGGCACAGGAGTGGACCTGGAGCAGGGAGGAAACATGAGGATGGAATGAAGAGGACGAGGGGTTACTGTGGGGAGAGAGAGAGAGAGAGAGAGAGAGAGAGAGAGAGAGAGAGAGAGAGAGAGAGAGAGAATAGGAGGTTATGGGTGAGAGGAGATTTAGGAAATGAGAGGAGGGGAAGGTTGGAGGTGATGAGATGGTTTGAGTGGCAGAAGTTAGGAGAGTGAGAGACTTGTTCTGACAACAAACCCTCTTCACTAAACTCAGCAACTCCACCCGTCCTCCATCGTGGACCACCACCACCACCACCGTCCTCCATCGTGGACTACCTTACCCCGCCCCTCCACCTCCCGATCTCTCCCTACTTCCATGACCTTTGATCTTGCACCCACCGTACAGTGAAATCACGAATTTTCATTCCATCTCGCTAAAACATCAGAGGTGTTTCTCATTCACTGAGAAGACTGACTACTCGCAAAACATTTCACCTCCTCAGAACCACACTGCTTGGACAGCAGGTCAGAAGATACTGCTGAAGATCCAAGCAGGACATCTGCTTCGGTGTCTCTCCACCTGTGAACATGTAAATGAATAACACGCCCCTTTCTTTTCATATCTTCTCGTTCCTCCTCTTCTTTTTTCTTCTCCTTTTTCTCGATACATCCAACACTCTCGCCTACGACAACAACCATGTTTGTCTTCCTAGGAAGGGTGTGTCATAGATCTGAGGTTTTACTGGAAAGTGTTATCCGTTTCATTTTGTGTGTGTGTGTGTGTGTGTGTGTGTGTGTGTGTGTGTGTATACGTCAGCCATGGAGCCTCACTTGTACGTATAAGAATGGAGTAACAGGTATCCCATTTTCTTTTTTTGTGTGTGTGTGTGTGTTACTTATGTATCCAGATTTTGCTGTTATCAATAATTCACGACTGTATCTGTGACGCTGCCCTCCTCACAAGAACCAATAACGTAGAATTTCAACTTTTAATTCTTTTAGAAGTAGGATATCCACAACATGGCGAGAAGTGATCGACCAAGGGACGATGCACATTTTCATGACAAAGAAAAAAGTAAACCTGTTTTCTTGACGTACACTCAAGTAAAATATGTTGATATCAATGATGAGTCTCAGTAATGATAAAACCAATTAAAAACAAGAGGCTAAAATTACAGACTTGCTTATGAATCTCTGCTCATATCCATCAGTGACTTAGACTTTTTTCGACACAACAACTTTCGAATACGGTCTACATTAAAGTGTTATCCAACCCAGGAATCAAATGACACAGCAAAACCAGACTTAAGAAAATGCTTCACAAAAGGTCACCCGTGGAGGCTGCTGGCCAGGAGCTCATCGCATTCATACACACTACGGGAGCCACCACAAGCTGGAGAACTACAAGGAAGATCGGAGACTCAGGAGCCACAGTAGAGGCTTCTGAACCATAACCTGAAGGACCATTAGGAAAGTCAGGAGCTTAGATCTCCACTAGAGGGCCCCTCCTGAACCCCTAACTGGAGGACCATCGGTGAAAGTCATGGAACTTAGAACCACAATAGAAGGGCCCCTTGAACCACTAGTCAGAGAACCACCAAGGACAGTAAGAGACTTAGAGCCACAACGGAGGTCCCTTAAGCCACAAGGCAGAGGACCATTATGAGGGGTCAGGACCTCGGAGATACTGCAGTGAAGACTCATGAAACACAAGCCACAGGAACACCGGAAGGCTCAAGACACACAACACCAGGTGATGTCAGAATATGGAGCATATTTTATTTTTGGTCAGAAGTCTCCGTGCTCACACCCAGACCTTACTGCCGTGACCCTCCAGCACTATAACCTCCTCCTCCTCCTCCTCCTCCATCCCTTCGAGCGTGTGCCAAGCACTTGGAGGAGCTCCCTCTCCCTCCCCCTTTCTCCTCCTACTCCAGCCCTCTAGCCGCCACAGGGGCTCTTGTACCATCCAGCTCACGACTCCAAGTGAACCTCATTTGCCTCGGCTGAGTGGGGGATGGCACGGTCATGCCCCAGGCTAACAACCATGGAGCTTGACGAGACGCGATAAGGAATATTTTCCCTTTTATAAAACGCGGAGAAGTAGCCTCTGGGGACCCGATGTTTGTCTCTGCACGTGATCAAGATCTTAGGTGGTCCACTGCCTCAGGGATCAAGTGGTGATTAACAGAGAACAATGGAACAGATGAATTACTCACCTGAATGGAGGGGTAGTTATGTGAATGGAAGGGGTAATTAATCACCAACATGGGGTAATTAATCACCTACATGGGGTAATTACTCAGCTGAATGGAGTGGATAATTATGTGGATGGGAGAGTCAATTACTAGTGCAAATGGAAGGCGTAATGTCTCACCTGAGAGGTAGAAGGCAATTAACTACTTGAATGGTGCGAGGCAATTACTCATAGACATGGCAGTGGGCTATTGCTGACGGAATGGTCTCAGTTAGTCACGTGAATGGTGCTGGCCACCTGTTCTAATGGGAAGGACAACTGCTCTTCTGAATGACAGGGGCAATTACTCACCCAAATGGAAGGAATATATTCAGCTGAATGGGCGATTACTCACCCATCTGCCACAGTACAAGTACTCAACTAAAGTGAAGGGATGAAGGTTCAACTGAATGGAAAGGGGGGCTATACACTCACCTGAATGGGAGGGGGGAGGGTCAGTTACTCACTACGATGGGAAAGGCTAGTTATTCATCCATATGGGAGGGTGGCAATGCCTCACCCCTGCTTGTGGCAACCACTGAGTAAATACCCGATAATAAACTTTAACATTTTTCCTTTTTTTTGATTGAGAAACAAAACAAGAGAGACTTCCCGTGAAAACTTAGAATAAAATGCAGAAGAAGGCGATGGTACATCCTTTGAACTAGATTTAATAAAGGAAAACAAAACCCGAGAAGGTAACATTATATCACAGGGACTTTCATCTTAATTAGATTTTCGCTGGTAACAGCTGCTAATTAATGTATGCCCTATGTCATCCTACGAGCGGTAGCGCAAATGGAGTACAGAGGTCACAAAGGGTCTTTGTCAGACCCCAGTGAGCAGATAATTATAACATCACGTATCACAGGACTAACTAATTATATTAGTTTACAGTCTTTTCTTATATGTACGTGAAGCATATACTGGATATAAGGTTTCACTTATCTTTCCATTAGAAATATAGTGCTATGCCTTTTTTTCTAGAATCTGTTTAGACCTGTTTATGGAATTCTCTCATTTTGAGGCCCAATGGTCTGGCCACATCTTTGCTCACAGACTTTACATTGCATACGATTATCATATTCCTTCCAGCTACGAGTGACTATCTTGTAATCTACTGAACATTACCACGAAGTATATTGATGGTCAAACGGTCGCCTACGGGGTTACGAGCTACGGCATGACTCTCTCGCTGTGGGAGTGATGGAGGGGACGTGTATAGATGATAAACACAAAGGAAAGCCAACGAGTTCTGCCGTTGAATCCACAGTGAATGCCCTATGCAGTGTGAAACAGTCCTGCAGTTCAGTCTGCCTTGAGAATGCCTTTCCCACTTGCTGACCAGGGTCACAGAACAGTCAGCGTAAACTGGCGTATATAAGTCAGTGTTTCTCTTTCAAGGTTAACGCGTAAAAACGGAAAATAATGTATCTTACTGGGTGTGTCTGATGAATTTCGAAATGATCATGGCGACTCGTGTTGTTTCGGAAGGGCTGGCAAACTTTAATGTGAGACAAATTTCCCAATAGTAATGGTAGCTCCACTTCATGACTACTTTCATCGAAATATGAAAGCAATGTAACATTTATTATGGCAGATGAGAGGGAAAGTCGTTAGCAATTGATATAGCACAATATCATGAAAGCGGAGCAACCAATGTAAGGCCAAACCAATGGGCGTTTCTCAAAATCCTTTGTCCGTGGTGTCCTATTGTTTCACACAAACGTGGTAACATACTTTTTTTGCTGCGTGTACATAGTGGTCAGGCTAGGCAGAGCCCGTTTGTGACGTCTAGCTAAATTGTCACTATACATATCGGTCATTTGTTAATTTGATAAATATAAATTGTTTTCAAAGTAAGGTATGACCATAGATCTCCTTGTACCTACTTGCAAGTTTAGGTTAGATGGGCATTTTAGGCTAGATGGGCAGTTTAGGTTAGATGGGCAGTTTAGGTTAGATGGGCAGTTTAGGTTAGATGGGCAGTTTAGGTTAGATGGGCAGTTTAGGTTAGGTTAGATGGCAAGTTTAGGTTAGATGGGCAGTTTAGGTTAGATGAGCAGTTTAGGTTTGATGGGCAGTTTAGGTTAGGTTATATCAAAGGGAATGACACGCCAGGTTGACGGGAAGTGCTGCTCCCTCGCGAGTTGGTGCAGGTGTTGTGAGCCAAACATTGTCATGTGAGTGGCTGTTGTTTGGATCCGGTTATAGTCAGCTGTTTTAATGGTGTGTGTGTGTGTGTGTGTGTGTGTGTGTGTGCCGGATGTAGTCTGGACTACAGTGGTCGTGAGGCCGCCGAGAATATCTCTTTTAAGGCTTCCTCTTGCGTTTTCTTCAAGTCAATCCTCACCTTTCACGGTCATACGATCCTAAGTCCCCACTGCAGGCGCCGGGGAGATGGACCGTGTGGGAATGAGGGATGGCACTCTCTTCGCCTCGCGGCGTTTTGAGATTGTTGACCTTTTCCACAGACGGAGGAAGGGAAAAACAAGTTGTGGCGCTGTCTGCCGGGCGGGCAGGAACGCTCACAAGGGTCCACATCTTCTTCTCAGTTTGTTTGAGTGTGTGTGTGTGTGTGTGTGAGGGAGGTAGGGCTGAAAGGCGATGGCCAAGGAGTTAAAAGGCCGTGTGTGTGTGTGGAATGAAAGAGAGAGAGAGAGAGAGAGAGAGAGAGAGAGAGAGAGAGAGAGAGAGAGAGAGAGAGAGAGAGAGAGAACAGAGACGAAAACAGAGGTACACTATGCCAAAAAAAAAAAATTAAGTTACATAAGAAGAAGAAAAAAAATACGTGACACAGACGTCGAAACAAAGACACGCAAATGGTCTGGCTGGGGGGGACAGTATGTCATCCTTAATAACCTTTCAGAAATTATGTTTCCATCACACTGACGTTAGTAACGAGATACAGACCTTGTGAGTGACAGAGTTTGCGAACTAAATGACCCACCAACGAACAGTGTGGTGGCCTGACAGTTAAAGCGGCGTTCGTAACCCTTATCTATCTATCTATATATATATCTTCTTTTCGTTCTTTTTGAATGAAAGAATTTACCTCATCTTTAATGACAGGAAGACAAAGGTCCTTTAAAAGTATATCTGTTTATTTTCGCCATTGGAAGTGGCTAACTCGTGTAATCAAGTTACATCAACGAACCCGGGAAACTTAAGAGGGCGTTTACTTCGAGCGATGTTCAGCATTGTATGGGGGGGAGTTTGGGAAGGGTTGGATCCTGTTTTTGAGCCCTCTGCCTGTGGACATGATTAAGGGTTTTCCACTTTGGGTTATATGGCTTTGCGGTGAGTTCCCAAGGCAATGAGAGATCGAAAGCTCTAAGGATCCTTAACTAAGGAAGGGTTGGGTGTCAAGTGATGGGTTTGAGTGAAAATAGAGAGGGACGGAAGGTCCTTGGTTATATGAGGCGAAATTATTGAGAGTATAAGCCAGTGTCGGTTATAAAGACTGGTATCTCTTTTCCCCTTGTTTTATGCCTCCATCCTATTGCTACAGGCAAACACACACACACACACACACACACACACACACACACACACAAATAAATATATATATATATATATATATATATATATATATATATATATATACATCTTTTTTTAATTTTCCAAAAAAAAAGGAACAGAGAAGGGGGCTAGGTGAGGATATTCCCTTAAAGGCCCAGTCCTCTGTTCTTAACGCTATCTCGCTAAAGCGGGAAATGACGAATAGTTTGAAATATATATATATATATATATATATATATATATATATATATATATATATATATATATATATATATATATTTTCTCTATCATTTCCTGTATCATTTCCTATAATGATATCATACCGGCGACCTTTACCAGACCACAGACTCTCCAGGTCCCCCTACAGCTTATCTTGTCAAGTCTGGACAATTTTCCAAAGCTAAGCTTCGTGAGCTCTTAAAAAAAAAAAAAAAAGGCCATCATTGTCCTTTGAGGCACGTGATGATTCCCATGGATCAGGTCGACCAATTCTTTTGATTCTAATTATGCCACGTCAGCGCTCGTCTCATTGTCCCTAATCGTGATCGTTCATTTTCGCCGGTATGATCAACCAGAGATCAAGGGGAATTCGCTCACAGACCACATTTCAACCAGTGCCTTAATTTCGACCACTTTTTTTCTCTTCAGTCAGATATCGGGTTATTTTACCCAAATCATATTTCTAATTGGTGGCAGTTTGCTGAGTATGTTAGACTGGCGCTGAGGTAATTTTCTCGATACAAAATTCATTTTAAAACTCGTCGCGGTGACAGCATAGCGCCACGTCACACGTCACGATGACAGTATAGTGCTACGTCACACGTCATGGTGACAGCATAGCGCCACGTCACACGTCACGGTGACGACAATATAGCGCCACCTCATACGTCACGGTGACAGTATAGTGCCACGTCACACGTCACGATGACAGCATAGCGCCACGTCACACGTCACGGTGACAGTATAGTGCCACGTCACACGTCACGGTGACAGTATAGTGCCACGCCACACGTCACGGTGACGACAATATAGCGCCACCTCACACAACTCAAGCTCAGGCATTTTTTTCCAACATTTTTTATGGGAAGTAATGACGTGTGATGTAACCTGGGCTGGCGTGCAGGACCTTTTACACTGAGGGGGACCAGGTCACCACGGTGCGTGTGTGGAGCGAGACACGCACATGGATGAATAAGGATAGGGGAGGATGGTAGGTGGATGTACAAGGAGAGGGGAGGATAGTCAGTGGAGATGTGTGGATAAGGAAGGATAGTACGTGGATATATATATATATATATATATATATATATATATATATATATATATATATATATATATATCTTTCAAAACTATTCGCCATTTCCCGCGTTAGCGAGGTAGCGTTAAGAACAGAGAACTGGGCCTTTGAGGGAATATCCTCACCTGGCCCCCTTCTCTGTTCCTTCTTTTGAAAAAAAAAAAGAAAAAAAGAATAATGAGAGGGGAGGATTTCCAGCCCCCCGCTCCCTTCCCTTTTAGTCGCCTTCTACGACACGCAGGGAATACGTGGGAAGTGTTCTTTCTCCCCTATCCCCAGGGATAATATATATATATATATATATATATATATATATATATATATATATATATATATATATATATTTATTATTTATTTATATAAGGATAGGGGGTTGAGTAGGTGGAATAGTGAAAGGTGTGAGGGAACAATGAAAGGAAATATGAAGGATAGGAAAAGGAAAGAATGAGGGTATTACATAGGATAGGAGGAGGGAGATAGAAAGGAGGAATAGGATTCCAGGGGATGGAAGCAGGGAAATAGTTAGGATAGAAGAAAATGTAAGGAGGGGGAATATATGATATTGGAGGGGAGAAGGTAATATAGAAGGAGATAGAAAGGGGACTGTGCGAGGGGAGGGAAAAAAAGATATTATTAAAACAGGTAGAGAGGGGAAGGATATGGAAGAAGGGAATGAGGAGAGAAGGAGGAGAGAGAGAGAGAGAGAGAGAGAGAGAGAGAGAGAGAGAGAGAGAGAGAGAGAGAGAGAGAGAGAGATAGCAATACGCAGTGGGATGGAAAGTTGCTAATTATGATGAGGTATCTCGACAAAAGAATAGAAAAACAAAAATGTGTGGGGGAATTAGGTGAGATATTCCAGCGGGTGTGACACACACATAGGGTGTGCTCGGAACATCTCTTCCCCCATCTTGATGTCTGCACCAGGAAGGACATACAACTATTAAATGAAGGGAGTATAGAATAGCCAAGGCTACTGTGTGTCTTGGCTTCGAAAGCATCACGCCAGAAATTTACTCCACTTGGTTGAGGGAAGAGAAGCAAATGTGTGTGTGACTGTGTATGATTACTAGTTGTGTGTTACAAGGAGAGAGTTTTACATTCATGTCGCCCCGTCTCTTAACCTTGTTCATACAAGTACCATGTCTTTACTCCTAAATATATACACACGCACACACACACACCAGCCTATGCCAAGTACCCAATGATCGACTAATCTCGAGGGAGGATGAACACCTAGGTTGGGTGTAGACCCACTGACTCGTCCAGGATTCGAACTCTTGTGGGTCCGGCTCTGAGATGGCCCGTGCTGACTCATGGTGAGTGTGTGTGTGTGTGTGTGTGTGTGTGTGTAGCAAGCATGTTTTATGTGGCATGTACGTCCGAGAGGTATTTGTGTGGGATAGGTACGTGTAAAGTGCGAGTTAAGGAAACGGGGAACGATTTGAGTGCGTGCAAGGCGAGTGAGTGTGTTTCAGTGTCTTTTCAAGTCAGGTGTGTATGACAGGTGTGTGAGTGAAGCACCCGTGAGACAACCATGTGTAGGAGGTAGGTGTGTGTGTGTGTGTGTGTGTGTGTGTGTGTGTGGTAAGGTGGTGTATGAGTGAGGTCGGAGGGATGATCCACAGCCTCGGCCGATCCTTGCAACTAATCGCTTGTCCAGGGGTTAAAAGTGACCTCCTTTATCTCCCCCCCCCCCACCACCAGCACCCGTCCCTCCTCCTCCGCCCCCTCCCTCAAAGCTTGCCCCCCCAAAAATAGCAGGTGAGCGAGTCGGGCGATATTTCTGGTGCAGCGGCGACCTGGGCTGTGGGGGGAGGGGAGGGTTTGGGTAGAGGGGAGGTGGGGGGTGGGGATTTATGATGCCTTTGGCTCAGCACTTTCACTCCCGCGGCCACCGATTACTGTGTTAAGACGTCAGGGCACACCCGGGGGTGTGGTGTGTGTGTGTGTGTGTGTGTGAGAGGAGAGAGAGAGAGAGAGAGAGAGAGAGAGAGAGAGAGAGAGAGAGAATTACCTTTTTTTTTAAAAAACATCTTCACTGATGTAATAATGGAAAATATTGTGACGCTAATTCCTTATCTTTTAACGCAACTTTTTTTTCTTTTGGTGTGATCTGCTTCCAATGTGTCGTGTCTGAATGTCAGGCAATTCTTGCCAAGGATTTTCACGATTCATGGTTCTGACTCGTTACCAAACATCTCCATGTTAATTATGCAGCCTACCCAACCGTGAGATGTAGGGCCACTGAGACAGTACTGAGCCTAGCATTGTGTATGACTGTTTATATACACAGCAGTAGTGCTCCCGCCTGCTACGCAGAGGTCCCGGGTTCGATCGTGGCTGCTGGAGGCTGGTAGTGCGCGTTCATATGCCCTAGATTCGTATAATGTAATTGTATAGCCACAGTATCCCTCATATGGGGCTCCTTCAGCTTCAAGGCTGCACTGCCATCAGGAGCAGGGAAATGAAGGATTCCTATGAAACGAGATATGCTTTGGCGAGGCTTTTCCTCTTTGTCGTCCATTGACGATGATGCATCCTTAACGAAGATGCCTCCTTGCTCTTGATGTAACCACGCACAGGCCGAGTTCTCCCACATAAAGGGTTGTGATGATATGATTTCTTGTTATGACAAATGCCTCTCCTCCCCTCATCCGTTCTGATCAGTGTAAGACTAACTCTCCACCTTACATGGCCGCTGCTTTTAATACCTCATTCTCTGATTTAACTTCAGATGATTCCCCGTTGTCTTCTTCCTCCATAGTCTCCTCCCGTAGAACCTCAAGTATCTTCTTCGCCCTCGGGGTCTTCTGAGGATTTCCCCTACCGTAGGTGGCGCGAGGCGTGAGGCCTAGTTGGCATACACCCTCCCCCCATCCTCGAGTCCTAAGATAATATACCTCTTAATATAACTCCGAGCCAGCACGGAATCTTAATCGAGTGTTTACGTCTTGGTCTTAAACCCGTGGCTTTTCCATTTTGTCTTCGAAGCTTGCCTTGGTGCAGCCTATCCCTAAGGAAAGAGATCGGTCGTTCTAGCCCCTGCCAACCATCCCACTATTACTCTCACTTCCAATGTATCAAGCGTCTTTGTTAACTCTCCTCAACTAACATTTTTTTTTCAAGCCTTCCATCTCGTACGTTCTCAGGCATCACCTCGCTCCAGCCATCCCTCTCTGTCAAGTGCGAGGTTGTTGTCCTCTCCCCTGCTCTGCAGGTATTATCGTAGTACACCACTATCGTGGGCTGTCTAACATCTGTCATTGCTACTAAGGCTGGGACCCGAGGCACACAGCTTCTATGAGCAGAGTGACCACACGAAGATTGACCTCTATGATACCGCCTTACCTCGAACTGCGAAAGTGTGGGATTCCCTTCCTTCCTACGTCTGCTTAGAATTTCTGAGTCATGTCTATAAACGCTTCAGGAACTCTAGGTAATTTGTTCATTTTTATAACCCGATATGGCTGTGATTGGTGCACGTTTTCCCCCATGTTGTGTCGTTCACTTTATGAATAACTATATCTATCTATCTATATATATATATATATATATATATATATATATATATATATATATATATATATATACATATTATCGGAGGTTTATCTCGAGTAAAATGACAGAGTTCG
The DNA here is from genome assembly GCF_036320965.1 of Panulirus ornatus. Classification (NCBI taxonomy): domain Eukaryota; kingdom Metazoa; phylum Arthropoda; class Malacostraca; order Decapoda; family Palinuridae; genus Panulirus; species Panulirus ornatus. The sequence goes on along the minus strand of NC_092271.1, from coordinate 17,896,176 downwards.
GTCATGTCCAAGAACTATTTTGCTTTAAAGGAGTTTATCGGGTCCCTGCTACTTACCGTAGCGCAGCCTTGGAGCTGCAGGTGGTACGTAACTGACCAAATAACTAACCATATATCTAACCTTAGATGACACGCAGACAGACCACACAACACTGTTGCCCAGACACTTGTGCTTATCATAATATGACCCAACACTCACTCATAGACTTTACCTCACCTTTAATGGCATAAACACAAGTCCCTAACACCCTTTTCATGCTAAATTTACACTTATGTGTACGTGTGTGTGTGTGTGTGTGTGTGTGTGTGTGTGTGTAGATAAGCCTGGATACTTAGTGTAGATTATATGAAGTGATACATGGAGGAAGCGACGACTCCATGCAAGTCCTAAAAGTGTAAATGGATGTAGTGCGGTCGTGGATGACGGTGACGCTACTTTGAGGTTATATCTGCCGGAAGCCCTGTGAGTGGTCAGTCACACTGTCGCATTACGTAACGGAAGGTCTCCCAGTTGTAAATAAGGTGGTGACGTCATGCATCGCATCGATTGGTCACCCGGACCGTGAAGTAATGCAAATGCAGCCGTCTGGTTGGCCGACCAGCCGATGACGCACTGAGGCTAACACCATCTGGTTGGTTAATCAAGTGGTAACGTAGTGCAAGAGAAGCCCCCGTGGTTGGCCAGGCTAATGACAGCGTCAGAGACTGCAGCAATAGCGTCATCGATCTGAGAAGATACGCCATCTGCCTTAGACGACGATAAACACCTCTTTATCTTTCCTCTTCTCTCCCTCCCGCCTGTATAGTCAGCCGGGGACGACACTGACCCCATCCCCAGTATGAACGACACGTATGAACCACATTACTGCGGTGAGATTCTTACGGCGTCAACACTTGTGTTCCATACAGTGTTGCTTGGGCTCCCTCCTCACCGCATCGTAGTGTTCCAACCTCGCTTCTGTGTCTCAGTACCCACAACTCCCATCATGTTAGAGACCTGCTGGAGGTATGCCATCTCCCGAGAGTCGCTAGGAAAGGGAAAATGATAAGTTAAACGAAGCCTCCCGGGAAATGTTGTCTAAATAATACGTGCATCGTTGAATGATCGAGGGAGCGTAACTTATGTCATGAGTTGTTTTTCAACTCAACGCATCGAAGAGCGTCGGAGGTATTCATGTGCGTGTGTGTGTGTGTGTGTGTGTGTGTGTGTCCATTGACAGAACCTCAATACATAGAGCTTTATACGTTTTCTTTGCATTCATGTTGACAATATATCGCCTTCATCTCAAATTCCTTAGTGGAGTCCACGCGAATTTCTCATATACCTGTACTGGCCCAGTCGATTCTCTCATTCCGTGTTGCCCCCCATCTCACGGCAGCGCCCATGCAACCTGGCTCTCCAAATTTCAGCCCCAGTCCAAATCAGGAGTGAGGGAGGCGCACGAACGTCTCTATGGTCAAGAGACTGAAGGCTAAACCCAGGTCACTATCATCCATTGTCTCAGTGAAAACTGAAAGTACAGAATGAGACTCATGTCTTCCGTGCAGACTATCATGTCAGAAATGAAAAACGGGGAAGAAAAAGGAAAACTGATGACTGCAGCCCATTTTTCTCAACAGCGAAACCTTGAAATAAAAAAAAAAAGAAGTCATCACTGCAGCCCAGCCTATCAGAACAAACACTAGAGCGACCGAGAGAGAGAAAAAAAAAAGAGAAAGGAAATCGCTTTGCGCCTGTCACCTCTTACAGAACTGAAAGCCAGAAAAATAAAAAAAAGTCCTCAGATGCTTGCAGTCCAGAAAAAAAATCTCTCTCAACGCCACAGCCAAGAAAATATTTTCACGCCACCGCAGGCAAGATCTTCGTACCATCCCAAACCCAGAAAAAATATCCTCACACCACCACACTCAAAATCCTGAGACTGCTTCAGCCCAGGAAGAAATCCCTCTCACCACCGCCGTCCAGAAAAAATTCCTCACGTCGCTAAAGCCCAGGGGAAAAAATTCTCACACCACCGCAGCTCCCACCCCCACAAAAAATCCTGACATCGCCACAGCCCATTTTCTGAGAACTAAAACCAGAAAAGCGAAACGGCCACATCACTGCATGACATTAAGCTTGACAACCACTCTAGCTCCAGCTAGCACAGGGGGTCCTGTGTGGGTGGAGGTGGTCGTCCTCCTCCTCTGTCATACCAATTCTCACGTCCCTTACTGACGTTGTTTCTTGTGATGGACAACTTTCTTCTTGCGCTCTACATCGATCAGATCTTCACTACCACATGTGCAAGGATGAAAAGATGGCGCACCAGACTCTCCTGGCTCACAGGTGTAAGTTCCTCCGTCTCATATCTGTCCTGGAAGACGTTCCACCATATTGTGCCTCACCCACAATACCTCCGCGGTCAAGCAGAGGCATGACTCCCCCAGGTGCAGACGGTGCTTCATGGCTCCCCCAGGTGCAGACGGTGCTCCAGGTTCATCATGGGTATAAGTACTCGATATCTGCTGTGCTGTTCTTTATTCTTCTGCTTTTAAGGGGACTGCATCTTCTACAGTGGTGTTCAGGCCAAACCAACCCGTTCAGACCTTGGGATCTGTGTGGTCTAAGTATCCGTTTAACTCTCTCTCTCTCTCTCTCTCTCTCTCTCTCTCTCTCTCTCTCTCTCTCCTTTTCCTATTGTGTTTGAAAATTCCAATCAATCCTTATTTGTAAAGGAATGACTTAAAATCTAACGTCACTCTCGAACGCGAAAGCTGTTTAAATACGAACCTCTTCTGTTCCACTGATATAGATTCAGATTCGACCAATGAGTCCACTTCACATATCTTTTGTTGCTCGTTTAACCTGTGATTATCAGACCGTCCATCACGTCCAGTGGAACGCAACGAGACTGACGTATTTACCTTCGTATGAATTGATGTCTACTTCATCATCGAACCTGGTCGTTTGCATTGGCAGTTCAAAAGCGATACTGAGCTGCCAATGAACGACGTAGAAATGGTCTGAAGTGACAGAGAATTCCCCAGGCGTGTAGACAAAGGTGGTGGGACTGGGGTATGATTGCCCCCATCCCTCCTCAGACCACGTCGCTTTGACCTTGGGTCTTTTGTGGTCTGTTTATCCATGTAACTCTTGCTCTATACAGTATGCAATTGGCTTAGTAATGACATCTCTCTCTCTCTCTCTCTCTCTCTCTCTCTCTATATATATATATATATATATATATATATATATATATATATATATATATATCTCAACTCTCTTTGAATCACTGAAAAGAATGGATAAATGTATATATATGTTTACTTAACTGATTCAGTAGTTGCCACCTGTGACCATTGAAACCAATGTATTCATTTCACCACCTTACTAAACCAATGGCACAAGTTTATAATGAAATTTCCCTCCCTCCATAAAAAGCCATTGTGTCATCGAACAAAACTCACTTGATTATTGATATCAGCTGTTTTATATTATGAAACACCACAGTTTTGACTTTTATTTGGCAGTGGTCACAGGTCTCATAATAAACTGACTCTTTTATAACAGCTGTGTTCAGTTTTATGAGAATTTGACTAATATTAGGGACTGAATTAGACATCGAAAAGCATTAGGAAAATGAATTCTCGTGTTTTGAGTTTTTTTTTCGTAGTTTTTGGGTGTTCGAAACTCGCTCTCCCTTCCCCCCTACCCCAAACCCCCATGCCCAAAGCTTGGGTACGTGATAGCCCAAATGTGACGCAGAACTGTCACATCCCGACGCAGAACTCCCCCACTAGTGACATAGAACGGTCCACGAGTGCGACGTAGAATAGCCCACGAGTAAGTCAGAACTGGGCGGGAACGATAAAGCGTTTCTGTTGGAAATTTGAATTCAGTGACCTAATGATAGAGCCTCCTGCTTAACGTTGGTTTCTCCTGCTTGATGTGGATGTCTCCTTCACTCGCAGCGTAAACCCCTCGCAGGCGGAGTCCGGGAACACCCCCCTGCCCCCGTGAAAACAATAACTACACCGCGTCCGGCAAATCCCACGTATGAGGAAGCAGCAAGGATTAATGACACTGATAGTCTCTCACGTGGATATGACGAGGCTAACTAGTGCACCACATACAAGAGGACGTGGAGTGAGGGTTCAACCTCCCGCTCTCGCATGTCCATTTAGAGGTAACTTTCGGAGATCACAAGCGGCAAAGCCCTGAAATATATACGTATGTCAAATATGGGCATATCCAAGGGTCGAGGGGATGATAGAATCTGAGGAGGTGCTTGATCTACGTCAGGTCTTTGTGAGGAAAGGAACAACATGGCAGCTTGGGGCTGAGACCGAACTACGGTAAAAGGGGTTGAGGGATAGATGAGCTTGCGACACCATCATAAGGTACACGTAAGACAAGGGGAGGTAAAGTATGGTAAGTTAGGGTTAAAAACTTCACATTCGTACAATTCTTGAAAAAAAAAAAAAAAGGTCTCGACAGATATCATTTGCTAAGGAAGATAGATTGTATATATGCTTCTCAATTTCATAGTTTGTTTTGGTTAATAAGAGACTCAGAGGAAAGGTCAGCTGAGGAAGATGGATTATCTTCAAGGGATTCGTACAGTAATAGATGATAATGTCGTGAGGTTGTGTCCAGTCCAGTTGCATGTTGTGTAGTGAGCAGCTGAGCTGTTTCAGGTGACTAAAGATTCGCCAGCTTGAGAGACATGATAATGATCGTAGGCATTAAATCCTCCTAATAATCCTCTTTTTGCTGTGTTGACTCCTCGAGTCAGTCACATGTCTCTGCTCTCATCATCTTTACCCACCCTCCCCACAACAGTAAACCACGACAAGTGAACCTAACGATCCCAAATAGAAGTTGGACTTGGTGTGATGGAGCTCTCCACATTCTATTCAGTCACGTTAAACGACCCTTCACGCTGGCTGATAAGGACGTGTCCCTCACTTTTCCACACACACACACACACACACACACACACACACACACACACACACACACCAGCTGACGTCTGGTACCTCATCTTCCACAAAGCCTCTGGCGAAAAATTTACCAGTTGGCTCTTGTGAGGGAACGCTGTGGTTATGTTATTAGGTTTTGTCTGGGAGCTAGAAGCCATCAGAGAGCAACGCATCCCCCAGCTTGCGTGTCGTGACCCTAATCATGGCTTCTTGGTAACGTCTTTTTGCCCCATTGTGTGCATCCTATTCTGTCGACTGCTCTTGGGAAGTGTTCGAGGTGTTGTTGGTTTGTGTAGAGGCCCCCTCACCATTCTCAGTACCAACTGAGATCCAATGGTGTCATTACAGAGAAAACCACGTACACGAGAAGCGTTCCAACTGATGATGTCGTAACAACCATAATTGTAGTTGCTTTGTGAGGCTGTATGAGCGATGACCGACTCCCTCACCCACCCACCCCCTCACTTAAGAGAGTGTTCAGAAAATAGATATTTCTGGCGACCAGGAACAAACATAGATATTCACCTTCAACAACGTGTTTCAATCTGCTAATGCACCGCTTGCAAGGTCAGACCAATGATTGCAGCATGAGTTTAAAGAAGAGCAATTCACGTCACTTCGGAGTCAAGGATATGGTAGTTTATTCATGTGAACGAGAACAGTTATGTCGTTTGCCACAATCAGAGGCCTGAGCCCCTCTCTGCTGCTGCACCTACTTATATCAACTTTATTCTTTATAGTCGAAGTGAAAAACTTAAAGAACAGAAAATGGATGTAACTGTGAAAGAGAGAGTCTGATATCAATATTCCATGGGATATAAAAGGAATATAGTGGCAACTACAGCAAACATGGCTTCACACTAGTCCACATCGATCATAGCTTTGACAATCTCAGAGTTACTTCGTCAGAGCTCTAAACGCGGATCGCTACCCTGTCTGTACAACTGTGCTGGGAGTGTACTGGTTGAGCTACCTCGTCAACACTATAGTCTGCGCTTATGTAGAGGCGTTAGCTACCCCTTCCATGACCCTGGGTATAAGTACTCTGCTTACAGGACCCACATATCAGCTACAGGTAGTGTAGTGGGTTTGGTACTTTCTCCATAACTCCGTTACAGACAGATAAAGGTCATTTTCCTTATACATAAAGGTCAACCACTACATGTATATGAGGGTTGAATACCCTATGTATAAACTTAAGTTTCAACCATTCCCAAATTAAGGTCGACCAGCACACGTGTAAGGATCACCCACCCGTGAAAGAGGATCAACCAGCCCATATATATATATATACATGGCCAAAAAACTCTATGTATAAAGCCGCTTGTAGGAGATTCTTACGCAAGTCATCCAGCTGGTCCTGGGGAAAAAAAAAGAGCCTCACTGGAATATCTACGCCAAATACCATATCTAAAAGCGATTCAGATGAAGCTGGAACATCTAACTAGAAGAGAAATACAGAAACAGTTACATATACAACCGAAGGATGGATAGTACGAAAGGCACTGAATCTTCACCAGATGGCGCGATGGCTAGAAAACGAAAACACTACGAAGGGTTTAAAGCGATAGACCTGGAGGAAAAATGAACGAATCATAGTGAAAAGAAATATAAGAGGATTAATATAATGACACCAAGGAGAGGACGAAAGATACGAAAGAACACATGAATAATATTTACAAAACTCTTCGTTACAGAGGAATGGAGTGATCAGGAATTGTCTCTTTTGAAGTGATTGTAGTAAGTTGAAGCCATCATGGGCTACTAGACATTTGCAATGGTCTTAGAATCATCCTTACCGCCTCAAGAAAGTGCTATACCAATGTCTTAGTACCTGGATGCAGTAGCTTGACCCTGACGCCCTTAACGACCCTAGCAGGTGATTGGCCTGAAGCGTCGAACCACCAGCTTGGGATTTTGTCTCGCCCACTTGGGTAATGTCGTTCGGGTGATCCGAGGCATTTTCTGGCTAGATACTGACCTTTATCAACTGTCAGCCGCTGAAGCTGATAACGAAATGCATTCGTAATTACACATTTTTTTTTATGTTTGCTTGGATGGCATGGGCATCTGTGGCCCTAATCAAGCCCATCCCATTAACGCTATATATATATATATATATATATATATATATATATATATATATATATATATATATATCCCATAACCTGAGCCAGGTACCCTTTTTATCGACCAACACCCAGAGGTGGATGAACAGCTAGGGGTGACTGTGGACCCACTGCGTAACTAGGATTCGAACCTATGCGCTACACCACGGGAACCCATCAGATTAACGTTAAAGTTATCAATTCACAGCAGACTAGTGGGGAAGGAGAGAGCCTACGTCTTTCTCTTTTCTTTTTAATCATAAGAACAATTTTTTTGAGAAGCATTTTCAAAAGATTGATGCATACTATTTTATTTCGAATTCTAATTCGTGGAATCTCCGTTGTCGCATGATTTCGTGTCGTGGGTTATGAATGCCTCAATAAACATAAGACATAATTCTTTATTACGGGAAGTAAGTTATTATTAGCCTGTGTTCAAACTTTTATTTCCCACAGTTCGGAAGTCATTAGATATGAAATGTGTACATTCTTGGCTCGTGTTTTCAAAGCTAACAGGATCGTATTGACCCGATGTCAAATTACCATCATAAAATCCCCGTTATTAAGTAACAGATGGCTAGATGTGCAAACCGTTTTCTAAGAAAGTTGTAGGTTAGTGTTATTGGATGAATATTAGATTTATTGTAGGATTCAATACCACTTGTGGTCTTTGTTCTGGTGTTAAGGCTTTCTCTAGTGGTATTAAAGGATGTCATTGATGTTTAGGGATAAGTAAAGTCAGGGATGTCAGAATGAGGTCGGGAATGTGTGTGTGTGTGTGTGTGTGTATGACGTCAGTAATGTGGATGACATCAGGGGTTTACAAATGACGTCAGAGTAATGTGAGTGACATCGGAGATCTTTGAACGAATGATGTCAAGCGCGCACTGGTGATGTGGCTGTTGTACCAGTGATGTCAAAGGCGTGTGGCCGACGTCCACAGTTTATATGGATGATGTCACAGACGTGTGAGTGTGATCTCATACAGGAGTAACATCAGGGGGCGTGGGACCTGACATCAGTGAGCGTGTTAGATGGGATGTCACAGTTATGAAGGTGATCACAGTCATAGACCGTTTTCCGAGTCATGTTCGTGTGGACGGACGAGCGACGACAGTGATGTAAAAGGGATGTGTGTGTGAGAGAGTGACGTCAAGGTTCGTGTGGCGATGTCAGGATTGTGTCTTAGCGACGGTCGGGGAGGGTTTCGAGGCCAACGCACTCTGCAGGGAGGGATTCCGAGGCCAACGCACTCTACAGAGAGGGGTTCGAGGTCAACGGACCCTACAGGGAGGGGTTCGAGGCCAACGCACCCTACAGGGAAGGGTTCGAGTCTAACGCTCTCTGCAGAGAGGGTTTCGAGGCCAACGCACTCTGCAGGGAGGGATTCAGAGGCCAACGCACCCTACAGGGAAGGGTTCAAGTCTAACGCTCTCTGCAGGGAGGGTTTCGAGGCCAACGCACTTTGCAGGGAGGGGTTCGAGGCCAACGCACTGTGCAGGGAGGGGTTCGAGGCCAACGCGCTCTACAGGTAGGGATCCGACGCCAACGCGCTCTACAGGGAGGGGTTCAAGGCCAACGCAATGTACAGGGAGCAACAGTGTGATGACGGGAGTGTCTGTCGGCGTCAAAAGCAAAGTCAACTTTAATAATCTTCCTGGGACAGTGGCCTGCGGAACTTGCCGGTCTAATGTGATTCATAGTGGCCAGCTACCCGCCCACTCCCGCCGGGGGTAAAAAAGAGAGAAATGAAAGATAGACTCCACACACACACACACACACACACACACACACACCACAAGACATGCCACACACTGACGCTACAATGGTTGTAGGTGCCACACACTAAAGGTACAGTGAATGAAGATGATGCTACTACGTGAAACCAGACTGAATGAAGGTGCCTCTCAGTGAAATACGAGTGAGTGGAAATACCTCAATGAAACTAGAATAAACGTAAGTGCTATTGTGTAAGTCTAGAGTGGGCGGGGGACGCCATACCCTGAAGCTGCAATGGATGGGGAGACATCTCAATATAACTTAACATGGCCTTGGAGCGCCACTCATTGAAACCTGCATGACGTCTGTGGCAAACTCTGGACGTATGAGGGCGCGAGGCACAAATGATTCACACTCCTGGATATTGTTTCTACTCTTTCCATCACTTGAGAGATCTAGCGTTAGCTTATGGACGCGAGGAAACCCGTTCATCGCGTTCCATGTCAACGTGAATCATACTTCTTCGTTGAAAGCAGTCGTCATACGTATATATATATATATATATATATATATATATATATATATATATATATATATATATATATATATATATATATATATGATAGAGGTTTCGTTTTCAAAAGTGGCCTCTTTGTTTTGGCAGTGGTAATGGTTATCAGCAGGGGAAAAACATCTAAGAAACTTAAAAGGGATTTGAGACAGACAACGTTGGGTTATCTATGCTATTTGTAAAGTGATGATCCGACGGATGTGATCCTATTAAAGTACACCTGGGCCGATAATCAACAACCGTTCGTATACTTAAGATTTATGAACACACCTGGAATATGCCAATCGAAGCTGTTCAGGTTGAAAAGGCAGGATACGAAGAGGACGTCTGAAAAATAGAATGAAAGAAAGCGAGTTCATATGAGTTCTTTTGGTGTATACAGATCCGACTCTGGAAAGTGTAGTGATTACAGGAAAAGGTGAGGAAGGTTAAAAGGAATTTTGAAGCTTTGCTGTACGAGAAAAGGAAGAGGAGGAGGAGGAGGAGGAGGAGGCATCATAACGCCTAATCCTCGTGTAGCTGGTCTTCAACACAAAAGCTATGGGAAGGAAGAGTCAGTTACGTGCTGCGGGTCTAGGGCTTATAGGATTCGGAAGACATGGGAACACAGCTCACAAGAGCTGTGTTCCGAACAACTGATAGTTCCTGCAGAGAGAGAGAGAGAGAGAGAGAGAGAGAGAGAGAGAGAGAGAGAGAGAGAGAGAGAGAGAGAGGCAATATCATGGTAAATGGAGAGGGAGACTCCCAGCTATACGGCGATCAAGGCCCCTATTTGATACAGTACTTACAGGAGAGATGGTTACAACATTTCTACAACAGCTGCAGCTTTCAGGAAGCAGTTTTCTAATGTTGCACGTACGTGGGGCTCCACAACAGAGTGGAGGTTAGGGTTATGCCCAGAATGTTTATGGTATTGCAGGTTTGTTTTGTGGTGCTATGAAGGTTGATAGGATGAAATGTGTGTGTGTGTGTGTGTGTGTGTGTGTGTGTGTGTGTGTGAGGCACACAAATATATATATAAAGAAAGACAAAGACAAACAGAGAAGGTAATAAAGCCTCTCCACACCTTTCCTCGCCTGTGTTGTCGAGGGTGGTTGACTCCGGGGTAAATATGGTCGAGTTTTATCCGTGTCTCCCGAGGGAGACGGACGTTGGGGCCATTTAATGATAATGACGCAATATAATGGCCACCAGCCACCCTCCTCCTCCTCCACTACCCACCCACCCCCTTTTTTTCCTAGCCAAATACGTTCCTCTGTTTTTTCTTGATGTGTTGATGACGCAGCTGGTGTCACTAGTGCTGTTGATGTGGTTGCTTCTGTTGATGTCTTGTTGATGTTGGGCTGATGTCATCCGAGGCTACGTCTTACGGTGATGATGTTACTGGTATATCACTTTTGGTCCTGATGTCTTATGGTGCTGATGTCACTGCTGTACCTGGACGTACTGACGTCTCTGTTCTCGCATGTCTTCATACTGGTGTCGCCTCTGGAACTGTGTGTCGTGTCGCAAACACACGCCTCCTCCCATCCTTTCGGTGTCGTACGATCGACATTCTTGACCTCCTCTTGCTCAACTCTCTCAGAGAACTCCACCCTGCAGGATCATTCACAATGTTTGTTTCTGGGGTGGAGTTCGGGATAGGGCAGTCGGCTTACAGCCAGCCTATCTGTTCGTCCATAACTTTGGTGGCCACCCGACGAATGAGTATTAGGCGTTTAGCTGGGGTGACACGAGTGGAAAGAGCTCTTCCCTTAATACACAAGTGATAGTCATAGCGACCGTCTTTGAGATTCTGCGGTTCTCCATTACCACAGTACATCAAAAAGCAATGCAATGGACAGTATAAACGGGGGGGCGACATCAGACCAAGACCCTGAGAAGGCGCCCTCTAAATAAAGAGGTCCGAAACTGGTTGAACCACGGCGGATCAGAGAGCAAAAGAGGCAGTGGAACAAATGTACATATGTGTGTGTGTGTGTATGTGTACGTGTGTGTATGTGTGTGTACAGGCAACCCATAAGTCTCATTCACCACGAGTTATGACTTGCGCTGTTTTCATAATTATCTGTTGTTGGCATGTGAGGCGTTTCGAGTATTCAGAACAACAGCCCTGAGGTGTTGTGCATTCATTCATACTAAATGGAACCCACAAAGACGATCTGCCGAATAAGGAAACACCACTCTCTTTCTCAAGGGTTATTTTCCTCTCTGGTGTGCCTGGTTATTCTGTGAATTGTAAAGTTCTTCTTAATGTTAAAAAGGAACTTCTTGAAGGAGAAAGAGTATAGGTTTCCTTTACAGACCTGAGCTTCCAGATTAGAACCAAGATAAGTCAAATGTAGCCAAATGTGATTCGGTTTTATTCAACTTTAAATCTGGTCAGGTTTAACAGATGGGCCCTTCGTATGCTTTAATGGGCTACAATTAAAGTGATATACACAAACCCACAAACATTTCTTAAGCAGCGAATTTCACCAGATGTTGAAGATCCTGTTTTGAAGAAGGCAGGCATGAAATAGAACTGTTCACGGAATAATGAACTCTTTCTTTTTTTTTTTAAAGTTTTGACGCGACATTTACCTGTCGCTCAACCCATTGTTAGGCTCCCAAATACGCCAACACCCTGAGCAGGCTGTGCAACACTCGGTCCATTTTCTTTTATCAGTAGTGTACACACACACTCTCATGTTTTACTGATGGTGCGTGATTCATGTTGGTGTGTCTGGTGTAATATGAGTTTCATTTGGTGTCTGGTAACCTACTTGAAGGGGGTAGGTGTGCATGCGTGTGTGTGTGTAGGTAGGTATCAATTCGTGTGTGTGTATGTGTGTGTGTAGGTACCAATTCAACAGCTAATGCCTTGACAATGGCAAGATAAAGCCAGCGCCTTTTTATCTTTAATGACTACGATGTTGAGAAGGGCAGACAGTATTATCAGCAGATAGTGACAACAGTAAAATCAGCCATCATCACCACAGGCATCATCTCCACCACCCACCATCATAAGCATCTTCATCATCACCATCGCTATCATCACCCATACCATCTCCACCAACACGGTTGACGCCAGACGTACCCAACCATCACCACCAACACAGCTATCACCAATAGTAGCAACAGAGCGGAGCATAATAAAGTCTACACCCAACCACCATCACCACCATCAGCCTCCATCATCACTGCCGGCCCTCAACAACCACTCAATCCTCAGCAAAACCTCAATCCCCTGCACGCTCTCACGAACCCACACAAGAACGCTAGAGTTGAGGTAGGTTGCCTGGGAGCGGGGCAAGCCAGTAACAGTAATGTTTTTACCTGCAGGTGGCCAGGAGAGCGGGAGCCGTGCAGAGGTAAATGAGCAGAGGCGGTCCAGGGACAGCTTCTGCTGCGGCCAACACACACCAAGTCGTCTGCTAGCCCCACACTCCCCGCACGGTGAGTCGCCTTCCTGAGTCAGCCACCGTACGTAGAAAGAGAGAGAGAGAGAGAGAGAGAGTGTTTCTTCATTCTATTCTGATGATGACAATCCTTTATGATGGTCATAATGGTCTTAGGCTGGTAGATATCATTAACCCAAAACAGCCAATGCAATAATCGTGACAAGGACCACCACTTGTTAAGATCAGAATACTCGTATCCCTCACTCAGAACTTGACGTGTAATGGACGGACTTGTGTCAGGCTTACAATATGACAGTCTAGAGGAATCTAGGTCATGCGTGCCACACGGTAATGTAGTAAAATCTTAGAATAGTAAATAAGCAGTGCCTTGCTCCCTCGTTCATACGAACAGCGAGTCTTGTGTGAGTGACCGGGGTACACTCAGGTTCATAACGCGTGACAAAAGACAAAGGTATATAGAATCCAGGTGACCAGGAAGGGAATGTTTGTCTCATGGGCGTTTTGCGAAGGGGTAGGGGATGGGGTCAGTGGGATAGAGAGAACCCTGAGATCTATGGGTTGTAAAGGTTAATAATTAAGGTCCCCTCGGCACGGAAGGTTAGATGCTCGATCAATAGCTACGGTTCCCTCTGCCTTAAACTTCAGTCTGTTTCTCCCCTAAATTCACGTGGTCTTCCTCCCTTCCCTTGAACTGCATGTAACAGAGTCTTTTTTTCACTTAAAGAACCTTTCCTTATGTTGATTAAGATTGGTAAAGTTTCTGATCTTTTGTTCTCTTGATTTCTTCCTAAATTCTAAGTAGTCGTCAAAGATGAATGTGTGAATGGTTGAAGTATTCTGTTCTCTAGGTTGAGCAGTGTTCCACGCAGGTCAGAGACAGTTCTGACATGTCAAAGCCGAGTGTATGTGTGATCATGGGGTAATAGTATACACCTGGTAAACAAGATTCTATGGTCGATTCCACATTGTATGGAGAAAAATTTTTTTTTTCTTTTTTGGTGCGAGCTGAATAAACCAGCAACATGACTACAGACCAACCAGCTTTTTCAGGTATGATGTCCATCAGATAAACCTTCTCGACATGATCCAGCTTGGGACCACCTGTGACTTGCTTTCCCTCACTGAGAACACCAGCGACAGTGGTGAAGCAGCGGTGGTCAGTGGAGTGAGTGTGGCGAGCGGTGCTCGAACCTCGTACGTTTCTTCTAAGGACACACCGTCAGTGTTAGCTGCTTGAACTGGAGATCTGATGACTCATTAACAATGTCGAAGATTGATCTTATGAACCAATCATTGTAAAGACTGTGTCACACGTCAAATGTAACATAACTTCTCCCTCTGAACTAGAAAAAAGTTAAGTAAGGACAGCTTAGTCTGTTTTGATATTTTCTTCTCTTCCTCTTCAAGTTTCTGAACAAGAAAAGCTCTTGGATATTGAGCCTCGGGTATCGACACCTGTGTTAAGCTGGCTCACGTTGGATAAGTCTGGGTACATATATAAACTAATCTTCTTTAATGGTATTTCCTTCAGAACATTGTTTAGTATCAGGAAATAATGATCCTGGTTTCAGCCAGTCAACTCCTGCCAGTATCGTCCAACGCTGGCATTACTTGTGAGAAATGCAAACCGCCAGTTTAGTTTCAGTAGTCCTGCCTGAAGCTATCGTGTATCAGCAAAGGGCAGAGAGCCATCTGTCTGGTGCAAGTTTAGCGAAGTCAGTCAATCCTGGACGACCTGACTCATACTGGGCCTCAGACGGCTCAGAACCCACGTCTCGCAGACCCACCACCCTGGTGTATTGACCAGCATGTCAACCTCCACCCCGTAAAAGACCCATCTTGGTGTATTGACCAGCACGTCAACCTCCATCCCGTAAAACACTCGAACTAAACGCGAGTTGGATGATTATTATTAATTTAACGTTCATTCGTTTTCTGTGTTTGTAGTTGGTTGTCTGTCAGTGCCCATTTGAGAGCTACAAGGATTGCCACTTCATCTATGAATTTCTAGTTACACTGGTGTTCATTTTTGACCAACTTATATCAATATTTCTTCCGCGCGTTCGACAGTGTTTCCACTTTATCTGTTGAGTGTACCGAGGAATGTGAAATATATATATATATATATATATATATATATATATATATATATATATATATATACAGGACGATTCGTCAAGGTCTTTCATAAGTGTCAGGTTGAGTTCTAGAGGTTATTTGAAGACTTCGTTACTCTGAGTAAACTTCGATTACACCCTCGTCTTCACATATCGGGCTATGCAAACATATCGGTTGGAAAGGGACGCAAAACAGCCGTAGAGTTAATATCACAATCATCTTATCTCCCAAATTTCAATAAATACGACTAATGTTCATCTTTATTGCCCGTTATGTGCCGTGTCAATATATATGAGAGAGAGAGAGAGAGAGAGAGAGAGAGAGAGAGAGAGAGAGAGAGAGAGAGAGCACTCAGACCTATACCAAACAAACAGAGACAGATAGGATTTAACTCGATAGCCCATGACAGTGTATGAAGGCTTTAATAAAACGTCCATATCAGATTGTTCAACACACACACACACACACACAAAGTGCAAATTTCCTTCGCTATACAGTACAAATATGTAGTTACAGATAGGTATCTACACATTACACACTCACGTAAGTCTTTCTGATTAACCAATGGAGGATGGATATGATCATGAACACAGATGTGAACTAACAAAATCAAGTATATTTGTTATCCATGATCAGCTTTAACGTTTCAATAACCCAACAAAATATGTTTTAATTAAGGTTAAACATTCATGATTTGTTGCATTAAGCTGTAAAGATCATCCTCGTCGTTCTATGACACATGATTTCCGACCGAATGGACCCGGCATAAACGGTCTTCATTTCGTGTCACAAATGTGACTTGAATGAAGTACGAGTGAACGAACTCGCCGAAAGAATGATTTAAAAATACAAAATATTATACCGAGGCCGCAATAGCTGTGACAAGAAAAAAATAGCTTTTAAAGCCGATATAGCGGCCATGTAAGGACAGCAATAACACCAGCTTTGCCACACTTCACGCCCGTAGCCACTCCCTCCCTCCCTCACAAACGCCAGCCACAGTGGCAACGGTGTCTCCACAGGTACATTTATCGGTCTCCCTCGGGGATGATCCATGT
Organism: Panulirus ornatus; assembly: GCF_036320965.1. Lineage (NCBI taxonomy): Eukaryota > Metazoa > Arthropoda > Malacostraca > Decapoda > Palinuridae > Panulirus > Panulirus ornatus. Next base: position 17,880,234 of record NC_092271.1, on the reverse strand, counting down.
CTCAGAGTGGGAGATTGTGACGGGTCTGCTGCTCACACACACACACAGAGGATGAATGCACTCGGCAGTCAGCCACCGGCAGCACCACTTGCCGTGGTGGCTGAAGGAGGGAGGTTGTGGGAGCCACGGGGTGTGTTGAGAGCGTGCTCCACCCGCTTTAACCCACGCCATAAAACCTTCACATAAGCAAGTGTTGCGAACTTGCACGTGGACAAAAGAGGCGATCTGAAGGCCCCGGCGAAGTGGTCATATACCTCTCTCTCTCTCCCTTCTTAAACCTTGAATGCTGCTTTTCAAGGGAGTGGAGGATCCTCCACCTTTGTTGACATTCTGAATATACTTTCTTTCGGTCCTAACCCGCCACAGCTTCGTGATAAAAGGTTTAAATCCTCTGTTGTTCATTACATTTTCTATTTTAATGTATATTAGACGCAATTATGTAATTCCCAGTCGTTTGAAAATTGTATGAACACAAGCGACAAAGTCTCGGTGATTTTATTTTTTGGTTATCTTCATTTCTTGCCTTCGATAAGCAAACAAAAGGAAACCAATGACAGCGTTTCCTAATAGGAAATAGCTCTCACTCGACCAGAAATGGGAAATTACGAGATCACACATAGAAGTCAAAATGCAGGTCGAACTCAGCCATGCAGGACACTTCATGACTACTGTCTCGTTGTTCTTCATCGGTGGATGGTAGGAGAGAGAGAGAGAGAGAGAGAGAGAGAGAGAGAGAGAGAGAGAGAGAGAGAGAGAGAGAGACACCCTGACACTGGAACGCTGGTAAACACTCAAAGGACGCTGGAGGAAGACGGAAAAAAAAAAGAGGTAGATCCGAGAAAGGATCGACAGAGGAGTACCTCAGTTACAACACACCTTCACGAGAACTCTAGACAGAGGTGTACCTAGTAAGGTGTGCTGGGAGCTCTTGGACTGGGTCTTGACGTGTGTGTGTGTGTAAGCGGGTTTCAACAAAAATGAATCTTGGTCACTGTGGATACGTGTGAGAATCTGGAGGTGGTTCATGCTATTGCTCTATGGATCTGTACAAATGGGTCTTTAGGTGGGTAATTGTGAGGGAGAGGTGAGCTGGCCGTCCAGGTGGGGCTAGGGGTGAGGAGGAGGGGCGTCGTCTTGTGGAGGTGGTTCCCGTATGGAGAGGAGAGGGACGGAAGGAGCCCCGTGCCGCGCTGTAACCCACATATATAACGTCTTCTCTATAGATTCCCGATAGTACTGCTGGAGAGTGGCGAAGGAGGAGCCTCCTCTTCACGGTGGGTCGTGTGAGGAGCATTAAAACAACCCTGGGTATAATTAGGTATATTCTGGCCCCCTGGAGGTTAATGGTTGTTGTAGCTCAGGCTGCTGTTGTGCTGGATCGGATCTTTGGTCGTGTGATGGGTTGTGTTCCCCAACGAGTTATGAACGATGGTGCCGAGTGGTTAATAGTGGGGATTGAATGGGTTTTGCTAGTGGTTGCATAATAGCTAGGTGTTCAGAGACAGGTAATGGGTAAGGTGCTGAGAGGAAGGGTGAATCTGTCATTAGCAGTGTTTTGACACTTTTGTAACACAGGGTAGTTATGCTAATATACTTATCTATGCGAGTGTGTGAGGACTGTTTGTGTGCTCCGGGGAGAGAGTCTTTGACGTGTGTTGCCCCGTCTCTTTACTCTTTCCTCCTCGTGTGTGTGTGTTTTAGAACAGACAGCAGTACGAAAATGGTGAGGGGAAGAATATAGCTAAGTGAGCGGGTTCTCATCTTAATAGTCTGCCTTATTACGACGAATGTTAGACAAACCCAAGTGAGGGAACGTACCATTACCACAGGTACCAGGGAGGGGAGTGGTACCACACACACACACACACACACACACACACACACACACACAATGACGTTAGAAATACCAGGTCGCATGGTTGTCAGGATGTCTCATAGAAATTGTAGGACAAGATACATAGATCGGTGGCATCGAACAGGTGTCGACGGAACGGGCTTTCTTGCTTAGGTTGTGTCAGCGTGAAGTTAACTCCTCGTTCGATGTGTGTGCGTCCGTGTGTATCAACCTACATAGGCAAGTTTTTGTATGCAGATACCTTAATGTGGGTCTTGACATTGGCGTGCCTTTGTCGATGGATTTCGGCTGTGTATATATACACTATACCCCGAGAATTGAGCCTCGGACCATCTGTGTGGGAACCAGGTAGCCTATACCCCCTAGACCAGAACGGCTGCCTCGATGATGGTTCCGATGTTCGATGCTCGGGGTGTAGTGGTAAATAGATTACATCAGATGTCATGCGTAGATGTCATTCGCCATTTCCCGCATTAGCAAGGTAGCGTTAAGAACAGAGGACTGGGCCTTTGAGGGAATATCCTCACCTGGCCCCCTTCTCTGTTCCTTCTTTTGGAACATGTCAAAGCAGTACACAGGTCAACGCTCCATTTGCTATCCAGGGGGAAGTGCTTTCGGTTTCCAATTGGAAGTATTTGCAGAAGTGATCCTGAACGTGTGTGTGTGTGTGTGTGTGTGTGTGTGTGTGTGTGTGTGTGTCTCCACTACCCTCGTGATTACGAGACGCTTGGGATATTTGCGAAACAGTTTGGCTCTGGAAGGCGAGACTGATTACCTCCAAAAGCAACATGGTTGTCAATGTCTTTCACGATCACTGTTGGAGGAGGTTTAGGGATACCTCAGCAGCTGACATAAAAGCAGGGCACTGGTCCCATTGAATCACTTCACCTCCTAGCGCTAAGCACGGCACAGGTCCCATTGAATCGCTTCACCTCCTAGCGCTGATATATTTAGTCCACTGTGCATGAGTGTTTAATATCTTTTTTTCTTTCTCTTGATATGTATATATCATTTGTGTGAGAAATACAGGGAGAGAAAGGGATCTTTATGTAGCATCAATGGATCGTGGGAAACCGTATGGTTTTAGAACTGACAGAGAATCATTTTGGATGATGCTGCGAACATCTGGTGTGGGAGGAAATCCACTGGATGTAGTAAGGAGTTTCTAGCGAGAGAATGAAGCGTGTGTGCAAAAAGGAAGGGAGGAGGGTGAGTGGTAACGAGTGAGGGTAGGTCAGCGTCAGCTTGTGTGATGTCGCCAGGGCTGTTTAAGGATGGGATGATGAGGGTCTAAGAAATACAGGGATGGGTTCACCGCATGCTGGGATAGTGGGCTTTGGTTTTAGTCCTTTATGGAAGACACAGAGAGAATGGATAAGAACAGATGAGGCAGTTCTTCGTCTCTGTATGGCGCTACCTCCCTAACTCGGAAAACAGCTAACAAATATGAAACATATATAATCAATCATTTTCTGTTTCATAATTACCCTAGAATTACGTTCCATGCAACAATCCTGGTGTTAACCAAAATATCTTTCTAAGGGTTGCGCTACTTCCAGTAGCAGGGAAATGTAGACTAGTTCCCCTCCTTTTTCTGTCTAGGAAACAACTGGCTCCCTTCCCGCTCTAGTCTAGGAAACATCTGGCTCTCCTCCCGCTCTTGTCTAGGAAACAACTCATTATTTCCTCGCGCGCGAGACCAGGTGTTGTTCTTTTCCAGTATTGTTTCACCCGTACCAAAAGGTATTGTCCAATTTTCATATAGCTGGTGTGCACTTTTTCCTCTTCATTTTTCTTTTTCTGTCTGTCTTCCCCAGCTGCTCTCTCTCTCTCTCTCTCTCCTTATAACCACACGGTCGACCCCACCTCACTTAAAACCTCAGAAATGAATCAAAAACAATGTTTCTGATGGTCCCCTCGTGTTGTCTTATGTGATCAAGTGGGCGGTTTGCGTTTGCAGTATTTCCTCTCGAGGTGGTCAGATCCCTTGGGTCGTGAGTGGCATATGACCAACTAAGCTGTTTGTGTTGGTAAAGCGCATTTCGACGACTTCAGATCCCTTCCCGTGTGTCGGGAGTAGCACACGATCATCCGGGCTGTTTTGCGTATGCAGTGTGCATATCGACGAGGCCAAATCCACCACGTAGTGGAGTGGCATCTGAGCTATCTGGGTTCGCAGTTTGCCTGTTGACGAGGCCACATGTGGCCTACTGAGCTGTTTGTGTAAGGACGAAGGAACCCTCACCTCGTCCTCCGATCTGCTGTAAGACTCGTTCCCTCTGTAGCTGCTGGCCACATTTCGCTGCTTACTCAGTAGCAACCCCACCACAGGTAATTCTGCGTTGCCGGGTTTTCCCTCCTTCCCATTAGCAGGGCATCGTAAAATTCGTAGTCCCATTTTCAGCAAAAATACAAAGAGATAGAGAGAGAGAGAGAGAGAGAGAGAGAGAGAGAGAGAGAGAGAGAGAGAGAGAGAGAGAGAGAGAATTATAAATATAACACTTTTGTTTTTTTAGAATGAACAAGAAAAAGTCTCCCGATTATAGGTAGATACAAAAGAAAAAATAAGTCTAAATTGGCCCTTTCTTTTATCAGCAATAGTCAGCCATTGATGTCGTCAGCATTTACGAAATACGAATGAATGAATAGCTTTTTGCATCTGCTTAAAGGAACATCTGGCCAGGTGTTAATGATGATAAGCATTGCTCTCCTCAAATGAAATTCTGGGAGTTGGTGGAGCCCGCTCCTGCCCCTTCTGTCGCACAGCTTCAACGCAAACTTCAGCCCACCTAAACCCCCCAGGTTTAGCTCCCAGGTATCTGGGAGTTCTAATATTGACACAACGATTTGGGGGATGGAAAAAGAACAGTTGTTGAACATGAACACTGGGGAAGTTCACCGATTCTCTTATCTTTTTTTCTCTTATCTTCCTCTGCTTCCTGTTATCTTTCCACGTCTTCCTTTATCTCCTCCTGAAGTCGGTGCTGATATGGGGGCTCCTCTGATATCGTGAAGGCCATCGTCAGAATCCTGTGTCCCTACTCACTGTATCTCTACTTCTCTCTCTCTCTCTCTCTCTCTCTCTCTCTCTCTCTGCGTTATTTTTGAAGGCAAGAGAAAACGTCGACCCCAAGACAACGTACGCTGAGAACCGATGGTTTTCTGTGTCACGGTCCTTCAGAATGAAACCCGTTTCACCTTGAAGCGAAAATAGAAAAAAAAAAGTCACGAGTGTCGGTGAAACGAGGGATGCAACAAGGAGAGAGAGAGAGAGAGAGAGAGAGAGAGAGAGAGAGAGAGAGAGAGAGAGAGAGAGAGAGAGAGAGAGAAACCCCCGCAAAATCACCGGTAAACCCGAGGAAATGGCATCCACGACCTTTAAATGAGACAGCATTGAGCTTCCGTAATGAAGGTGCGTGGGCCTCCCTTTAAATGAGAAATCATGGGATCCCTTTAAATGAGAAAGTGCGGGTGTCTCTAGAGTGGAGACGACATGTTGTGCCTTTGAGTGAGACTCTGCTTAGGGTCCCTTTAGATCAGAGAACACTAAGGGACCCTTTACATGAGAGAGCCTGGGGTCTCTTCCGATGAGAAAGTGTGTGATCACTTTTCATGACACAGGGGGAGGCTCCTTCTTAATCACACAACGTAGGGTCCTTTCATATGGGACATCTAGGAGGAGGTCCCTCTGTATTGAGACAACTTGGGGTCCTTTTAAATGAGGCAACAAAGGCCTGGCCTTTAAACATAACGAGAGAGGGGTAGCTTTAAAGAAAAAAAGACAGCAGGGGTCCCTTTAAACGAGACAGCGGAAAGGGGAGTGGTTATGGAGAAGCAGGAGGATGAGGGAGTTACTGGTGCCAATAACGAGCCCTCCACAAGACCGCTGAGGATGAGGCCAGAATACCAGGCACAATTTGCAAATACTTTCCCCCGACTATTGAATATCGTATTCCAATATCCGGATCTCATCCACCACGGCAAGAAAGACCGGGCTCGTTTCTGGTAGATTTATGGACTATATATATATATATATATATATATATATATATATATATATATATATATATATATATATATATATATATATATATAATTTCTAAGGGCTCCTACAGCCCAGGGCTGGGGTGCTACTAGTGGCGAAGAAATGTAGTTTCCTTTGGAGTGAGAATTTCTTCGGTAGGGTTGTATACCCAATGATACAGCCATGCCAAAGGTGACACTTCGCCGGCGGTGTAACCTCGAGCAGGCAAGCCTGACTGGTGTAGTAAGGACCTGACGCATCATTACCCTCTATAGACCCCTGCAACAGCCTTACCTCCCAAGGCCCAGGGCCCCAAAGCCTTACTTCTGAAGGGCCAGGACTACAAAAGCCTTACTTCCCAAGAGCCAGGACTACAAAAGCCTTACTTCCCAAGGGCTAAGGACTACAAAGCCTTGACTCCCCAAGGGCCAAGGACCACACAAAACCTTACCCTCTTAACAAACAAAGGCCTCATCTCTTTAAGGCCAACGTCACAAAGCTTTACCTCCAAGAGCTAGTTCTACGTAATGTCACTTACCTGAAACTTTACTTTAAAAAAGATAGTGTTATTTACCTCCTTATTGACACTCCTGCAAACATTAAGGCAACCATCGTGTGAACTGCAGGGCAAAAAACTCCAGTTTCGGGATCTGTGCGACGACAACAGTTTCGTCTACCCAGCGATAGTATAATGGAGGGGGAGTGAGGGCGAGGGGACTGTTACAGAGCAGGGGACGACTTACGAGTAACCAACGAGCCAGAGGACGGCAATGCCTACAAGAAGACGACCTGCTAACCATCCTATCATAAAAAAAGAGGGGACATATAATCATACAAATGTCAGTCGTGATGTACTATACTTGTATGTAGTACTAACGAGAGGAACGACTTTCATAACACCTCAGCTACGGAGACAGGCTACAGGATCTATGCCCTGGTATGACATCACTTACGAGGGGTAGTTGTCCACATGGCAACACTGTGCGGAGCTTTAATGGTAAATTCCCAATGTGGCAACACCTTGCAGCGAAGCTTTATCTATAATGAACATGACCTTCAATTAACATCTTTTTACGCCTTTTGGCCCTTGGGATAATTCAATTATTTTGTTCCAACAGTGATTTCAATGTCATATTGTTAGGGGGTAAAGTTTTTATACTAGTATTCGTTTTATGACGTGTGTAATTACGCGTTTTGTGATTACCTGTCTGTACAGAATGGGTAGGGGAATTCTACACTCGTAGGGCCCCATCTCTTGAACGTCATCTTCCCTCATTGAGTCTTTTAAACGTTTGTATACTATGCCCATTTATTATGTCCTCAATCATTCCATTTCATTTATCCACCGACCTTATTCTGTAAAAATGTACTTCTTAACATCTTTCTCAAATTTTTGACTTAATTTCGTGTTATGTCGTCTGGTTGTTCCATCCTCTTCATGTCTCGATGAAGTGTTTGTTGTCATCATCATCAGTCTGGTTTAAAAACCTGAGGGTTGTGATCAGGTTAACTCGCCTCGCTCTTCTCTCCTTCATGATGGGGATATTCAAGGCCTTAGTAGCCTTTTCTGTTAACTCAGCATCTCTTGATTGTGGTATGATCTTTGTTGCTCTCTTTTGGACCTTCTCTGTTAGCTCTTTGTTCTTCTTGAAGTGCGGTGTGAGTATATTAGTGTGTGTGTGGAGTATATTCATGTGTGTGTGTGTGGAGTATATTCATGTGTGTGTGTATGTGTGTGTTGGCTGGACCACACACACACACACACACACTGGCCTGAGCCTCATCTCTGACTCACTGCCCTCATGTGTCAAGCCTCCCACACACTATGAGACTTGTATCATGCCTCGATGGCCATGAGATATAGAGGGAATTCTTACGAGCCATTCATGTCAAAAATCACATCTCATTCTCTTTCAAGAAGGCTTCGAACTGCACGCTTCTTTCTCCATTGAGAAAATTCCTTTTTCTTCGAGATATATATGATTTTGGAGGCATGGTACTCTCTCTCTCTCCCTCTCTCTCTCTCTCTCTCAATTTATTTTGACCCGAGCCTACATCGATTTCTTCGTCGATGTTTTCTTTTATAGCCTATAGCTCATTTTTACATCAGTTTAATTACATTCACGCTTTTTTCTCCTCCTCGGTTTCATGTTGAACGAGTGTCATTCACCAGTGATCAAGCCCAGAGCGTCGAAAATGTTTCTCCTGCACGTATTTCCCTGCACGAGATTTTATAACGAGATTTCAAGAGTTACTTTTCTGTCTTTTTTTTTTTCAGAAGTCAATCTGACAAAGTTAATTAATGTACGTATTTTATTTGTCCTTCTCTACTATATTTCAGTTACCTGGCAGGCAGGCATCGTCCGTGTGTGTGTGTGTGTGTCTGTGTGTTGCCAAAAAGGTGTTCCTCTCTAGTGTGGTGGCACCAACCCCTGGCACAGGCCCCACCGGTGCCAAGGTGCCTGACTGACTCGCCTTGCGAAGCTTCCTCATACCTAAGTGTCTGCCGCCCGATACAGACACACACACACACACACACACACACACACACAGAATCCTCGATATACCCTTAGTACAGTATGTCCTCTTGATATACCCTTAGTATAATATGTCCTCTTGATATACCCTTAGTATAATATGTCCTCTTGATATACCCTTAGTATAATATGCCCACCTAATATACCCTTACGATCGTATGTCCTTGTGGCTTCGAGGAACATGTTGCTGATGTCATATACGACACATTATTGATAGTTTACGCATTTGTGGGCTTATATTTACGGACTTTCATTTGCATATTTTGTTAATTTGACCGACCTTTTTTTTTTTTTTTCCCCGTAACGAGTTCCAAATTCCGGTACACATCCTGTTGTGGCCTATACGTGCTTGGCTAGAATTATATTCAGTGTCTAAAAAAAAGAAATCTAATCAACACTACATATGTATATGATCAGCTATTTTACTGTGTCAATGCGTATATCTATCTATCTATCTCTATCTATCAATATACTAGCCTGGCAACTTCTTACTCCAAAGGAGTCCAATCGTTTTCCCTGCTCTTGACGCCACCGATTGTACTGCAGCCTTGAAGATGCCACAGCCCCTTGAGGAGGGACCCCTGGGGTTATTTTGACAATGTTATACACCTATACTAAAATATAACGTCACTTTATAATAACGAAAAACGTATGTGTGTGATGTGAGGAATGGTCAGCATCCTATAACAGGTGATGTGAGGAATGGTCATCATATTACAGCATGTGAATCAAAGGAATGGGACGTTATGTTACATCATGTGATGGAATCAAACCTTGTGACATGGATAGAGAACCAACATACTGTACCTTGTGAAATAAACAAAAACTATGATTCAACTCTCTCAAATTGCATCAAAAATCCCCCACGATTAGATAAACAGCATGACCCATGAAAGACACGATCCATGGAATTATCAAAGAAGACTATAAAAAAAGATTTACCTAAAAGAACATGAATATTGTTTGAAGCCAACACAAAAATACGTTTTCTTTTTTTTTATGAGCTTTGGAGGCTATTCTCTCCTGTGAAGTTAGCACCTCATAATGTTCATCTCCAGTCAGGCTTTCCGCGCTATAACGGAGCGAAGGGAGGGGGGTGAATTGATCATGACTAGGGAACCACAGGGGAGGCATTTCTGTGTAATACATCTTAGAGTCAGAACGCGTTTTCTTTAAAAGAAAACGGAGATAAACCGCTCTGTAAGAAAATGCGGAGCAGCGGTTTGTCGACGTAGAGAAAATTTATGCAGATAACGTTTTTTGTATTGCCACGTTTATATAAACGTAAAAGACGAGAACTGTGGTGCAAATGACGTTCATTGATTTACAAAACAGTGTCAAGTTGACCTTTGACCTCCGGCCGCTTAAGGCCAGAGTCGTAGAATATCTCGTTTTCTGTTGGAGACATCACACACACACACACACACACACGAATAAAGTCATGACACATATATACAAGGGCAACACTAGTATAAAAGTCTCCCCTCCTCTTCAGACAAAATATAACCCGAACACTAATGAAATGGAATGGGGAGAGGTATTGAAATTCCTATAAAGGATTCGACCAAAATGCTAAAGGGCCTTGACTCTATAAGGTTCATGGTACTGTGATGAAGTTTCTCCATGGGCAAATAAGTATATGCAGATATGCCTGATAGACCACTTAAAATGGTGTTCAAGATATCACGGGAGGGAAAGAGGACAAATGTCATATCTAAATTTAAGAAGGGAGACTTGAAATTTGCTCTGAACTGCAGTACAGTCTTCATGACAATCGTGTTCTGTAAGATACTGGAAAAGATGATAAAGAAATTGACAGTGGATGAAAATTTCCAAAGGAGGGACTATCTAAGGGAAAGAGAGTACGGATTCAAGGAATGGGATAATACACGTAACAGACGTCTTATACTTCCAAGAAAGAGTGAGCTCCGCTATAGGCAGAGGAGAATGTTGAGAAAATTGTATGCATTTCAAAAACTAAAAAAAAAGAAAACCAGTTTACACTGCCATACACAGTAGGTAAGGTAAGATGGTATCATATGACAGAAATAAAAGGGAAATTTCTTGGTGATGGATAGAATATTTCCGTAATGGAAGGGAACAAAGGACGCAGGTCAAAGGATCATTCTCGAAATGGACCAAGGTCACCTTTTGCGTGCCGCAGGGATTAATACGGGGACCAGTGCTCTTTTTGATGTAGATAAATCAATAACCAGGCTCAGACATATTCCTGAATATGCTTGTGGATAATACCAAGGTCATACAAGAGTGTGAAGGATTGCTTCCTCTTACAAGGGGACCTAGACAAACTCCAAATTTGGTCTGGCAGTACATGGTTGACGAAATCAAAGCGAGTAAATGCAAACTGCTGAGGATTGTAGACGGCGACAGAAGGTTTCGATACAAATATCATTGAGGGCAAGGTAAAAGGTAGGATCCTATGCACCAGAGGGTTTTGGAATGCAACATACGTAGTTCCCTAACCTGTCGCCAGAGCCTCATCATAGGAGAAGAGTAAAGGAGACAAACACGTCTGCTGCCAGATATCAGAATCGCATTCAGACAAATAGATAAGAAAATATTCAGAATTAACTTCTCACATCGAATATTAGGTCAAAACTAGAGTATCACTTCTCAAATTTTGTCACTAAAGTGAATGAAGCACAGAGAACTAGCAGTGAAGGTTAGGTTAGGTAATTACATAGTAAATACACCTCTAAACGACCTTTGATGCATCATTGGAAATTTTACAGCGATGAATAGAATATCTGATACCTTACATATGGTGTTCACTCCTTAGCAAAGACAAGATATTAAGCGAGGCTTCAAGACATATAAGGATTCAAGAAAAAAATCCATCTTTTAAAGGTTAATTTTTTTGTGTGTAGTGTAAAAGCACTTGTACAGTACAGTCATTAAAACTTTACTCCACTCGACCTTGCCCGAAGGGAGCGTATAAGTCGAACTTAATTAAGTACACAACTTTGTTGCTAAATTATTCATGAGGTAATCTGGAACCTCTGAGGACCGCGCTCAGGTTAGGTGGCGCCAAGTCCAAGTGGCAAGTTTGTGGAACCCTCGGGTGAAAGGCATAATGCAAAAGACCTTAGCCATAATACATACTTCAGTCATAGAACATACGACTTAAGCCATGATACATACGACTTCAGCAGTAATACATAAGACCAACCATAACGCATATAACTTCAGGCATAATATATTCGACTTCAGCCATGATACATACAACTTCAACCATAATACATACGTCTTCAGCCTAAGTTTGAGCGTTAAGGATTATACTTATTCTAACAGCTAAACTTAAGCAATATAGGTAATATTCATGTGTGTGGAAAGTGAAAACGGAGTGGTAGATGTTGGTGGCTCCAGCCACGGGCAATAGTCCACACCAAGGCCAGGTCGCGGTTGAAATACAGAGGATAATGAAAGGGAAGAAGAGACAAGGAAAATTATTCACGAATTTTGGAGGTAGTTAAAAAAAAAAATCTGTCAAAATATATGTGTCATGTCATAGCTACTGGGAAAGACGTGAGAAGGTACAGAGTTCCAAAGCTGCGAGGTGTAGGGAACGAAACATGTGTCATAACAGCAGGCCCTCGAGTTGCCAACGGGCACACAGTAACCATTTGACGAAGCAGCTTGCCGAGTATTAAATGGTCGAGTAAGTGTTGGGGGCACACAAGCAGCCAACTCTCAGGAGCAAAGATCAAAACAACACACATAGAAAACGGAAAATGAACTAGTATTATGGCGCTGAGCAAGCGGGTCAAGTTTGATTAACCTGTGAAAGTTTATAAGTCGGACCGCTCCCAACTTAAACCCTGTCGGATACGGAACAGAGTTAGAACCACACCAGATGTGAGAGCAGTGCTCAATAAAAGGACCGATCAATTCTTTCTATAAGCAGAGCAGCTGTTCAGAAGAAAAGAAGTTCAAGCATCTAGACAGGACTACAAATATCTTAGGGACAGACTTGGCTACTTCCTGTAATGTGGGGTTTTCTAAGACAGAGACACTGGATGTTGCAGTAATGCCAAGTAGGTTCACCGAGTAAGAGAGTCGAATCACCGAACCGTCGAAAGAGACAGGGGAAAGTTATGAGGAACCTTCGATAGAGAAATGGGCAGAAAAGCGTGCATGGAGGCATTCAATCTACCCACGATGAAAGATGAAGAAAGTAAAAAGAAAAATCATCCCAAAACCGTGGAAATCTTAAGACATCTGAGAACTCACGACGCAAGAATCATATAACCAAATGAAAAGAGCAAAGTCAACAGGGTTTATTATTCGGAGACAAACAGTAATGTGGGTGGAGTGTTGTGGGTGCGCTCCACCCAGGTGGCCATTTAAGAGACCCGACCTCGAATGGTGTGATGTAGGAGTGGCCTGGTAAACAATAGCCACTCAGTTTGGAATGCTTCTCTGCGTCTCTGAATGAATATATTGTTGGTTTTTTTAGACCAGCGGGACATTTAGAACATGCGGCCACAGAACACACAAAACCCTGGAACATGCGGACCCAGAACACACGAAGTCCCAGAACATGTGGCAACAGAACACAATGAAAAATATGAGTAACAAAGTAGTGTATGTACATTCAGACATTCACACTCAAATATGCGTATATGAATATGCATAATTACTTAAAAGGGCGCGCGCGCGCACACACACACACACACACACACTCTGCTTCTACCCTACATTTATGAGAAATGATTAATACTCTGGGCACTGTATCTTATGAAATAGACCCAATAGCGAAACTACTGTGATTTGCGAGACTTAGCGTTGACTGGTGAAACAGCACTGGCTGTTGAAACACATCTAAAGCAACTGAAATCCAGATTTGACACAAAAACACAACTTTCAATATCGAAACTTAGCAGTGACTAATGAAATTCAGCTCGAGATAGCGAAACATAGCTTTGCTAAGTAAACCACAGTTTTAACTGGTGAAACAGGGTTAACTACTGAAAAACAGTCAACAGTCTTGTTGAGCGAAACGTGAGGATATCTATCACAAGATGCTCATGATAACTGAAACACTGCATGACCGATGAAAAATGTAACGAGTGAAACACTGCTATGAGTAATTAGTCAGGACCGTCATGAGTGAAACGTGATAATAAAGACTATGACAAGGGATACGTACGTAAAGTAGGTGAAACAGGGATGAATCTAGTCAGACACACTCATTAACGAGAAGTGAAACATATAAAAGGTAAGTGAAGCGCAGTCTCAACAAGTAAAACTTACGAGTAAAACCTTAACATTGTTGAGATAATAGATGAAACAAATGAAACATGAAGTGAAACGTGGCAGCAGACACAGCACGGCTTAAGCTGATCTATGCAAGGTGCTCGACTCAGCACGACTTCAGCTTTGCCTGTCAACGCGTTCGTATCGGCGCAACGGATGCTGATCTGAGCAACGTGTTCGACTCAGCACAAGCTGAGCCTAGCAACTCAGCACGACACAAGCTGAGCCTAGCAATGTGGCAGGAGGCTCAGCAGAGGCCCCCACTCTGCGTGGACACAAACGCATAACTTTTTTTTGAGGAACGAAAGAAAGTCCTTTCGTTTTACCGGAAGACCCCGGCTGGCCACGGAGGACATGAACTGGAGAGGATATGAGCGAAGGACCACAAGTGAGGAGGAATCTTTTCGCTGTGGTTTGCGCTGAGGGAGGAGACGATTAGAGGTGTCCGATCTAAGGGAAGACGTGATTTCAGTCCGGATGTGGACGGAGAAGAACCGTAAACTGAAGGCGACGTGACCGTGTGTGAGTCGTCTTTAAGTCTCTGAAGCCGTGAGCTCTCGTGCGTGTGTGACAGGTCTGCCCTGGTAGTCTTTCTGAGCTTAGGAGAATCTAAGTTAGGGAGGGGGGCCAACGAACCTCACTCCTTGAAGCAAGAACGAAAAGTTAGGGACCGAACAACCCTTCAGAAACCTGCTGAACCAGAACAGTCCAGCTACACTGCGAACAGCAGCTCCACAGACCAGATGACCCGAAGAGATAACCCTATTTCTAAGTTAATTCAAATGAAAAAAAAACAAAAAAAAAACATTAAAGGAATATTAGATGGATTTTTTTTTCCTATTTTATCCCCCGTGAAGTCAAACATTCTAAATTAGTAACACAGCACATTAAGAACATTAGAAAAAATATAAACATTATGAATATTATATACACTGATCGTTGAGAAAAAAATATCTAATGAACACAAATATAATCGGAGAGAAGATCAACATGATGAATATTAAGGGGCATGAATATTATAATTATTGATTCTATGCGAGCTGCAGGAAGCACTGTGATATCAAGTTGAAAAGGGACATGAGAACCTTAAAGAGATGGTGACCCCAAACCCCAGTAAGGAGCCCTTCAAAGGACATGGAACTGATGGCCACTTGGAACAGAGCATGGAGGTCTCTGCGGTCATACCCTTTCCAGAGCAAAGAGGTCAGCCATGACTGCATCCAGAATGAATCAGAATCGTAACCTTGTAAAGTGGATGCAGGAATAATTCATTCCTTAACCTTCACAATCCAGGGAGATGACAGTGGCTGAGGGAGTGGGGGACGTTGCGTAGGAGAGACACAGGGCCCTTCTGTTTACTCGGAGGGTGAGTGACTCTTCCTTTTAGCCATCCCAGGATTACGTAACCATCCCAAGACTCCTTAACTTTCCCAGGACTCCTAAACCGTCCTGGGATTCCTAAGCCATACCAGGACTACTAAGCCGTCCAATGAAGGATTCCCCAAACCTCCCAGGGCTCCTTAGCTGTTCGTCTTGGAGTAATGGGAATAACACTACAACAGTGACTTATGAAAGCACACCTCTACTCTCTCACCTCCCCTACTCTCAGACCTCGTCTCCTCTCACACACAACCAGGGAAATCGAGCGCGAGTGATGCCAAGTGTGGCAGAGGAGAGCTGTGCCTTACCGATCCTTTTGACTCTCGTAGCTTCAGGGTCTCAATCAGCGTTCCTCAGACACAGGATTATGGAAAATAAAGATTCAGTAGTTGGAAATATCCCATAGCTCCTCTCCAAATATACATTTCTACTCTCCCTCTCTCTGTCTCTCATACGAGAAACTTTAAGCAAGGGTGTCCTTGAGCACCTGACTGTCAGAGAAGTTCAACCTTTCCTCTCTTCTCCTGTACTACTGTGTTGACTCCATAGCTCTGAAAACTATGGCCCTCTGCTAGATGAACTTTTGGGCTTTTGTGTAGTAATGAAGTCTGGTCTCTTCCTCCCCTTGGGTGAAGAGGGAAGGGTGAGCAGCCCTCCTCTGTCTCACTCGGGATAGAGACAAGTAGCACCACATCCTTTGTTCGTTGGGAGGGGTAATCCCCTAATCTCCTAAGGCATGGGTGAGTAGCTCTTCGTCTCCTGGAGGCGGAGGGGAGCTGCCCCTCCTTTTATGGGATGGGAATGATTTATACCTTCGTTTTTCGTAAGGGAGGAAGGAAGGAGGTCGAGGGAAGGGGGATATATACACCAACCTTTTTCTGGAATGGGGGCGAGCTGGCTCTCTTCTGACGGGTCGGGGCTTTGAGTTGGTGAGAGTTATCACCGTCTCGTATGGCTCGAGTAAGCGGTTCGTCCCGTCAGGACGTGGCCTTAGTAGTTTCATTCCCTCCATTTGTAAGTCTAAGTAGTCCATCCTTTCGTAGGTGTTTTTGAGGTTTCGAATAGGTTGTCCGACTCTTCTTCGACCAGGAGTGAGTAGTAACGCCTTATCTTCTAGGAGTAAGGCGAGTACTCCATTCTTCTCTGAGGTAACCTCATAAAGCGTCTCCTTCCTTGTGGCAGAAGTAAGTAGGTTTTCCTCTCCTCTGGATAGTGATTTATAGCTCCATTTCACTTAGCTTTCTTGCGTGTGTGGAGGAGGAGGAAGAGGAGGAGGAAGAGGCAAGTAGAAGACCGTCTTTTCCTTGGAGGGTGATTGTTACCGTCTTCCCTCCTGGGTAGAGGAGAATGGCCTCTTACGGGCAGCTCCTCCTCACAGGGTGATGCATGCGAACTACCACACTTATGACTGGGAGCAAGTGCCAGTCTCATCTCGACCTCCTCTGGTGTGTGAGACTATCCCTTTCCTTCTGTCCTGAGGTGGAGGCTGACTGCATCACTACCTTTCCTGGGGTCACTGTGGTTGTGTAACCCAGCCTTCCCTAGGGGGGTATAAGGGAGCAGCCTAATCCTGATGAGGAAAGGCCATGTCATTAACGAGGTCTTACGTCCCAAGTGAGCTCTCCCGAAGTTCTCCATCAGTCGCCGGGGGTCTGAAACTTACAGATGAAAGGGAAGTTCACAGGTTTTCGTTCGGGAAGACTGGAGCTTTAGCTTTGGGGCTTCAGATGCTAAAGTTCATGAAATTATCCATTACTGAGCCACACTTCTCTATTCTTGGGTTTTGTTTCAGAGAATCATAAAGACCTGGTCGTGTGGGTTCGAGAATTTTATGACTGGAGTTCGACTGTTCATCGTCTAGAAGCCAAAGAGCTTCACTGTTCAGGAAGAAGATATAGTTGTCCACGTCGTAAAGTCTTAAGACTCTGGCCTACATAGATGTACATAATACAAGCGTTGCTGGACTCTCGACTGCTGGTGGTTTCACCGAGAGCAAGATGTCACCAGCAGCGAGGTTGTACTCGAGTCAACAAACAGAGAGGAGGAGAGTGTCCTCGAGGACCGTCTCACGCCAGGGGGTGTCTACCATCTCCTTGTTCCTACGTGGAGAGCAGCCTCAAAGCTGTTGGATCCCTGTAGAACGTCCTGGGGTTGTATGATGGTAGTAGTAGTAATGATAAATAATAATAAAAGGTATTGATAATGATAGTAATAAGACAAATTATGACATATTACTTTACAGCATCTTATCGTTTGTCAAAACTACTCTTTCCTTTAAAAGACGTTCTATAATTTCGTCGTTCTGACCACGAGTGAGGATGAAGCAAATCATACCAAACACAGACCATCACCAGGTCCTCTGTACCACTCGCTACTCTGCACATCGTCACGTAAAATGACGTAAAGATACATCCGTGTGTGGTACCATCTGTGGCCCGACTTCATGCACAGATGTTTAGCATTCAAATTTTGATGATTAAAAAGGAAATGAAATATTCATAGATTCTGATGTTCACGTAAATATTTCCTTTGCACATGTACGCGCCTGTCCAAATCAAATCTGGAAATATAGCTTGAGCAAATATTTCTTAAGGATACACACACACACACACACACACACACACACACACACACACGGGGAAATAGTCGTGTGCTATATTTGGTTACAGTAAACACAATGCACACTCGGCCCAACCCAAACAAACTTGAAGGTGATGTTCTGCCTCCCAGCCCACTGGCCTACCACAGTCCTTGCTTGGCGTGTGTGTGTGTGTGTGTGCGTGTGTGTACGTGTGTGTTTGTGCTCGCGCGTTACTAGATGTGTATGACAAGGATACTGATGATAATAATGATAAGTGATAATGATGATATTAATGATAAGTGATCATGAATTTTCATACACTATTGCATCTCCCACCTTAGCGGGACAGCGTCAGGAACAGACGAACAATGGCCTACTTTGCCCAGAGTCGCACACTAGTTGTCATGTATAATATACCGAAATTAGATCCTACTTTTCACCGCCTCACAGGATATTCAACCGATGGTTCAGCCCATTGACGGCACGTTGCCCCCCATATACCACATTGATCCAATTCATGTTATCCTATGTACGCAAAGACTCTCTACTCCATCCTTTCATCTGGTTTTTGGTCTCCCCATCCCCCTTCTTCCCTCCACTTCTAAATCATATTCTTCTTAGACAATCTATCTTCTCTCCTCCTCTCTATACGTATGAACCATATCAGCTCAGTAATAATAATGACAATAATGGTAATGATAATATTACAACTGATGACAATGTTATGATGATGACTATACGTATGTTACGAAGATGATACTACAATTACAACTAATAATGATAATATGATGATAAAGAGGATAGTGTGCACATATGTATGTATACATATCTGCTCGCGTGTGAAGTAGTGTTGATATTTCCGTGTGGGCGTGTGTGTGTCCAGTGTGCTATCTTATACCTTTTCACGTCCCATGACAACTCTCGTATGAATGAGCATTGAATCATTCAGTCAGCCTTCCATTTGAGGTGACATTCTCGCTCTCCCCGCCTCCCCACAGCAGCTGAGGTTCTGTGTTGCTTCTTTAACAACATCGTTTCTCATAGTCTGTCGCTTTTTTTTTAGGGTTAGCATTATTATTGTTGTTCCTGTGAGAATGTAAGTGAAGTCGTTCTTTTAGTAAATTCACTAAGTTGTCTGTACTTGTGGTGCTCATTGAAAGAGAGCAGAGTTCTTCTTCCTCCTCCTCTTTTCTTTTCATTATCACCATAATCATCTTTAAGGACTTGACCACATGAGAAACGCGAGAGAAAACTGTGATCCGAAAGTCATCATCAATATAAATGTTTTGAGAGTCTATATCCCGGGGTTTTCTAAGAGGCTGGCAATCGATGAGTTATTTATGCGTGTGTCACGCAACCCGCCTTCAGGGGGAGGAGGAGACGCTGCTGCTGTCTGCGTGTTGTGCCTCCACCCGTGACGTGTGTTGTGCCTCCACCCGTGACGTGTGCGTGTGTGACGTGCTGTAACCACGATTATCCGTCTGTATTTACATCTTCCGTTCGAGCACCTTAGTTTCGTATTTCTATTGTAATCACAAGTCAAACAGCAGCAGTAGTAGTATATTGTCCACATGAAATGCACCCACGTGTAAGAAAGCTGTATAACTTACGAAAGCGGTACATAATGCAAACTACATCTATTTATGGATAGATAACGCAAAGGTCCTTGACCTTTATACACACTCAGTCTACTGGAGTTATTCAGAGAGAGTTCCACCAGCGTCCAAAGTTTGCAAACCCTGCCAAGGATTGGCTGACCAACCGTAATTTGATCGGAAGTATGAGTGGTCATTTCTCAGTGCTCAAGTGTAGAGGTTTCGTCAACATATGCTTTCGTATGTTATCTGAAGGATTCTCAGTATTAACAAACATTAGTGCCGAAACACACTATATATATGGTATCGTCTCCACATATGCGTTCGTTCCACACTTTGGTTTCACCCGTTCCCTCGACCGTCCTTGGTACAAAGCCCGAAGAATGGGCAAAATCGCGCACTTTACATCCATTGGCACTGTACGTAGGTCCCAGATTTTACTTATATCGTACATAGACGTACTCATACTCCGTCTTAAAGTTCTCGAGTAAAAGAATGAAGGGAAAAAAAAAGGGAAAAAAATCATAAAGTGTCATGCAATACCTCCATGCAATGGCTAGATCATCCAAAATCATATAAAGTATCATGCAATACCTCCTTACGATGGCTAGATCATCCATATGATCCATAAGCTCACGCCAGAGTCCAGTGATCTCGTTCTATATCCTTTTTTTTTTGCCCCCTTCTGTCGCAACACCACGACTATTTCCAGCATTCTGGTAAAGTCATTATAAGACTGGTCGCTACTATCGTATGCCCGCTGAAGTTTCCCACCTTGTAAGAGGAATTGTTCCAGTGACTTTCCGGGGGCGTCGCGCGGGCATCATCTCCCAAGGGGCGTCGCGCGATAACATCAACCAATTTCCCCGTCTAGAGCATCCGTGTGTGGGAGACGCCTCGTCCAGCGGACGACAACTGTGTAATGAGGAGACCCGTAGTTTATGGTCTTGGGCTGTCACCGATGGACGAAGAGAAGAGTAACAAAAAAAAAAAAAAAGTCTTTTGTCTCAAGTTCCGTAAGAGCTGACGTCGGATACGGGGCGAAAGTATGTGCCAAATGTGGCAACGTCGATTGAAAGTTAGAATCTTGTGTGTGTGTGTGTGGAGGGAAAACAATACGTCAGGGGATGTATGCGAGCTCCTAAGATTTTGTTTTTGTTACGTAGACTAGATTCCTGCAGCATGGAAAGGTTACGAGGAAGAGGGTAAAGAGGAAAGATGGGAAGGGTGTATCCACCGCAGCTTCGTGCTTCGAAGAAAGGAGGAGGCATCGTAACTGGATGGGATTCCTGGGGTTTCATGACCCATAAAGCTCTCGCTCAATGCACTCTCGTTGCCCCCTCGTAGTCAGAACCCTTCATAACTCTCCTTCACTCTCTTGTCCATCATCACACCTTCATAACTCTCCTTCACTCTCTTGTCCATCATTACACCTTCATAACTCTCCTTCACTCTCTTGTCCATCATCACACCTTCATAACTCCTTCACTCTCTTGTCCATCATCACACCTTCATAACTCTCCTTCACTCTCTTGTCCATCATCACACCTTCATAACTCTCCTTCACTCTCTTGTCCATCAACACACCTTATTGTACTTTAATGTCTAGCTGCGATAAATGAATATATATATATATATATATATATATATATATATATATATATATATATATATATATATATATATATATACACACACACACTTTTTTGCATGTTCGCAGTTTCTCCAGTTAGCGAAGTTGCGCCAGGAACAGATGAAAACAGGCTGCATTCGCTCGCCTCCATTTTCACTCCCTTATCCACAATCAGGCCCCACACACTTTCAAATGGTTTCGCCCGGCCGCTTCACATTCCTTGGTTTTGTCCATGGAAAGCACGTCGTCCCCTGTATACCACTTCGGTCCAATTTAGTCCTGCATACTCGCCCTTCTATCCAGGACCCTTGCTGTTAGCTCCGTCCCCACCCCAACCATAACAAATTGAATACAAACTCAAAAAACAAATGGATGAGACCCTGCCAAATATGATTGGCTTGTGGCATTTTCTTATTTTACAATCAATATTGATTTATAAATACATGAGAAAAACTTTTATCCTACTTTTGAACATTTGCTCTACACCAAGTACATCTTTATTTATTTCGTTTCTGTTCTTAACTTTGGTGTACAAGGTGGGATAAAAAACCAACCCAGTGTGGCACCAAGTACTTTCTCCCAGCCTCTCTCTCTCTCTCTCTCTCTCTCTCTCTCTCTCTCTCTCTCTCTCTCTCTCTCTCTCTCCGGGGCCCTTCAGCCCCAGGGGGATAGAGCCGGAGAGGTGGGAGTGAGGTGGGTGAATGATGGACTCGGATCTGCCGTCCGAGTTGGATCCATCCGCAGTGGTGCGGTCAACTAGCCTCCTAACCTATATTCTTGACACACACACACACACACACACACACACACACACACACAGAGGGGCTGATGCAGAAGCATTTATGGATTTAAGAATACTCAAGAAATGGAGAGCCCCATGGGTGTAGACCTCCATCCCCACAATGTACAAACAAGTAACCAACCAATAGGCAATGACACACACAAGTCAACCCCCCTTCAGCCTCTCGACCAACTCTTCTACCTTTCAGAATGAAAAAGATAATCACATACGACCCAATACCCGACACAACACTATCATCGAAGACGAAAAATGTTCTTAATCTCTCTTTTCCTTCTCTCTTCCTGGAGCGATCTTGGCTACAGGGATGCAATACGCAATGCGCATTAATATATCATACGCCTTCCTACTCCGACTATTCTGGTGAGCGACACAGACACACATCGACCGAGACGTCGGAATCAATAGAATCCTTCGACCCACCAGTTTTCTTAATAGAGACAGTGGGTCAGGGTGTCCAGGTAGCGTGCCGAGTGTATGGAGGACGTCTGGGTTATCTGGGGGGGAGCATCTGGTGGGTGTGCTTGTGTGAATGGAGGATGTTTGACCTGTCTGGGAGATGTGGCTGGTGTGGCGTGTGTTTGGAGGACGCCTGGTTTATCTGAAGGGCATCTGGGTGGTTTTGTGAGTGTATGGAGGACGTTTAGTCTATGTGGGAGCATCTTACAGATGTAGTGTGGGTATGGAGGATGTCTGGTTTATCTGAAGGGCATCTGGCTGGTTTTGAGAGTGTATGGAGGACGTTTAGTCTATGTGAGAGCATCTTACAGATGTAGTGTGGGTATGGAGGACGTCTGGTGTATCTATAAGTCATCTACTTCGAGTGGCGAGTCTTCAGGGACGTTTTGTTTGGCTGAGGGACACCTGTCTTATTCGCTATGTAGAAAACGTTTGTTTTTTTTTGGAAAGGGGAGGGGACTGTCTAGTATGCTAATCTTAACATTTTGTGCATTCCCACTCATCCTGTGGGCGGTGGCACACAAGCAGTTACAGAATGCAGAAAAAAACCAGGAACCGGACGCCATTGACTTAGATTACATCGTAAGTGAAGTGTTTACAAAAGCTGAGCATCAATGAATTACATAATGTATATAATGAATGACCTATATACACAACAGGCTGAGTTATGTCTGAAGTGCTTACACATATCTTGTAAAATTCGTAGGGATTATTTCTTGATTAATCAGCTTTACAAGAATGAATTTATTATGTAGTAGGGTACGAGAGCAGTTCTGATAGATTATAATATATATATATATATATATATATATATATATATATATATATATATATACACACGTGTATATTACATGGATTTTCTTGCAAGTTCTTGTCTTGGTTGAAAGGTTTCCTTGTAGTGGTGATGTCTTAAACCCAAAAGATTTTAATCCAGGTCTATCTGGATGACTCGCCAGTCAACTTAACAAGTTCCTGTTAATTCTACATTCCCACCCGAGTGTTTAGAAGACGTGTTATTCATCATTCTCAGTTGCCCAAACGTTCCCTTCTTACCCATCCAAACGTCCCCTTCTCACCCGTCCAAACGTCCTTTCTCACCTGTCCAAACACCCTTTCTCACCAGTCCACACGTCCCCTTCTTACCCATCCAAACGGTCCCTTCTCACCCGTCCAAACGTTCCTTCTCACCCGTCCAAACGTCCTTTCTCACCCACCAAAACACCCTTTTTCACCAGTCCAAACGTCCCCTTCTTGCCCATCCGAACGTTCCCTTCTCACCCATCCAAACGTTCCCTTCTCATCCATCCAAACATCCATCACCCCTTGTGTGGAGCATGTGGAGGGCGTGGACATTGCCTGGGTGGTGTGGGAGTAGCGTGTATAACAGGGAACTGCTTCAGCTATAGGTGACTCCAGCCCCATGGGAATCTGTGGACATAGCGCAGCATTGCTTCAAATAGAAGGTGTCTCGACTCACGGGACAAGTCGTGACTTACGGAACATAGCATAGCTTTACGGAACACGAACCTTGACTTACGGAACGACGATCGTGACTTACAGGAACGACTCTCGTGACTTATGGATCATTCTCGTGAGTCACGGAACAGATTCACTGTTCGTGGTGATGGCTACTTTGAAGGGTTACGACTTATGTGGCGTGGGTGCGACATATACGTAGAGGGAGTGATTCACATACCGTCAGCGGGCGTGGTTTGTATATACCGTCGGCGGGCGTGGTTTTTATAACCCTTTGGCAGTCGTGGTTTTCATATACCGTCGGTGGACGTGGTTTTCATATACCGTCGGCGGGCGTGGTTTTTATAACCCTTTGGCAGTCGTGGTTTTTATATACCGTCGGTGGGCGTGGTTTTCATAACCATTTAGCGGGCGTCGGTTTTTCTTTTAAATCATAAATCGTCAGGGTGTTTTTCAACATACCTTCGACGTGGTTAACGTAAAGCATCACGTTAAGATGTGTCGTGTACTGGTGGCTGATTTGCCGTCACTCACAAGGCGTGGTTTATATGGCAGTGATTCCCAAGGGATGGGAGTGATCTACATCATTGCTTCAATGAGGGTTTATGGGGCGGTGGGAGCGCATTACAGAGCGGGAGTGGGATTAATGGGGGTGTGTGGTTTACGAGCACGGACGAGAGCTTTTTTTCTCAATATTGATCTAGGGTGTGATTTACAGAGTGATTCTGTGATTTAAGCAGTATGGTTGGGATTTATCTAGCATACATGGTGTCCATATGTGTGTGCGTGTGTGTGTGTGTGTGTGTGACTGTGTGTCTGTGACTGTGTGTGTGACTGTGTGTGTATGTGTGACTGTGTGTGTGTATGTGTGACTGTGTGTGTGTGTGTGTGTGTGTGTATGTGATTAAACAAACGCTTCTGGTGCCATAAAGTTGTGGGTGTCAGTCATTGTGCCTGGGTTAAAACCCTGTAATTGAAATGTTCTCTATGTACCATGGAATTACTCACGCAGGACATTCACGGCTTATTTAGCATATATGAGGTATAAATAGCATGGGTGTGGAACGCTCAGCATAAATGAGGTATGTCGAGCCTAAGTGATGAATATATAGCACAAGTGAAATATGTATACTATAAGTATATGTAGCATAAGTGAAGTATATCTAGCACAAGCGAGGTATATCTAACATAAGCAAGGTAAATGTAGCATAAGTGAGGTATATATATGATCTAAGGAAGGTATATGTGACGTAAGTGGGGTATATATATACTATAAGATAATACTATATACTATAAGTAGCATAAGTGAAGTATATTAAGCACAAACGAAACATATTCAACATGAGCAAAGTAAATGTAACATAAGTGAGGCATATATGCTGTGCGTAAAGTATATGTAGCATAAATATGTTTACTATAGGTAAGATATATGTAGCATTAAGCGAGGTACATCTAGCATAAATAAGGCATAAACAACAAGGATTAATCTACTGCAGACGTGATCCGATTGCCGCTTGTTATTTAGCCCAGGAAGAATGCATTTAGCACAGGAGATTTATACAACATTAAAAGGATTTACTCAACGCTTGAGAATGAGAAATCTATTGAGCGCAGAAGGATTTGTTCAGCACAAAAGGGATGAATTTGGCGCATGAGGGATTATTTTAGCGCATGAAGGACGCATTTAGCACACGAGGGATTACTCCAGTGCTAGAGGATTTATTCTACGTCAGGGATTTACGAGACACGCGAGAGTTTTTCTTTTTGTTACCGCCTGAAGTTGTTTACAAAGAGTGTAGTCTTTCCTCCTCTTTATCTTAGTCTTTTGTCGCTAGAGAACAATTTAGCTGGCGCGAACCGTGCTATAAACATTGAGGACCGGATCTTTATGTATATATAAACATATGTGGTATAAAGTTGAAATGTGTGGAGCGGAAAGATCATTTATGCAGCATGTAGCGAATTTTTATGTAGCCTGACCTTTTTTTGTTAACAGTTGAGGCAAATATAGTGTACGTATACGTACGTGAGGTCTCGCTTAGCGGAAGATAAGCTGGATATACTTAGCAACACAGCGGTTCCCTGACTTAGCATGGGGAAGGTGGCGACATTACACAATGCCATTATCACAGCTTCTTCATAAGCCAAAGATACGAGCTTAAGTTGGCTCTAAGTAAATATGGTATGCTAATTATCCTTATTATTACTATTCATTATCATTACTGATGGTTCGTATAGCGGGTTTGAAGTCAGAGTGGATGGTATTCAAGTCGCTTAAATGTAATTACGGTAACTGAGGGATGCCTTAGTATCTATATAGGTCATACGTGGTATCATATGGTATTGCTCTCTCTCCACCCGAGACTGGTACTAAGAGCCTATGAGGCTGGTGAGGGTACCGTGCATTTAAGACTGTTGGCGAGTTGGTATGGGTTGCAACGAGGGATGGTACTGCTATGTCTGGCGTTGGTACTTTTATACTTGAGGTTGGTGTTAATTACCACAGTTAGGTCGCTGTACCGTCATACCTAAGTATGGTACCATCAGACGGGGGTACGTACCATCACAGCTGAGCATTAACATAATGGAATGAAAGGGACAGGATTGCTTCTCTAGGCTGTGGTCTATTGCCCCTCTTGTTCACGACCGTACGACCCTTGTACACGACAGTACGACCCTTGTACACGACATTACCACCCTTGTACACGACATTACCACCCTTGTACACGACAGTACGACCTTGTACACGACAGTACGACCTTGTACACGACAGTACCACACTTGTACACGACATTACCACCCTTGTACACGACAGTACGACCCTTGTACACGACAGTACGACCCTTGTACACGACAGTACGACCCTTGTACACGACAGTACGACCCTTGTTCACGACAGTGCAACCCCTGAACACGGCAGTATGAACCTTGGGCACGACCGTAAGACCCTTGTTCACGACAGTGCGTGCGCCCTTTTGTACACGACGGTATGGACACTGAGGACGACAGTACGACCCTTGAACACGATATAATGAACCTTGGGCACGAGAGTACGACCCTTGGGTACGACGTGACCCCCTCAGGTCCAGGACCAGTCTGTCATGTTCAAATATCGTACTCAAGGGTCGTAACGTCGTCGTGTCCAAGTGTTGCACCGTCGCTCCTTTAAAAGTCGTACCATCGTGCTCAAGGGTCGTAACAGTTTCCCAAGGAGGGTTAAGAAGGATATGGTCGCCCGCGGATTTTCGTAGTCCCTTTGAACATCACATTCCCATCTACAGTAGTACGTTGGGACCCCATAATAGTCGACTCACGTCCGGGACCTGGTGGAGGGGGGGAGAGAGAGAGAGAGAGAGAGAGAGAGAGAGAGAGAGAGAAAGGGGGGCATTACCCAGACTGCACCACTTCTCCCCCCCTCCCTCATACCCTCCTTCAAAACGACCACATTAAGGTTGCGTCTTACCTCTCCCTCCCTCCCTCCCTCATCCTTTTTCTCTTTTTTTTTCCCCCAGGTTCCTTTATGCGTCACGCCACAATAGCCCCTCCAGGCCGGGGCCCGCACCCCGCACCCAACCTGTGTCTCTCTCTAAAACGTAGACAATCACATAAGTGCTCACTTTTTTTTTCTACCCCCCCCCTCGTTTGCTACTTTTATGTCGAGAGTGAAGCTATATCCATAAAAAAGTAAGATGTGCTCTCTCTCTCTCTCTCTCTCTCTCTCTCTCTCTCTCTCTCTCTCTCTCTCTCTAGGTAGTTCATGCTGCTCGTTTAAGGTTACGTCCCTCTGACCTGGGATTGCTGTAGGGTTGCGAGCTGTGTGTATGCTAACAACATACAACCCAATGGGTCACCAAGTTGTACATACGATATGGTATTGTAAATATAGACCTAGACGGCAAAGGTTCTTCAAGATGATTACCATGGAGTTGTCTCGTTTTCTTATGAAAAAAAGAAAAATTAAATCATATGAGTCCAGAGCCTTTCTTATGGGGCTCCTGCAGATCTGGAGGCTGCCCTACAATCAGGAGCAGGGAAAGGATGGACTCTTTTTAAAGTAAGAAATTCCTCGACGAGACAGTAAACCTTTTTTCCAAAAGTGATTTTCTACTCGCGGCGTAACTCAGCGCAGGCGGAATCCGGTAGCAAATGTGTGTATGTGTGTGTTTTATTGATTTCCGAAATGAAATAATGAAAAATCAGCTTTGACACACAGGTTCCCATACAGTGTTAGAAACGGCCGCAAAATGGTAACCGAGCGAGCGTCGAGCGAGGTGCCTGTCATCCTTGAAGGGACAAGAGCAACCCTGGTGGTGGAGACGATATGTCTAGGACGTGAACGTTGGCATGAGGCATGTGAAACCCCGTCGCTCAAGACGCGAGGCCTACCTACTCACTCACCAACGTCCATCACGATGGTGTTAAAGTGATAATGAACCTTAAATAGCCCGAGCTTATCACTCTATTACCCCTGCTGTATCTCTGAGGCGATGGGACATCACCCTGCTTAAGTTCTCAGATTACCCCCTTTGATTCATGCCTTCCCCTCCCTCTGTATGAAGAGGGATCCAGTCCTTTGTTATCAGGTACATCAAACGTTATCACGTTCACTCATCAAGCACCCTCCATCTCCCGTCGTCTTTACAGGTTTCACGATGGTTGGGATAAGGTGATGAGGGAGGGAAGGGGTTCCCTTTATCTCATCCTCAGCTCGGGGTATCAGCGATCCTCCCTCCCTCCTCACCCCTTCCTGCCTTCCTCCTTGTTGGCTACGAACCCATCCCTCTAAACCCTTCCTCCTCCTTGTCTTCCCTCCCCCCGCGACTTCCACCCTCAAGGTCTTGCGAGGGTTACTCGTACTGTCACTCCAGATTGTGATGTAGGAGGTGTCGAGTGGGATCTCGAATTAGTCACTGGTTACACACACACACACACACACACACAAAGTATATGGATCAGGAAGTATTTGACGAGCTATTCACAACATGCATCACATCAAAGACTAGGTCGTGCCTCTGAGATCTGGTTACTGGACCTTAAGAAGCCAATCTGGACTGGCCCTCGAAACTTGGACACACAAGGTAAAATTTTACTGTCATTCCACTCTAAATCTCCATTTTCCTTTCTATTTTTTTTCGTCCACTTTTACTCCTTTTAATCAGAAACTGTCGAATCTCTAAAAGGGGTTTTTTGAATACGTGAAGAATAAAGTGTCTACAAAATCTTTCTTTTAGGCCAATCCCAACACCTTGTTTCTTAAAAGATCTTTCCTGCTTTGGTATCCTCTTTTGCTGATCTATTTCCTACACGTCGGCAGCAAGCAGGCATTAGTTCACAGTTCATAACCCTGACGCTTTACCCCATTACTGACAGTTACTGAAGACTCTCTTCTTCTTCTTCTTAATTTGTTTTCTTTTCCACATAATTAATCTTTTAGCGCGAGCAGGTCTCACAGTTGGGCCGCCATGCACCACCTCACAGTCCTTCTTTGGCATTTCTTCGTTCCGTTCGAGTTTCTCATCCACGACACCAGGTGTCAGTATAATCACACTATTTGGCGTCATTTTTCACGGTATTTTTAGAAAAAATATTGACGTCATTTTCGCTGTTATATGGCATTTTCTTATACGGTTTCAGTAGCTATTGTATGACTCCGCTTTAGCAGACCAGTCATTCCATTCACAGTTTAAAGAAACGATTTAGGTCTACTCTCTCTCTCTCTCTCTCTCTCTCTCTCTCTCTCCCTTCCCTTTTTCCTCTCGCCTTCGCTGGAAGCAAGAGCGCTTATGAAGTGTCATGAGAATCTGAAAGAACCCGAACTCTATAACTGCGGAAGATGAGAACAAGAGATACATGATAAATAAACTCCTCATGGCAACAAATTGAGGCTATCACAGAAAATGTAATAATTCAGGACCAGATATGTATCTCCACCGGGAAGAAACCACGAGTCATTAAGTGTACGATAACACCATGTTAACATGAAAAAAGATTTTATCTATCGCAAGATATATACAAGAGATCCCAAGAGAAAGTTAGAAACACCTTGTAATGTACCGACGATTGACATTAGATACCCCACAAGGGATAAGTAAAGAACAAAGAAAAAACATTGAAAACTACGTCAGTTGGCTGGAAACAGTTCCAGATAAGATATGCATTATGCGTGGTGGCAGAGAAAGACATGATTCTTTATAAAGTCAGACATGTCGTAAATGTTAAATACTGGTGCCAGATAATGGGAAATATATTGTAGGTAAAGATGATTGCAAGTATATGTATATATATCATCCCTGGGGATACGGGAGAAAGAATACTTCCCACGTATTCCCTGCTTGTCGTAGAAGGCGACTAAAAGGGGAGGGAGCGGATGGCTGGAAATCCTCCCCTCTTTTTTTTTTTATAATTTTCCAAAAGAAGGAACAGAGAAGGGGGCCAGGTGAGGATATTCCCTCAACGGCCCAGTCCTTTGTTCTTAACGGTACCTCGCTGACGCGGGAAATGAATATATGAAAGACAATATATATATATATATATATATATATATATATATATATATATATATATATATATATATATATATATATATTCGCACCTTTATCAATTTGTATACATATAATTTCTTATGTGCGTCTGTGTGTCTGTCACTCTACTTGTGTATCTGTCCCTCCCACTGTCTGTCCTAGTAAAAAGATTGTGTAATTTGCTGTACAATCTTCCTTCGGGAGGAGGCAGGACGCGGGGAGAACATCAAAGTAAAGGAGGTCAAGGGAGGAAAAAAAAAGAACCCTTAAAGATGTTGAAATTTAAATGAGGGTCCAGCGACAGCTGGCGTGGTCGTCTTGCTCTCGTCCCACATGTACCACTGGACATATATTCTAATTAAAAATGTTAACTTGTGGGACAACTTTAATTATCCAAAACAATATCTGTAATCATGATGATTTTTCGTGAAGTTGATTTCTCTTAGCAATCGAGATATTTATAAACTTTAAGATTTTTTCTTTTTTTTTTTGACATTTTCTTTATTTATAAAATTTGATTAGTTATCTTAACAACAGCTCTAGTTTGTCATTGGATCAATTGGATTTGTAATGGCTTTTGTGCTTTACTTTGGCCTCGCGGGAAGTATTTCCATGATCTCTAAGTCCATTCTCGTAATCCTGCTGTTCTCGCCCAGCAAAATATCAGATTGCCCCATCATACACTTCACTTGTTTTCAGAAGAAAGAGCAACAGTAGCTGTAATATGATGGCTCGATAGTATATAGAGAAAACACAACAATCAAACCGTATATCCAAATATATATATATATATATATATATATATATATATATATATATATATATATATATATATATATATATATATATATATTGTAATGTACACATGGTATCTGATGTAAACTATCTACAGCTAGACCCCAAGAATCGAACCCAGGTCTTTAGGCTACCTGGATGTCACCCCGAAGACCCGGGTTCGGTTCACTGCCTTGGAATCCTAATACACACGGAACCAGTCACAAGCGAACTGCTGAGCGAGGGAGGGAGGCAGCCAGTGGAGGATGAAATGCCAGTCTTAAGATAGCCTGTGAGCACCGGAAGAGATCAGGTCTGGTGAAAGAAAGATGAGATCATAAAGCAAAGGAAGAAGTTTCATTGTCTTGTATATATTTCTCTCTCTCTCTCTCTCTCTCTCTCTCTCTCTCTCTCTCTCTCTCTCTCTCTCTGATGAGCATTGCTCCCCATCTTTATCAGTCCTTCTCATCACCCTCCCTTCACGTTTCTCATCCCCCCCACCCCACACACACTCACTCTCGCTATCAGTCACTCTCTCCCCTGTCGTCGTTTAACCTCTCCTTCCGTCTACCTTCACCCTCTTGTTCTTCCTCCCTCCTGTACTTCCTGCCTCATTCACTGTCCCCCTCCTGCTCCTCTTCCTGCTCATCCCCCACCTAGCCAAGCAGCAGCAGCAGCAACACCAGAGGCCGTTGTACCTGTGACTGTGAATGCCGTAAGGATACTCCTGTGGTGGCCTTGATATTTGGAGGCTATGAATAATATACCAGACGCGCGCAGTTCCCTCCGCCCATAATACGCTCTTCATTCATTCCCTCTGGCTGCGACCATGCTCGTTTTCTTTCCTTTTTTTGTCTGTCTCTTCCTCTCCGTCTGTGCATATCTCTTGTCTGTCTGTCTGTCAGTCCGTTCACTGCTCTTCCTCCCTCTCTTTCATCTTTCTTCTGTCTCTTATTTACTTTCAATCTCTTTCGATTTGTCACTCATTGTCTGAATGTCTTTCTGTGTCTGTTTATCAGCGTCTGTTTATCTCTGTCTATCCATCTCTCTCTCTCTCTCTCTCTCTCTCTCTCTCTCTCTCTCTCTCTCTAAGCTAATTCTCAGACTAACTCCATCTCATTACCTCACTTAACCCACTCCATCTCAGCTCCTCCTCCTCCTTCATGCTTTCGATGGCATTAATTAAATCATGCATATCTTATTTAGGGGCAGCAGTCTGGAGGTATTCCTATAATTACCATTAATAGCATTACTGAAGTAACCCAACGATCATCCAGTGTTTGATTAGAGGTAGTGCAATAGCCTCAGATGCTTGCCTAACTCTTAGATCATAATATCCTCCCGAGTTAAGGGCGATACACGTGAAAGCAATAGACTTCTGGTGTGTGTGTGTGTTTTAACCTCCGTGTGGCCAGGTTGGCGGGGCGCCATATCCAGGGTTCGAATCTGAACTGATCTTATCCACTCTGTGAGGTATATAGAGTTTCAAAACTCATTTTGAATTACGTTAGAAAAAACAAATATATACATGCACACACACACACATATATATATATATATATATATATATATATATATATATATATATATATATATATATATATATATAACAATTCCTTTCAACGCTTCTCGGTATCCAGATCACTTCTATATTTTTTCAAGGTAATATGAGGAGCGGTGCAAAGAGAGAACGGAGTGTCTGGTATATTTTGCTCTCGTGGGGAACTATTTTTCTTTTCGCAGGGAATCGCTTTTCGACGAATCATTTACATACGGAACTATGCAGTCTTTTTTAACTTTTAGATTCTATTTCAAATCCACCAAGGGAGTAATCAAACGATTGCGTGAAACGAATTTGTGGATTAATTATGACAGATCTCCATTCTTGGTTATCTGTTCGTAAACATAACGGAGAAGCTTCGTATAGATCATTCGGGTTACTGATGACCTCGAGTTTCGTTATAGTAACTCACTGTAGCAGCGAGTTTCAGTGAAGGGAAAAATGAGGGATAACGTAACCATACTGGTAGTTACTTTTGGTTATGGCTATCACAGCCTTAATACTTTAGGGAAGTTGGTCCTTCAGACCCTGCCCACGTCGTCCTCCAGTGTCACTGTACGTGAAACTTGCCATATCTCTTGACATACATCTCTCCTTTGATCTCTCTCTCTCTCTCTCTCTCTCTCTCTCTCTCTCTCTCTCTCTCTCTCTCTCTCGTATGTCTGTCCTCGTCCCGTAAATCTACTTCCTTGTTTCACCTCACACACACATCTATATCGATCTATCTATCTATCTATATATAATGTGTGTGGACTCTGCCTGCTCCAGGTTACGCCTCGAATGAAAAGTCACTCTCGGCAAGGTTGTAAAATCGTCCATTTGACGAAAGAGAAACAAATAACTTGTTAAAGAACTTCTTGCGCTTCAAAGAAGAAGTCTACCTCGACCCAAGTACATAACCTGTGCTTCCCTAAGAATAACGTAACGTCACGAACAGTAAAGATGTCTTTTGATAATGACTAAGGCGGGTGGAAGTGATTTCCCCGGGAGAACAGAGGGACGGCTGGGAAAACTGAAAAAAAAAATAACTCACAAATAAATTGCTTTACCAGTTCTGCGAGCTGATATGGGCAAATTAGAGTGCGTGGAAGCGCCAGGAATAACTAGCAGCATGAGTAAAGTGCGTGTGGGTTGCTGGGCAGGCCAGGAGGGGAAGGGGCGGAGGAGGAGGGAAGAGGGGGAAGGAAGCAGCCATCAGATATAACAGAGTGGGGGAGTGGAGGGGAGGAGGAGGAGGTCGGTTGTGCTGAAGTGTGGACGAGTAATGCATGTCTCCGACCTTGTGATCCCATGATGGGTGGTGTGGGGGGAATCTTGCCTTGGCGAGTGATCACAACACACATAGAATCTAAGAAAAATGCCAGACCACATCAGAGCAAGTTGAAAGAAATGATTAAACAGAGATGGTAATCCTAAAATTGTTTAGGTCATGTGATATTCCGGGACCCCAGGAGGGAAGACGTTTAACTCGTTGGTGTGCTTAAGTCAACCGCAAGTGGTTGCACTTCTTGCCATCCCTGTCACTCACTTTAAACCACTCTACAGCTGTTATCAGTGACACTCCACCCTCGCTTATGCTATCATGTCATCAACTGTGGATGTTTTCCTTACGATATTGCTCACGTTTACTTAACGATGATAAAAAGTATCCCTTTTTGTCCTAGAATTGCTGAGGTCATACTCTGAGGTCCCCGTCCGGGAAAAAGAGGGATATTTAGGGAGTTCACTTAACCCACTTAGTGGGAATATCTTGTTATAGACACACCCGTGTGAGTCACTCGTGTGGGAGATGTTAAGGACGCATTTCTGTGGCTCACCCCTGAGGTTTAAATCACAGACACACCCCTGTGGCTCACCCCTGAAGTTTAAGTCACAGACACACCCCTGTGGCCCACCCCTAAGGTTTATGTCACAGACACACCCCTGTGGCTCGCCCTCGTCGTGGATGTTACAGACATACCACTGTGGGGCACCCCAGTGGTGTAAGGTAGACACACCACACAGTAGGCTGTCCCTGTGGCGGAAATTGCAGACCCTGTGGGTCACCCCGACGGTGAATGCAGGAGTTTGAAGCTCTGCCGCTAGTGAAAACTAGGTCACCACTGTAGTTGGTAGCGAGGGTAACTGGTCACATAGGTTGACATATATATACGTTTAATATGTATGATGAGGGGACGTGGTGGGTCATTTCTTTCCTCTTCCTGTTAAGTGTTCGATGGAAGATTACTTAACATTCGCAAACCTAGCAGCTTTTACTTCGAAAAGATCTCCTGACGAGATATCCTTAACCTCATGAAAGATGTCTCATATGTTTCTATGAATGCAGGAAAGGAGTGTCCTATGACATCTGAGAGGGAATCACTAGAAAAAAAAAAATGAGACCACTTCGACTGACGTAGTAAACATCTTCATCAGAAAACTATTGTTCGACATTCTTTTTGGGTAGAATAAGATATTACCACATGTTTCTGGAATAAGTAAACTCAATTTCAAATATCCGAAATGATTGGAAACTACCTGATGCTTAACAAGGCATCGACGATGCAACTAAAGAAATATTCAAAGGGTTTAAGGAGAGCTGTTATGTATCCTTGTAAAACGCTCACTTACCCCATCAATTATCTCTTGTTGAAGATAATCCATGCAGTAATCTTTCAGTGAACTAAATACATTCGCGTGTCGCAAGGCCACTGTTAATGTCGTCTCGCCCCCAGTGTTTTTGAGGAGGTGGCGTCTCTAGATTGTGTCCTCAGTGTTCTAGAGGAGGTGGCATCTCTAGATTGTGTCCTCAGTGCTCCCACCTTAGCTTTCTAGAGGAGGCAGCACCTCTAGATTGTACCCTCAGTGTTCTAGAGGAGGTGGCATCTCTAGATTGTGTCCTCAGTGCTCCCACCTTAGCTTTCTAGAGGAGGTGGCATCTCTAGATTGTGTCCTCAGTGCTCCCACCTTAGCTTTCTAGAGGAGGCAGCACCTCTAGATTGTACCCTCAGTGTTCTAGAGGAGTTTTAATTCTGCTAAGAGAAATGGCTCCATGTGTATAGGGTCGATGATCAAGTCGCCTACGTCAGACAGTGGTGTTGAAGGACTCTGTTGTTGGTCGTAATTCCTCACTACTCCATCAGGCTCCTTAGGAGGAGGTATATAAGTAGCATGTATATAGATAGTTTACCACAGTGAACAAATGAAGTCAGTGAAGTGGCTGTCATCTGTGCGTCTTTTAACCTGAATCGCTGAGGCCAGTTCGAGAGCCAGCCATTCCTTGCCTATACATATGACAAGAAGTCCACATCTAGTGTGATGATCAGTTGCATCATGTTCGCTTCTTGCCACCTCCAAGCCGTCGAAGGGAAGTTCAGTGCAATTCCGTAAGGAAATAGCACGCAAGTTGTGTGACCGCTACATTTTAGCCACTACTTCAAAAAAAGTAGAGATTTCACCTCACCATTTTCTATGTCAAGTGCTTGACGTGCTCAAACACATTAACTTTACGTCTCTTCCCTAAAACAGGAGAGCTGTCATTCTGGCCATGATAGATGTGAACAAACGTACTTTTGTTCATGCAATTCTCTGTCAAAGTATTGGAAAATTAAACTTATTCTGATGAATTAGACAAATCATCATCACACGAGTATGGGAGGGTATTTTCTTTTGTGCACAGATGACGGCGTTTGCCACAATCTGTTTCAGAGGCTCTTTAGCATCCACGTTCTTGTTAACGTTCACTGTAAGAACCAGTCGAGTGGTAGACAGTATGGTACGTTTACCACCGTCTCCGAGCTCACGGATCCCTGGCTCTCCTCGCGAGATTTGGGAAATTACATTCCAAATGACACTTACGGTTCTCCTTACCATCAGTGTATCGAGACCAAATTCACAGAATATACACTGATGAAATTCTCCCACTGTTTTGTACAAAGCCAAAGTTGATTGTGCAAAGCCTAAGTCAACTTTTAATGAGTAAAAATATTACACGAAAATAATGTATTTGTTTAGGTCTTCAAAAGGTAGCATCTGTGTACAAACTTGACGCCAATCAATACAGATCAAGAGAAAGGCGAGAACAATTTCCATTGACGTCACAACCAAGTTCAGAGAGACATGACGTCCATTGCGCCTATATCCACCCTGGGCTATATATATATATATATATATATATATATATATATATATATATATATATATATATATATATATATTATACATACGACCCTCTGGACTCTTAGCCTTTATCCTAGATATATTATCATGATATCGAGGACATGAACCATAGCATGACGTTACTCATGTCATCACGATAGCATGGCATATACGACAGAGAGATGGTGTATATCATTCGTTATGATACGAGAATAAAGGAGAATAAACTCCATCCACTGGCTGATGGAATAGCCCCCACGAGATCATCTCGCGGGGCCTGGGTACCATCCTTGAATTATTTCATCTCGTTTGTGGCCACACGAGACGTCCTCCCTCCCTTTTCTGTGCCCGATGCTTGCCATCCCTCACACACCGTCCATTCCTCATATTCCCGAGACATTTGTCCTCTGTGTCGTCTTTCCCTTATGAAAATTCTCCTCACGATTCGTCACCCTGCAGAATAATATGGTCCATTTGTATCATACTTTCCTATCCATCACTATTAAGCCACCACTTAAATGCTGCGCGATCCTTGTGTGAATACACGAGAAAATGTGACCATTAATTTCCTATCCACCGTAGTTGAATTAGCCTCATCTATGATAAGCCAAGCAGGATTCAGCTTGTGTGAAATACACAGGATCAAACACGACCCTGTCTGTACCACATCTTCCATGAGACATCCTGGAACTCAGCCTTGCTTAACGTGGGATGCTTATATTATCACCACCACCGTCGAGGAATATGTGAGCGAGATAGGAAGACAATCGTAGGACATAAGCAAACGTGTCCCAATTCACACATTCGTGCGCCGGACTTCAGTGGTCCAAACAGATTCCTTAAAAGTCGTCCCTTGAGTGACGTGTGAAAGGATCCGTCAGGCGAGGTTTGGCTGGACTATTAATAACAACAGTTGCCGTGCGTCTGTCTCCTATAAATAGATACTTTATGTAGTGTTTTCTCGCTTCCCGGTCAGTGTTGATTCAACACCGTGTGGTACCTGGAGGAAAAAAAAAAAAACTGGGGAAGGATTGTGATTTCGTGTGAATTATTTCGTGTTTGTATATACGTGTGTTTCTGTGTGTGTATATATATATATATATATATATATATATATATATATATATATATGTGTGTGTGTGTCTGTGTCACGGGAGAAAGTTTTTACACGTGTTGTCCCTGTCTTTCAATTTTGTATATGTTACTCCTATGTGTGTACACCCCCGCACGCACGCACGCTCACACACACGAGAGATGGAAGGATGGAAAGAAAGATGCTTCGAGTAATCGGGGCCTGATCATGCAGAAAGGTGCGGGCGTGCATGATATATAGAGAACTAGAGTCGATATGAATAACAGGGGTGGACGTGAGATCAGTGGGCAGAACGAGTGTATATGAAGTGATCATGATAAACCATTGAAAGGCCTGTGGGGCTTGAGCATAATGTAAAAACACTAATTCACATTATAAGCAAATATCAAAAGTATCTTGTTCTACTTGAACATAAATATACTGACGATATTTGATTATAAAGGAGATAAGAACATTCTATGTACGTTTCTTGTTGTATTGCATTACCTTTCCTACACGATTGTCACAAGGCATCGTGACGTATAATGAGTTTTCTTATCATTCCATGAACATGACTAACATATGTTAACCGTTTCTTGTACAATATAGAATAGCCATCGGGTCTCTGAAGTGGTACAGATGGCTTCAGTAGAGTTAGATATCTAGGATGCTATCCGAAGGGTAGCTTCTGGACGACTACGTATATTGAGAGTTGCTATCTTCTAAGGAGGCCTGTTACCTTCTGCAGTTCTCTCGATCCTGACACGTAGGATTTTGCTCTGGATATTTCCTCTGCTGAATCTTTCAATAATTTTCGAGTCGTCCTGCGTCTAAATGTCAAGACAACATCGAGGAAACAATGACATATCTACTCTCTCTTTCAGAATGGTTGCATTGATCTGTTACTTTATTCCCAGCAGAGATCGTGTGAGCATCCCCATCTCTTCCCCTAAGCATCCAGTGTCAAGGTGTTACAACACATTTTTCTTTCGTGTTTCAGAGTGATGGCGTGGCGGAGAGTGGTGGTGGTGGCGTGGGTGGTGGTGGCGACAGCGGTGTGCGGAACGGAAGCGCTCGATCCCTTAGTGGTGCAGACGTTGAAAGGCTCCGTGCAAGGCGCCACGCTTACCACAACCACGGGCCGCCTGGTCGATGCATGGTACAACATACCCTACGCCCAACCACCCATCGGGGATCTCCGCTTCCGTCACCCGCGACCCATCGACCGCTGGCATGGCGTGAAGGACGCGACTGTCCTGCCAAAGTCGTGCGTGCAGCTTCCAGATACGTTCTTCGGGGACTTCAAGGGCTCGACTATGTGGAATCCCAACACGGAAATGAGCGAGGATTGCCTCTACCTTAATGTAGTGGTACCCAAGCCTCGACCTCACAACGCTGCCGTCATGGTATGGATATACGGAGGAGGCTTCTACTCGGGCACCTCAACGCTGGAAGTGTACGACTACAAGACACTGGCGGCGGAGCAGAATGTGATCGTTGTGGCACCGCAGTACCGCGTCGCCTCACTCGGGTTCCTCTACATGATGAACTCCGACGTGCCCGGGAACGCAGGCCTCTTTGATCAACTCATGGCACTGCAGTGGATTCATGACAACATTCGCATCTTCGGTGGCAATCCCGACAACATAACACTCTTTGGCGAGTCTGCAGGCGCTGTCAGTGTGAGCATGCACTTACTGTCTCCGCTTTCCCGTAACCTGTACAGCCAAGCCATCATGCAGTCAGGTTCAGCCACCGCGCCCTGGGCTATCATTAGCAAGGAAGAGAGTATCCTGAGAGGTTTGCGCCTCGCCGAAGCCGTTGGCTGCCCACACGACCACATCAACCTGACTGCCGTCATCGAATGCCTCCGCGCTATGAATGCCACGGAACTGGTACGGAACGAACCGTCTTCTGGCATCTGCGACTTCCCGTTCGTGCCTATTATTGATGGTGCTTTCCTCGACGAACTACCTAGCAAATCACTCAGGAACAATAACTTCAAAAAAACCAATATCATGATGGGCAGCAACTCAGAAGAAGGCTACTGGTTCATCATGTATTTCCTCCCAAGCATTTTCCGCAGGGAGGAAGACATCACAGTTTCACGACCCGAGTTCGAAGTCTCCGTGCGTGATCTTCACCCGTACTTCAACGAGGTAGTTCGCCAGGCCATCATCTTTGAGTACACGGACTGGCTCTCCCCAGACGACGGCGCTATGTATCGCAACGCCATCGACAAGATGGTGGGCGACTACCACTTCACCTGTAATGTCAACGAGTTCGCCTACTACTACGCCCTGGCAGGGAACAATGTCTACATGTACTACTACACACACCGCTCCTCCCAGAACCTGTGGCCCAAATGGATGGGTGTTCTCCACGGCGACGAAATCAGCTTCATCTTCGGCCATCCTCTAAACCCTGAAAAATCTTATAAGCTCGAGGAACAGGAGCTCTCGCGTCAGATGATGACCTACTGGGCCAACTTCGCTAAGACCGGGTGGGTTTGTATGAGCAACACAAATGGACACTTCTTCATACAGGTGTATGTTTGTGTTGCACAGTGTAGGTATTCTTGAAGTCATGTAGGTGCGTCTGTGTGTGTGTGTGTGTCTACCCTCGAATACAATTTCCTCTGCACTGGTGTTTTTTCTTTTGTGCGTGTGTGGTGCGTGTGTTGTAGAAAGTTGTACAACTATGTATAAGGTTTTTTGGTTCGGAACTATTCACATTAGCTTTGCAATAAAACACAGGCACCATGTCTTCCTTAAACACCTCTGGTGTCGGGAAAACAGCAGTCTCTCCCATGTGTGCATTCCTGGTACCTTTTCACTTCATTGTTATGTTAATAGTGACGACGACTTGTGTCCACAGGAACCCAAGTGAAGGAAGCGAGAGCGTCTGGACCCAGACGTTCTGGCCTGTGCACACGACTACAGGCAGGGAGTACCTTACCCTCGCCACCAACAGCACCTCCGTAGGGAGGGGACCCAGACTCAAAAAATGTGCCTTCTGGAAAAAATTCGCACCTAAACTATTGAAGCTTACAGGTGAGGAAGGCTGGAGGCCCGGTGTAAAAAAGGTGAGGCGAAGCGGTAAATGGGTACCCGGAGGAAAAATGGTAATGGAACAGGTGAGGAGGGTACGCAGGTGATAACCTTGAGGGGGTGAATTTTAAGGAGAAGATCCAGGAGGAGGTAGAGCTCCTGTGTGTGAGAGAGAGAGAGAGAGAGAGAGAGAGAGAGAGAGAATGTGTGCGCGATAACATGAGGTGATGAGTGAGGAACAGAAGCAGCGTCAGCTTCTTTGCAACGAAGGAGAATATTTCAAGGGAAAAAAAATGATGTAATGAAAAGATATAGTAGATATCTCAACTGCTTGAGTATATACTTAGGAAAGCGAACCGAAAAAAGTATTTAGTGCTTAAGTTTACCTTCCTCTCTCTCTCTCTCTCTCTCTCTCTCTCTCTCTCTCTCTCTCTCTCTCTCTCTCCCACCTAGTCGAAGAAAACGAGAATGGTGTCCATATCAAATGAAACAGAAAAAAATAAACCAGTTATGTATTCATACCTCAGACAGCATCAAAATGATGGACGAAATGATTTGATCAGTTGCTATCTTGTACCAATTGCCAAGAATATATATACATGTATTCCTGTTATGAATTGTAACACACACACACACACACACACACATCTCCAAGGTTGACCAAGAAGAGAGAGTTTATGGAGATTCACTAACACGAATCTAAGTTCTGGACCGAGTAAAAGTTGCATAACGCAATGATAATCTAAAAACCCATTTCAGGAGCATACACGGGACTTTGCCATACTTCCCACAAACAGTGAAAAACAACGGGTGTTTAAAAACGACGAAAGATATTTACCAAGACACTGAACACGTAAAAATAAAGGATTGGTCAAAAATAGCCCATGATTACTCATTTTACAAGGATGGGAGTAGTCACCGCTTTGTGCAGAAGGTTTCTTTGTTCATCATCGTCCGAAGCTCTCAAGGGATATGGGATGTGAAAGTCAGGTGGATACAGTAACAGCAAAAGCGATCATAACCTTTTCATTTCTGCTCGGGAGCTGAATCTATATATAAAAGAATTTTGTGACAAATCTCGATTTCTTCATCAGTTATGTACATCTAGTAAATTTTGTACCTTCTCTCGCACCTATCTATCTATATCTATCTACCTATTATGATCTTGTCAGGGCTAGAAACAATTCGCATCAAATACCTATACTTAAGCAAGTGAATCAAAAGGGAAGACGAAGAGCCAAGATCTTACCCAGTAACCATTGCCCCTCTTTAGATTACGGTACAAAGATTCAGAAAACCCAAGACATTTACTGCAGCTTAAGTCTCAGCTTGCTACAGGCGCCATACTGTACAGAAAAAAAAAAAAAAAACATTGATCTTGATGGAATATTAATCAGTGAAGTTTTACAAGCACGTTTAAGGAAACATACATGACTGAAAAGCACGACTGCTTACATGAGAAGGGACGATGGACTCCTTGTTATGCATCTCATTTTCTAACTTATGAATAGACAATTTATCGATAGAAAAATGAAGTCATTGCTATGTGTGGCATTCTTTTGATCTTAGAGAAACCCTAAGTACGATTTCGTTCTGATGTATGAAAATCACCACTTGAACTGTGGTGTTATAGACGAATGACTAAGATGATCATGGTTTTCAAATTGCATTTGATTCGTCTGAGTATAAATCAAGAGAGACGAAGTCGTCAGGACTTCTTAACTTAGATCGAGACGAAGTATGAGAGGAATATGAAATGAAAAATGTACAAGAGCGAAGCGCCGGTATTCTGAAACAAGGTGCGACGCAGGAGGGCAATACGAGATGCTGGTCCCTTGAGGGAAGGCCATGGTATGCACATCAACACACAGGGTCGTCAGCTGTTGACAGGGTGGAGGTTTATGGCACGGCCGTTACTGCTCTGCTCTTGGTAGGCAAGGCTGGCCACAGTGAGAGTGGGGACACAGCGGCCTCTCTGGGATATTTCGAAGGGGAAAGGGTTCTATTTTTCTTTTCTATTTTTTTGTTTAGATAGTAGCTTTTGAGAGAGAGAGAGATTCGGTGACTATGTACCCGATCCATCCCCCATGGAACAGGGAAGGGATAGATATAGAAATATAGATAGAAAAATAGATAATGATCGATATTTAGATAGAAATTTAGACAAATTCTAAAGAGAATTCTGAAGTCATTTTCATTCAGATGTTAGCCTTTAAGAATTCTCTCAGATGTCTGTAGTGATAGTCAATGTCTTTCAAATGGATCCAAAACTTCAAGTAAGCTCCATGGAGGACTGTATCAAAACGTTCTTACCATTTACCTAAGTAAACAGCTTCGTTGGATCTATCATCGTGGTATGGTAACCGTAAGAGCTGCTAATATTGCTCGAGAATTATCGTACGAAAATGATCTCTCCTGAAGATTGAAACTCACGAGAGGTTAGCATACATGTGATGTAGACTACACCCTTCGGTTATGGCTTCGAGTGTGCCACGATCCTCGTAGGAATTATCAGCCCCTTTTTTCGTAGATGCATTAGCATTCGTCAGGAGGAGAGAGTAAGGCAAATGGTCAGGTGCAGAGACGTGGAAGGGAGGAGCCAACGAGAGGCAAGAGTGTGCAAGAGACTAGATGTGCGAGCGGAAGAGGAGGATGTGCGACCAGTGAAAATCCCAGTGTGGTGTTGGGAATCAAAGATTTTTCTTTTCCTCTCTCTCTATTCTCCTCTATCTTATTCTCTCTCTTTCTCTCTGCCTGTAGTCTGTTTGACTGTCTGTTTGCATCTGTCCCCTTCTCTCTATCTCTCTCTCTCTCTCTCCCCCAACCCTCCCACTACCACCCCCGTCC
Source organism: Panulirus ornatus (assembly GCF_036320965.1). NCBI lineage: Eukaryota > Metazoa > Arthropoda > Malacostraca > Decapoda > Palinuridae > Panulirus > Panulirus ornatus. The sequence goes on along the minus strand of NC_092271.1, from coordinate 17,836,656 downwards.
ACACTTTATATCCCCCGTCTCTCGTCTGGGAGTCCTTTGAGTAGCAGCAGCGACAGCAGCTGGGCCGTACCAAATATAGCGCTGCCAGGCCTGTAGCAACGAGTGTCGTTTGCAGTGTTGAAGTTCTCGTGCCGTGGCCGTCGCTAATAACTGTGTGTGTGTGTGTGTGTGTGTCTCGTCCTTCCCCACCCAACCCTGCCCAGCCCCGACGGGGAGACGACACTATCGATTACCTTATCTGGAAGGTTTGGTTGGGTTGAAGTCATCGCCTTGCGAATTTGAATGCTTGGATCAAGTTAATACTCCACTCGCACTCCATCTCCTTGCACAAAGCTCCTTATACACCTCTCTCTTTCTCTTGCAACTCAACTTTCTATTTCTGGAATCTCCTTTTTGTCTCCGAGTTAGAAGGATCTAGGGCTTTCTTTACAGTTCTTTGTATTCTTTCATCTATTTTTGTTCCTTTGCTAATTCATGTCGTTATCTGAGGAAAAACGAGAGCAATCTCTCTTTAATTACTTGTAACCTATCGTTACCTTAACCCAGGCTCGATCTGGTGGGTCGGGGTAAGATACGTAGTTTATTCTCTCATTCTTGGACATGGAAGTGCTCAGAAGGAGGTGAAAAAATGTGTTGGTCATGAGAGTATATTAAAGGAGGACAGACTTCAACTAGAGGCACGGATTGGGAGATGCTTTCCACCACCAGATTCAGGGGATGTTTTTACTCCATCAACAGCAATGGCAGCTGAATGCCCTCTCTTCCTTTCGTCCTCAAGCCATTCCTTCCCTTCCACAATCCCCTCGACCATTCCCGGTTCTCCCTAAGTCTCCCTTCTCTCTCCCTCTTTGTCAGTGCTAATCACCCTCCAACCTCTTCATAATCCTTTTTATTCCTCTCTCCGACTCCCTCCTCTACCCCTGTCAATCCTGCCATTAGATCTCGCTGTGTTTCCCCTCACTGCAATGTACGTGTCATTTGCTCAACATTTACAACTTGCTTTACATTCCCGCGAAACACAACTTCAGTAAACTTTATGCAATACACACACACACACATATATATATATATATATATATATATATATATATATATATATATATATATATATATTCTGAACGAAATGCATTTCAGCGACTGGGCAGCGCTGATTTGTCATTCGCCTCGATGAATTTGAGCAGCGGTTGGACAAGGCAACGTTGCCATATCCTGTGAGTTATTACTTTCCCCAATTCCAAATTGTATACAATTTTCTTCGTGTGTATATTTGTTGCATAGATGGGGACTAGGAAGTTTTTCAGTCACCATATTTATCACTTATGTGGTCTTCTTATCTTTATTGTCTCGAAATAATGTATTAGGAGGGAACATGTTTACTCGTACTATATAAATCACCCTCTTCACTCCAAGTGCATAGGTTGACATATACCCTTCAATGCATAAATCACCAGCTTCCCTCCACCATAGAGGTAACCTGCAGCAGCGTCCCTTTGTCGCCACCTACAAGGCAGACTTGACTCGCCGACGTTCCCCTCGCCTTGTTCCCTCCCTGCGTGCTCGGCTCCGCTACTGAATAGGACATGAGTGGCTATCTTTGGAGGGTCTGCTCCTCCAAGCACTCACACACCAAGTGTGTCCAGACGAGGAAAATGAGCTGATCGTTTCTCTCTCTCTCCGACATCCCCATTCATAGTCTCTCTCTCTCTCTCTCTCTTTTTGCTCAATCCTCTCTAACTACCTCACTTCACTATTCCTGTCCTATAACAAGTGATTTCTTCATGTTTATCTGTAAGCTGGTTTCCTTCCTTCCTCCCCGTGTTCTTCCGTTTACATCTCTCGATGTTTACCAGTCCCTTTCATTCACCACAACTCTGCGGTCTACCGTCTTCACGTTTCACTTCTGTACATCTCATAAGATCTGGCGGGTAGTCGTTTTCTAAATCTTATACACGCCTCCTTATGCCGTTGCACCAGAGAGGGGATTCAAGAGCGCAGACTGCGCTCTAAAACGTGTCAGAACAATGTTCTTCGTCAAGAGAAATGGGGTTTCCGAATGACATGCATCCTTATAAGCCTAAAGAGAGTTAATATTTTCTATAGCAATCTTAATAATCAAAGGCAAGTTTCACTTACCAAGGTCGAGAGAACTATATACACCTCAAGCTACGCTGTCCTTAAGCACTGACCTGTCAATCCCATTGGTGAGGATAAACTAACTTGGTTTATTATTGGCTGCTTGCCTACTTAGGGATTCGAATGCGGGCTTCATGATTCGCAAGTCACTATGCAAATCAGGATAAACCATGGCTTGTCTTTTGGATATGCATGCTCGTCAAACGAATCAAAACAGATTAGGTTTCGAATCCAATGATATGTTTTACGACGTCATGAGAATGTCCTTTGTGTTTATATTTAGGCAAACAAGGATAGGAAAAATAGTATAGTCTTATAGTCTTTTTTTTCCCCCCAAGTTGGAGGTTCCAGTCATAGACAAAGTCCACAACAAGACAAGACCTTAACTGAAATGTAGAGAGAGGATTTCGAACAGTAAGAAAAGAAGACAGGGGAAAGTATTCACGAATTTTGAGGGGAGTGAAAAACTTTAAAATGCTTAGGTCATAGATATTGAGAAAAACACGAGAAGACATACCTCCAAACCTTCCAGGTGTAAGGAAAGAAACGGTTATCAAATCAGCCCACCCTTGAGTTGCTAACAGCCACACAGTAATCTGTGACGCGGCAGCTTGCCAAGTATTGCGTGGTCTAGCTAGCGGTAGGGGGCACACTAGCAGCCTGCACTTGGGAGCAAAAAGCCAGAGTAATGTCTATAGAAGAGGGAAAGCGAATCAACACTGCGGCGAAGGTCAAGAGGGTCAAGTTTGGAAGTTAGTTTGGAACAGTTTATAAGTCGGACCTCTTTTGACTCTGTCAAGCAAGGATACAGAGCTAGAACCACTCCAGATGCGAGAGCAGTACTCCATACAAGGACGAATCAATCCCATATATAAACGGAGCGACTGTTCAGAAGAGAAGAAATTCGACACAAACAGGACACAGTTTCTTAGAGGCAGACTTAGCTATTCCCGTAATGTGGGATTTCTAAGAAATAGTGTTCGTCGAGCCAAGAGGTGGAGGTACAGAGCCGTCAGAGGAGAGACGAAAGTTGTGAGTAGTTTTTGAGAGAGAGGTGGGTAGAAACTGGGTCTTGGAAGCTTTAAGTAGATTTCGTCTACCCTACTAAGATATAGTGCAAAAGTTTCAGAGTAGTTTAATCCCAAAATGGCTCCAAAGGTAGATGGGAGTAATAAGGATAAAAAGAAGCGATGACAAAGATAGCATTATCTTTACTGATAATGATGCAATTGATAATGATGGATAGTAACAATGATGGTAGTATTGGTACACTAACTACTTGCTTCTCGATGTGTCCGAGTGTGTATGCTCGTTTGTGGGTAAGAGCACGAAAGGCTACTTAGCTATCCCTCCCTGGTATGCTTAACTGTTCATGTTATAAGGTTTGCCATGTCAGCTCTTGGCAGAGGATGCTGGCATGCGACTACCCACGTAACGTGGCAGATTTACGTTGCTAGCTGAGATACGTTCTGTGGTAAAACATGTGAAGGGGTGTGTGGTCATGTGTGCCTCTAGTGAACACTAGTCTGAAGCCGTGAACCACTGGTGTGTTCTGGCTTCATTTAATGTTGTTAATGTTTATGTAGAGATGTATTTGAAGATCCGTTTGGTGTTTTGAGTGTGTGTGTGTGTGTGTGTGTGTGTGTGTGTGGACGAGCATGCATGTACATAGTCTGCAATACTAATTGCTTGAAACTAATGGTCATGTGAAGCTAACATGAACGAACGAAGCACTGCTTCACTAGCTGCTTCGTGAAGCATTCTCCAATTCTTCCTGACCATCTATTCCCCCCCCTTCCATCATGTAACTTCTCCTCCCCCCTTCTCTCCCTCTTCCATTTCTCTCTAAGCTTAGGGAAACAACTTCAGGATCACGCTTACGCCAGCCAAATTTTGTTTTCTTCTTTCCTTTTTGGATTTATCATGAGCATATGGTAGACTAGCTTTTCAATAACTCTCCAGACATAAGCCACCTCTCTCTGATAAAGCACAAGACGATTCATTAAATATTAAATATGATTTAGTTTTCTTTTTCTCTTAAAATGTATGTGCATGCCTGTCCAGAATTATATATACGGGAGGGCCCCACTATCTGCACCCGCTCACACCTACAAGGATGATGATGTAATTGGTAGACGAGGAAATTGGGTTCACATAATGGCAAACTGGTTATGGAGACGTGCGCCCCCATCTGCGTGGAAATTGGTTAGTCACTCGCTCACCCAGTGCTTTCTTCTGTGCGTCTGCCACTCCACCGCTAGTCGCCCAGACTGTCAGCAGCTTTTCGCTTGGGCTGACGGCAGTACAGACGCCGCTGACGTCACGCCTGTCTGTGGTGGGGGGCGCTGCTGACACCCGTGTCTCTCAGGGGTATGGCGCTGCCGACGTCACACCCGTGCGTTCTACGGCGTTGCTGACTTCACAGCACTCTACGGTGTGTCGTCTGCTGACGTCGTGCCTCTCAGTGGTGTGGTGTTGCTGACGTCCTCCCTTTTTAGTGGTATCATGTTGCTGACGTCGGAACTCCCCCCTCAGTGGTATGACATTGCTGACGTCAGAGACGTCTGCACTGCGCCGTTGGTGCACCTCACTCCTGACTCCAGGGTGACGTCGCTAACACACACGCCTGTAGCAGGGTCAGCCTAACCTCACAAAGACGTGTGTAGCAGGTCACTCATAAGGCTGCATGTAATGATGACATCAAGCACACATATCTGTATCAGGTCACCATGACCTCACACACGTCTATCGTAGGTGACTAATTTCTCAGCACTAGTCTCTTGATAAGACTTCAGTCCTGATGCTTCTGCTGCTGGCGGCGCTGAGGCACTAGCGTGCGGTGCTCCAGCAGTTAAGCAGAACACATAACGAGCCTTGTAGTGTGGTGGTGGTGGCGGCGGAGGGCCAACCCGTGAGCTCCTGGTGCTGGCCGGGCTCACTAAAGATACACTACACCACACAAGACCTTCGGAGACCACTTGAGCTAACGTGCCCAATAATTACCCAGACGAGAGTTCGAAACCGATGCATAAACGACCAAATGATTCTCTTAAAAATCTTTTTTTTCCTCCCCCACTCCTTCCATCCTTCCTTCATAGGCCAGTTAAAGTTACTAGTCCAAGGTGAAATCGGCATGAAAGTCGAGCACTTCAAATCTACAGACACTGAAGAGATAGTCTGTTCTTGCATGGGGGAGGAAAAAAAAAAGAGAGGAATGACTGGAACATATTGTAATGTCTGGCAACGTCGGGATCAACCAGAATCGCTTTGATACTCTATTGCAGTTGGTTCGGAACGTTGCCACGTCCTGGATATGCTACAGTCTTGAGACTTTTCCTTAAAACTAACCAATGATAACGGGAGAAATTCTCTCTATTTCTTTCTTAAGCCTTTTGACAGTCGGTCAGATGTATAACCACTGTATCATCTTAAATTCTTGATCTTAGAGGTTCATTATATGATAGCGGACGGACCCACAAAATCTTAAAACAGTCTGTGGGGGTCACTGTGAGTGGGATGGTGTGTGTGTGGGGGGCTGTGGTCTTGAGTGAGCGCCGGCAGCCGAGTAGTGTGTAGCTGGCACCACTGAGCGGTTCACTTTGACAGGGGAGGGAGGTGAGTGCGCATGCGATAGTCGTGACGTCACCACGGACGGGACCTGCACCGTTCACCCACTTGGTCCATTTAGTTAAGAAGACGAAGGTAAACGTAGCTGGTCCTCTTGTGTCAGTGACAAGTAGTTTCTATTTCTTTCTCATATATGAACTTGTTCCATATGGACTGTAGTCATACATTTCATTTGAGCTGCATTGTTCCTTCACTAGTGAGCAAAATCACAATTAAGCTGATGGTAATGAATTAGTACGTCTAAATAAAGACTATCATGACTTGTTAAACATTGCTGTCATTAATCTCTCTACGCAAGATACATCTTAAATCTGATCCTCACTTCAGCTAATATTCCCTTGCTTCAGTTTGCCATGCAGACCCTAAAACTGTCCAGCACAGCTACATCATTCATGGACACCCATGACCTGGTCTTGAACACTCCACTCTTTAGGTAATGAGAAGTTCAGGTCAGACATATCCTCTCTGAGGCCATGACCAGGACCGTGGTTACTGCACCCCCTCTTTCCCTTATCTCCCCTTACTTTAACCTCTTCCATGCCTCCCTTCCCTTCCCCCTCTTGAAACTTCCCTATATTTCTCTCCCCTCCTCCTCCATCCTTGTGAAACTAACAGTTTCTTCACTCCCCCACTCCCATGAACTTCTCAGAGCACCTACATGTCTCATTTCTATGATTCCGTCTGATCACTCATTTCTCAAAACGAACCACCTGCCCTTCACGCCTCCTACCCACTCAACACGTGAATTTCTTTCGTACTTCCTTTTCCTGCTAGTCTTTGGAGGTACCTCTCTCTCACCCTTCCAGTGTCCTTATGAACCCAACTAGCCACTCTACTGACACCCATGAAACACACCGACTCTCCTATCCGAGTCAATTCCTCACACCCTCCTCATCTTAAACATGCATTTCAGCATGATACTCTCAGCCGCTTCCTTTAGGTTTATTCACAAATATGCACGAATCAACCGAGATTTTAACCACATACTACACTACAGAAGAGGAAGTAAGCGTATTACAAAGTTCCGTCCGAAGATGTCAAAATATTTCGCTGTAGGGTTACAGAAAGAACCAGCTCATACAAGTTTCTTTTCAGTTACGGTTATATTTTGTAGATTACGCATTATTTTTGATTTCGAAAACCCATCTTAATATACATGGCTGAGGTCTTTAATGAAAAAGAAAAAATGAAGGTACCATTGTGATTTAAAGTCACTGGAAAAATAACTAACCAATAAATGGGCAACTTTGCTGAACCAATGTTCGCAAGGAAATGCGGTAAAAATCATACAGTCAATACTTCTTTCTCTCCAGGCCGAGGTGACATGCCCATCATATACAAATATATACCTTTATTTCTTCATAGTTTTCGTCCGCATAAAGTTTCGGTACACACATGTTATCAGCCATTTCTGTCCACCCAAACTATACCAGTGTGCGGAGTATGAACTCTGGGACACCCATCCCGCACACCCATTGCACTGTACCATTCGAACCGGAACTATAATAGGGACACGTGAAGAGAAAACAGTACACTCAAAACATACTGGTTCACATGCTCTCCTTTGGGAAGGCATAGTTAGCTCTCTACTTGCCCCTTCGCCAGCCGTTTGATGCCAGGGTTGGCAGTAAACCGCGCGCCTCATCCTTTGAATCGGGACAGACGAAATACATCCCGATTCTCAGTCTTACGACGGTAAGGCCATTGCATCCTTTGCTTTAGAAGGATTATACCAATGCCAGCTCCAGATGGGTTTCAGAGTGAGAGGACACTAAATAGAATTCTTAGCTAGGTAAATGCTGTCGTACGGGAGGTGACTATGAAATCTGTTCAGTTTCCGGAATACCCAGATTTGTTTTGGGACAAGTCACTACATCCACTCTTCATGTTTTGCCTCGTCATTACAGTTGACTTTAAGACATTAACTATCAAAGCCAATGAATTAAGGCCGAATAAGAACATTTAATATATGCGTTGTTCTTGAGGGTGATAAATTATATTGTATCACTAACAAAAATTAGTCTTCATAGTGCTAAATCAATCGATTAATGAAAAATATATGTAAAAATTGAAAACGACGGCGAATGTATGCCTGACCAAGCTTGATCAGGAAACTTATAGCTGTCCACAGAGAGGGTGACATACATGTCGAACCAGCGTTCAGATGCGCCTTCAGCGAGCCCTCACGGGAAACCTACTGATTATTAGACTTACGAGGGAAAGTTCACAAGGCCACGTGATGCCTCTGTCCTCCATATGGACCCAGGTCGAACACACATACATCAGATGAAATGTAGGAAAAAGCCGAGGAAATGGAACCCATTCAGACAATAGCAAGGGAACAAATGAACTTGTGTATCTTCCGTATGTTCAGTGCTTCATACCCTTAACTCTTGTCACTACACCCACCCTCTGTATTCTACAGTAGTAAACACACGTATCTACCAACTTATTTGAGCACCAATCTTACCAAACACTAACTATAGTAATCAGTAGGCTGATCACTACTTCCTCCCGCAGACACCAACTTACATCGTCGCTTCTCTGACCTCCCTCACCCCCACACATCAGCAACCTTGCAAGTCACTTTTACCTCAGTGGTTCCCATTTGCTACCTGGGACACTGGTAGTGCTTCATGCCTCACACAAATACCTCCAGCATGTTCAGGCTTTTGATACCTCTCTCTCCACTTTCCTCTATTTCTTTCAGTCCACAAAATATTCTCCAGTATCCGATTGTCATATATTAAGGTTTTCTGCCTTTCTTGCAGCCGACCAGAAGAGCAAGGGTCCTGAGCAGTGCCCCAACATCGAAGCCAACGGTGCTGGGAGAGCCACGGGAATGTGGGCGGCCTTGGTAACGCCCGTGCTGCTAGTGTACTCCTCAATGACTCGCCCGTGAGGAACGTCTCCCCATCCTCGCCTCACAACACAAAAACGCCTCTACTTGTAACAGCTGCTGCTGAGGGAAGCAGTTGTCGACACTGAAGACGACGACAGTCGCTGTTTGACGCCGCTTTAAGTATGTTGAAGACGACGACAAGTTGCTGTTTGCTGCCGCTTAGTATGTGTACGGGACGACCCACATCGTCATCCCGCTAGATGAGAGCTATTTAGCCAGAATCTGCCGCGCTAAAAGCAGTTCACACACAGATTCTGTAGCAGTGCTGAAAGTGATGTTTGGGCTAATGGTTGTGACAGAAGACGAAAAAGAGGATTCAAACCAAAAGTTGTGAACAACATCACTTTTGAGACTACACGTATCGGGAGGGTCCCTAAATGATATTTGGCAAAGGAAAGAAGCCCAAAGGGTGTGTATTAACAAGATGGGCTCCAGGGAAGTAAGTGACGCTACATGGACCTCAAGAGTGTGTTATGGAGGAGCCCAATGGGTATAGGTAAGGGACAGCCCCTCAGGATTTTGCTGCACAGGACCGCCTCGGGATCAAAGTTCACACCTGCTACATTATACTCGTCTACGATATATATATATATATATATATATATATATATATATATATATATATATATATATATAGTGAAGAACGAGTGGATAGACTCTTCTGGTGTTGTCTTTGTCGTGTGGCGCTGGGTGAAGCTGGACACTACCTGTGGTGTGTAAGGACGCTCTGTTGACTGCACAACACACCTCGCCCAGGGACAGGCAACCCAGCAGTCTCAAGGTTGTCAGTATGGCTGTCTTCTTATTGCCGCTCGACCGTAGAAGGTCAGCCATATTAACACCTCACACCTCAACTATAAGTATTCGCATTATCAGACCTCATTTTTCTCTTCTAATTTTCTATTCGTTCTTAGTAAGCTACAAAACCCTCCCCAATAGCTTGGGTCGTGGAATAGCCAGAACACTTCTGCCAAAGCGTCATCTTTCCCATTGACTTCTGTAGAAATGGGGACGGGGGTTGCATTCCACTACATTAAGCGAAATGTGTCTCCTTTTCTTCAATCTTTTTTTTCCTTCAAATCCCCCTCCCTAGACGCTAAGCAGTAACCTATTATTAACCCGTGAGATGCGTCTCCCTCTAATCTAATCGTCTTAGAAGATACCCCGGAACTCAGACAACTCATACATATCTCTACAATAGCTCTTAGGATTTCCGATACAGTGTTCTAAGTTTCATCAGGTGTCACGTGATCTTTCGGTTTGCGTCGCTGGACTACCACTGGCATCAGCGTCTCAGTCTGGTTACTGCAGAGATTAATCACCCAAGGAGACAGTTGGTCGTATTTACCGCGAATCCATGGCAAGGAAAAAGAATAGTAACAGCACTTTGACCAGGTTCATCGACATCTGATGCTATATCCCGTCAAAATGGCTATGTATTACCAGTGTCTGTGGCGTAGACGATGTGGCAAGGGGGATCGAAAAGCAGCCGTTTTGGCGGGAAATAGTCACATGTTGCGCCACTGGTTCGGAAAAGTGAATTGGATTCTTTGTTTCTCATTCCTGTCTAGAGATTTCAGATGCCTCCACTGTTCCTTGGGTCGATGCTAATGGTAGTTTCAAACATTGACTTATATGAACCTGTATATTATATATAAATATATATATATATATATTTTTCCCCTGCTATATGCTAGCTAAATCGACTTTGGACTCAAATGTTGGCGTAAATTGCACAAGAAACACACACACACCCGTTGTTGACTTTTGTCTTAAGTGGATCATGTTGCCATGCTGTCGAACCCCTCTTCTCTACCTAATGAAACGAACGCGAGACTAGGCTCGTACTGTCGTTTTATTCCTCCCCAGATATTACTTCGTTATCTCAGATAATCACTGTCATGTAAGAGAGAAGATATAATGACTAGTTCTTGGCTGACACTAAGGACGATTTTAATGTTTGATTTAAATATAAGTGACTCGTCTGGAGCCTGTCGAAATGATGTTATGTCCCCCTCTATTCTTGTGGCTCTGTGGGAATCTACATACGGTCTGTCGTGACACTTACCCTGTATAGCGTTAAGGCTAGTATACATATACATATAAATATATAGAGAGAGCTATATTAAAAGCAATTTTGTTTTATTTTCTAAGCTTATTCCAAACTCCACGAGACATAAAAACCCTCGCTTGTATCAGGGTCTACAGAGACGGAGTACGCAAGTCCCTCCCGTGTTTGTTTACGGGGACGAGTCTTTCATTCCGATGGGTTCCCTACAACCCTTCAGGCCCTTGAATCCCCCTCACAACCTTAAAACCCTTCAACCTCCCTAAAACCTTCGAACCCCTAACGCATCGGTCCCTATGTCTTTTCCGTGCTCTACAACCTTTCAGAATCCTACAACGCTTCAGACCTCTACAACCCCTTACTTCCTACAGCCCTTCAATTCTTACAACTCTTCACTTCCTGCAGCTCTTCATCCCCACAACCCTTCAGTCCCCACAACCCCTACAGACCTCCACTGTCCTTCAGGCTCTTACAACTTTTCATAACCATATAACTTCAGACTCTTACAACCCTTTAGTCCTTGCAGATTTAGTCCTCAGATTCCCACAACCTTTTAATACCTCAACAACCCTTTCATCTCCCACAACCCCTATACCTCAACCACCTTACAGACCCACCCACCCCCTACACAACCCTTCAAATCACATTGTTAGATCATATGTACATTCTTAAGAGTTTCCTCTTTGTTTCGTTCTTTCTAGATAGCTTTATAAGATATTATTACATTAAGAATAACTCTAATGTCAAATGTCTATACACTTTACGGTACAGTGTTACCGACTGCAACTGGTCGTTTCTATGCTTGTGAGTGTCGAACTATGTACAAACATAGCAAAGCGTTTAGTCGCCTCGAATATCTCTCCTGTGTAATATTTTAGGCAGGTTCAAAAACATGATGGATCAAACATCAGAATCAAATACCTAGTAAATATGGTATACTGTTACGAGTGATGGAAAAACAGGCTAGAGTAAATGTAATCCTAATGTGTCGACAGGCTAGACTAAATGTAATCTCAATATGTCTTTTGGACCTGCTTAGCTGAGCATACTGAGACAGAACCTGTTATTACGTAGCCAATCAGAACTCGCGGGGTGGTTTACTGTGCGTTCTCATTGTTTCGTTCTAGTGAAGACAATATGAGGGTATGACTCTTTATAAGTCAAAAAGGGTTGATTTTAGTCTTCTGTTATACACAAACACACACACACATCACAAACACACGCACATCACAAACACACCATTCACACAAGGCTCTTTAAACCCTCTCGTGTGTAATGTACATATGGGTAATACTAAACCCTTAACTCTCTGCTGAGAAGTACTTCGTTTTGCAGAAGTACTAGTACTGTTATGTGTCTTGCATGTGTATATATACAGCAGTATTTGTAGCGTCTTGGAGTATATAGTTCAATTAAATATATATATATAACATAATTAGTAGGTTTTCATCACATTTATTCATAAATTTTGTTTGTGGTGTAGTGTATGACCTCTAAGTAGACCTTGCTGTTATGCTATTGGTGCTTAAAAAGTCCCTAGGGTCATTCTTCAATTTCACGGCTCTTCAGTAAGCCTCAATTAAGCCACTATATGATCTAGAGTAGCGGCCTTACTGAATACTCATAAGACTGGAGAACCCGCCCTAGATAGCCGCCTAGAGCAAGAGAAAAAAAAAAAAAGAACCTTCAATTTTCAGCCTTTTGTCTCGATTTGAACCCAAAATCACTGCCGCATACCGGACGTGTGCCGCTCTCTCACGCCTGGGTTCCCAGCGAGGTTCGTCACACCGCCCACCTGCTGCTGCAGGTGGGGAGGATACCTTTGTGGAACGTCGTCTTCTACGAGGCTGAGGGGAAACTGGCGTTGTTGCTACGTATCCCTCCGACGTCAAGGGGAAAGTTTACAGAAAAGCCAGGGTTAAGGTTGCTGTGTTGTGGTCGAGCAGCTAGCTGGTTAGGCCAGGAGTCCAGGGCGTTACCACAGGATGATCACTCGACGACAACAGCATATCCTTTCGTCTCTAGAGGAATCCAGGGCGGGCGACGCGACGCTCTGTGTGATGTATTCCTTCTCCCACGAAATAAAACATGTGCGAGAACCGAGAGCTTTCCTGATGACTAATCCTTGTGGTAAAAGGTGGCGAAATGTTCACAGTGACAGAGGTGCCGCCTCACAAGGCGTACAGCTCACAGCTACAGAGTACAGCTATGTATTATGAATTTCAGGCATGACGGGGAAGGGGGAAGGATACCTCATCTCCCGTAACATTACCACGTCTGTGCTGGTGTCAGAAAGGCGTATTAAGTGACCCCTGGATGAACCTTGACCTCAGGCCGATCTCCCATTCTTGGCCTGCCCTGGCGACTCCTAGAAAAGAACCGAAACACAGAGAATCAGTGGGCGTAGGCGGGGCCCAGACAGTGGTGAAACATGACGTCTCTTATGGGCGATTCTCATCATCACATATCTGTCGGGATCAGACGTGTGTGTGGGTTACCACTGCCTGCCAGCCGCAGGTGCCCACTGAGTCCAAGCTCCACGTTCGAGACGTCGGAGGGGCAAAACAAGCGTATTCATCCTAAGCTTTCCAGATGTTCATTTGTTGACAATTGACTCATCTTAAACGTCATTATTATTATTACTTTTCCTTTAAATGACATTCATGATAATCAAATACGACCCCTCGAAGCACTGACGCAACTCTATATATTTTTTTTTCTTAGATATAAGAGATACATGTAATTTATTTCATACATAATCATCAATGATCATGTTATTATAAAACTAATATTTTCGTTCGTTGTTGCCCTATGTCTATGGTAGAAATGTTTATCAAAAATGATCGAAATATATTACAAATCTTTATTCAAGATAAAAAAAAAAAAATTCTGATCACAATATAGTATTATATCATTATAAGTCACTTTCTCATCCGCTGAATTTATTATCAAAAATGGAAGTGCACACTCCATGTTCTTTCCCTTCCCTATTTCCTCTCCTCTAAGTCTTTTCAAGAGCAGTGCAATTAAAACTCATCCTCTCGAAAGAACCAACATTACAAAGCTGGTATCGTTTTCTTTACGAATCTTTTCCCTGCGTCGTCCTTTGTTCCATTCCAATTGGCTCCTCAATATTTCCTCCTATCTCACACAAGTTCCCAACACTTGGAGAGACAGAGCGAGTGCCAAAGGGGGGTCTGGCGAAGGGGCGGTGGGCGAATTAAGGCAACACATCATAGAGATACATCAATCGGCTTTAATGGTTCGGGACGAAACTGACACACCTACTAGCGTACGAATCAGCTTCGTGTATGACAATTACAGGCGTTCGAATCAGGATCGTGTTATGAAACACCTACTGGTATTCGAATCAGTTTCGTGTATGGCAGCCAGAGCAACACACTCGAGAAAAACAAGGTAATTTACATAAATTTACCGACAAAACACAACCAGCGATGAAAACAAGAACGAGAGAACGAGAAGGTTGCACAGCAAAACATCGAACCACTCTTGCAATGAAGCGTAGACATGGACCATACCGGCAGAAACTGGTGGAAACGTATCTTGATGTGTGGCCTAACAACTACAGTTCTTTTCAGGGAGCAAAACAAGTTCTCTGTATCATTAGCTCCTCACCGCCCGACGCTCTGACTCGGTCTATAGCTCTTCGCCTCCATCACCGCCGCTTTTGCTTTCCTTTTTCGTTGCTTTCCTCGGCCTTTTCGTCGCTCATGGGAATACTGTAAGTAAATCTCTGCCAGGTGCGGTTCTAGAGTCATCCAGTTGATGAGTGTTCTAGAGACATTCATTTAGGTATTTTCTAGAAATGTTAAATTTGGCCTAGTTTCTCATGGTCGCTTTTGAGAATCGACCAATGGGTTAGATTTTTTTCCCCGAAACCCAATTGGTGTTTCCTAGAATCATGCAGCTGCCAGGTTGTCTAGATAGTATTTCTAGAATCATGCAATTCGTGTATTTTCTAGAGATCTAGCCATAAATAACCACATGGTATATTGTAAGTGACGCCTGATCTATGAATTTACTTATACATACATATATGTATATATATATAACAAAAAGTATTTCTGAAGACTGTAATTCTACATTAGCGATCCTGAGACCGATTTTACTGCTTCAATAAAGTTGGTTTTCCTCCCTCATTATCATTGAGAAATTAACCCCTATTGACTGACTACTTACTTTTCAATATTTACTCAATTTTCACTCACAAATACTATAAACAAAACTATCTCTCTTGGAAAATGGTATATGTAAAATTATATGTATATCGTAGTGACATCAATAAAGTTTTTACGATTATGCGTGTTTTCTGGTTTCCTAAGGTGCGTATATATATATATATATATATGTATATATATATATATATATATATATATATATGCTTTCCATTTTCTTGGTCACTAACTTATGGCAACATTTCATATCCTGCAGAAACAGAAAATGTTTCCTAAAATTATGTTTTAAAAGCTCATCTCTTTCACGATAATTTGCACTTGGTGTATCTTCTCCTACAAACACCCATCCACCCACCCACCCACACACACAACCTCAGACGTCCCAGTGGCTGGGTCCTCCTAGCAATACTACTGGGCTATGGTGATCGGTTGGTCGCCAAGGTTATACCCTCTCTCTCTCTCTCTCTCTCTCTCTCTCTCTCTCTCTCCCGTAGCTCGAGGGTAGTGGCCGGGCTATCAGGGTCTGTGTGGTACGCCCGCTCACCTCTCTATAGACGCCATGAATAATAAATCCCGTAAAAGGAAGTGGTGCGGACGACACTCCAGTGGCGAGCGAGAGAGAGGGAGGGAATGAGAGAAACAGGGAGGGAAGATGAGAGGGGTGTTGTGGGAAACGGGAAGAGAACAGAAAAAAATAAGGGTAGGATACGTAAAAGTGAGGAGCTGGCTGGATGCGTGCCTGGCTGGCGAACTAGATGGAAGAGTTGCTGACTAATGAAATAGATGGATGATTGCCTGTCTAGTTGACTTATGTATGGCTGACTGCCTGGCTGGCTCAGCGGATGGATGGATGGCTGCCTGGCTGGATAATGAAATGGACAGATGGCTGGGTGAGGTTGCTGGTGGACTAGAATGTCAAAGTCACTAATGATGCTATGAGAAGAGGTGCAAGTATGGGAGAAGAAGAGAAGTGCACGTGTACAGTGCACGAACTATGATTAGTGAGGAACAGAAGGAAAAGAATGGAAAGAGTATGGAAAGGGAGATATATAGTGGAAAAAATGAGGAAAGGGGCAGGACTAGTGTGAAGAATGGAGGATGCGATCCTTAAAAGTATAAATGGTACAGGAAACTTTGAAGACAAGAGAAGTTTCAAACACACACAAAATGAGGAGAAATGAAGAAAGTAGTACAGCACTAAAATAGGAAGCAAGTACACCAAAAGGAAAAGATCATTTAGTGATAATGAGAACTGCTGCTGACAACGCCAGGGAAGAACATTAGAAACATAAAAAGAGGGATTTGATGAGGGATTCATGAGGGAAGGGAACTCCGTAGTTACGAAAGACTCAGCGAGACGTATTAAGGGAGGGCTAGAGTAGAAGGAAAAAGAACATGAAAAGACTGACAAGGAAATGTGGAATAAAAGAGGAATGGATGAATGTAGTGGGAGGAAAGAAAAGGAAATATGATGCGGAGGAAGAGAAGGAGAAGCGGCAATAAAAAGGTTTAATAAAGAAGAAAAGTACGTAGAAAGGACATAAAAAGAGACCTGATGGTCCAGAATGAAGTTATCTTTTGGGAGCAGTAACAGTATCCTATTATTCAAATCTATTTGGATGGATATGGACTGATTAAGCAAAAAGAAAGCAGAGAAGAGTTACAAGACGAGAAGAAAGGAACAAATGTAACAAGAAATTGGAGACAAATACTGCTATCTTTTTTTCCTTTTTCTGCTCTCAATTTCCCTTATACTACTTTGTGTCCTGCCTTTCTTTTTCTTCATACTATAACAGTGTTTATATCTTCGCCTTTAGTTTTCAAGTTCTGCCTTACCCTATTCAGTTCCTTTTTTTGTAATTTTTGTGCCTTTTATCCTTTTCATTAAATTCCCTTCAATCTAGTTTCCAATAAAATCTAGATGTGCCCATACGTAATCTCTCCAACATCGGCAGAAGTGCTTTTACGATATACATCACTCATAATGACTCCTGCTTCTTATATTAGTTACCCCATTCAAAAGTCATTTTCTCTCAAACGCCACCACAGAAAACGTTTTGATGGGAAACACTTTTAGATGCTTTATCTCATTATATTTGTCGCAGACCGATAAATCCTTGACATCTTCATCTTATATTGAAATTAAGGGAGCTGTTTGAGCGTTATTAATCAAACCTTTGAAATTTATTGACTATAAAAAATAGTCCTATCATGTCTGAAAAAGGTGTTTATACGATATATTATAATTCTTATACTTTATGATATATATATATATATATATATATATATATATATATATATATATATATATATATATATATATACATAAATATATATATATATATATAAATATATATGTATATATATATATATATATATATATAAATATATATATATAAATATATATATATAAATATATATATATAAATATATAAATATATATATATAAATATATATATATAAATATATATATATAAATATATATATATAAATATATATATATAAATATATATATATAAATATATATATAAATATATATATATAAATATATATATATATAAATCTTTCAAACTATTCGCCATTTCCCGCATTAGCGAGGTAGCGTTTAGAACAGAGGCCTGGGCCTTTGAGGGAATACCCTCACCTGGCACAATTCTCTGTTCCTTCTTTTGGAAAATTAAAAAAAACGAGAGGGGAGGATTTCCAGCCCCCCGCTCCCTCCCCTTTTAGTCGCCTTCTACGACACGCAGGGAATACGTGGGAAGTATTCTTTCTCCCCTATCCCCAGGGAATATATATATATATATATATATATATATATATATATATATATATATATATATATATATATTGGACCAACTTTTATGAAAGGATCCTGGTATTACCCACGACTTTTGTAAACGCTCCTGCATCTGAAGGCAGCGCTTTTTAAAGCAGCAGGGAGATGCAGACACCTTTAGAGTGACAAGTTATTCGAAAAGACTGTACTCCCAGCGATACAGCCTTGCCATAGGTGACTTTTCACTCGTAGTGTAACTTCGAGCAGGCAGAGTTCGATAACATCTCTATATATACGAGGTAATATACGCATGATATCTGATGCAAATATTTATCACTACATTCCGAGAATCGATCCCCGGACCATCTGCGTGGCAGCTAGACTATAGATGGTCTAATTCCCAGGCACCAATGAGCTCAAGAGAGCATCTCATCCGTAACCAAACGCCTATTTACGAATCTGTCAATACGTCAAGCAACCTTACGAGGTGGAAATAATGCTGCTCACGCTCTGTTCAAGGATGGAAGGATCTTTAATAGACTCCCAAGGCACTAGGGTAATGTGTATACATCTCAACCATGCAATATACACATGATATCCGATGTAAATCATTTACCACTAAACCCCGAGAATCGAAACCCGAATCATCTGCTGGGCAGCCAGGAGTTTAGGCTACCTACCTGCTCGATTCTCTGGGTATAGTGGCAAATATATATAGTGTGTGTGCGCGCGCGCGTCCGTGCTATCGGAATCAGACTGCAAGAGGCTACATCTTAAGTAAAAAGTCATCTTTGTCGAGGCTGTATCATAGGGAGTCATGTCTCTTAAAACAACTCGATCCAAAGTGTCAACATTTCACTTCTACTGATATTAGCGCAGCCTTGAGCTATACGATTCTTTTGGAAGGTTTTAGATAATTCCAGGTACTCTGTTCTATGCAACAGCTCTAGGGACCTCCCACCCTACCCACTGAACTAAAAACTTACCCCAATCGGAGATTATGACCTTTTCCCTGACTCGCACTTCAGTAACTACTCACATATCCCCAATCATTAACAGATAAAACACTGACCAAAGACATATACACTAAGATAACCCAGTAAGTAATGAGCAACCGACTGCCCAATTCTATCTTAAACAAACCCAACAGATATACAGCCATCAGAATCCACACTCCCGGACAAACACGGACCACACCCTCCCGCTTATGCTCTCGACGTTACTCTTCATTACAACGCTACAAGTACCGTTTCAACATATCCTAAGCCACTTCATGATCAAGATGCAACTACACCAAAGAGGACACGGAACACAATGTTGAATTACCCTTCACTTTTTGCACATAAACGAGTGATATACGAGCCTTATCAGGATGGAAATATGGAGTGAAAATATGATTTTGAGCGATCGGGACCTGAACATACAGGAGGATGAAAGGCGTGCAAGGAATAGAGTGAATTGGAACGATCTGGTATACCGGGGTCGAGTGCTGTCAATGGATTGAACCAGGGCATATGAAGCGTCTGGGCTAAACCATGGAAAGTTCTGTGGGGCCTGGACGTGGAAAGGGAGCTGTGGTTTCGGTGCATTACACATGACAGCTAGAGACAGTGTGAACGAATGTGGCCTTTGTTTTTTCCTAGGGTTACCTCGGACGCGCGCAACGAATGTGGCGTTTGTTGTCTTTTCCTAGCGCTACCTGGCACGCGCGCGGGGGAGGGGGGGTTGCCATATCACGTGTGGCGGGGTGGCGATGTTAATGGATGAAGGAAGCAAGTATGAATATGTACATGTGTATATGTATGTATACGTTGAAATGTATAGGCATGTATATGTGCGGGTGAGGACGTATATGTATATACAGGTGGATGAGCTGGACCATTCTTTAGTCTGTTTCTTTGCGCTACCTCGCTAACGCTGGAGAGATAGATAGAAACCCTAATGATGTAAAGTTTTCAAAATGTACACGAGATCAATTGTCCCCAGCAATTAAAACAGACTTTCTAAAAATATAAGCAACAAGCAGTAGATAAGAAGTTCACTTCTGGTTGCATACGATACCTAGAAACAGAATAAAAAAAAGATGAAAAATACAAAAATTATTCGACTCACGACAGCAACCTGTTGCAAACTTTCAAGTTAATTCATCAGTATAAAGGCGTTAGCCATAGGCTGAACACCTGAGCAACTTGGAGATTGCACATGAATGACTCGTAAATTATCCTATACGTCTCGCTACACACTTACAGCTGGGTTCCTTAAAACTAAAGTACACAATGCACATTAAACCAACTAAGAAGGAGAATACAACATAAAAAAAATACACTTTGTATAAACGCAAACAAATTGCATATCCTAAAACTCATTTACAGAAGAGACAGTAAACCTTCTCTAAACCTATTATTACCAAGATCTGGTAAGGGAGAATCCAAACCCTCTCTAATACTATAAACGGAGTGATCCTGGAGGGTAACGAGACCATTACCCTGCCGTCCGGTGGCTCCAAACATAAGAACGACTCCCAATCAGCGAATAGAAGTAGAGGGATGGAGCACAGGGCAGCACACAGACACGCATGATCACTCATGTGGGAGGTATTGCCCCGACGATCGACCATGAAGCCAACCACAGGATGGACCCCACACTGCTTCCTTAGTACCTCCGTACATCCCTAAGTTCACTTACCATAATCTAATAATCTATAAAGCACTGGAAATTCTTTTTTGCACTATACATAACTGAGCACAAAATTTTGTATGTAGCTTTTGACTAACAAAGAAGTATGAATATAGAACATTCGAGTTACATTTTTTTCAGATAAAGAACTAATCAAAATAATGGGAACTATACAGAGATTATACTCTGCTGAACATAGTTTGGTATCTAATGCAACAAACTCTAAACATTGGCTATATACGTACATCCATGCATATAAAGAGATGCATATTCATGAGTGTGTATGTGGGCCAATTACAAATTGCACATTAAGGGTCGGTAGCTCTATACTCACAGAGTTCTATAGTTTACCCTTAATCCTTTCAGAAACTAACATTGGTCCTATTCTTCTCTCATCCTGAAAACAACGTAATTCATATATGATCTTACACTAACTATGACTAGATCTACATAAACCTGAACTACAGATGGAATTATTCCTGAAACACCTAAGTCAACAATAACATAACTGACGAAAAAAAATCTGGAAATCATAGTTGAATAACACCAGACTTCCCCTTTCACCTCCATACAGAGGGAGACTGGCGCTCGTGGGGGCCGGGTGGGACAACAAGCCCAACTCCCTGGGCCCACAGTGCTTAGGTCCCTCACCACCGGCAGGTCATTCTAGAGCATACGGGCCCCCCCCCCAACCTCCTAAGTTGTAGGGACGCTGAATCTCAAAACAACTTCACCTCCATAACGTATTCCATAAGTAAATTCTTAAACCTTAACAACACGAACACAGGCAAACACGTACCTAAGCTAAGATTACATCTAGCTATGTATATATCAAGAACACAAAAACCAACCGTGAAGTACGTCGAGTGGTTCCTGCTTGGCTCTGATGGAGGGAATCACAACACACTTAAGGTCCAGCAGTACTACGGGCGTCTGGCCGTGGCGGCAAAACCTTCCCTGACGATAGGTTGGTCCTGTGGCTCGCGCACCTCACCATTGGCCGAACTGTGGTGGTTTGGTGAACCGATAGTTTGTACTAAAATGACCTGCCGTAGTGTTCGTGGAGCAAGTGTATCGACACACAGTGCAAGATTGATGAATCCGAGTGTCATTCCTTTATGATATGTAATCCTAAGTCAGTCTTGCCTCGATATTTCAATAGTCTAGTTTAAAAGAACCATTGTATTACACGTCACGAGACAAGGGTTAGTTCCAAATACTCTGAGACGTCTTGCCTACAGCGTTTAGTTTGTTTAATTGAATATTTAGTTCTTAAGAGTTATTTCATAGCATCATAAGAGATCTTTTCGTTCGTTTTCAAGAACGATATAGATGGATACGGACAATATCCCCACGGAAAACGGAAAGACAGAGACGCCAAGGCTTCGTTTACTTCTCAAGACATCTTCAGTCGCCTTGAAGATGTCTTATGAAATGGACGAAAGGTTGGCGTCACTGTCATTCTGTTTCCTATGGGTTTATTTGATATATATATATATATATATATATATATATATATATATATATATATATATATATATATATATATATATATATATATCTTAGGATTACCCGAAACATCTGACGAAGGATTAAAGATTATTCTGTTAACAACATTGACGTCATTAATTACCTTGGCAGCTATTAGGCCAAAAGCCTGACCTAACCAACCAACCAACAAACAAACCAGAGTTGATATGCGTGTTCAATCCTTTTACATAAACGACAAAAAGAAAAGAAAGTAAATGAAAATATGACTTTCACCATACAAAAATATTGAAAACCAAGTACAAGGCTGGGTGCAAACGTTCAAACGTAGCAAAAGAATGATTCGAAACAGTTAAAGGTTCGTAGTGATATTTTGAGAGAGAGAACTATGCTTACAAAAGTTAGATTCATCTTGATGAACTTTAGCATACTGACAAGGTCTGTCGTAAGCGCCAGGACTCAAGTGATTCAGTTCGTAATGACGAACTGAGTGAGACTGCGAATCTTCACGGTACATTCGTGAGGACATCCTATAAACTACCTACTAATTACGAACGGTATGTTATCTACATCAGAGTGAGAGAGAAAGGTGGGTACCCATCTACTAACGAGCACTTAAGATCAGACTTCGCCATCTAGCAGGGCCAGCACGTAGTAACCACCACGTTTCCTCTTTAGATAAGATCAGCCCAACATCCTTGGGCATAGGAGCGATTAACCCTTGTCCAAGCGATTTTCACACAGGTAACCCCCTGACCGCCTCGGACATCCTCGGAGTCTCTCTTGATTATCTGCTACTACCACTTGAAATTTGCACCAGTGGAGGCTCGCGTCGAACTCTTCAGAGAGAGAGAGAGAGAGAGAGAGAGAGAGAGAGAGAGAGAGAGAGAGAGAGAGAGCGTACCTTAATATATCTCTGGAATTTTTGTGCATTCTTTCCTGGTTGAGAGCGAGTTGCTTTTTCCCGCCCGGTAGCCTCAGTTGGGCGTCACACAGGTGAGAGGCGTGGGCAGCATGAGTCCCATTAGGAAACTAAGCAGAGTTTGGCTACTCCTAGTCCTGGCTACGCTGGTAAGTCTTTCATCCTATCTTGATACCTTGAGTTACATCTGTTGTTATCTTAAACATGTAAGAGAGTAACGAAGTTAATCAAACGGTGCGTTTGGAAATAAGTCACTTCCTCTTCCCTCACAACTAGAGTGTAGGCTCCGGGCAGCAAGCCACCTCATCGAACAGGTTTCCTATCATCTCTGTTCCCGGATGTTTCCTTATAATGCAATAATTCATAATTATCAAAAGACTCGTTTTCCCAACTTTTATAAAGTATTGATTGGGGTCTCTTTTTGTTTTCCTGATGCTGCAACAAATATCTAACATGTAGCACCTAATGTTTCTATATCAGTATCGTTTTCTCTTTGTGTATCTAATCTATCTATTTATCTATGTACATATATGATCTATCCGTTTATCCATATCTGAGTCTATTTCTAAACTTCTATTTCATATTGCTAACTTTCTGTACTTCACAATATACTCTCATACTTATTCCAGTATACATAAGAATATCTGTTGCTTCATGCTCAAATCCCGGGACGATATAGTCTTACTAAGTGCATCTGAAAATTGGTTATCAGTAGCTGACTGAGTGGACGATGAGGAGAGGCCGAAATCATTCATTCCATCACACCAATGATCAATTTCGTCCATGTGCGGGACCTAGTGATTTCACATATGTTCAGAAATTGCTTGGAATATTCACCGACATCGGTGGTGCGGCTGGAGAGAGAGAGAGAGAGAGAGAGAGAGAGAGAGAGAGAGAGAGAGAGAGAGAGAGAGAGAGAGGAGAGGAGTGTATCATATCTGCGCCTTAGTGTACGTCAGGGAACAGGTGGCGTAAGCCGCTAAACACAAATGATGTAAACCATTTAGACACAGCTGGTATAGACCACAGGACACATCTGGTGTAAGTCTCATGGCACAGTTGGTGTAAGCCACTAGAGACAGTTTCTACCCCTGCAGACACACGGACATACAGACACATACGTTGAGTGATTACAGGAACTCCTGCCCCGCACCTCACACAACTCGTTGGGAACCAAGGGAATTCAATCACCTGTACCGATCATTCACCCATTTAACCCAGGACTCATGTCAATATGTTTTAGTCAATGAGTAATCCGTTTTCTCTACCTTCTTATCGAACAAAGTCCCTATATTTCATTCTAGTCCATATTTCCATCCTACTAATGCACAAAAATTGTAAAAGTAGTTTAAAGTCTTAATACGAAGGATACTTTATAAACATTCATGAAAATATTAGCATAACTGGACTGCACATGAAAAATTTACAGTATGGTTATAGAGGAATACATTAACACATACGTCGTATGGTGTAGCCACAGTTAAAACTTAACATTATGCAATAGAAATATCTAAAATCTAAGAGAAAAAAAAGAGGACGAAGATTGATTACCTGTTCTGCAACAATTTTGAGTCAGTTCTAATGATGACTCCCCCACAGACACTGATGATAGTACAAGAGCGAACCATCGTTGAGGAGGACCCATCAACGCTGGTGCGCCTGGCAGGCCCACTGACCTATGATGACCCTGACCTCCTTCATCTGGTTATCCACAACTTCCTCCGTCCACCCTCCACGCTCCCCTACCACCTCCAGGAAGACCAAACGAATTCCAGTTTGAATGCTAAACTTTATGTCAATTACCGAAATGAGTTCGCTTACATGTTCTGCGCTAAAGTCATCAGCGAACTGTTTCATAGAGTTCGACCAGGGTTCTTCGTGGAGGCGGGTGCTCTAGACGGGGAGTTCCTCTCCAACACCCTTCCACTGGAGCGGAAAAGGGGATGGACGGGGCTGTTGATAGAGGCTGATGGAGAAATGTTTGACCAGTTGTTAGAAAAGAGAAGACGGGCATGGGCGAGCCACTCATGCCTGGCTATCCACAACCACCCTCACCTCGAGACCCTCGTTAAGTTTACTCGTCAGGGAAAGGTGGACAGTTTCTCAGGCCGCTCAGCCAGAGCCCATGGAACATTGCTCAGCTTGGCAGCAGGTGCCACTTTGGACAACTCCGAACCTGGCCATCAGGTGTATGAATCGGTTCAGTGCCTACCTCTCGCCACGCTGCTCCTGGCTCTTAATACGACTCACGTTGACTTGGTGTCCCTGGATGTGGAGGGCGCCGAAGTGAACGTCCTGCGTCACTTTCCCTGGAGTCGTATCACGGTGGATGTGTGGCTGGTGGAACATGCTATACCCGCTGCTCTCACGTCCTCCACCATTAGACACAGCGCCTCTGCTCCGACCCTCACGTCCGCCGCTCCAGACCAAATGATGCAAAAAGCCTCCATCAATCACGGGCTGTCCACACCACCCACAGCTTCGACGAGTATGCCGGATGTTGACCAAGGGTTCGTCCACATGTTCACCTCCCGGGGATATGAGTTATACAGAGTGAGCAGCGATCTATTCATTCCCAACTACGCGTTCATTCTGCGTGGATCTAAAGTTTACAGACGACTCAGGGCAAAAAGGAGGGGACGGTAGTGGCTTATGCTTTCTGTGATACTATAAGTTCAGAATTACATTTATACTATAGTGATCTTGATCTTGGCATCTGAGGTATTTTTCCGACCATTGCTTTTTTGAGCTGTCTCTGTGAGTGCCAATCCCTGTGACCTGGATCCTCGGCACGTGATCTTCTGCTTCTTTCCGTAACTTATGTGTGGACGTTAGTCACATGAGGATTAACCGTTATGATACCTCCATCTTTCTTTATACAGCGAGTATATGGATTCCTTTTCCTTCCTCCGTCTTTTCCCTCTTCTTCTAACCTTCCCAGATTCAAGAGTTGGGTTTAGAAATGCTTGAAAATCTTAAACTAATCGCGTTGTATTTCATTATTGTAAAGTCATCACTTTACCTTTTCAAAACGCGTGGCTATGAATTGGTCTTGCTTTTACTCGCACCTTGACTACCAACCACACTTGTGTCCTTAGTGTTTTAGAAGAAAATATGGAACCTGTCAACCTATGGTTATCATGTCGTGAGTCGAATTAAAGGTGATCTTTTTCCCTTAAGAATCTTATTAGCCTAAGCCATTAGAAATAGATGTGCAGTTCTCAACAGGGAAAATATAAAAATTATTCTGTTAGAACCAAGGACCACTAGGGGAAGGATTGGCCTAATAGACAAGAATTTCACTGAATCAAAACGAGTTTGTCAAGGAAAGTGTCAAAATTGCTGACAAATTTTCTAGCTCCTTAGAGCAGTTGATGATCAAAATGAATATCTGGGAAAATAAAGATGATATATATATATATATATATATATATATATATATATATATATATATATATATATATATATATATATATATTCGCCGTTTCAAGCATAGCGAGATAGCGTCACGAACAGACGAAGAACTGCCTTATTTGCTCACATCCACTCTCTAGCTGTTGTGTATAATGCACCAAAATCAAGGCACCCTGTCCTCATGCAAGCCCAAGAGACTTTTCTGGACTGCTTTATATACCCTATTTCAGACAACTGACTGCACGTCGCCTACTGTATACCACATAGTTCTAATATCCTCTAGCCTAGGCACACCTCACAACTTCCCACATGATCAGGTCCCAGTTACTGAAACCATCATTCACTTCATCCTTCCATCTCGTTATCGGTCTTCACCCCTTTTTTCATGTACGTTTGACACACATGTCCTTTTAGTTAGCCCCTCATCATTCATCCCCTCAATATGCCAAAACCATTTCACCGAAGACTAACAGAATCTAAGAGGAAGGACATGGAGTCAGAAACCTCATTAGTCCAGAACAATCGGGCCAGATAGTCTATGATCTATCTACACTGAGGTACTGAGAGGAGGACCTGGAGAAAAAGACACAAGTCTTCCTGCTACAACCGGAGTAGTGGGACTCTGGTGGTATGAGTATATCCCCCTTAGGCATCGCGGGGATCTATAGGGTACCAAACACTGGAATATGGGGTGCTGAGGTTATGGGAGACGTCCTGTTCCACTGTATTGTTTCTGGTAAGTTTTAGTAACTCTTTTCCTCCTACTGGGGTAGGAGAAACAGTGTGAGTCTGAGGTCCTCCGTTGGTAACCATGGATAAGCATAAGATTTTACTCGAGTTTATCCTCATTCACGCCGCGTTATGCCTTATACTACATTATATCATATTATACATCAACACTTTTCACACTAAGTACAGACGCCCTCCAAAGATGCATCCCTGCTAGACCTTGGGTGAATACCATAACACATGCTGACGGATCTTCTTTAAAAAGGAAGAGGAATTATGAGCGCTTAGGCAACACCTGATCTCAAGCAGGAAAATGTAGTCGGCCATGTGGCACCACACCATAAGAGTCGTGGGCGGGTTAAATATACTCTTAAATACTTCATGATGAGTACTTGTGTGATCCACTTGCGTCTAGTGTTATCGGATGTGGTATCGAGTTGATGAAGAGTTCAAGAGGGATATTTGATGCTTTTTTCACTTGGTAAAGTATTCTGTTATCTATACCGGTTTCGATTGTGTATGAAACGTATGACCAGTTCCATCTGTTTGTTTTTTGAACACCGCTTAAAGATTCACCTCCTGATTGATGCCTATATCAGAATTTATATGATCACGGATATACACATACGCACAGAAAGACCAACTATGCACATATATGTACAAGCAGAGAGAGGGAATCACGTATTAACATGCATTTATGGACTAATTCAACCCCTACTAACAGTTCATATAGGTTTATGATGATAAATCGACTTAC
This sequence comes from Panulirus ornatus, assembly GCF_036320965.1. Taxonomy (NCBI): domain Eukaryota; kingdom Metazoa; phylum Arthropoda; class Malacostraca; order Decapoda; family Palinuridae; genus Panulirus; species Panulirus ornatus. The sequence goes on along the minus strand of NC_092271.1, from coordinate 17,808,965 downwards.
AATTGAAACCATCCCAAGTTTTTGGCTGGTAGGTTGGTTAATTTGGCTTTAGGCCTTCCAACTCCAAGGGTCGTTTAGGCCTTCAACGCGAAGTTATAATCACCAAACGAAACTCTGTAGCACCAGCATCTTCTTTCGTGTTTAAGATTATTCTTAGACCATATACCCCCTACACTGCACCAGAGGTCCTCTAACACCACAATGTAGATACTAAATAGATGCCCACTGAGACGCCAGCAACGTCTGTTTTTCCTTCTTTACAGACAGTGATTATGTTTGCCCGAGAACGAACCACTTTGGACGAGGACCTTTTCCTTATGGCTCGTCTGGAGGGCCCTTTGACCTATGATGACCCTGATCTACTACACCTGGTGACCAACAACTTCCTCCACCCACCGCCACACTGCCCTATCAGCTGGTAGAAGACCAGCTCAACTCTAGCATTGAAGCCCACTACTACTGTAGCTTTCGAACGGAGCACGCCTATCGCTTCTACAAACCCATCCTTGAAGTGCTGTTGGCGGGTGCGCCCCCGGGGTTCTTCGTGGAAGCTGGAGCCTTGGATGGGGAGTTCCTCTCCAACACATTGTCTTTAGAGCGGAAAAGAGGATGGACAGGGTTGCTGGTGGAAGCTGATGGAGATATGTTCGACCAACTGCTGAAGAAGAGGAGGAGGGCGTGGGCTAGCCACTCATGCCTAGCCACCAACGGCCACCCGCACCGAGACACCCTCATCAAATATGAATTTCAGGCGAAATCTAGAAATGTCTTGTGGGACAAGTTTGCCAAGGCGCACGCATCACTCTTGGGCACAACCAATGGCTCGACTGTCGACGGATCTGACCAGGGCCACGAAATATACGAGTCCGTACAATGTCTGCCACTAGCCACACTCCTTCTGGCTCTCAACGTGACCCACGTTGACTTGGTGTCCCTTGACGTGGAGGGTGGCGAGATGGGCGTCTTGCGTCACTTTCCCTGGGGTCGCATTCGGGTGGAGATGTGGCTAGTGGAGCATGCTACACCGAGCACCCGAAGAATCTCTCACCTCACATACAAACCCAAGGTTTCCTATGCGACGTCAACTTCCCTTGGGATGGACGATGCAAATAATAGCAGTGCATTCACGACAGCTGCACCACAGCAGCAGAATCTAGATCAAGAGTTTATAGACATGTTCAGTAGACATGGCTACGAACTTTACCGTGTGACCAATGACATGAATATTCCAAACTACGTGTTTGTCCTACGTAGTTCTAAGACCCACAAGAGACTAGCTGTAAGCAGACACACACAGAAGAGTTCCTCTCCAAGCACCTGGAGTAGTAGTGGTCGGAGGACGAAACAATCGACGCGTTAGAATCGGTATAAGTCCGTCCTAGAACCCACCTGGATTAACGTAGGATTAAGTAAGGAATAAGTGATCATGATTAATATCTTGTATACTTAAGAAATGAGAAGACCACGTACTAGTCACTACGTAGAATAAAGCACTGAAAAAAAGGAAAATTAGACATGACACACACCACATACATACTCATTATATATACATATATATATATATATATATATATATATATATATATATATATATATATATATATATATATATATATAGTGTGTGTAGCGCCTTTCCTCCAGTCCCCGTTTGTTCGGATGAAGAAAAGAGTGGTGTCCATATGAATGTGTACATTGGCACTGTCATCAATAAATCATCATATCTCAAGGAATTAAGAAGCTATACCTTATTCATCATCCCCTTCCCAACCCACCCTCCACTGTCCGACGGACATTTACAGGAACGTTTTCAAGAACATTTGGTAAATGGCTGATATCAATCCCTGATCCATGAATGATCGACAGCTACTGGTGGTGCGTGACGTCTGTGAGTGACGGTGGTATTCAAGAAGCGAGTCATGTGGTGAGTGCAACGCCCTAACCCTGCCGTCATGTCAAAATCTCGCCGTAGGTACTCGTAGGTAGGTAGTCTCTCTCTCTCTCTCTCTCTCTCTCTCTCTCTCTCTCTCTCTCTCTCTCTCTCTCTCTCTCCTGCCTTAGAGAATAGGCCATTTAGTCGTGCGGGAGACCTTAAGGCTACATGACCCCACACTTCTGGAGGTGACCAACATGCCTCAGTCCTCCTCCTCCTCCTCCTCCTACCTCCTCACTCCTGCCACCTCCTCACTCCTGCCACCTCCTCACTCCTGCCACCTCCTCCTCGTCCTGCGAGGCCTTACTAGCCAATCTGGTTTGACTGGCCTCGGGGCGACCCCAACCTTCATCACCGGTGCTGTGTGACCCTTGCAGCTGGCGATGTGGTGCTGGAATTGCCATCACTTAGACACCTCTCAACACACACACACACACACACACACACACACACACACACACACACACACACACCTGGAGCGTCCTGGGTCTGGACAACACTTTATTGTTAAGATCCGCAGCTAGTTTGGCTCACCAGCCAGCAGCCCATGACTAGATCAGGGGGTCCCCAGCTGTCTCTATACTTCTTCGTTTTGCCGAGTGTTGTAGAGAGTGTGGTGCAAGGCCCACTGGTTAGGTGTTATAATTGATATCAACTCTAACCCCACCTTACCTTACCTTACCTTGATAGAGCAGCTTACAGACAGACACACACACACATACAAAGACACGCGCGCACACACACACACACACACACACACACATTTTGTACATATTCATATACACACATGTATATATTCATATTTTCTTGCCTTCAATTCACTCCCGGCGCCATCCCACCCCAGAGAAAACATCACCACCCGCTGCTTCAGCGAGGTAGCGCCAGGAAAACAGACAAAAAAATAGCTACATTAGTTGACACCGAAACTATGTATGTATATATATATATATATATATATATATATATATATATATATATATATATATATGTGTGTGTGTGTGTGTGTGTGTGTGTGTGTGTGTGTGTGTGTGTGTGTGTGTGTGTGTGTGTGTGTTACTTGCAGACAAACAAAATGGGAGAGAGACCGAGAAAAGAGAAAAAGGACAGAAATAAAACAACAAAGACGTCTCTAAGTTTTCTTGGTGTACACACACACACACACACACACACACACACACACACACACACACACACACACACAAACAGACGTCATTCTAGCAACAGTAAGATGCTGCGAGGATAAAGGCGTTGGTCCCGGAAGGCGGTGGGGTCATGACCCCACGGTATAATATCCGGAAACCTCTATTTACGTTGGTATATCTGCAAAGACACCCCAGTGTAAAAACAAGGCCTTTGGTGTGTGTGTGTGTGTGTGTGTGTGTGTGTGTGTGTGTGTTTAGCTATGTACGTGGGTTTGCAGGGGGTTCAGTCAGCGTGGGTGTAAGGGGAATGTTCCCTGGGTTGTGTCCCTGCCATGTGTTCTAGCAGGGTGTGGTTGGCCTCAGCCTAAGTGCGTGTCTCGCTCCTTTCCGCTCGAGATATCTCCTCCTCGTCCTCCTCCTATTCTCCCTGGGTCACTCAATCCCACCTACTTGTCCTTCCTTTGTCTCTTCCACCCACCACCAACTCAACCCCATAGCCCTCTTCCTCCCCTCCCTTCCACACACTCCCAACTCAACCCTCACGGCCGCCCTCACCCCACCTTCCACTCCACCCAATACTACAGCCCAGCTCCTCACTCCCTCTCGGTAGTATATCCTAAGATGTGTTGAGGTTGCCTGTGGAGTACCTCAGTGAGCTATGCTGAAATATCAGTGTAACTCCCCTCCGTAACACTTGTCTTCAGTAAAGGTTCGGATGAGGTTACCATAAGCTGCTCTCTAATGTCATGAAGAGCCAAACAATCGCAAACACATACACAGAAATAATGAAATATCCTCAAGTCCTTCAGCAAGTGACTTCACTACAGGTCAGTAGGTCTTCTGCTACCCATTCCCTTTCTCCCTCGCCTGTGGTAGGCAACCACTGACCAGAGAGGTATTACCCGTCTGGGCAAAGGAGGAGTTAGAGATGGCTGTGCAGTGAGCCAGCACTTCAGTAACTGTCAACTTGCTGAATGCCTGTTCATCTGATCTGAGATACCCTGGTGAGTCTAGGGAATCGTAAAGTCCTCTGGATCGCATTGTTGTGTTCTAAGTTTAGGGAGAGACTTAAATGACTTCTGGATAGATGTGCTGCAATAGGTAGATTCCATTGCTAATATTGTCAGTGAATTTGCATTGTTGAGAATGATACATCGAAGGTGTGATAAACCACATAAACATTCTATATTGTTCAAATGTTAGAGTAAGGGCGGCTAATATACTGGGATTTGAAAACTAATTGACTTGTGTCGCAGATCATACTTAGGAGGTACTTGGTAACCAGTCTTCATCCTGATACAAAGTGTTATAGTTTCAGTACATGTTTTTGGTAACATTGAAGTTCCCTGATCGCGTTATCATAAGTCATGTGGGACTCTGAAGTCAGCGTGATGGAGGAACCATAACCAACACACGAAATCAAGTGAACATTGTGATGGATAACATGATATCCCAACCACTCATCCAAACATCCCTCCCTGTTCCCACACTCTCTTCCCACTCAACCACACATCCCTCTCGGTTCCCATTCTCTCTTTTTTCCACTGATCCACACAGGCCTTCTTATTCCCACCTCCCTTTCCTCCGTGTCCTTATGTAACGTACTTGTGAATGAACAACGTTCCCAAATCTGGCATATGCATGGCTCCATTTGTTAACTGGATCTACGTGGATACCTGAGAACTCCAAGGCAATCTCAACCTCTTCTTAAACTCATTCATGACATAAACGTAAGATGTAAGATCTACGGTCAACACTTTTATGAGGTAATCAACAGCCAAGTCTAAAACTAGGTGTTGAAAAGAGAGCGTATGATACCATTTGTATAGAGTTTTCTTGGTTTTAATCCGTAGATAAGATACAAAATCAATCTCCCTAAAGAGCTTTTTTTTCAGCCAATCAACAAGTAACGAAGAAGCTAGAGGCTCCCTAAGTTCCTTTGAGAGCCAACCTGACCTTGTCACCAGCACACGTTGATCCCCCATTCCCTCGTCATTCCCAGTGGACCATCCAGTCTTCACTAAAGTAAGATGGATCACCCAGCGATTCACTACTTTTCAGGCGACAATTCTCCGCACCAAGAAGAATCTGCATTGTCACTCTCTAGATTCTGTTTCCACCGAATGGCAGACATTCAAAGTCTTCAATTCTCACGCACTAAGTGTATTTTCCTAAGGTTTTGTGGCACTGACTTTGTCACTACCTTGAACTTACTAAATTCTAAGTATTTCGGTTTACTTTAATGTATTCTTTGTATGCCTCCGATGATCCAAAGCTACAACGCAATGGTACTGGATGACTACGGTCTATAGACTAGATAAAATTCGACCCCTTACCCAGAGGCCATAGCAACACCGTTCGGTAACAGCAATGAGACACAGACCTGGTGCTAGCGGGCAGAGGGCTGGGGGCAACAGTATACTTGAACACTCTCGCCAGAAATTGCAGATATAAGGAAGAAAGTTTTGCATTTTACTAGAGTTTCCCTAGCCTCTTAATCTGGCTTAAATGAAAGAGGTACTTTGCCTCTAGGTCGATGTTTTGAGAGGGATAAGATCACATCTCCGTATCCAAATTTCTTTCGATAGTGTCTCAATAAATTCCAAGCGATTCCGAAAACAAGAACGAAGTATATATGCATCTTCTCTATACGCCCTTTGAGTCAGGCCCCTTCTGACACACATGTCTGCAGCCGATAACCAGCAGGAGATTCCTATTGTCGCCTACTGATGTCATACTCACTCTAAGTTGCTGTCCCGTATGTTATAAGCCGTATGAGACCCGCTAATGGCTGAAGATACACATATCCTCGTGTTCAGGCGAGCGCCCTTACCAATGTGAACTGTGCAGCAAGCAATGTGCATACAAGCTCTACCACCAGCACCACGTCAGAAGTGCACATTGATATGATATCTTTATTTGTGCCTACACTGTGGCCACGGTTTTCTGAAGAAACACGTCATGCTGACGCATCCGTCGACGAAGGCGTAACTGAGATGATTCGGGTGAAATGGGAATTGGACAGACTGTTGCCCCCGTGGCGAGATAACTCTTCCATAAAACATTCTCTACAGATCTACATAAAAGCCCGCAACGCTGGTTATGCCCCGAGTTACATGGAGACAACAGCTAAGCCTTTGCCAAGCTTAAGTATTAGTCACTCCATCAGCAACCGTGGAAGAGCCCATAGTCACTAACAAAATCTGGAACTCGCGCTGGCACGACAGACAATCTTCAGCACCCAGTCATCCCATCAGCCTTGCAGCAGCAGCAACTGTGTCTCCATCATCCAAAACCACACAGACCATTTCGTAATGGTAAGGGAATGATAGCTTTACAAAATCTGTTTCTTTATGGACGGATTTTCTTTGTGAAGTCATGTGTTCACCGCAGTTGTAAGCAGTACATCCTAGGAAGCCTCGATGTATGAGGAAAAAAAATAGATTTTGCGACATATGTATTTATGATGTTATGACGCCAAGGACGACCACAGGGACGGTAGAAGGAAACAGTATGGAAAACTCTGTTTCTTACATTGGACGTCTGAGGTGATCTGACTTTGTGGATATGTGATATATGGTTGTGGTAAGGAAGTCCCACAGAGCCACTTTGTCATCTAGCGGAGAAAAGTGAATATAGGAGTATAGTGCATGGATGTGTATAGATGGTTAGTAGATAAAATTTTTTTTTGCCCTCAGTCTCCTTCCGCCATACGACCTTTACTTTCTTTTCATTAACTTCTACAGTTCTTATTCAGAGCGAGGAGCTACCATCAGTCTGCAGGTCGCCAGTAACTAGAGCGTATTTTGAAATGACGGGGATCTTCCAATATATCCAGATATCTTGAGATCAGCTAGAGTCCTGTGTCTTATCTAGATTACATTTTCCCTGATGCCCTGTATTGTATTTTCAGAGGAATAGGAAAACAGATTTTCAAACATCCACGTATGTTTATGCCATTGACGTCTCTCTTTCTCTTCCTCTTTGTCGCTTTCCACCAAAATTCGTGTATTGAAGGCTCGGTGGCTAACTAGTAATTTATGGATGAGAACACTTAGGTTCTATTAGACCTCTGTTCTGGGTACGTTGTGAAGCAGGACCATGACTAACATTGTGTGACCGGTTATAATGTTGGGTGGTTGTTTGGGCTTTAGGCTTATCAACTGCCAGGGTCGTTAAGGCCTTCATCTTCAAGCTACATCCACTGAACGAATAATCTTTAACACCTTCTCCATGTGTTAAGGTTGAGTCTAAGTCCACACTACACTCTCACTCTGTATGTGGTCCGTAGGTTACAAAAGGTAAGTCTTCTTTATAGACCACATTAATCGGTTCGTGTCCAGTTACTTCTGTGCAAAGGAAGCAGAGAAATGATGCATCAAACTCGTTTAGTTTTTCTCGAATATCCTTATCCTGTTACATGTGATAAACGCATTCAATAAATCTACAGAAAATTCTTGTCATATAGCTCGTCTGTGGTCTCTCTGTGGCGAATCTGGCACTGAGGGGAGAGGGGCGTATCGAGGGTTGGGCAGCGCGAGGTGCCACACATAGACAGACACACGCACACACACACACACACACATGCACATCAGTGCCCTGAGTCAGTGCCATCGGTAGAGGAGGCAGAGGCGGGACCTGCCGTAGATCCTCTCTGCTGCTCTTGTCTCTTTGAGCCAGTAAGCTGTGATGTCCCGCTAGATGCCACAGAAGGAATTACTTCGGGAAATCCAAGTGAGTCAGTTCTTCATGTATATCCTTGTGTGTGTGTATGTGTGTGTGTGTGTGTGTGTGTGTGTGTGTGTGTGTGTGTGGTGAGGAGATGATCCTCAACTGCTATACGGTAAGTGGGAACGTTACCAAATACAGAACGTTTAACTTTTATTGGTGGTAATTGCGTCCCTCTTATGTGCAAGCTTAAGGCGAATTTCTCATTGAGAAACCAAGTCCAAGAAGCCTTTAAGGGAATGGTTGAGTATGGTTCTGATGATGTCTGGCTCCAAGGGAATCACGACGCAGAGGATCATGGAAAGAGAGAGAGACGAGACGATGAAACGTTACTCATATGGTCTCTGACGACGCTCCCTCTCCTCCCTAACAGCGGGAGCATGAATCATGGAGACAGCACAACTGACCACGACACAAACACGAGTGAAGGAATATCCATAAGTAAGAATTAGATTTTGTGACACGAGAAAAGTCCCCAAAATATAAGAAATAGATTCTGAGACATGAAAAGATCCTAAATAAGAGATAGACTCTATGACACACAAAAAAGCCACAGTTTGATGTATTGTAGTTCACCAAGATGGTGAGGTACAGTTCTCAGTGTTGTCACTCGGTCAGTTTGGGTGAATGGCAGGCAGGTGGCGATACCGTGGCCTGACTGAGGCTGGCTTCCCCGGCATAATCTGCACAGAGGGAACAAGGCGACGCGGTGTTCCTGTGTACGACACAGTGATTTGATACTTCATTCTCATTTCTTATGTCTGTGAATCAATCTAACCATCGCTATCTACCTATCTATCAATATTTCAACTATATAACAACTATACACACACACACACACACACACACACACACACACACACACACACACACACGCACACACATATATATATATATATCAGGAGTAGTCAGTGGGAATTGGATGTAGATTGTGGAGCTGTGGGCTCTGGTTTCGATGCATTGTCCATGACAACCAGTGACTAGATGAGTGTAAAGGCCATTTGTCACTTATTCCTGACTATTGTTCCATCGTTCGTTTGTTCATTTTTTCTCCCCTGTACGTTTCTGTTGATCGTGTATGTTTGTCACAAGTGGAACTAAAGGAACTTTTGATTAGAAAATCCGTTTTCGGTTTCGTTATGCACATAGGAGAGAGAGAGAGAGAGAGAGAGAGAGAGAGAGAGAGAGAGAGAGAGAGAGAGAGAGAGAGAGAGAGAGAGAGAGAGAGAGAAGGGGCTTCGTCTTGCGGAATGAAATGAAATTTGTTCAGATTAAAGGGAGAAAAAAAGAAGAAATCAGACATGTTTTAGTGTTCAGTGGGTTGGCGTCTCTGTTTGTGACGTGTGATGTGATACTAGCTGTTCTGTGGAGTGTCAACGAAGCGTTGACATTTCTCGACGGTGCACCTCATCCCTTCCTAGTCTGCCTCTCCCATGATCTATCCCACGTCACTAGAGGCTACCACCCTCCTCCTCTCCACGGCCCTCACATGCTGATGCCATGGTTCCTCCAAGGCGTGGGGACGCGGAGGTCCCTTACCCACAATTGCCTTCATTTGTAGATTAGATATGATACTTTACGTGGGTGCAGTGAGGCTCTCTGTGTGTGTGTGTGTGTGTGTGTGTGTGTGTGTGTGTGTGTGTGTGTCTCATTCCCCCTGTCTGTTTGAATGTGTGTATGCGTGTGTGTGTGGGTGTGTAACCAAGAGAGAAAGATAAGATGAGATAAAAGGAAAAGAGACGAGAGGACGAGTCGGAGATGGTGTTGGGAAGCGACGGGTGGTGTCGAAGGTCGGGCAGGAGAGGGAGGGCGGGACTGGCAGTGTAATGGCCACAATTACCGGGAGAGTTCTGCCAAGGTCGCCAGCAGCAGCAGCAGCAGCAGCAGCAGCAGGAGCCCTTGCTCGGGCAGCTGGCGCTGTCTGCTTTGGTGGGGCGCATGTCTCTTTTATGATGCGTGTTGCTTCCTGTGCCTGCGAAGACGCACCCCCATTTAAAAGCACTTGAATTCTACCTCCCGTGGCTTCCACGTCTAACCGCAGCTAAGTTTAGTTCAAAGTGTCTATTTACGTAGTAGGTAAAATATATACAAAAGATAAAGCGCTACTTATAGATTATATATCTGAGACGTATATAAAGAATATGTAGGGAACTGAAGGACACAGGAAATTAGCATGTTACTTGACATGTATGAAAGATTCGTACGTAAGTTGCTTAAAGACAATCACACACATGTAATGGAGATTAAGAAGTATGGAAGGATCCATTTTCTCTAACTCATCTCACGTTTAACTTGTGTGTGAGCTGCTGCGTACGCAGTGCACAAGAATTCATTCACACATACCCAGAGCTTAAGTCCAGTGTGGTGAATTAAACTGTACATTTACACTGACAGAGAGTTGCATAATTGTTTAAACTCCACGAAGAAAAAAAAATGATGTCAGCAAGTGGGTAGCAAGTCCACCATCCGCTCTAACACGCCAGCCACCTTTTACTGCTCCTCTTCCCAGCACTGTTTGACAGCTTCTTTATAGACCATTGAAGGTACAATGTTTGCTTACATGTGACCTTACATGACCTCGCCTCACCCTTGTTATATAAGAGTGAGCGCCATGCACATCCGGCTCATTCTTACAACATCGGGTAAAACACAACCTTTCTACATTGTGTTTCTGTACCTAGAACCTGATTATACATTAACTCGACGTAGAATATTGTCAACATTTGTTCCCACTGATGCATTCAGGGCCGCTAGGAGATGACGTAGTTCTTAGCAGAGGGTTGTGACGTGGTTACCTTAGACAGAGTGGGAGTCGTGGGGCTCCACATTACAAGAGAGACGGCAACGAATGATACTATCTATCAAATGAACATGAATTACTTATATTACCCGGTACTTGATGGATTTATGGATATTCTTTCCAAAGTTTATCTTTGCCTCTCCTGAGCGCCTCACTCAAAGATCCGGCCCATGTGATATTTGCCATGGACCCTCGCCAACACGGCGATGTATTTACGTAATGCATCCCACCAACTTCTCCATTTCCGCCTGGGAATCTACATACATGCATCACTCTCATGGCTCACTTCATTCACTTAATTGGAAGCTTTACAAAGAGATGCTTCCCTACATCTTCTCCCTCGAAAACAGTTTCACCCTTCCATTTGTGTTCTTATAACATTCGTCCGTAAAGATATTTCGGTAACTGTATATCTATCCGACCTGAATTTGGGACAGCACAGCGACAGAGTGCAAATCTGCATTTAACAAAATTTCATATACCACTTTCAAGGATCTATTCGATAAAGAACATTTACAATATACAATACTGAAGTTGCACTCAGGATATACATACAGAATGCACGAATTTACTATATCCTACGAGTCATTTACTGTCCTATACGTCAAACATACTCACATAACAGGAGACAGACAGACTGACAGACACAACCACCTAATCCTCGGTGGTGTAGAACGAGTGTGTCAGTAACGCTCTCGGATCGCCTTCAAGTCAACATATCGACCTGAACTCCCTCTCTCCTCCCGCTCCCTCCTAAGCTTGATACCTGGATGACGCCTGATTGGTTTACCATCTTCCCACAAGAGCATCTACGTTCCATGATCTAGATTGCGAATGAAATACGAATACTAGATACCTTTACCAGTGACCTGGTGGAGATCTATCGAGATGCTTGTGTCGGAGGTGCGGGCGCTTCAAAACAACACAACACAGTCCATCGATCGTGGGAGTTGTGACCCAGCTGACCACGGCGACGGTGGAAAGTGTGACCCCCTCAGCACCAGTGCGAGCTGTGACCCAGCTGACCACGGCGACGGTGGAAAGTGTGACCCCCTCAGCACCAGTGCGAGTTGTGACCCAACTGACCACGGCGACGGTGGAAAGTGTGACCCCCTCAGCACCAGTGCGAGCTGTGACCCAGCTGACCACGGCGACGGTGGAAAGTGTAACCCCCTCAGCACCAACACCACACCACCAAGACTAACCTCCGCTGACCATCGTCCGTAGCCGTAACCACCGTGTACCACTCAGTGCTCGTTACAGATGCTAGAATTGTCTTTTACCTGTTACTGTGAATGTCATAAATAATCCATGAACAGGTGCACAGCTAAGCAAGCATATAACTATATCCCGTAGGAATGTCTGTGTTATCTGCGACATTAACAAAATGCAGCGAACGCGAAAATAATCATCTTTTAATATCCATCACTGAATGCCCGATAGATGTCAACGCAGTATTAGATAAGTTCAGCAAATATATAAATCTAATTTACTTAATGTTCACCATTGGACACATAATGTGTATGTCAACATAATACTACTGCAATTTAGCCAGTATGTAAATTTGCATCACATAATATTCAACTAAACGCTATCAAGTGTTTAAACCATAGAATTTCTTCTGTTAAACTTGCTGTACCACGTAAACAGACTTCACTCATGTGTTTATCCAAAGCGTGGAAGTACCCAGCCCCACCTTGATCTTAAGCTCCTTTATGATTAATGAGTCAGTTACTACTGCTGACACCCTATTTATGTCATTCCTCAGTTGCATATTCTCAGACGTATGGCTGCCTGAAGTTAATAAACCGTTTTTCATTCTATCATCTATTCATTTACACATTCATGAATGCGTAAGATTACGTTTGGGAAAGTAGTCGACTGGATTAGCTTCGCTTCTTTCGTCATTCACTACTTTTAGGGTGGTGATAATGCCATGAGCTGTTGCGCTATAACATGACCCATCTGGTCAATAGATCTCCAGTCTACCCTGCGTGTGTGTGTGTGTGTGTGTGTGTGTGTGTGTGTATGGAGCTCTGTCCCTTTCTATTTATGTAAGTGTGATGAATAGGTGCATTAGAGCGCATATGTGGTTTACAAGTATATATATATATATATATATATATATATATATATATATATATATATATATATATATATATATATATATATATATATATATATGAGTCTAAGTGTACATGCGTGTGTCTTTGTGTATATATGATCAAATTTCCCACATCTAGCAGGCAGTTAACAACAATCTTCCTCATGTGTTGACATTTACAATTACGGTGACCTCATTGTCTGCACTGCGGAGACTTAATCCATGGGTAAGAAGCGGTGCGCATGCGTGTGTCAAGATGTATACTTCCTTCTTCCCTCGAACAGCGAAGCTGTTGAATCCACTTCCTTATGTCGTCCATCTGTCTTCTTATTATATATATATATATATATATATATATATATATATATATATATATATATATATATATATATATATATATACGTGTGTGTGTGTGTGTGTGTGTGTTGCCGGACTCCGCCTGCATATGGTTACACCGTAAGTAAGAACTCACCTTCGGCAAGGCTGTATCATCATCTGTTGAACTTCTCCATCCAAAGGAGTCCATCATTGCCCTGCTCCTGCAAGTAGCGCAGCCTTTGAGCTGCAGGAGATCCTCGAAAAGGAGTCCTAGGGTGACACCAGGACTCTTTCAAGAAAGGGATGCTAGAGCAATTATAAATAAATGTATGGTTATTTATTTATATATTTCATGTATTATAGATATATGATTTTTTTTTTTGTACTTGCTTCTCCTGGCCCAGCAGGGAAGCATTAAGAATAAGTGAACAATGGACCATCTTGAAATGTCCAATTTTCTAAACACTTTGTCTTATGTACCGGAATCAGAACCCATTATCTATATCCAAGTCCTACAAACCACTTGATATGCTATATCCTCATCCCTTCATCTATCATGGCTCAGCTCATTTACAGCATGTCGACCACCTTACATAGGTCCAGATCATTGTGTCCAGAGCATGTCTCTCACCCTCCTGAATGTTCAGGCCCCGATACCTGTCCTATGTCACTCTAGCCTCCCATCTCCGCAGTCTTACTTTTGCTTCACTTCTGGCACACGTATCCTCTTCATCAGTCTTTCTTTACTCGTCATTTGCATACACCAAGACCATTGTAACACTCTTCATTAGATCCAGCTTACTGCCACACTGTCAGTATTTACAAGAGCAATCCGGTACACATCCATCTTTGTCTTCAGTCATTTTATTCCTGACACATCCACTCCCTCTCTCTTTCCATTTGCGATGAAGGTCTGATCCTCACATCCAACCCTGTCGGAACATCTTGACAACAACCATCTTACCACTTTCCAGATACTGGCTTCTCTTTCCACACGTTCCACAGTGAACCCAAGGGTTTAGCACAGGGGTTCCTGACCTGTGGTACATGTACTCCCAAGGGTACATTTGCACTTCTCAAGGGGTACATACATAAGGGTCTGAGAGTTCACCATAGTGTACACTGCTGTACAGTTTATACCATGGGCTGTGTAAGACATTAGCAATATAGAACATCTTCGTCACAAATCAGTATAAAATTCTTATATAACCTCTTACAGATTTCATAATAAAATATTATATAATGAGTATGATTTTATCAATTTTTGATCCTAATCTTTTTTTTTGGGTAGGTGGGAACCTGTCAGAATGCCCAAGAGGTACAAACAAAAAGAGCTTGGAACTCCTGTTTCGCCACCTTCTTCCACGTTCCTGGTTCCACCCGCTGTCATGTCCACGCTCAGGTGTATGTGTGTGTGTGTGTGTGTGTGTGTGTGTGTGTGTGTGTGCAGGTAGTTAAACAAAGATACATACATAAACACAGATACAACAGATAAAACATAGTTTGAAAAACAGGGTAACGCAAGTGCCAAAAATGAAGAAGACTGACCAAAAAAAGAAGGAGGTCTCCACCCGGCACCAAGAATGTAGGCGAGGCATCTACTTACTGGCAACGAACCTTAAACGTCTTGTGCATACTCGCCTCTGTAGCTGTGTGCACATTCTTACCCTCCTCGATGGCGTGTATGTCGCTGGGTTTTCCCTTGCGTAAGTGTGATTGATTCATGAAACACTAAAGTATACTAGATCGTACGTTCTATAATCGTGAACTCTCCTTACTCTGCCAATAGGAAACCTACGCTAGTTCGACCTTGGGAAGGTCGTGAGCCAAAGCTGTACCCAAAACATATCACAGGGCAGAGGTCGTAAGGTCATAAGCCAAAGCCGCACCTCATCATAGGTCAGCATGAAAAGAAGAATTTCTCCTTTGATTAAGCCAGGTCAAACTATAGTGTGACCTGAGAATTCACTTGGTGTGTGGTAGGTGAGGTTAAAAGAATGGCGCGATTTCTACGAGACATTCTGTGGGATACGAGATTTAAGGTGAGCCTTGACCTCCTCATGGTCAAAGCCATAGATTACGTCAGGTCACTTTTCGCATGTCTCACTCTTGAAATCCTGTTATACATTATATTCTTAGAATACCAATCAGAGGTGATGGCATGTGTGATTCGTCCGCTTTCAAATACTGGTAAGACTACTCATTACATTTCCCATCAATCTTTCCTGTTCTTCTTATTCTCTCATATCACCCATTTCTTATATCTTACGGCATTCTGTTCCCTTGTTTGTCCCATATTTCAATCATTATGTTTTACAGCATTCTGTTTTCCTTTTAGTCTCTTGTAACACCTATCATTTTGCACATCGCTCTGTTCTTTTCTTAATCACATGTTTTGAACCAAGAGTTCCCAAGAGATATCACTCACGAGTAGTAGACAATAATAATTGATTTGGACAACAAGGTCTTCTGTGGAGTCCCTGACCTGCGGATAGATATGAAGCAGATGTGGTTACCAATGAAGTCGGTTTCGTGAAGGTCTGCTTTCACTGTGTCTACATCAGGTTTAAGTCACATGTATTTACGAGTATGGCCATGTTTGTTTGTCACTTGCATGATTATATTTGTCCTCACGATATGTATGTGAGGGTTTATCCCACGTTTCTCTGTATACAGTCCTGACCTTAACGAAAGCACAGCTTTAAACGGCATATTAGCCTCTCACGGCATCTGACCTTGGCCCTCACTGTGTTCGACCAAGATATCTAAAAACGTTTCATGTTAAACCCATGTATAACCCCATCGTACATACCCTTACAGTACCTAATCTTGACTTCAAACATGACCCTTGACCTATCGCAGGATGAGTACAAGGAGACAGCTGTCATGGAGGGCGAGACAGAAGAGCCATCGACTGAAGGAGGGAGGTCGACAAGCTGCTGTCACCTGCTGGGGAGACTTCGTTAACTCACGTCTCGTCCCTCTTAAAATCACCTTTTTCTTCATTATGGGCGGTAAGTACGCAACCTAGCCTTGCTAAGTACCTATCATAGGACTTTGCTCAGTGATTAGCAAACTCACTTTAAGAACGCTGAGGGTTCTCCATAAGCTTTCCCTTAAAGGATCCCAAAAGAGCCTAAGATCTCTTCTCTCTCTGCTGCTGGCTTAGACAAAGGACCTCACAACCAATGGCCTATGAAGCACAGCTCATTACCTAGCGGCTGCTATCATGGCATTGCCATAGTGTTAACCTTTGTTCTACTCCCACGACGACCAAATATGAGTCGATCTTTCCTACCTCTCTGCTCCTTCCTGCAGATGCCTACTGTGTGTCACTCCTCCTGACCTTCCTTAGCATCACCCTCGTCAGACCAAGGAACCATCCATGACCTCTGTTTTCTCCCACAGCGACCCAGTGCGTGTCACCGTTCACCACCCTGCTGGTGCGGGCCTTGGGGCTTACAGTACAGGAAACCGCGATCATCTTCACCATCGCACCCATCATAGCCATGTTCGCTCCTCTCTTCGCTGGCATCATAGCCGACCAAATCGGCAACTTCAGGGTGAGCTGAAACAAAAGTTATTAAAGACACCTGAAGTAATGTATTCTCTTTTGCTGTACGAACCTTAATGAGACCATCATAGCTTTTGAAATGGAGGACTTTACATGCATGCTATCTTTGAAATCATCGAGTTAACAAAGAGGCTACTTATCCGTTCATAGATGGTGGAGTTACGTCCATCATGCTGTAACCAGAAGACGAATCTTCAATTCAACTCACAACATATCTTGCAATCAGATAACTTAGGAAGTCTAAACGTTCCATCTGCTCATTCATCGTCAGTCTGGCGTCTCTTTCAGTGTATCCTGGTCTTCACTGTCGCCCTGAGCGGCTTCGTGGCTCTGATCAACGTGGCCATCCCCCCGGCACGCACCTCGCCAAACTACTCCAACGTCGTCCCTTTAAGCCTGACCTGTGGCGACCCAAAGTTCGTCCTGACCCCAAGCTCGGGCATGAAAGATAAGGACAAGTGCACTTTCCTGAATAAGAATCTGACGATACCGGTGGTGCAAGCCAAAGACTGTGGCTACTTGTGTTCGACGCCAGTGGTCGAGTATCCACGGAAGCTGCTGAGCAAGATAAAGAAAGTGAAGCTGATTCAGACCATCAATTCCACACTGTATCACGTCTGCAAAATCGAGAACAGTAAAGACGACTTTCCGCTGGCGCAGAAGTGCTTCAGGAAGAACCTGAACAAGTCAAGAAACTACGAGAACATGCCCAAGTCTTTCCAAATTCACAACCTGGTTCTGCCCTTAACCTTAATCAACAAAACGAAACCGAGGATCCCGGTGGCTGACTTTACCATGTCCCCTGAAGAGATGCGAGGCTTCGAGTGCGTCAACGGAAGCATCCCGAAGAACATTAGCATCCCAGCGATGAATATCCTGACGGAGGCGGGAGAAGTCCCTAAAGTGGGCAGCTACGTCACGTGCCACTTCCACTGCCGAGCGACCCTCCCGCACAACAAGACATGCGAGGCGCGACCAGCCCGCATTGAACACAACGTCGCCATCAGTTTCTGGCTCTTCGTCACGGCCAATGTCCTGTGTACCTTCCTCATCGCGTTGACGTATACTCTCTTCGAGGTGGCGGTGGTGGCCATCTGAAGGAGTACGGCTACGACTATGGGCTGCAGAGGATCTATGGCTCCATCGGTGGCATGGTCTTTGCCCCTCTGTCAGGGTTCATCATCGACCACTTTGGGAAAGGCGGCCACTACACAGATTACCAGTAAGTGCTACACTTTGCAGTTCCTAGGTGGAATAAGACATCGTCCAAGAGCGAGCTATGTCCAATATCGCCAAAGAGCCAGTCTCTTCATCGCTTATATAAGATATATGAACCAGAAGATAATCAACTATACGTAACCTGTCGAATAAAAAGAAGTTCGAATGAAATAACGAAACGAAACTTGCTTATAAAGCTTAACACACCTCAGTTATGATACTGCTTTTAGGATGATTTACTTAATTACACTTTCAAAAAAAGATGTCTTCTTTTGTGTATCTTGTCGTATGAACCTTGCCTGTGAAATCTATCGCGGCAGAAGGAAAATTGATAAACAACTGAATAACATCTCTATCTTCCCTGCAGGTCATTCATGTATATCTAAATCCGGTTCTTGAAGAAAGGAAAAAAGAAAAAGAAAAGGAAAGATGGATAGATGAAAGAAAGATGAAGATAAAAACATTAGGGGGACCAACATGGAGGAGAATCTAAATGCTTCGTGATGCAAGAGCTCATCACTGATTACAGACGGGTTTAGGGCCACACTTTTTTCCTCTTCCATGTGTCAAAAAATGCTCAGTAGATTCCGTCTCTAACCCTGAGAATGCTGAAGTTTTGGAGAGGAACAAGTTAGAATTTGTAGTGTTTTCCCCTCAGTTAAGTTACATAGGATCTATGTATATCCCTCCTTCGAGAGTTGTTCATAAATGCTCTCTCTCTCTCTCTCTCTCTCTCTCTCTCTCTCTCTCTCTCTCTGTCCCTCCCTCTTTCTTTTCAATCTCCTCGCGTGCTGGATGCGCTACACTAAGCCCCCGTCCCTCTTTCTCTCTCTCCCTTCAGCGTGATGTTCATCCTGTACTGTGCTCTGAAGGTGCTGTGTGCCCTCCTCCTGGTGAAGGTGGACCTACGCTTCAAGGCCCCCGCCAGGAGCATCTGTGAGAACATCGGCAAGCTCCTCACAAACCCGGAGGTGCTCTCTCTCCTTGGCATCGTCTTCATCTCTGGTGAGGTGGTTTGTGTGTGTGTGTGTGTGTGTGTGTGTGTGTGTGTGTGGGGTCCACTTGGTCAAGCGGTCTAAACCAGTTCAAAGTGAAAGCGGCTGCAAGTGGTCAGGAGGGACGGCCCACTTGTATATTACATCAGTGACACACAACAGGTGGCGCAGGGAGGGAGAGGAGGAGAAGTGGCTTGTACTTTTGCCATGATGCCGTTGGCCCAGGTGGCCTGCCTGTTGCCATGTTGTTGATGGTCTAGATGTTGCCATGTGTTATTAGTCCAGTTTGGTCGGGATCTGCATATCACCATGCTTGTATTGGTCCAGGTATCGCCATGCTACTGATGGTCCAGGTGTCACCATACCAATGTTGGTCCAGATGTTGCTATGCTGCAACTGGTCCAGGTGGTACAGGTATGTGATGTGTTACCACACCAGCATTAAACACTTCTGTCAAGGCAGGTATAAACTCATCAGTGATTCCATGTCTGCTAGTTTTAGCGCTGTATGTTGCTTATACTTCGTAAATGAGAGCAGTTCTTGCTTCCATATGTAGATATGTCATAATCCCATGTCCTTCCCTTCTACAGATATATCATAATCCCATGTCCTTCCCTTCTACAGATAT